>NW_028126244.1:0-708666 GCF_965194825.1 Balaenoptera physalus | reverse complement strand
GTAATCACAATGGTCAATTACAACTTTCATCACAATGCTCCATGCCACTTGTCATCACAATGCACATTGCCTTGTCAGCACAATGCTCCTTGGCCACTGTAATCAAAATGCTCCTTGGCCCCTGTAATCAATATGCTCCATGCCCTTGTCATCACAACGTTCCATGGCCTATGTCATCACAATGCTCCATAGCCCTTGTCATCACAGTGCTCCATGATACCTTTCATGACAATTCTAGATGACCACTGTCATCACATTTCCCCGTGACACCTGACATCACAATTCGCCATTGCCCTTGTCATGACAGTGCTCCATGAACCGTGTCATCACAATGTTCCAGGTCACTTGTCATCAAAATGATCCATGACCACTTTCATCACAATGCTCCATGACACCTCTCATCACAATGCTATATGTCCTATGTATTCACAATGCTCCATAGCCCGTGTAATCACATTGCTCCATGATCCCTTTCATCACAATGCTCCATGACCGCTGTCATAACAATGCCCCATGACGTCTTTCATCACAAT
Organism: Balaenoptera physalus; assembly: GCF_965194825.1. Taxonomy (NCBI): domain Eukaryota; kingdom Metazoa; phylum Chordata; class Mammalia; order Artiodactyla; family Balaenopteridae; genus Balaenoptera; species Balaenoptera physalus. Next base: position 708,133 of record NW_028126244.1, on the reverse strand, counting down.
GCTCCATGGCCCCACTCATCACAATGCTCCATGATTCCTGTCAGCAAAATATTCCATGACAGTTGTCATCACTATGCTCCATGTCACTTGTCATCACAATAATCCATGGTTCTTTTCATCACAATGCTCCAGGAAAACTTTCATCAGAGTGCTCCATGAACCTTTCATCACAATTCCCAATGCCACCTGTCATCACAATGCCCCATGACCCCTGTCATCACCATGCTCCATGGCCCTTGTCATCACAAAGCTCCATGAACCCTGTCATCACAATGATCCATGACCGCTTTTTTCACAATGCTCCAGTAACATTTTCATCACAATGGTCCATACCACTTCTCATCACAATGCACCATGCACTTGTCAGCACAATGCTCCTTGGACCCTCTACTCAAAATGCTCCATGCCCTTGTCATTACAATGCTCCACATCTCTTCTCATTACAGTGCTCCATACCCATGTCAACACAATGCTCCATGACCCCTGTCATCACAATTCTCGATGACTCATTTCATCACAATGCTCCAAGCCCTTGTCATCACAATGCTTCATGAACATTGTCGTCACAATGTTCACTGACCCCTTTCATCACAATGCTTCATGAACCTTGTGGTCACAAAGTTCACTGACCCCTGCCATCACAATGATCCATGACCCTAGTCATCACAATGCTGCAGAATTACTGTCATCACAATTCTCCGAAACCGCTGTCTTCACAATGCTCCAGGACCATTTTCATCACAATGTTCCATGCCCCCTGTCATCACAATGCCCCATGAACCCTGTCATCACAATTCGCCATGTTCCTTGTCATCACAATGCTCCATGACCCCTGTCATCACAATGGTCGATGACCCTTGTCATCACAAGGCTCCATGGCCCCTGTAATCACAATGCTTCATGCACTAGTCATCACAATGCTCCAGAAGTCTTGTCAACATAAGGCTCCATCCCCGTGTCACCACAATGCTCCTTGACACTTGTCATCACAATGCTCCATGGCCCCTGTCATCACAGTGTTCCATGATACATTTCATCACAGTTCTAGACGACCACTATCATCACAATGCCACCTGACATCTGTCATCACAATTCGCCATGACCCTTGTCATCACAATGCTCCCTGAACCGTGTCATCACAAGGTTCCAGGACAGTTGTCATCACAAGGCTCCATTGCCCCTGTCATCTCAATGCTCCATTGCCTTTGCTCATCACAATGCTCCATGGCCCCTGTAATCACAGCACTCCATGACACCTTTCATCACACTGCTCCATGACCACTGTCATCACAATGCCCCATGACACCTGTCATCACAATGCTCAAAAACCTTTCTCATCACAATGCTCCATGATCCCTGTCAGCACAATGTTCCATGACACTTGTCATCACAATCTTCCATGACCTCTGTGATCACAATGTTCCCTGTCCATGTAATCACAATTCTCCATGCCCTTTTCATCACAATACACCATGCCCTTTTCAGCACAGTGCACCTTGGCCCCTATAATCACAATGCCCCATGCCCTTGTCATCACAATGCTCCAGTTCCCTTCTCATCACAATGCTCCATGCCTGTGTCAACACAATGCTCCATGACCCTGGTCATCACAATGCTCGATGACCCATGTCATCACCATGCTCCATGCCGTTGTCATCACAATGTTGCATGATCCCTGTCATCACTGTTCTCCATGACCGATGTCATCACAATGCTCCAGGACAATTTTCATCACAATGCTCCATTCACCCTCTCATCACAATGCCCATGACCCCTGTCATCACAATGCTCCATGGCCTTTGTCATTTCAATGCTCCATGACAACTGTCATGAAAATGCTGGATGGCCCTTGTCATCACAATGCTCCATGCCATGGTCATCACAATGCTCCAGACCTCTTGTCATCATAATGTCTCATGCCCGTGTCATCACAATGCTCCATGGCCATTGTCATCAGAATGCTACATGGCCCCTGTCATCACAGTGCTCCATGATACCTTTCATCACAATGCTAGATGACCACTCTCATCAAAATGCCCCATGACACCTTATATCACAATTCGCCATGGCCCTTGTCTACACAATGCTCCTTGAACTGTGTCATCACAAGTTTCCAGGACACATGTAATCACAATGGTCAATTACAACTTTCATCACAATGCTCCATGCCACTTGTCATCACAATGCACATTGCCTTGTCAGCACAATGCTCCTTGGCCACTGTAATCAAAATGCTCCTTGGCCCCTGTAATCAATATGCTCCATGCCCTTGTCATCACAACGTTCCATGGCCTATGTCATCACAATGCTCCATAGCCCTTGTCATCACAGTGCTCCATGATACCTTTCATGACAATTCTAGATGACCACTGTCATCACATTTCCCCGTGACACCTGACATCACAATTCGCCATTGCCCTTGTCATGACAGTGCTCCATGAACCGTGTCATCACAATGTTCCAGGTCACTTGTCATCAAAATGATCCATGACCACTTTCATCACAATGCTCCATGACACCTCTCATCACAATGCTATATGTCCTATGTATTCACAATGCTCCATAGCCCGTGTAATCACATTGCTCCATGATCCCTTTCATCACAATGCTCCATGACCGCTGTCATAACAATGCCCCATGACGTCTTTCATCACAATGCTCCATGGCCCCACTCATCACAATGCTCCATGATTCCTGTCAGCAAAATATTCCATGACAGTTGTCATCACTATGCTCCATGTCACTTGTCATCACAATAATCCATGGTTCTTTTCATCACAATGCTCCAGGAAAACTTTCATCAGAGTGCTCCATGAACCTTTCATCACAATTCCCAATGCCACCTGTCATCACAATGCCCCATGACCCCTGTCATCACCATGCTCCATGGCCCTTGTCATCACAAAGCTCCATGAACCCTGTCATCACAATGATCCATGACCGCTTTTTTCACAATGCTCCAGTAACATTTTCATCACAATGGTCCATACCACTTCTCATCACAATGCACCATGCACTTGTCAGCACAATGCTCCTTGGACCCTCTACTCAAAATGCTCCATGCCCTTGTCATTACAATGCTCCACATCTCTTCTCATTACAGTGCTCCATACCCATGTCAACACAATGCTCCATGACCCCTGTCATCACAATTCTCGATGACTCATTTCATCACAATGCTCCAAGCCCTTGTCATCACAATGCTTCATGAACATTGTCGTCACAATGTTCACTGACCCCTTTCATCACAATGCTTCATGAACCTTGTGGTCACAAAGTTCACTGACCCCTGCCATCACAATGATCCATGACCCTAGTCATCACAATGCTGCAGAATTACTGTCATCACAATTCTCCGAAACCGCTGTCTTCACAATGCTCCAGGACCATTTTCATCACAATGTTCCATGCCCCCTGTCATCACAATGCCCCATGAACCCTGTCATCACAATTCGCCATGTTCCTTGTCATCACAATGCTCCATGACCCCTGTCATCACAATGGTCGATGACCCTTGTCATCACAAGGCTCCATGGCCCCTGTAATCACAATGCTTCATGCACTAGTCATCACAATGCTCCAGAAGTCTTGTCAACATAAGGCTCCATCCCCGTGTCACCACAATGCTCCTTGACACTTGTCATCACAATGCTCCATGGCCCCTGTCATCACAGTGTTCCATGATACATTTCATCACAGTTCTAGACGACCACTATCATCACAATGCCACCTGACATCTGTCATCACAATTCGCCATGACCCTTGTCATCACAATGCTCCCTGAACCGTGTCATCACAAGGTTCCAGGACAGTTGTCATCACAAGGCTCCATTGCCCCTGTCATCTCAATGCTCCATTGCCTTTGCTCATCACAATGCTCCATGGCCCCTGTAATCACAGCACTCCATGACACCTTTCATCACACTGCTCCATGACCACTGTCATCACAATGCCCCATGACACCTGTCATCACAATGCTCAAAAACCTTTCTCATCACAATGCTCCATGATCCCTGTCAGCACAATGTTCCATGACACTTGTCATCACAATCTTCCATGACCTCTGTGATCACAATGTTCCCTGTCCATGTAATCACAATTCTCCATGCCCTTTTCATCACAATACACCATGCCCTTTTCAGCACAGTGCACCTTGGCCCCTATAATCACAATGCCCCATGCCCTTGTCATCACAATGCTCCAGTTCCCTTCTCATCACAATGCTCCATGCCTGTGTCAACACAATGCTCCATGACCCTGGTCATCACAATGCTCGATGACCCATGTCATCACCATGCTCCATGCCGTTGTCATCACAATGTTGCATGATCCCTGTCATCACTGTTCTCCATGACCGATGTCATCACAATGCTCCAGGACAATTTTCATCACAATGCTCCATTCACCCTCTCATCACAATGCCCATGACCCCTGTCATCACAATGCTCCATGGCCTTTGTCATTTCAATGCTCCATGACAACTGTCATGAAAATGCTGGATGGCCCTTGTCATCACAATGCTCCATGCCATGGTCATCACAATGCTCCAGACCTCTTGTCATCATAATGTCTCATGCCCGTGTCATCACAATGCTCCATGGCCATTGTCATCAGAATGCTACATGGCCCCTGTCATCACAGTGCTCCATGATACCTTTCATCACAATGCTAGATGACCACTCTCATCAAAATGCCCCATGACACCTTATATCACAATTCGCCATGGCCCTTGTCTACACAATGCTCCTTGAACTGTGTCATCACAAGTTTCCAGGACACATGTAATCACAATGGTCAATTACAACTTTCATCACAATGCTCCATGCCACTTGTCATCACAATGCACATTGCCTTGTCAGCACAATGCTCCTTGGCCACTGTAATCAAAATGCTCCTTGGCCCCTGTAATCAATATGCTCCATGCCCTTGTCATCACAACGTTCCATGGCCTATGTCATCACAATGCTCCATAGCCCTTGTCATCACAGTGCTCCATGATACCTTTCATGACAATTCTAGATGACCACTGTCATCACATTTCCCCGTGACACCTGACATCACAATTCGCCATTGCCCTTGTCATGACAGTGCTCCATGAACCGTGTCATCACAATGTTCCAGGTCACTTGTCATCAAAATGATCCATGACCACTTTCATCACAATGCTCCATGACACCTCTCATCACAATGCTATATGTCCTATGTATTCACAATGCTCCATAGCCCGTGTAATCACATTGCTCCATGATCCCTTTCATCACAATGCTCCATGACCGCTGTCATAACAATGCCCCATGACGTCTTTCATCACAATGCTCCATGGCCCCACTCATCACAATGCTCCATGATTCCTGTCAGCAAAATATTCCATGACAGTTGTCATCACTATGCTCCATGTCACTTGTCATCACAATAATCCATGGTTCTTTTCATCACAATGCTCCAGGAAAACTTTCATCAGAGTGCTCCATGAACCTTTCATCACAATTCCCAATGCCACCTGTCATCACAATGCCCCATGACCCCTGTCATCACCATGCTCCATGGCCCTTGTCATCACAAAGCTCCATGAACCCTGTCATCACAATGATCCATGACCGCTTTTTTCACAATGCTCCAGTAACATTTTCATCACAATGGTCCATACCACTTCTCATCACAATGCACCATGCACTTGTCAGCACAATGCTCCTTGGACCCTCTACTCAAAATGCTCCATGCCCTTGTCATTACAATGCTCCACATCTCTTCTCATTACAGTGCTCCATACCCATGTCAACACAATGCTCCATGACCCCTGTCATCACAATTCTCGATGACTCATTTCATCACAATGCTCCAAGCCCTTGTCATCACAATGCTTCATGAACATTGTCGTCACAATGTTCACTGACCCCTTTCATCACAATGCTTCATGAACCTTGTGGTCACAAAGTTCACTGACCCCTGCCATCACAATGATCCATGACCCTAGTCATCACAATGCTGCAGAATTACTGTCATCACAATTCTCCGAAACCGCTGTCTTCACAATGCTCCAGGACCATTTTCATCACAATGTTCCATGCCCCCTGTCATCACAATGCCCCATGAACCCTGTCATCACAATTCGCCATGTTCCTTGTCATCACAATGCTCCATGACCCCTGTCATCACAATGGTCGATGACCCTTGTCATCACAAGGCTCCATGGCCCCTGTAATCACAATGCTTCATGCACTAGTCATCACAATGCTCCAGAAGTCTTGTCAACATAAGGCTCCATCCCCGTGTCACCACAATGCTCCTTGACACTTGTCATCACAATGCTCCATGGCCCCTGTCATCACAGTGTTCCATGATACATTTCATCACAGTTCTAGACGACCACTATCATCACAATGCCACCTGACATCTGTCATCACAATTCGCCATGACCCTTGTCATCACAATGCTCCCTGAACCGTGTCATCACAAGGTTCCAGGACAGTTGTCATCACAAGGCTCCATTGCCCCTGTCATCTCAATGCTCCATTGCCTTTGCTCATCACAATGCTCCATGGCCCCTGTAATCACAGCACTCCATGACACCTTTCATCACACTGCTCCATGACCACTGTCATCACAATGCCCCATGACACCTGTCATCACAATGCTCAAAAACCTTTCTCATCACAATGCTCCATGATCCCTGTCAGCACAATGTTCCATGACACTTGTCATCACAATCTTCCATGACCTCTGTGATCACAATGTTCCCTGTCCATGTAATCACAATTCTCCATGCCCTTTTCATCACAATACACCATGCCCTTTTCAGCACAGTGCACCTTGGCCCCTATAATCACAATGCCCCATGCCCTTGTCATCACAATGCTCCAGTTCCCTTCTCATCACAATGCTCCATGCCTGTGTCAACACAATGCTCCATGACCCTGGTCATCACAATGCTCGATGACCCATGTCATCACCATGCTCCATGCCGTTGTCATCACAATGTTGCATGATCCCTGTCATCACTCTTCTCCATGACCGATGTCATCACAATGCTCCAGGACAATTTTCATCACAATGCTCCATTCACCCTCTCATCACAATGCCCATGACCCCTGTCATCACAATGCTCCATGGCCTTTGTCATTTCAATGCTCCATGACAACTGTCATGAAAATGCTGGATGGCCCTTGTCATCACAATGCTCCATGCCATGGTCATCACAATGCTCCAGACCTCTTGTCATCATAATGTCTCATGCCCGTGTCATCACAATGCTCCATGGCCATTGTCATCAGAATGCTACATGGCCCCTGTCATCACAGTGCTCCATGATACCTTTCATCACAATGCTAGATGACCACTCTCATCAAAATGCCCCATGACACCTTATATCACAATTCGCCATGGCCCTTGTCTACACAATGCTCCTTGAACTGTGTCATCACAAGTTTCCAGGACACATGTAATCACAATGGTCAATTACAACTTTCATCACAATGCTCCATGCCACTTGTCATCACAATGCACATTGCCTTGTCAGCACAATGCTCCTTGGCCACTGTAATCAAAATGCTCCTTGGCCCCTGTAATCAATATGCTCCATGCCCTTGTCATCACAACGTTCCATGGCCTATGTCATCACAATGCTCCATAGCCCTTGTCATCACAGTGCTCCATGATACCTTTCATGACAATTCTAGATGACCACTGTCATCACATTTCCCCGTGACACCTGACATCACAATTCGCCATTGCCCTTGTCATGACAGTGCTCCATGAACCGTGTCATCACAATGTTCCAGGTCACTTGTCATCAAAATGATCCATGACCACTTTCATCACAATGCTCCATGACACCTCTCATCACAATGCTATATGTCCTATGTATTCACAATGCTCCATAGCCCGTGTAATCACATTGCTCCATGATCCCTTTCATCACAATGCTCCATGACCGCTGTCATAACAATGCCCCATGACGTCTTTCATCACAATGCTCCATGGCCCCACTCATCACAATGCTCCATGATTCCTGTCAGCAAAATATTCCATGACAGTTGTCATCACTATGCTCCATGTCACTTGTCATCACAATAATCCATGGTTCTTTTCATCACAATGCTCCAGGAAAACTTTCATCAGAGTGCTCCATGAACCTTTCATCACAATTCCCAATGCCACCTGTCATCACAATGCCCCATGACCCCTGTCATCACCATGCTCCATGGCCCTTGTCATCACAAAGCTCCATGAACCCTGTCATCACAATGATCCATGACCGCTTTTTTCACAATGCTCCAGTAACATTTTCATCACAATGGTCCATACCACTTCTCATCACAATGCACCATGCACTTGTCAGCACAATGCTCCTTGGACCCTCTACTCAAAATGCTCCATGCCCTTGTCATTACAATGCTCCACATCTCTTCTCATTACAGTGCTCCATACCCATGTCAACACAATGCTCCATGACCCCTGTCATCACAATTCTCGATGACTCATTTCATCACAATGCTCCAAGCCCTTGTCATCACAATGCTTCATGAACATTGTCGTCACAATGTTCACTGACCCCTTTCATCACAATGCTTCATGAACCTTGTGGTCACAAAGTTCACTGACCCCTGCCATCACAATGATCCATGACCCTAGTCATCACAATGCTGCAGAATTACTGTCATCACAATTCTCCGAAACCGCTGTCTTCACAATGCTCCAGGACCATTTTCATCACAATGTTCCATGCCCCCTGTCATCACAATGCCCCATGAACCCTGTCATCACAATTCGCCATGTTCCTTGTCATCACAATGCTCCATGACCCCTGTCATCACAATGGTCGATGACCCTTGTCATCACAAGGCTCCATGGCCCCTGTAATCACAATGCTTCATGCACTAGTCATCACAATGCTCCAGAAGTCTTGTCAACATAAGGCTCCATCCCCGTGTCACCACAATGCTCCTTGACACTTGTCATCACAATGCTCCATGGCCCCTGTCATCACAGTGTTCCATGATACATTTCATCACAGTTCTAGACGACCACTATCATCACAATGCCACCTGACATCTGTCATCACAATTCGCCATGACCCTTGTCATCACAATGCTCCCTGAACCGTGTCATCACAAGGTTCCAGGACAGTTGTCATCACAAGGCTCCATTGCCCCTGTCATCTCAATGCTCCATTGCCTTTGCTCATCACAATGCTCCATGGCCCCTGTAATCACAGCACTCCATGACACCTTTCATCACACTGCTCCATGACCACTGTCATCACAATGCCCCATGACACCTGTCATCACAATGCTCAAAAACCTTTCTCATCACAATGCTCCATGATCCCTGTCAGCACAATGTTCCATGACACTTGTCATCACAATCTTCCATGACCTCTGTGATCACAATGTTCCCTGTCCATGTAATCACAATTCTCCATGCCCTTTTCATCACAATACACCATGCCCTTTTCAGCACAGTGCACCTTGGCCCCTATAATCACAATGCCCCATGCCCTTGTCATCACAATGCTCCAGTTCCCTTCTCATCACAATGCTCCATGCCTGTGTCAACACAATGCTCCATGACCCTGGTCATCACAATGCTCGATGACCCATGTCATCACCATGCTCCATGCCGTTGTCATCACAATGTTGCATGATCCCTGTCATCACTGTTCTCCATGACCGATGTCATCACAATGCTCCAGGACAATTTTCATCACAATGCTCCATTCACCCTCTCATCACAATGCCCATGACCCCTGTCATCACAATGCTCCATGGCCTTTGTCATTTCAATGCTCCATGACAACTGTCATGAAAATGCTGGATGGCCCTTGTCATCACAATGCTCCATGCCATGGTCATCACAATGCTCCAGACCTCTTGTCATCATAATGTCTCATGCCCGTGTCATCACAATGCTCCATGGCCATTGTCATCAGAATGCTACATGGCCCCTGTCATCACAGTGCTCCATGATACCTTTCATCACAATGCTAGATGACCACTCTCATCAAAATGCCCCATGACACCTTATATCACAATTCGCCATGGCCCTTGTCTACACAATGCTCCTTGAACTGTGTCATCACAAGTTTCCAGGACACATGTAATCACAATGGTCAATTACAACTTTCATCACAATGCTCCATGCCACTTGTCATCACAATGCACATTGCCTTGTCAGCACAATGCTCCTTGGCCACTGTAATCAAAATGCTCCTTGGCCCCTGTAATCAATATGCTCCATGCCCTTGTCATCACAACGTTCCATGGCCTATGTCATCACAATGCTCCATAGCCCTTGTCATCACAGTGCTCCATGATACCTTTCATGACAATTCTAGATGACCACTGTCATCACATTTCCCCGTGACACCTGACATCACAATTCGCCATTGCCCTTGTCATGACAGTGCTCCATGAACCGTGTCATCACAATGTTCCAGGTCACTTGTCATCAAAATGATCCATGACCACTTTCATCACAATGCTCCATGACACCTCTCATCACAATGCTATATGTCCTATGTATTCACAATGCTCCATAGCCCGTGTAATCACATTGCTCCATGATCCCTTTCATCACAATGCTCCATGACCGCTGTCATAACAATGCCCCATGACGTCTTTCATCACAATGCTCCATGGCCCCACTCATCACAATGCTCCATGATTCCTGTCAGCAAAATATTCCATGACAGTTGTCATCACTATGCTCCATGTCACTTGTCATCACAATAATCCATGGTTCTTTTCATCACAATGCTCCAGGAAAACTTTCATCAGAGTGCTCCATGAACCTTTCATCACAATTCCCAATGCCACCTGTCATCACAATGCCCCATGACCCCTGTCATCACCATGCTCCATGGCCCTTGTCATCACAAAGCTCCATGAACCCTGTCATCACAATGATCCATGACCGCTTTTTTCACAATGCTCCAGTAACATTTTCATCACAATGGTCCATACCACTTCTCATCACAATGCACCATGCACTTGTCAGCACAATGCTCCTTGGACCCTCTACTCAAAATGCTCCATGCCCTTGTCATTACAATGCTCCACATCTCTTCTCATTACAGTGCTCCATACCCATGTCAACACAATGCTCCATGACCCCTGTCATCACAATTCTCGATGACTCATTTCATCACAATGCTCCAAGCCCTTGTCATCACAATGCTTCATGAACATTGTCGTCACAATGTTCACTGACCCCTTTCATCACAATGCTTCATGAACCTTGTGGTCACAAAGTTCACTGACCCCTGCCATCACAATGATCCATGACCCTAGTCATCACAATGCTGCAGAATTACTGTCATCACAATTCTCCGAAACCGCTGTCTTCACAATGCTCCAGGACCATTTTCATCACAATGTTCCATGCCCCCTGTCATCACAATGCCCCATGAACCCTGTCATCACAATTCGCCATGTTCCTTGTCATCACAATGCTCCATGACCCCTGTCATCACAATGGTCGATGACCCTTGTCATCACAAGGCTCCATGGCCCCTGTAATCACAATGCTTCATGCACTAGTCATCACAATGCTCCAGAAGTCTTGTCAACATAAGGCTCCATCCCCGTGTCACCACAATGCTCCTTGACACTTGTCATCACAATGCTCCATGGCCCCTGTCATCACAGTGTTCCATGATACATTTCATCACAGTTCTAGACGACCACTATCATCACAATGCCACCTGACATCTGTCATCACAATTCGCCATGACCCTTGTCATCACAATGCTCCCTGAACCGTGTCATCACAAGGTTCCAGGACAGTTGTCATCACAAGGCTCCATTGCCCCTGTCATCTCAATGCTCCATTGCCTTTGCTCATCACAATGCTCCATGGCCCCTGTAATCACAGCACTCCATGACACCTTTCATCACACTGCTCCATGACCACTGTCATCACAATGCCCCATGACACCTGTCATCACAATGCTCAAAAACCTTTCTCATCACAATGCTCCATGATCCCTGTCAGCACAATGTTCCATGACACTTGTCATCACAATCTTCCATGACCTCTGTGATCACAATGTTCCCTGTCCATGTAATCACAATTCTCCATGCCCTTTTCATCACAATACACCATGCCCTTTTCAGCACAGTGCACCTTGGCCCCTATAATCACAATGCCCCATGCCCTTGTCATCACAATGCTCCAGTTCCCTTCTCATCACAATGCTCCATGCCTGTGTCAACACAATGCTCCATGACCCTGGTCATCACAATGCTCGATGACCCATGTCATCACCATGCTCCATGCCGTTGTCATCACAATGTTGCATGATCCCTGTCATCACTGTTCTCCATGACCGATGTCATCACAATGCTCCAGGACAATTTTCATCACAATGCTCCATTCACCCTCTCATCACAATGCCCATGACCCCTGTCATCACAATGCTCCATGGCCTTTGTCATTTCAATGCTCCATGACAACTGTCATGAAAATGCTGGATGGCCCTTGTCATCACAATGCTCCATGCCATGGTCATCACAATGCTCCAGACCTCTTGTCATCATAATGTCTCATGCCCGTGTCATCACAATGCTCCATGGCCATTGTCATCAGAATGCTACATGGCCCCTGTCATCACAGTGCTCCATGATACCTTTCATCACAATGCTAGATGACCACTCTCATCAAAATGCCCCATGACACCTTATATCACAATTCGCCATGGCCCTTGTCTACACAATGCTCCTTGAACTGTGTCATCACAAGTTTCCAGGACACATGTAATCACAATGGTCAATTACAACTTTCATCACAATGCTCCATGCCACTTGTCATCACAATGCACATTGCCTTGTCAGCACAATGCTCCTTGGCCACTGTAATCAAAATGCTCCTTGGCCCCTGTAATCAATATGCTCCATGCCCTTGTCATCACAACGTTCCATGGCCTATGTCATCACAATGCTCCATAGCCCTTGTCATCACAGTGCTCCATGATACCTTTCATGACAATTCTAGATGACCACTGTCATCACATTTCCCCGTGACACCTGACATCACAATTCGCCATTGCCCTTGTCATGACAGTGCTCCATGAACCGTGTCATCACAATGTTCCAGGTCACTTGTCATCAAAATGATCCATGACCACTTTCATCACAATGCTCCATGACACCTCTCATCACAATGCTATATGTCCTATGTATTCACAATGCTCCATAGCCCGTGTAATCACATTGCTCCATGATCCCTTTCATCACAATGCTCCATGACCGCTGTCATAACAATGCCCCATGACGTCTTTCATCACAATGCTCCATGGCCCCACTCATCACAATGCTCCATGATTCCTGTCAGCAAAATATTCCATGACAGTTGTCATCACTATGCTCCATGTCACTTGTCATCACAATAATCCATGGTTCTTTTCATCACAATGCTCCAGGAAAACTTTCATCAGAGTGCTCCATGAACCTTTCATCACAATTCCCAATGCCACCTGTCATCACAATGCCCCATGACCCCTGTCATCACCATGCTCCATGGCCCTTGTCATCACAAAGCTCCATGAACCCTGTCATCACAATGATCCATGACCGCTTTTTTCACAATGCTCCAGTAACATTTTCATCACAATGGTCCATACCACTTCTCATCACAATGCACCATGCACTTGTCAGCACAATGCTCCTTGGACCCTCTACTCAAAATGCTCCATGCCCTTGTCATTACAATGCTCCACATCTCTTCTCATTACAGTGCTCCATACCCATGTCAACACAATGCTCCATGACCCCTGTCATCACAATTCTCGATGACTCATTTCATCACAATGCTCCAAGCCCTTGTCATCACAATGCTTCATGAACATTGTCGTCACAATGTTCACTGACCCCTTTCATCACAATGCTTCATGAACCTTGTGGTCACAAAGTTCACTGACCCCTGCCATCACAATGATCCATGACCCTAGTCATCACAATGCTGCAGAATTACTGTCATCACAATTCTCCGAAACCGCTGTCTTCACAATGCTCCAGGACCATTTTCATCACAATGTTCCATGCCCCCTGTCATCACAATGCCCCATGAACCCTGTCATCACAATTCGCCATGTTCCTTGTCATCACAATGCTCCATGACCCCTGTCATCACAATGGTCGATGACCCTTGTCATCACAAGGCTCCATGGCCCCTGTAATCACAATGCTTCATGCACTAGTCATCACAATGCTCCAGAAGTCTTGTCAACATAAGGCTCCATCCCCGTGTCACCACAATGCTCCTTGACACTTGTCATCACAATGCTCCATGGCCCCTGTCATCACAGTGTTCCATGATACATTTCATCACAGTTCTAGACGACCACTATCATCACAATGCCACCTGACATCTGTCATCACAATTCGCCATGACCCTTGTCATCACAATGCTCCCTGAACCGTGTCATCACAAGGTTCCAGGACAGTTGTCATCACAAGGCTCCATTGCCCCTGTCATCTCAATGCTCCATTGCCTTTGCTCATCACAATGCTCCATGGCCCCTGTAATCACAGCACTCCATGACACCTTTCATCACACTGCTCCATGACCACTGTCATCACAATGCCCCATGACACCTGTCATCACAATGCTCAAAAACCTTTCTCATCACAATGCTCCATGATCCCTGTCAGCACAATGTTCCATGACACTTGTCATCACAATCTTCCATGACCTCTGTGATCACAATGTTCCCTGTCCATGTAATCACAATTCTCCATGCCCTTTTCATCACAATACACCATGCCCTTTTCAGCACAGTGCACCTTGGCCCCTATAATCACAATGCCCCATGCCCTTGTCATCACAATGCTCCAGTTCCCTTCTCATCACAATGCTCCATGCCTGTGTCAACACAATGCTCCATGACCCTGGTCATCACAATGCTCGATGACCCATGTCATCACAATGCTCCATGCCGTTGTCATCACAATGTTGCATGATCCCTGTCATCACTGTTCTCCATGACCGATGTCATCACAATGCTCCAGGACAATTTTCATCACAATGCTCCATTCACCCTCTCATCACAATGCCCATGACCCCTGTCATCACAATGCTCCATGGCCTTTGTCATTTCAATGCTCCATGACAACTGTCATGAAAATGCTGGATGGCCCTTGTCATCACAATGCTCCATGCCATGGTCATCACAATGCTCCAGACCTCTTGTCATCATAATGTCTCATGCCCGTGTCATCACAATGCTCCATGGCCATTGTCATCAGAATGCTACATGGCCCCTGTCATCACAGTGCTCCATGATACCTTTCATCACAATGCTAGATGACCACTCTCATCAAAATGCCCCATGACACCTTATATCACAATTCGCCATGGCCCTTGTCTACACAATGCTCCTTGAACTGTGTCATCACAAGTTTCCAGGACACATGTAATCACAATGGTCAATTACAACTTTCATCACAATGCTCCATGCCACTTGTCATCACAATGCACATTGCCTTGTCAGCACAATGCTCCTTGGCCACTGTAATCAAAATGCTCCTTGGCCCCTGTAATCAATATGCTCCATGCCCTTGTCATCACAACGTTCCATGGCCTATGTCATCACAATGCTCCATAGCCCTTGTCATCACAGTGCTCCATGATACCTTTCATGACAATTCTAGATGACCACTGTCATCACATTTCCCCGTGACACCTGACATCACAATTCGCCATTGCCCTTGTCATGACAGTGCTCCATGAACCGTGTCATCACAATGTTCCAGGTCACTTGTCATCAAAATGATCCATGACCACTTTCATCACAATGCTCCATGACACCTCTCATCACAATGCTATATGTCCTATGTATTCACAATGCTCCATAGCCCGTGTAATCACATTGCTCCATGATCCCTTTCATCACAATGCTCCATGACCGCTGTCATAACAATGCCCCATGACGTCTTTCATCACAATGCTCCATGGCCCCACTCATCACAATGCTCCATGATTCCTGTCAGCAAAATATTCCATGACAGTTGTCATCACTATGCTCCATGTCACTTGTCATCACAATAATCCATGGTTCTTTTCATCACAATGCTCCAGGAAAACTTTCATCAGAGTGCTCCATGAACCTTTCATCACAATTCCCAATGCCACCTGTCATCACAATGCCCCATGACCCCTGTCATCACCATGCTCCATGGCCCTTGTCATCACAAAGCTCCATGAACCCTGTCATCACAATGATCCATGACCGCTTTTTTCACAATGCTCCAGTAACATTTTCATCACAATGGTCCATACCACTTCTCATCACAATGCACCATGCACTTGTCAGCACAATGCTCCTTGGACCCTCTACTCAAAATGCTCCATGCCCTTGTCATTACAATGCTCCACATCTCTTCTCATTACAGTGCTCCATACCCATGTCAACACAATGCTCCATGACCCCTGTCATCACAATTCTCGATGACTCATTTCATCACAATGCTCCAAGCCCTTGTCATCACAATGCTTCATGAACATTGTCGTCACAATGTTCACTGACCCCTTTCATCACAATGCTTCATGAACCTTGTGGTCACAAAGTTCACTGACCCCTGCCATCACAATGATCCATGACCCTAGTCATCACAATGCTGCAGAATTACTGTCATCACAATTCTCCGAAACCGCTGTCTTCACAATGCTCCAGGACCATTTTCATCACAATGTTCCATGCCCCCTGTCATCACAATGCCCCATGAACCCTGTCATCACAATTCGCCATGTTCCTTGTCATCACAATGCTCCATGACCCCTGTCATCACAATGGTCGATGACCCTTGTCATCACAAGGCTCCATGGCCCCTGTAATCACAATGCTTCATGCACTAGTCATCACAATGCTCCAGAAGTCTTGTCAACATAAGGCTCCATCCCCGTGTCACCACAATGCTCCTTGACACTTGTCATCACAATGCTCCATGGCCCCTGTCATCACAGTGTTCCATGATACATTTCATCACAGTTCTAGACGACCACTATCATCACAATGCCACCTGACATCTGTCATCACAATTCGCCATGACCCTTGTCATCACAATGCTCCCTGAACCGTGTCATCACAAGGTTCCAGGACAGTTGTCATCACAAGGCTCCATTGCCCCTGTCATCTCAATGCTCCATTGCCTTTGCTCATCACAATGCTCCATGGCCCCTGTAATCACAGCACTCCATGACACCTTTCATCACACTGCTCCATGACCACTGTCATCACAATGCCCCATGACACCTGTCATCACAATGCTCAAAAACCTTTCTCATCACAATGCTCCATGATCCCTGTCAGCACAATGTTCCATGACCCTTGTCATCACAATGCTCCATGGCCCCTGTAATCACAATGCTTCATGCACTAGTCATCACAATGCTCCAGAACTCTTGTCAACATAATGCTCCATCCCCGTGTCACCACAATCCTCCTTGACACTTGTCATCACAATGCTCCATAGCCCCTGTCAACACAGTGCACCTTGATACATTTCATCACAATTCTAGAGGACCACTATCCTCAGAATGCCACCTGACATCTGTCATCACAATTCGTCATGGCCCTTGTCATCACAATGCTCCCTGAACCATGTCATCACAATGTTCCAGTTACCTTGTCATCACAATGATCCATGACCACTTTCATCACAATGTTCCATGACCCCTGTCATCACAATGCTCCATGGCCTATGTATTCACATTGCTCCATGGCCCATGTAATCACATTGCTCCATGATCACTTTCATCACAATGTTCCATGACACTTGTCATCACTATGCTCCAGATCTCATGTTATCACAATGCTCCATTCCCTTGTCATCACAATGCTCCATGACTAGTGTCATCACCATGCTCTATGGCCCTTGTCATCACAATGCTCCATGGTGCTTTTCATCACAATGCTCTATGACCACATTCACTGCAATGCTCCATGGCCCCTGTCATCCCAATGCTCCATGGTGCTTTTCATCAGAATGCTCCATGACCACATTCACTGCAATGCTCCATAGGCCCTGTCATCCCAATGCCCCATGACACCTGTCATCACAATTCGCCATGGCCCATGCCAACACAATGCTCCATGAACCGTGTCATCACAAGGTTCCAGGATAGTTTTCATCACAAGGCTCCAATGCCCCTATCATCTCAATGCTCCATTGCCTTTGCTCATCACAATGCTCCACGCCCCTGAAATCACAGCGCTCCATGACACCTTTCATCACACTGCTCCATGACCACTGTCATCACAATGCCCCATGACACCTGTCATCACAATGTTCGAAAACCTTTCTCATCACAATGCTCCATGATCCCTGTCAGCACAATGTTCCATGACACTTGTCATCACAATTTTCCATGACCTCTGTGATCACAATGTTCCCTGTCCATGTCATCACAATTCTCCATGCCCTTTTCATCACAATACACCATGCCCTTGTCAGCACGGTGCTCCTTGGCCCCTATAATCACAATGCTCCATGCACTTGTCATCACAATGCTCCAGTTCTCTTCTCATCACAATGCTCCATGCCTGTGTCAACACAATGCTCCATGACCCTGGTCATCACAATGCTCAATGACCCAATGTCATCACAATGCTCCATGCCGTTGTCATCACAATGTTCCATGATCCCTATCATCACAATGCTCCATGCCCGTGTCATCACAATGTTCCATGGCCTATGTCATCACAATGCTCCATAGCCCTTGTCATCACAGTGCTCCATGATACCTTTCATGACAATTCTAGATGACCACTGTCATCACATTTCCCCATGACACCTGTCATCACAATTCGCCATTGCCCTTGTCATCACAGTGCTCCATGAACCGTGTCATCACAATGTTCCAGGTCAGTTGTCATCAAAATGATCCATGACCACTTTCATCACAATGCTCCATGACACCTCTCATCACAATGCTCTATGTCCTATGTATTCACAATGCTCCATGGCCCCTGTAATCACATTGCTCCATGATCCCTTTCATCACAATGCTCCATGACTGCTGTCATAACAATGCCCCATGAAGTCTTTCATCACAATGCTCCATGGCCCCACTCATCACAATGCTCCATGATTCCTATCAGCAAAATATTCCATGACACTTGTCATCACAATGTTCCATGGCACTTGTCATCACAATAATCCATGGTTCTTTTCATCACAATGCTCCAGGAAAACTTTCATCAGAGTGCTCCATGAACCTTTCATCACAATTCCCAATGCCACCTGTCATCACAATGCCCCATGACCCCTGTCATCACCATGCTCCATGGCCCTTGTCATCACAAAGCTCCATGAACCCTGTCATCACAATGATCCATGACCGCTTTTTTCACAATGCTCCAGTAACATTTTCATCACAATGGTCCATACCACTTCTCATCACAATGCACCATGCACTTGTCAGCACAATGCTCCTTGGACCCTCTACTCAAAATGCTCCATGCCCTTGTCATTACAATGCTCCACATCTCTTCTCATTACAGTGCTCCATACCCATGTCAACACAATGCTCCATGACCCCTGTCATCACAATTCTCGATGACTCATTTCATCACAATGCTCCAAGCCCTTGTCATCACAATGCTTCATGAACATTGTCGTCACAATGTTCACTGACCCCTTTCATCACAATGCTTCATGAACCTTGTGGTCACAAAGTTCACTGACCCCTGCCATCACAATGATCCATGACCCTAGTCATCACAATGCTGCAGAATTACTGTCATCACAATTCTCCGAAACCGCTGTCTTCACAATGCTCCAGGACCATTTTCATCACAATGTTCCATGCCCCCTGTCATCACAATGCCCCATGAACCCTGTCATCACAATTCGCCATGTTCCTTGTCATCACAATGCTCCATGACCCCTGTCATCACAATGGTCGATGACCCTTGTCATCACAAGGCTCCATGGCCCCTGTAATCACAATGCTTCATGCACTAGTCATCACAATGCTCCAGAAGTCTTGTCAACATAAGGCTCCATCCCCGTGTCACCACAATGCTCCTTGACACTTGTCATCACAATGCTCCATGGCCCCTGTCATCACAGTGTTCCATGATACATTTCATCACAGTTCTAGACGACCACTATCATCACAATGCCACCTGACATCTGTCATCACAATTCGCCATGACCCTTGTCATCACAATGCTCCCTGAACCGTGTCATCACAAGGTTCCAGGACAGTTGTCATCACAAGGCTCCATTGCCCCTGTCATCTCAATGCTCCATTGCCTTTGCTCATCACAATGCTCCATGGCCCCTGTAATCACAGCACTCCATGACACCTTTCATCACACTGCTCCATGACCACTGTCATCACAATGCCCCATGACACCTGTCATCACAATGCTCAAAAACCTTTCTCATCACAATGCTCCATGATCCCTGTCAGCACAATGTTCCATGACACTTGTCATCACAATCTTCCATGACCTCTGTGATCACAATGTTCCCTGTCCATGTAATCACAATTCTCCATGCCCTTTTCATCACAATACACCATGCCCTTTTCAGCACAGTGCACCTTGGCCCCTATAATCACAATGCCCCATGCCCTTGTCATCACAATGCTCCAGTTCCCTTCTCATCACAATGCTCCATGCCTGTGTCAACACAATGCTCCATGACCCTGGTCATCACAATGCTCGATGACCCATGTCATCACCATGCTCCATGCCGTTGTCATCACAATGTTGCATGATCCCTGTCATCACTGTTCTCCATGACCGATGTCATCACAATGCTCCAGGACAATTTTCATCACAATGCTCCATTCACCCTCTCATCACAATGCCCATGACCCCTGTCATCACAATGCTCCATGGCCTTTGTCATTTCAATGCTCCATGACAACTGTCATGAAAATGCTGGATGGCCCTTGTCATCACAATGCTCCATGCCATGGTCATCACAATGCTCCAGACCTCTTGTCATCATAATGTCTCATGCCCGTGTCATCACAATGCTCCATGGCCATTGTCATCAGAATGCTACATGGCCCCTGTCATCACAGTGCTCCATGATACCTTTCATCACAATGCTAGATGACCACTCTCATCAAAATGCCCCATGACACCTTATATCACAATTCGCCATGGCCCTTGTCTACACAATGCTCCTTGAACTGTGTCATCACAAGTTTCCAGGACACATGTAATCACAATGGTCAATTACAACTTTCATCACAATGCTCCATGCCACTTGTCATCACAATGCACATTGCCTTGTCAGCACAATGCTCCTTGGCCACTGTAATCAAAATGCTCCTTGGCCCCTGTAATCAATATGCTCCATGCCCTTGTCATCACAACGTTCCATGGCCTATGTCATCACAATGCTCCATAGCCCTTGTCATCACAGTGCTCCATGATACCTTTCATGACAATTCTAGATGACCACTGTCATCACATTTCCCCGTGACACCTGACATCACAATTCGCCATTGCCCTTGTCATGACAGTGCTCCATGAACCGTGTCATCACAATGTTCCAGGTCACTTGTCATCAAAATGATCCATGACCACTTTCATCACAATGCTCCATGACACCTCTCATCACAATGCTCTATGTCCTATGTATTCACAATGCTCCATAGCCCCTGTAATCACATTGCTCCATGATCCCTTTCATCACAATGCTCCATGACCGCTGTCATAACAATGCCCCATGACGTCTTTCATCACAATGCTCCATGGCCCCACTCATCACAATGCTCCATGATTCCTGTCAGCAAAATATTCCATGACAGTTGTCATCACTATGCTCCATGTCACTTGTCATCACAATAATCCATGGTTCTTTTCATCACAATGCTCCAGGAAAACTTTCATCAGAGTGCTCCATGAACCTTTCATCACAATTCCCAATGCCACCTGTCTTCACAATGCCCCATGACCCCTGTCATCACCATGCTCCATGGCCCTTGTCATCACAAAGCTCCATGAACCCTGTCATCACAATGATCCATGACCGCTTTCTTCACAATGCTCTAGTAACATTTTCATCACAATGGTCCATACCACTTCTCATCACAATGCACCATGCACTTGTCAGCACAATGCTCCTTGGCACCTGTACTCAAAATGCTCCATGCCCTTGTCATTACAATGCTCCAGATCTCTTCTCATTACAATGCTCCATACCCATGTCAATGCAAAGCTCCATGACCCCTGACATCACAATTCTCGATGACCCATTTCATCACAATGCTCCAAGCCCTTGTCATCACAATGCTTCATGAACATTGTCGTCACAATGTTCACTGAACCCTCTCATCACAAGGTTCCATGACCCTAGTCATCACAATGCTGCATAATTACTGTCATCACAATTCTCCGTGACCGCTGTCATCACAATGCTCCAGGACCATTTTCATCACAATGTTCCATGCCCCCTGTCATCACAATGCTCCATGACCCTTGTCATCACAATGCTCCATGGCCCCTGTAATCACAATGCTTCATGCACTAGTCATCACAATGCTCCAGAACTCTTGTCAACATAATGCTCCATCCCCGTGTCACCACAATCCTCCTTGACACTTGTCATCACAATGCTCCATAGCCCCTGTCAACACAGTGCACCTTGATACATTTCATCACAATTCTAGAGGACCACTATCCTCAGAATGCCACCTGACATCTGTCATCACAATTCGTCATGGCCCTTGTCATCACAATGCTCCCTGATCCATGTCATCACAATGTTCCAGTTACCTTGTCATCACAATGATCCATGACCACTTTCATCACAATGTTCCATGACCCCTGTCATCACAATGCTCCATGGCCTATGTATTCACATTGCTCCATGGCCCATGTAATCACATTGCTCCATGATCACTTTCATCACAATGTTCCATGACACTTGTCATCACTATGCTCCAGATCTCATGTTATCACAATGCTCCATTCCCTTGTCATCACAATGCTCCATGACTAGTGTCATCACCATGCTCTATGGCCCTTGTCATCACAATGCTCCATGGTGCTTTTCATCACAATGCTCTATGACCACATTCACTGCAATGCTCCATGGCCCCTGTCATCCCAATGCTCCATGGTGCTTTTCATCAGAATGCTCCATGACCACATTCACTGCAATGCTCCATAGGCCCTGTCATCCCAATGCCCCATGACACCTGTCATCACAATTCGCCATGGCCCATGCCAACACAATGCTCCATGAACCGTGTCATCACAAGGTTCCAGGATAGTTTTCATCACAAGGCTCCATTGCCCCTATCATCTCAATGCTCCATTGCCTTTGCTCATCACAATGCTCCACGCCCCTGAAATCACAGCGCTCCATGACACCTTTCATCACACTGCTCCATGACCACTGTCATCACAATGCCCCATGACACCTGTCATCACAATGTTCGAAAACCTTTCTCATCACAATGCTCCATGATCCCTGTCAGCACAATGTTCCATGACACTTGTCATCACAATTTTCCATGACCTCTGTGATCACAATGTTCCCTGTCCATGTCATCACAATTCTCCATGCCCTTTTCATCACAATACACCATGCCCTTGTCAGCACAGTGCTCCTTGGCCCCTATAATCACAATGCTCCATGCACTTGTCATCACAATGCTCCAGTTCTCTTCTCATCACAATGCTCCATGCCTGTGTCAACACAATGCTCCATGACCCTGGTCATCACAATGCTCAATGACCCAATGTCATCACAATGCTCCATGCCGTTGTCATCACAATGTTCCATGATCCCTATCATCACAATGCTCCATGCCCGTGTCATCACAATGTTCCATGGCCTATGTCATCACAATGCTCCATAGCCCTTGTCATCACAGTGCTCCATGATACCTTTCATGACAATTCTAGATGACCACTGTCATCACATTTCCCCATGACACCTGTCATCACAATTCGCCATTGCCCTTGTCATCACAGTGCTCCATGAACCGTGTCATCACAATGTTCCAGGTCAGTTGTCATCAAAATGATCCATGACCACTTTCATCACAATGCTCCATGACACCTCTCATCACAATGCTCTATGTCCTATGTATTCACAATGCTCCATGGCCCCTGTAATCACATTTCTCCATGATCCCTTTCATCACAATGCTCCATGACTGCTGTCATAACAATGCCCCATGAAGTCTTTCATCACAATGCTCCATGGCCCCACTCATCACAATGCTCCATGATTCCTGTCAGCAAAATATTCCATGACAGTTGTCATCACTATGCTCCATGTCACTTGTCATCACAATAATCCATGGTTCTTTTCATCACAATGCTCCAGGAAAACTTTCATCAGAGTGCTCCATGAACCTTTCATCACAATTCCCAATGCCACCTGTCTTCACAATGCCCCATGACCCCTGTCATCACCATGCTCCATGGCCCTTGTCATCACAAAGCTCCATGAACTCTGTCATCACAATGATCCATGACCGCTTTCTTCACAATGCTCTAGTAACATTTTCATCACAATGGTCCATACCACTTCTCATCACAATGCACCATGCACTTGTCAGCACAATGCTCCTTGGCACCTGTACTCAAAATGCTCCATGCCCTTGTCATTACAATGCTCCAGATCTCTTCTCATTACAATGCTCCATACCCATGTCAATGCAATGCTCCATGACCCCTGACATCACAATTCTCGATGACCCATTTCATCACAATGCTCCAAGCCCTTGTCATCACAATGCTTCATGAACATTGTCGTCACAATGTTCACTGACCCCTCTCATCACAAGGTTCCATGACCCTAGTCATCACAATGCTGCATAATTACTGTCATCACAATTCTCCGTGACCGCTGTCATCACAATGCTCCAGGACCATTTTCATCACAATATTCCATGCCCCCTGTCATCACAATGCTCCATGACCCTTGTCATCACAATGCTCCATGGCCCCTGTAATCACAATGCTTCATGCACTAGTCATCACAATGCTCCAGAACTCTTGTCAACATAATGCTCCATCCCCGTGTCACCACAATCCTCCTTGACACTTGTCATCACAATGCTCCATAGCCCCTGTCAACACAGTGCACCTTGATACATTTCATCACAATTCTAGAGGACCACTATCCTCAGAATGCCACCTGACATCTGTCATCACAATTCGTCATGGCCCTTGTCATCACAATGCTCCCTGATCCATGTCATCACAATGTTCCAGTTACCTTGTCATCACAATGATCCATGACCACTTTCATCACAATGTTCCATGACCCCTGTCATCACAATGCTCCATGGCCTATGTATTCACATTGCTCCATGGCCCATATAATCACAATGCTCCATGATCACTTTCATCACAATGTTCCATGACACTTGTCATCACTATGCTCCAGATCTCATGTTATCACAATGCTCCATTCCCTTGTCATCACAATGCTCCATGACTAGTGTCATCACCATGCTCTATGGCCCTTGTCATCACAATGCTCCATGGTGCTTTTCATCACAATGCTCTATGACCACATTCACTGCAATGCTCCATAGGCCCTGTCATCCCAATGCCCCATGACACCTGTCATCACAATTCGCCATGGCCCATGCCAACACAATGCTCCATGAACCGTGTCATCACAAGGTTCCAGGATAGTTTTCATCACAAGGCTCCATTGCCCCTATCATCTCAATGCTCCATTGCCTTTGCTCATCACAATGCTCCACGCCCCTGAAATCACAGCGCTCCATGACACCTTTCATCACACTGCTCCATGACCACTGTCATCAAAATGCCCCATGACACCTGTCATCACAATGTTCGAAAACCTTTCTCATCACAATGCTCCATGATCCCTGTCAGCACAATGTTCCATGACACTTGTCATCACAATTTTCCATGACCTCTGTGATCACAATGTTCCCTGTCCATGTCATCACAATTCTCCATGCCCTTTTCATCACAATACACCATGCCCTTGTCAGCACGGTGCTCCTTGGCCCCTATAATCACAATGCTCCATGCACTTGTCATCACAATGCTCCAGTTCTCTTCTCATCACAATGCTCCATGCCTGTGTCAACACAATGCTCCATGACCCTGGTCATCACAATGCTCAATGACCCAATATCATCACAATGCTCCATGCCGTTGTCATCACAATGTTCCATGATCCCTATCATCACAATGCTCCATGCCCGTGTCATCACAATGTTCCATGGCCTATGTCATCACAATGCTCCATAGCCCTTGTCATCACAGTGCTCCATGATACCTTTCATGACAATTCTAGATGACCACTGTCATCACATTTCCCCATGACACCTGTCATCACAATTCGCCATTGCCCTTGTCATCACAGTGCTCCATGAACCGTGTCATCACAATGTTCCAGGTCAGTTGTCATCAAAATGATCCATGACCACTTTCATCACAATGCTCCATGACACCTCTCATCACAATGCTCTATGTCCTATGTATTCACAATGCTCCATGGCCCCTGTAATCACATTGCTCCATGATCCCTTTCATCACAATGCTCCATGACTGCTGTCATAACAATGCCCCATGAAGTCTTTCATCACAATGCTCCATGGCCCCACTCATCACAATGCTCCATGATTCCTATCAGCAAAATATTCCATGACACTTGTCATCACAATGTTCCATGGCACTTGTCATCACAATAATCCATGGTTCTTTTCATCACAATGCTCCAGGAAAACTTTCATCAGAGTGCTCCATGACCCTTTCATCACAATTCCAAATGCCACCTGTCATCACAATGCCCCATGACCCCTGTCATCACCATGCTCCATGGCCCTTGTCATCACAAAGCTCCATGAACCCTGTCATCACAATGATCCATGACCGCTTTTTTCACAATGCTCCAGTAACATTTTCATCACAATGGTCCATACCACTTCTCATCACAATGCACCATGCACTTGTCAGCACAATGCTCCTTGGCCCCTCTACTCAAAATGCTCCATGCCCTTGTCATTACAATGCTCCACATCTCTTCTCATTACAGTGCTCCATACCCATGTCAACACAATGCTCCATGACCCCTGTCATCACAATTCTCGATGACCCATTTCATCACAATGCTCCAAGCCCTTGTCATCACAATGCTTCATGAACATTGTCGTCACAATGTTCACTGACCCCTTTCATCACAATGCTTCATGAACCTTGTGGTCACAAAGTTCACTGACCCCTGTCATCACAATGATCCATGACCCTAGTCATCACAATGCTGCAGAATTACTGTCATCACAATTCTCCGAAACCGCTGTCTTCACAATGCTCCAGGACCATTTTCATCACAATGTTCCATGCCCCCTGTCATCACAATGCCCCATGAACCCTGTCATCACAATTCGCCATGTTCCTTGTCATCACAATGCTCCATGACCCCTGTCATCACAATGCTCGATGACCCTTGTCATCACAATGCTCCATCGCCACTGTAATCACAATGCTTCATGCACTAGTCATCACAATGCTCCAGAACTCTTGTCAACATAAGGCTCCATCCCCGTGTCACCACAATCCTCCTTGACACTTGTCATCACAATGTTCCATGGCCCCTGTCATCACAGTGCTCCATGATACATTTCATCACAATTCTAGATGACCACTATTCTCACAATGCCACCTGACATCTGTCATCCCAATTCGCCATGGCCCTTGTCATCACAATGCTCCCTGAACCGTGTCATCACAATGTTCCAGGAAACATTTCATCAAAATGATCCATGACCACATTCATCACAATGTTCCATGATCCCTGTCATCACAATGCTCCATGGCCTATGTATTCACATTGCTCCATGGCCCATGTAATCACATTGCTCCATGATCACTTTCATCACAATGTTCCATGACACTTCTAATTACTATGCTCCAGATCTCATGTTATCACAATGCTCCATTCCCTTGTCATCACAATGCTCCATGACTAGTGTTATCACCATACTCTATTGCCCCTGTCATCCCAATGCTCCATGGTGCTTTTCATCAAAATGCACCATGACCATATTCACTGCAATGCTCCATGCGCCCTGTCATCCCAATGCCCCATAACACCTGTCATCACAATTCGCCATGGCCCATGCCATCACAATGCTCCATGAACCGTGTTATCTCAAGGTTCCAGGACAGTTTTCATCACAAGGCTCCATTGCCCCTGTCATCTCAATGCTCCATTGTCTTTGCTCATCACAATGCTCCATGGCCCCTGTCATCACAATGCCCCATGACACCTGTCATCACAATGCTCGAAAACCTTTCTCATCACAATGCTCCATGATCCCTGTCAGCACAATGTTCCATGACACTTGTCATCACAATTTTCCATGTCCTCTGTGATCACAATGTTCCCTGTCCATGTCATCACAATTCTCCATGCCCTTTTCATCACAATACACCATGCCCTTGTCAGCACAGTGCTCCTTGGCCCCTATAATCACAATGCTCCATGTCCTTGTCATCACAATGCTCCAGTTCTCTTCTCATCACAATGCTCCATGCCTGTGTCAACACAATGCTCCATGACCCTGGTCATCACAATGCTCGATGACCCATGTCATCACAATGCTCCATGCCGTTGTCATTACAATGTTGCATGATCCCTGTCATCACTGTTCTCCGTGACCGATGTCATCACAATGCTCTAGGACAATTTTCATCACAATGCTCCATTCACCCAGTCATCACAATGCTCATGACACCTATCATCACAATGCTCCATGGCCTTTCTCATTTCAATGCTCCATGACAACTGTCATGAAAATGCTGGATGGCCCTTGTCATCACAATGCTTCATGACCCCTGTCATCACAATGCTCGATGACCCTTGTCATCACAATGCTCCATGGCCCCTGTAATCACAGTGTTTCATGCTCTAGTCATCACAATGCTCCAGAACTCTTGTCAACATAATGCTCCATCCCCGTGTCACCACAATGCTCCTTGACACTTGTCATCACAATGCTCCATGGCCCCTGTCATCACAGTGCTCCATGACCCCTGTCATCACAATCCTCCATGGACCTTGTCATCACAAATCTCCATGAACCCTGTCATCACAATGCTCCATGACCCCTTTCCTCACAATGCTCTAGTACCCCTTTCATCACAATACTCCATGGCCCCTGTAATCACAATGCTCCATGCCTTTGGCATCACAATGCTCCAGAACACTTGTCATCATAATGCTCCATGCCCTTGTCTTCAAAATGGTCCATGACACTTGTCATCAAAATGTTCCATGGCCATTGTCATCAAAATGCTCCATGACATCTCTCATCACAATTCGCCATGGCCCTTGTATTCACAATGCTCCATGAACCTTGTCATCACAATGTCCTGGGACACTTGTCATCACAATGATCCATGCAATTTTCAGTACAATTCCCATGACACCGACATCACAATGCTCCATGGCCTATGTACTTAGAATGTTCCATGATCCTGTCCCCACAATGGTCCATGACAGTTGTCATCACAATGATCCATGACACCTGCCATCAGAGTGTTCCCTGCCCATGTCATCACAAAGCTCCATGGCCCTTGTAATCACAATGCTCCATGCCTTTGTCATCATAATGCTCCAGAACACTTGTCATCATAATGCACCATGCAAATGTCATACAATGCTCCATGACACTTGTCATCACAATGCTCCATGGCATTTGTCATCACAATGCTCTACTGCCCCTGTCATCACAGTGCTCCATGATACCTTTCATCACAATCCTAGGTGACCACTGTCATCACAGTGCCCCATGACACTTGTCACCACAATTCGCCATGGC
The DNA here is from genome assembly GCF_965194825.1 of Balaenoptera physalus. Taxonomy (NCBI): domain Eukaryota; kingdom Metazoa; phylum Chordata; class Mammalia; order Artiodactyla; family Balaenopteridae; genus Balaenoptera; species Balaenoptera physalus. The sequence continues at coordinate 678,343 of NW_028126244.1, read as the reverse complement.
CCTTGTCATCACAATGTTCCATCAGCCGTGTCATGACAATATTCCATGACACTTGTCATCACAATGATCCATGACCACATTCATCACAATGTTCCATGACCACTGTCATCACAATGCTCCATGGCCTATGTATTCACATTGCTCCATGGCCCATGTAATCACATTGCTCCATGATCACTTTCATCACAATGTTCCATGACACTTGTCATCACTATGCTCCAGATCTCATGTTATCACAATGCTCCATTCCCTTTTCATCACAATGCTCCATGACTAGTGTCATCACCATTCTCTATGGCCCTTGTCATCACAATGCTCCATGTTGCTTTTCATCACAATGCTCTATGACCACATTCACTGCAATGCTCCATGTCCCCTGTCATCCCAATTCTCCATGGTGCTTTTCATCACAATGCTCCATGACCACATTCACTGCAATGTTCCATGCGCTCTGTCATCCCAATGCCCCATGACACCTGTCATCACAATTCGCCATGGCCTATGCCATCACAATGCTCCATGAACCGTGTCATCACAAGGTTCCAGGACAATTGTCATCACAATGATCCATGATCACTTTCAGCACAATGCTCCATGAACCCTGTCGTCTCAATGCTCCATAGTCTTTGTATTCACAATGCTCCATGGCTCCTGTAATCACAGTGCTCCATGACCCCTTTCATCACAATGCTCCAAGACCGCTGTCATCAAAATGCCCCATGACGCCTGCCTTCACAAATCTCCAAGGCCTCTCTTACCAAAATGCTCCATGATCCCTGTCAGCACAATATTCGATGGCACTTTTCATCACAATGCTCCATGACCCGTGTCATCACAAAGTTCTCTGCCCATATCATCACAATGCTCCTTGTCACCTTTAATCACAATGCTCCATGCCCTTTCATCACAATGCTCCAGAATTCTTGTCATCGCAATGTTCCTTGACCGTGTCATCACAATGCTCCATGAACCTTGTCATCACAAAGCTCCATGACCCCTGTCATCACAATGATCCATGACCCTTGTCATCACAAAGCTCCATGACCCCTGTCATCACAATGATCTATGACGCTTGTCATCACAAAGCTCCATGACCACTGTCATCACAATGCTCCATGACCGTTGTCTTCACAAAGCTCCATGACCCCTGTCATCACATTGATCCATGACTCCTTTCCTCACAGTGCTCCAGTACCCTTTTCATCACAATGCTCCATGCCATTGTCAGCACAATGCTCCTTGGACCCTGTCATCAAAATGCTCCATCCCCTTTTCATCACAATGCTCCAGATATCCTATCATTACAATGCTCCATGCCGGTGTCAAGACAATGCTCCATGACCCATGTCATCAAATTGCTTTATGAACCTTGTTATCAGAATAATCCATGACCCCTGTCATCAAAATGATCCATGACAGTTGTCATCACAATGCTGCATGATACCTTTCATCCCAACTCTCTGTGACCACTGTCATCACAATGCTCCAGGACAATTTTCATCACAATGCTCCATGCCCCCTGTCATCACAGTGCCCCTTAACACCTGTAATCACAATGCTCCATGACCCTGTCATCACAATGCTCCATGACCCCTGTCATCACATTGTTCCATGGCCTATGTATTCACAATGATCCATGGACCCTGTAATCACACTGCTCCATGTTCCCTTTCAACACAATGGTCCATGAACCCTGTCATCACAACGTTCCATGAAAGTTGTCATCAAAAGTCTCCATGACCCTGGTCACCACAAGGTTCCCTGCTCTTGTCATCACAATGCTCCATGACCCTTGTAATCACAGTGGTACATGGCCTTGTCACCACAATGTTCCATGGCCTCTGTCATCACCATGCTCCATGGTCTTTCTCATCACAATGCTCTATGACCCCTGTCATCACTATGCTTGATGAGCATTGTCATCACAATGCTCCAAGGCCCCTGTCATCACAATGCCTCATGGTCTTGTAATCACAATGCTCAATGACCCCTGTCATCACAATGCTCCATGCCTTTGTCATCACAATGCTCCATGGCCCCTGTAATCACAATGCTCCAGAACACTTGTCAGCATAATACTCCATTCCCGTGTCATCCCATTGCTCAATGACATTTGTCATCAAAATGTTCCTTGTCCTTTGGCATCACAGTGATCCATGATAACTTTAATCAAAATTCTACATGACCATTGTCATCACAATGCAAGGTGACCAATGTCATAACAATGCCGCAAGACACGTGTCATCACCATTCGCCTTGGCCCTTGTTATCTCAATGCTGTATGAACTGTGTCATCACTAGGTTTCAGGACACTTGTCATCAAAGAGATCCATGACAACATTCATCACAATGCCCCATGAAATCTGTTATCTCAATGCTCCATGGCCTTTGTATTCCCAATGTTCCATTGTCCCGATAATCGCATTGCTCCATGAACACTTTCATCACAATGCTCCTTGACCACTGTCACCGTAATGACCCATGACGTTTCTCATCACTGTGCTCCAAGGCCACTCTCATCAAAATGCTCCATGATCTGTGTCAGCACAATATTGCATGACAGTTGTCATCATAAGGCTCTATGATCCCTGTAATCACAATGATCCCTGCCAATAACATCACAATGTTCCATGTCTCCTGTAATCACAATGCTCCATGCCCTTGTCATCACAATGCTCCAGGTCTGTTTTCATCACCATGCTTCATGCACGTGTCACCACAATGCTCCATGAATCTTGTCTTCACAATGCTCCATGGCCCATGTCATCACAATGCTCCGTGACTCCTGTCAACACAATGCCTGATGACTCCTGTCATCAAAATGCTAAATGGCACTTGTCATCACAATGCTCTATGACGCCTGTCATCACTATTCTCCATGTCACTTGTTATCACAATGCTCCATGGCCCCTGTAATCACAGTACTCCATGACCCCTTCCATCACAATGCCCAATGCCACCTCTTATCACAATTCTCCATGGCATTTGTCATCACGATGCTCCATGACACCTGTCATCACAATGCTCCATGACACTTGTCATCACAATGCTCGATGGCCCTTGTCATCACAATGTTCCCTGGTGCTTCGCATCGCGATGTTCCATGAAAACTCTCATCAAAATACTCCAAGATTTGTTTCATCCCAATGCTCCATGGCCCTTGTCATCACAGTTCTCCCTGACCTTTGTCATCACAATGCTCTATGTCGCTTTTCATCACAATTCTCAATGACCACTTTAATCACTATGTTCGCTGACCATTTTCATCACATTTCTCTATTGTCATTACAATTCCCCATCGTCCCTTTCTTCACAATGCTCCATGATGCCTGTCATCACAATGCTCCACGGCTTCTGTTATCACAATGCTCCAGGACCAGTTTCATCACAATACTCCATCCCCCTTGTCATCACAGTGCACAATGAAACCTTTCATTACAATGCTCCATGACACTTGTCATCACAATGCTCCATGGCCTTTATCGTCACAATGCTCCCAGGCACTTTTCATCACGATGTTCCATGAAAACTTTCATCACATTGCTCCATGACCATTGTCATCACAATAGTCCATAGCCTTGTCAACACAATGCTGCATAATCCCTGTCATCACAATTCTCCATGACTGCTCTCATCACATAATCCTGGACAATTTTCATAACAATGCTTCATGCCCCCAGTCATCACAGTGCTCCATGATACATTTCATCACAATTCCTAGATGATCAATGTCATCACAATGCCCCATGACACCTGTCATCACAATTCGCTATGACCCTTGTCCTCACAATACTCGATGAACTGTGTCATCACAGTGTTCCAGGACACATGTCATCACAATGATCCATGACTACTTTCATCACAATGCTCCAATACACCTGTCATCACAATGCTCCATGGCCCCTGTTATCATATTGCTCCATGATCTCTTTGATCACAATGCTCCATGACCAGTGTCATCACCATGCCTCATGACGCCTGTCATCTCAATGCTCCATGGCCCCTTTCATCACAATGCTCCATGAACCCAGTCATCACAGTGTTCCCTGCCCTTTTCATCGCAATGCTCCATGGGCCCTGTCATCACAATGCTCCATGCCCTTGTCATCAAAATGCTCCAGAACTCTTGTCATCATAATGCTCCATGCCAATGTCATCAAAATGCCCCATGACACTTGTCATCACAATGCTCCATGGCCTTTGTCATCACAATGTTCCATGGCCCCTGTCATCACAGTGCTCCATGATAACTTTCATCACAATTCTAGATGACCACTGTCATCACAATGCCCCATGACAGATGTCATCACAATTCGCCATGGTCCTTGTCATCACAATGCTCCATGAACCGTGTCATCACAAGGTTCCAGGACACTTGTCATCACAATGATCCATGATCACTTTCAGCACAATGCTCCATGAACCCTGTCGTCTCAATGCTCCATAGTCTTTGTATTCACAATGCTCCATGGCTCCTGTAATCACAGTGCTCCATGACCCCTTTCATCACAATGCTCCAAGACCGCTGTCATCACAATGCCCCATGACGCCTGCCTTCACAAATCTCCAAGGCCTCTCTTACCAAAATGCTCCATGATCCCTGTCAGCACAATATTCGATGGCACTTTTCATCACAATGCTCCATGACCCCTGTCATCACAAAGTTCTCTGCCCATATCATCACAATGCTCCTTGTCACCTTTAATCACAATGCTCCATGCCCTTTCATCACAATGCTCCGGAATTCTTGTCATCGCAATGTTCCTTGACCGTGTCATCACAATGCTCCATGAACCTTGTCATCACAAAGCTCCATGACCCCTGTCATCACAATGCTCCATGACCATTGTCATCACAAAGCTCCATGACCACTGTCATCACAATGCTTCATGACCGTTGTCATCACAAAGCTCCATGACCCTTGTCATCACATTGATCCATGACTCCTTTCCTCACAGTGCTCCAGTACCCTTTTCATCACAATGCTCCATGCCATTGTCAGCACAATGCTCCTTGGACCCTGTCATCAAAATGCTCCATCCCCTTTTCATCACAATGCTCCAGATATCCTATCATTACAATGCTCCATGCCCGTGTCAAGACAATGCTCCATGACCCATGTCATCAAATTGCTTTATGAACCTTGTTATCAGAATAATCCAGGTCCCCTGTCATCAAAATGATCCATGACAGTTGTCATCACAATGCTGCATGATACCTTTCATCCCAACTCTCTGTGACCGCTGTCATCACAATGCTCCAGGACAATTTTCATCACAATGCTCCATGCCCCCTGTCATCACAGTGCCCCTTAACACCTGTAATCACAATGCTCCATGACCCTGTCATCACAATGCTACATGACCCCTGTCATCACATTGTTCCATGGTCTATGTATTCACAATGCTCCATGGATCCTGTAATCACACTGCTCCATGTTCCCTTTCAACACAATGGTCCATGAACCCTGTCATCACAACGTTCCATGAAAGTTGTCATCAAAAGTCTCCATGACCCTGGTCACCACAAGGTTCCCTGCTCTTGTCATCACAATGCTCCATGACCCTTGTAATCACAGTGGTACATGGCCTTGTCACCACAATGTTCCATGGCCTCTGTCATCACCATGCTCCATGGTCTTTCTCATCACAATGCTCTATGACCCCTGTCATCACTATGCTTGATGACCATTGTCATCACAATGCTCCAAGGCCCCTGTCATCACAATGCCTCATGGTCTTGTAATCACAATGCTCAATGACCCCTGTCATCACAATGCTCCATGCCTTTGTCATCACAATGCTCCATGGCCCCTGTAATCACAATGCTCCAGAACACTTGTCAGCATAATACTCCATTCCCGTGTCATCCCATTGCTCAATGACATTTGTCATCAAAATGTTCCTTGGCCTTTGGCATCACAGTGATCCATGATAACTTTAATCAAAATTCTACATGACCATTGTCATCACAATGCAAGGTGACCAATGTCATCACAATGCCCCAAGACACGTGTCATCACAATTCGCCTTGGCCCTTGTTTTCTCAATGCTGTATGAACCGTGTCATCACTAGGTTTCAGGACACTTGTCATCAAAGAGATCCATGACAACATTCATCACAAGGCCCCATGAACTCTGTTATCTCAATGCTCCATGGCCTTTGTATTCCCAATGTTCCATTGTCCCGATAATCGCATTGCTCCATGAACACTTTCATCACAATGCTCCTTGACCACTGTCACCGTAATGACCCATGACGTTTCTCATCACTGTGCTCCAAGGCCACTCTCATCAAAATGCTCCATGATCTGTGTCAGCCCAATATTGCATGACAGTTGTCATCACAATGCTCTATGATCCCTGTAATCACAATGATCCCTGCCAATAACATCACAATGTTCCATGTCTCCTGTAATCTCAATGCTCCATGCCCTTGTCATCACAATGCTCCAGGTCTGTTTTCATCACCATGCTTCATGCCCGTGTCATCACAATGCTCCATGAATCTTGTCTTCACAATGCTCCATGGCCCATGTCATCACAATGCTCCGTGACTCCTGTCAACACAATGCCTGATGACTCCTGTCATCAAAATGCTAAATGGCACTTGTCATCACAATGCTCTATGACGCCTGTCATCACTATTCTCCATGTCACTTGTTATCACAATGCTCCATGGCCCCTGTAATCACAGTACCCTACGACCCCTTTCATCACAATGCCCAATGCCACCTCTTATCACAATTCTCCATGGCATTTGTCATCACGATGCTCCATGAAACCTGTCATCACAATGCTCCATGACACTTGTCTTCACAATGCTCGATGGCCCTTGTCATCACAATGTTCCTTGGTGCTTTTCATCGCAATGTTCCATGACAACTCTCAACAAAATACTCCAAGATTTGTTTCATCCCATTGCTCCATGGCCCTTGTCATCACAATGCTCCATAGCGCTTTTCAACGCAATGCTCCATGACCGCTTTCAGCACAATGCCCCATGACCCCTGTCATCATGATGCTCAACTGCCCTTGTCATCACAAGTCTCCATGAAACATTTCCTCAAAATGCTCCAGTACGCCTTTCATCCAAATTCCCCGTGGCCACTGTCATCACAATTCTCCATGACCACTGTCATCATAATGGTCCATGACCCGTTTCATCTCAATGCTCCATGACACCCGTCACCACAGTGCTCCATGGCCTTTGTCATCACAATGTTCCATGTCCCCTATAATCATAATGCTCCATGCCTTTTTCCTCACAATGCTCCAGAATTCTTGTCATCACAATGTTCCATGACCGTGGCATCACAATGCTCCATGGCCCTTGTCATCACAATGCTCCAGAATTCTTGTCATCACAATGTTCCATGACCGTGTCATCACAATTCTACATGACCCTGGTCATCACAGTTCTCCCTGACCTTTGTCATCACAATGCTCTATGTCGCTTTTCATCACAATTCTCAATGACCACTTTAATCACTATGCTCGCTGACCATTTTCATCACATTTCTCTATTGTCATTACAATTCCCCATCGTCCCTTTCTTCGCAATGCTCCATGATGCCTGTCATCACAATGCTCCACGGCTTCTGTTATCACAATGCTCCAGGACCAGTTTCATCACAATACTCCATCCCCCTTGTCATCACAGTGCACAATGAAACCTTTCATTACAATGCTCCATGACACTTGTCATCACAATGCTCCATGGCCTTTATCATCACAATGCTCCCAGGCACTTTTCATCACGATGTTCCATGAAAACTTTCATCACATTGCTCCATGACCATTGTCATCACAATAGTCCATAGCCTTGTCAACACAATGCTACATAATCCCTGTCATCACAATTCTCCATGACTGCTGTCATCACATAATCCAGGACAATTTTCATAACAATGCTTCATGCCCCCAGTCATCACAGTGCTCCATGATACATTTCATCACAATTCCTAGATGATCAATGTCATCACAATGCCCCATGACACCTGTCATCACAATTCGCTATGACCCTTGTCATCACAATACTCGATGAACTGTGTCATCACAGTGTTCCAGGACACATGTCATCCCAATGATCCATGACTACTTTCATCACAATGCTCCAATACACCTGTCATCACAATGCTCCATGGCCCCTGTTATCATATTGCTCCATGATCTCTTTGATCACAATGCTCCATGACCAGTGTCATCACCATGCCTCATGACGCCTGTCATCTCAATGCTCCATGGCCCCTTTCATCACAATGCTCCATGAACCCAGTCATCACAGTGTTCCCTGCCCTTTTCATCGCAATGCTCCATGGGCCCTGTCATCACAATGCTCCATGCCCTTGTCATCAAAATGCTCCAGAACTCTTGTCATCATAATGCTCCATGCCAATGTCATCAAAATGCCCCATGACACTTGTCATCACAATGCTCCATGGCCTTTGTCATCACAATGTTCCATGGCCCCTGTCATCACAGTGCTCCATGATAACTTTCATCACAATTCTAGATGACCACTGTCATCACAATGCCCCATGACAGATGTCATCAAAATTCGCCATGGTCCTTGTCATCACAATGCTCCATGAACCGTGTCATCACAAGGTTCCAGGACACTTGTCATCACAATGATCCATGATCACTTTCAGCACAATGCTCCATGAACCCTGTCGTCTCAATGCTCCATAGTCTTTGTATTCACAATGCTCCATGGCTCCTGTAATCACAGTGCTCCATGACCCCTTTCATCACAATGCTCCAAGACCGCTGTCATCACAATGCCCCATGACGCCTGCCTTCAAAAATCTCCAAGGCCTCTCTTACCAAAATGCTCCATGATCCCTGTCAGCACAATATTCGATGGCACTTTTCATCACAATGCTCCATGACCCCTGTCATCACAAAGTTCTCTGCCCATATCATCACAATGCTCCTTGTCACCTTTAATCACAATGCTCCATGCCCTTTCATCACAATGCTCCGGAATTCTTGTCATCGCAATGTTCCTTGACCGTGTCATCACAATGCTCCATGAACCTTGTCATCACAAAGCTCCATGACCCCTGTCATCACAATGCTCCATGACCATTGTCATCACAAAGCTCCATGACCACTGTCATCACAATGCTTCATGACCGTTGTCATCACAAAGCTCCATGACCCTTGTCATCACATTGATCCATGACTCCTTTCCTCACAGTGCTCCAGTACCCTTTTCATCACAATGCTCCATGCCATTGTCAGCACAATGCTCCTTGGACCCTGTCATCAAAATGCTCCATCCCCTTTTCATCACAATGCTCCAGATATCCTATCATTACAATGCTCCATGCCTGTGTCAAGACAATGCTCCATGACCCATGTCATCAAATTGCTTTATGAACCTTGTTATCAGAATAATCCATGACCCCTGTCATCAAAATGATCCATGACAGTTGTCATCACAATGCTGCATGATACCTTTCATCCCAACTCTCTGTGACCGCTGTCATCACAATGCTCCAGGACAATTTTCATCACAATGCTCCATGCCCCCTGTCATCACAGTGCCCCTTAACACCTGTAATCACAATGCTCCATGACCCTGTCATCACAATGCTACATGACCCCTGTCATCACATTGTTCCATGGCCTATGTATTCACAATGCTCCATGGACCCTGTAATCACACTGCTCCATGTTCCCTTTCAACACAATGGTCCATGAACCCTGTCATCACAACGTTCCATGAAAGTTGTCATCAAAAGTCTCCATGACCCTGGTCACCACAAGGTTCCCTGCTCTTGTCATCACAATGCTCCATGACCCTTGTAATCACAGTGGTACATGGCCTTGTCACCACAATGTTCCATGGCCTCTGTCATCACCATGCTCCATGGTCTTTCTCATCACAATGCTCTATGACCCCTGTCATCACTATGCTTGATGACCATTGTCATCACAATGCTCCAAGGCCCCTGTCATCACAATGCCTCATGGTCTTGAATCACAATGCTCAATGACCCCTGTCATCACAATGCTCCATGCCTTTGTCATCACAATGCTCCTTGGCCCCTGTAATCACAATGCTCCAGAACACTTGTCAGCATAATACTCCATTCCCGTGTCATCCCATTGCTCAATGACATTTGTCATCAAAATGTTCCTTGGCCTTTGGCATCACAGTGATCCATGATAACTTTAATCAAAATTCTACATGACCATTGTCATCACAATGCAAGGTGACCAATGTCATCACAATGCCACAAGACACGTGTCATCACAATTCGCCTTGGCCCTTTTTATCTCAATGCTGTATGAACCGTGTCATCACTAGGTTTCAGGACACTTGTCATCAAAGAGATCCATGACAACATTCATCACAAGGCCCCATGAACTCTGTTATCTCAATGCTCCATGGCCTTTGTATTCCCAATGTTCCATTGTCCCGATAATCGCATTGCTCCATGAACACTTTCATCACAATGCTCCTTGACCACTGTCACCGTAATGACCCATGACGTTTCTCATCACTGTGCTCCAAGGCCACTCTCATCAAAATGCTCCATGATCTGTGTCAGCCCAATATTGCATGACAGTTGTCATCACAATGCTCTATGATCCCTGTAATCACAATGATCCCTGCCAATAACATCACAATGTTCCATGTCTCCTGTAATCTCAATGCTCCATGCCCTTGTCATCACAATGCTCCAGGTCTGTTTTCATCACCATGCTTCATGCACGTGTCACCACAATGCTCCATGAATCTTGTCTTCACAATGCTCCATGGCCCATGTCATCACAATGCTCCGTGACTCCTGTCAACACAATGCCTGATGACTCCTGTCATCAAAATGCTAAATGGCACTTGTCATCACAATGCTCTATGACGCCTGTCATCACTATTCTCCATGTCACTTGTTATCACAATGCTCCATGGCCCCTGTAATCACAGTACTCTACGACCCCTTTCATCACAATGCCCAATGCCACCTCTTATCACAATTCTCCATGGCATTTGTCATCACGATGCTCCATGAAACCTGTCATCACAATGCTCCATGACACTTGTCATCACAATGCTCGATGGCCCTTGTCATCACAATGTTCCTTGGTGCTTTTCATCGCAATGTTCCATGACAACTCTCAACAAAATACTCCAAGATTTGTTTCATCCCAATGCTCCATGGCCCTTGTCATTACAAATCCACATGATTCCTTTCATCACAATTGTCCATGGCAACTTACATAAAAATGCTCCATGCCCCTGTCATCACAATGCCCAAAGATATCTGTTTTTACAATGATCCCTGACCCTTGTCATCACAAGGCTCCATGTCCCTTGTATTCACATTGCTCCATGGCCCTTGTCATCACAATGCTCCATAGCGCTTTTCATCGCAATGCTCCATGACCGCTTTCAGCACAATGCCCCATGACCCCTGTCATCATGATGCTCAACTGCCCTTGTCATCACAAGTCTCCATGAAACATTTCCTCAAAATGCTCCAGTACGCCTTTCATCCAAATTCCCCGTGGCCACTGTCATCACAATTCTCCATGACCACTGTCATCATAATGGTCCATGACCCGTTTCATCTCAATGCTCCATGACACCCGTCACCACAGTGCTCCATGGCCTTTGTCATCACAATGTTCCATGTCCCCTATAATCAAAATGCTCCATGCCTTTTTCCTCACAATGCTCCAGAATTCTTGTCATCACAATGTTCCATGACCGTGTCATCACAATGCTACATGACCCTGGTCATCACAGTTCTCCCTGACCTTTGTCATCACAATGCTCTATGTCGCTTTTCATCACAATTCTCAATGACCACTTTAATCACTATGCTCGCTGACCATTTTCATCACATTTCTCTATTGTCATTACAATTCCCCATCGTCCCTTTCTTCACAATGCTCCATGATGCCTGTCATCACAATGCTCCACGGCTTCTGTTATCACAATGCTCCAGGACCAGTTTCATCACAATACTCCATTCCCCTTGTCATCACAGTGCACAATGAAACCTTTCATTACAATGCTCCATGACACTTGTCATCACAATGCTCCATGGCCTTTATCGTCACAATGCTCCCAGGCACTTTTCATCACGATGTTCCATGAAAACTTTCATCACATTGCTCCATGACCATTGTCAGCACAATAGTCCATACCCTTGTCAACACAATGCTGCATAATCCCTGTCATCACAATTCTCCATGACTGCTGTCATCACAAAATCCAGGACAATTTTCATAACAATGCTTCATGCCCCCAGTCATCACAGTGCTCCATGATACATTTCATCACAATTCCTAGATGATCAATGTCATCACAATGCCCCATGACACCTGTCATCACAATTCGCTATGACCCTTGTCATCACAATACTCGATGAAGTGTGTCATCACAGTGTTCCAGGACACATGTCATCACAATGATCCATGACTACTTCCATCAAAATGCTCCAATACACCTGTCATCACAATGCTCCATGGCCCCTGTTATCATATTTCTCCATGATCTCTTTGATCACAATGCTCCATGACCAGTGTCATCACCATGCCTCATGACGCCTGTCATCTCAATGCTCCATGGCCCCTTTCATCACAATGCTCCATGAACCCAGTCATCACAGTGTTTCCTGCCCTTTTCATCGCAATGCTCCATGGGGCCTGTCAGGACAATGCTCCATGCCCTTGTCATCAAAATGCTCCAGAACTCTTGTCATCATAATGCTCCATGCCAATGTCATCAAAATGCCCCATGACACTTGTCATCACAATGCTCCATGGCCTTTGTCATCACAATGTTCCATGGCCCCTGTCATCACAATTCTCCATGCCCTTGTCATCAAAACGCTCCAGAACTCTTGTCATCATACTGCTCCATGCCAATGTCATCAAAATGCCCCATGACACTTGTCATCACAATGCTCCATGGCCTTTGTCATCACAATGTTCCATGGACCCTGTCATCACAGTGCTCCATGATAACTTTCATCACAACTCTAGATGACCACTGTCATCACAATGCCCCATGACAGATGTCATCACAATTCGCCATGGTCCTTGTCATCACAATGCTCCATGAACCGTGTCATCACAAGGTTCCAGGACACTTGTCATCACAATGATCCATGATCACTTTCATCACAATGCTCCATGAACCCTGTCGTCTCAATGCTCCATAGTCTTTGTATTCACAGTGCTCCATGGCTCCTGTAATCACAGTGCTCCATGACACCTTTCATCACAATGCTCCAAGACCGCTGTCATCACAATGCCCCATGATGCCTGCCTTCACAAATCTCCAAGGCCTCTCTTACCAAAATGCTCCATGATCCCTGTCAGCACAATATTCGATGGCACTTTTCATCACAATGCTCCATGACCCCTGTCATCACAAAGTTCTCTGCCCATATCATCACAATGCTCCTTGTCACCTTTAATCACAATGCTCCATGCCCTTTCATCACAATGCTCCAGAATTCTTGTCATCGCAATGTTCCTTGACCGTGTCGTCACAATGCTCGATGAACATTGTAATCACAAAGCTCCATGACCCCTGTCATCACAATGATCCATGACCCTTGTCATCACAAAGCTCCATGACCCCTGTCATCACAATGATCCATGACGCTTGTCATCACAAAGCTCCATGACCCCTGTCATCACATTGATCCATGAATCCTTTCCTCACAGTGCTCCAGTACCCTTTTCATCACAATGCTCCATGCCATTGTCAGCACAATGCTCCTTGGACCCTGTCATCAAAATGCTCCATCCCCTTTTCATCACAATGCTCCAGATATCCTATCATTACAATGCTCCATGCCCGTGTCAAGACAATGCTCCATGACCCATGTCATCAAATTGCTTTATGAACCTTGTTATCAGAATAATCCATGACCCCTGTCATCAAAATGATCCATGACAGTTGTCATCACAATGCTGCATGATACCTTTCATCCCAACTCTCTGTGACCGCTGTCATCACAATGCTCCAGGACAATTTTCATCACAATGCTCCATGCCCCCTGTCATCACAGTGCCCCTTAACACCTGTAATCACAATGCTCCATGACCCTGTCATCACAATGCTACATGACCCCTGTCATCACATTGTTCCATGGCCTATGTATTCACAATGCTCCATGGACCCTGTAATCACACTGCTCCATGTTCCCTTTCAACACAATGGTCCATGAACCCTGTCATCACAACGTTCCATGAAAGTTGTCATCAAAAGTCTCCATGACCCTGGTCACCACAAGGTTCCCTGCTCTTGTCATCACAATGCTCCATGACCCTTGTAATCACAGTGGTACATGGCCTTGTCACCACAATGTTCCATGGCCTCTGTCATCACCATGCTCCATGGTCTTTCTCATCACAATGCTCTATGACCCCTGTCATCACTATGCTTGATGACCATTGTCATCACAATGCTCCAAGGCCCCTGTCATCACAATGCCTCATGGTCTTGTAATCACAATGCTCAATGACCCCTGTCATCACAATGCTCCATGCCTTTGTCATCACAATGCTCCATGGCCCCTGTAATCACAATGCTCCAGAACACTTGTCAGCATAATACTCCATTCCCGTGTCATCCCATTGCTCAATGACATTTGTCATCAAAATGTTCCTTGGCCTTTGGCATCACAGTGATCCATGATAACTTTAATCAAAATTCTACATGACCATTGTCATCACAATGCAAGGTGACCAATGTCATCACAATGCCCCAAGACACGTGTCATCACAATTCGCCTTGGCCCTTGTTATCTCAATGCTGTATGAACCGTGTCATCACTAGGTTTCAGGACACTTGTCATCAAAGAGATCCATGACAACATTCATCACAATGCCCCATGAACTCTGTTATCTCAATGCTCCATGGCCTTTGTATTCCCAATGTTCCATTGTCCCGATAATCGCATTGCTCCATGAACACTTTCATCACAATGCTCCTTGACCACTGTCACCGTAATGACCCATGACGTTTCTCATCACTGTGCTCCAAGGCCACTCTCATCAAAATGCTCCATGATCTGTGTCAGCCCAATATTGCATGACAGTTGTCATCACAATGCTCTATGATCCCTGTAATCACAACGATCCCTGCCAATAACATCACAATGTTCCATGTCTCCTGTAATCACAATGCTCCATGCCCTTGTCATCACAATGCTCCAGGTCTGTTTTCATCACCATGCTTCATGCCCGTGTCATCACAATGCTCCACGAATCTTGTCTTCACAATGCTCCATGGCCCATGTCATCACAATGCTCCGTGACTCCTGTCAACACAATGCCTGATGACTCCTGTCATCAAAATGCTAAATGGCACTTGTCATCACAATGCTCTATGACGCCTGTCATCACTATTCTCCATGTCACTTGTTATCACAATGCTCCATGGCCCCTGTAATCACAGTACTCCATGACCCCTTTCATCACAATTCCCAATGCCACCTCTTATCACAATTCTCCATGGCATTTGTCATCACGATGCTCCATGACACCTGTCATCACAATGCTCCATGACACTTGTCATCACAATGCTCGATGGCCCTTGTCATCACAATGTTCCTTGGTGCTTTTCATCGCAATGTTCCATGACAACTCTCATCAAAATACTCCAAGATTTGTTTCATCCCAATGCTCCATGGCCCTTGTCATTACAAATCCACATGATCCCTTTCATCACAATTGTCCATGGCAACTTACATAAAAATGCTCCATGCCCCTGTCATCACAATGCCCAAAGATATCTGTTTTTACAATGATCCATGACCCTTGTCATCACAAGGCTCCATGTCCCTTGTATTCACATTGCTCCATGGCCCTTGTCATCACAATGCTCCATAGCGCTTTTCATCGCAAAGCTCCATGACCGCTTTCAGCACAATGCCCCATGACCCCTGTCATCATGATGCTCAACTGCCCTTGTCATCACAAGTCTCCATGAAACATTTCCTCAAAATGCTCCAGTACGCCTTTCATCCAAATTCCCCGTGGCCACTGTTATCACAATTCTCCATGACCACTGTCATCATAATGGTCCATGACCCGTTTCATCTCAATGCTCCATGACACCCGTCACCACAGTGCTCCATGGCCTTTGTCATCACAATGTTCCATGTCCCCTATAATCAAAATGCTCCATGCCTTTTTCCTCACAATGCTCCAGAATTCTTGTCATCACAATGTTCCATGACAGTGGCATCACAATGCTCCATGGCCCTTGTCATCACAATGCTCCAGAATTCTTGTCATCACAATGTTCCATGACCGTGTCATCACAATGCTACATGACCCTGGTCATCACAGTTCTCCCTGACCTTTGTCATCACAATGCTCTATGTCGCTTTTCATCACAGTTCTCAATGACCACTTTAATCACTATGCTCGCTGAATATTTTCATCACATTTCTCTATTGTCATTACAATTCCCCCTCGTCCCTTTCTTCACAATGCTCCATGATGCCTGTCATCACAATGCTCCACGGCTTCTGTTATCACAATGCTCCAGGACCAGTTTCATCACAATACTCCATCCCCCTTGTCATCACAGTGCACAATGAAACCTTTCATTACAAGGCTCCATGACACTTGTCATCACAATGCTCCATGGCCTTTATCGTCACAATGCTCCCAGGCACTTTTCATCACGATGTTCCATGAAAACTTTCATCACATTGCTCCATGACCATTGTCATCACAATAGTCCATAGCCTTGTCAACACAATGCTGCATAATCCCTGTCATCACAATTCTCCATGACTGCTGTCATCACATAATCCAGGACAATTTTCATAACAATGCTTCATGCCCCCAGTCATCACAGTGCTCCATGATACATTTCATCACAATTCCTAGATGATCAATGTCATCACAATGCCCCATGACACCTGTCATCACAATTCGCTATGACCCTTGTCATCACAATACTCGATGAACTGTGTCATCACAGTGTTCCAGGACACATGTCATCACAATGATCCATGACTACTTTCATCACAATGCTCCAATACACCTGTCATCACAATGCTCCATGGCCCCTGTTATCATATTGCTCCATGATCTCTTTGATCAAAATGCTCCATGACCAGTGTCATCACCATGCCTCATGACGCCTGTCATCTCAATGCTCCATGGCCCCTTTCATCACAATGCTCCATGAACCCAGTCATCACAGTGTTCCCTGCCCTTTTCATCGCAATGCTCCATGGGCCCTGTCATCACAATGCTCCATGCCCTTGTCATCAAAATGCTCCAGAACACTTGTCATCATAATGCTCCATGCCAATGTCATCAAAATGCCCCATGACACTTGTCATCACAATGCTCCATGGCCTTTGTCATCACAATGTTCCATGGCCCCTGTCATCACAGTGCTCCATGATAACTTTCATCACAATTCTAGATGACCACTGTCATCACAATGCCCCATGACAGATGTCATCACAATTCGCCATGGTCCTTGTCATCACAATGCTCCATGAACCGTGTCATCACAAGGTTCCAGGACACTTGTCATCACAATGATCCATGGTCACTTTCAGCACAATGCTCCATGAACCCTGTCGTCTCAATGCTCCATAGTCTTTGTATTCACAATGCTCCATGGCTCCTGTAATCACAGTGCTCCATGACCCCTTTCATCACAATGCTCCAAGACCGCTGTCATCACAATGCCCCATGACGCCTGCCTTCACAAATCTCCAAGGCCTCTCTTACCAAAATGCTCCAT
Source organism: Balaenoptera physalus (assembly GCF_965194825.1). Classification (NCBI taxonomy): domain Eukaryota; kingdom Metazoa; phylum Chordata; class Mammalia; order Artiodactyla; family Balaenopteridae; genus Balaenoptera; species Balaenoptera physalus. The sequence goes on along the minus strand of NW_028126244.1, from coordinate 660,589 downwards.
GATCCCTGTCAGCACAATATTCGATGGCACTTTACATCACAATCCTCCATGACCCCTGTCATCACAAAGTTCTCTGCCCATATCATCACAATGCTCCTTGTCACCTTTAATCACAATGCTCCATGCCCTTTCATCACAATGCTCCAGAATTCTTGTCATCGCAATGTTCCTTGACCGTGTCATCACAATGCTCCATGAACCTTGTCATCACAAAGCTCCATTACCACTGTCATCACAATGATCCATGACCCTTGTCATCACAAAGCTCCATGACCCCTGTCATCACAATGATCCATGACCCTTGTCATCACAAAGCTCCATGACCCCTGTCATCACAATGATCCATGACGCTTGTCATCACAAACCTCCATGACCACTGTCATCACAATGCTCCATGACCGTTGTCATCACAAAGCTCCATGACCCCTGTCATCACATTGATCCATGACTCCTTTCCTCACAGTGCTCCAGTACCCTTTTCATCATAATGCTCCATGCCATTGTCAGCACAATACTCCTTGGACCCTGTCATCAAAATGCTCCATCCCATTTTCATCACAATGCTCCAGATATCCTATCATTACAATGCTCCATGCCCGTGTCAAGACAATTCTCCATGACCCATGTCATCAAATTGCTTTATGAACCTTGTTATCAGAATAATCCATGACCCCTGTCATCAAAATGATCAATGACAGTTGTCATCACAATGCTGCATGATACCTTTCATCCCAACTCTCTGTGACCGCTGTCATCACAATGCTCCAGGACAATTTTCATCACAATGCTCCATGACCCTGTCATCACAATGCTACATGACCCCTGCCATCACATTGTTCCATGGCCTATGTATTCACAATGCTCCATGGACCCTGTAATCACACTGCTCCATGTTCCCTTTCAACACAATGGTCCATGAACCCTGTCATCACAACGTTCCATGAAAGTTGTCATCAAAAGTCTCCATGACCCTGGTCACCACAAGGTTCCCTGCTCTTGTCATCACAATGCTCCATGACCCTTGTATTCACAGTGGTACATGGCCTTGTCACCACAATGTTCCATGGCCTCTGTCATCACCATGCTCCATGGTCTTTCTCATCACAATGCTCTATGACCCCTGTCATCACTATGCTTGATGACCATTGTCATCACAATGTTCCAAGGCCCCTGTCATCACAATGCCTCATGGTCTTGTAATCACAATGCTCAATGACCCCTGTCATCACAATGCTCCATGCCTTTGTCATCACAATGCTCCATGGCCCCTGTAATCACAATGCTCCAGAACACTTGTCAGCATAATACTCCATTCCCGTGTCATCCCATTGCTCAATGACATTTGTCATCAAAATGTTCCTTGGCCTTTGGCATCACAGTGATCCATGATAACTTTAATCAAAATTCTACATGACCATTGTCATCACAATGCAAGGTGACCAATGTCATCACAATGCCCCAAGACACGTGTCATCACAATTCGCCTTGGCCCTTGTTATCTCAATGCTGTATGAACCGTGTCATCACTAGGTTTCAGGACACTTGTCATCAAAGAGATCCATGACAAGAGTCATCACAATGCCCCATGAACTCTGTTATCTCAATGCTCCATGGCCTTTGTATTCCCAATGTTCCATTGTCCCGATAATCACATTGCTCCATGAACACTTTCATCAAAATGCTCCTTGACCACTGTCACCATAATGACCCATGACGTTTCTCATCACTGTGCTCCAATGCCACTCCCATCAAAATGCTCCATGATCTGTGTCAGCCCAATATTGCATGACAGTTGTCATCACAATGCTCTATGATCCCTGTAGTCACAATGATCCCTGCCAATAACATCACAATGTTCCATGTCTCCTGTAATCACAATGCTCCATGCCCTTGTCATCACAATGCTCCAGGTCTGTTTTCATCACCATGCTTCATGCCCGTGTCATCACAATGCTCCACGAATCTTGTCTTCACAATGCTCCATGGCCCATGTCATCACAATGCTCCGTGACTCCTGTCAACACAATGCCTGATGACTCCTGTCATCAAAATGCTAAATGGCACTTGTCATCACAATGCTCTATGACGCCTGTCATCACTATTCTCCATGTCACTTGTTATCACAATGCTCCATGGCCCCTGTAATCACAGTACTCCATGACCCCTTTCATCACAATGCCCAATGCCACCTCTTATCACAATTTTCCATGGCATTTGTCATCACGATGCTCCATGACACCTGTCATCACAATGCTCCATGACACTTGTCATCACAATGCTCGATGGCCCTTGTCATCACAATGTTCCTTGGTGCTTTTCATCGCAATGTTCCATGACAACTCTCATCAAAATACTCCAAGATTTGTTTCATCCCAATGCTCCATGGCCCTTGTCATTACAATTCCACATGATCCCTTTCATCACAATTGTCCATGGCAACTTACATAAAAATGCTCCATGCCCCTGTCATCACAATGCCCAAAGATATCTCTTTTTACAATGATCCATGACCCTTGTCATCACAAGGCTCCATGTCCCTTGTATTCACATTGCTCCATGGCCCTTGTCATCACAATGCTCCATAGCGCTTTTCATCGCAATGCTCCATGACCGCTTTCAGCACAATGCCCCATGACCCCTGTCATCATGATGCTCAACTGCCCTTGTCATCACAAGTCTCCATGAAACATTTCCTCAAAATGCTCCAGTACGCCTTTCATCCAAATTCCCCGTGGCCACTGTCATCACAATTCTCCATGACCACTGTCATCATAATGGTCCATGACCCGTTTCATCTCAATGCCCCATGACACCTGTCACCCCAGTGCTCCATGGCCTTTGTCATCACAATGTTCCATGTCCCCTATAATCAAAATGCTCCATGCCTTTTTCCTCACAATGCTCCAGAATTCTTGTCATCACAATGTTCCATGACCGTGGCATCACAATGCTCCATGGCCCTTGTCATCACAATGCTCCAGAATTCTTGTCATCACAATGTTCCATGACCGTGTCATCACAATGCTACATGACTCTGGTCATCACAGTTCTCCCTGACCTTTGTCATCACAATGCTCCATGGCCCCTGTAATCACAATGCTCCAGAACACTTGTCAGCATAATACTCCATTCCCGTGTCATCCCATTGTTCAATGACATTTGTCATCAAAATGTTCCTTGGCCTTTGGCATCACAGTGATCCATGATAACTTTAATCAAAATTCTACATGACCATTGTCATCACAATGCAAGGTGACCAATGTCATCACAATGCCGCAAGACACGTGTCATCACAATTCGCCTTGGCCATTTTTATCTCAATGCTGTATGAATCGTGTCATCACTAGGTTTCAGGACACTTGTCATCAAAGAGATCCATGACAACATTCATCACAATGCCCCATGAACTCTGTTATCTCAATGCTCCATGGCCTTTGTATTCCCAATGTTCCATTGTCCCGATAATCACATTGCTCCATGAACACTTTCATCACAATGCTCCTTGACCACTGTCACCGTAATGACCCATGACGTTTCTCATCACTGTGCTCCAAGGCCACTCTCATCAAAATGCTCCATGATCTGTGTCAGCCCAATATTGCATGACAGTTGTCATCACAAGGCTCTATGATCCCTGTAATCACTATGATCCCTGCCAATAACATCACAATGTTCCATGTCTCCTGTAATCACAATGCTCCATGCCCTTGTCATCACAATGCTCCAGGTCTGTTTTCATCACCATGCTTCATGCCCGTGTCATCACAATGCTCCACGAATCTTGTCTTCACAATGCTCCATGGCCCATGTCATCACAATGCTCCGTGACTCCTGTCAACACAATGCCTGATGACTCCTGTCATCAAAATGCTAAATGGCACTTGTCATCACAATGCTCTATGACGCCTGTCATCACTATTCTCCATGTCACTTGTTATCACAATGCTCCATGGCCCCTGTAATCACAGTACTCCATGACCCCTTTCATCACATTGCCCAATGCCACTTCTTATCACAATTCTCCATGGCATTTGTCATCACGATGCTCCATGACACCTGTCATCACAATGCTCCATGACACTTGTCATCACAATGCTCGATGGCCCTTGTCATCACAATGTTCCTTGGTGCTTTTCATCGCAATGTTCCATGACAACTCTCATCAAAATACTCCAAGATTTGTTTCATCCCAATGCTCCATGGCCCTTGTCATTACAAATCCACATGATCCCTTTCATCACAATTGTCCATGGCAACTTACATAAAAATGCTCCATGCCCCTGTCATCACAATGCCCAAAGATATCTGTTTTTACAATGATCCATGACCCTTGTCATCACAAGGCTCCATGTCCCTTGTATTCACATTGCTCCATGGCCCTTGTCATCACAATGCTCCATAGCGCTTTTCATCGCAATGCTCCATGACCGCTTTCAGCACAATGCCCCATGACCCCTGTCATTATGATGCTCAACTGCCCTTGTCATCACAAGTCTCCATGAAACATTTCCTCAAAATGCTCCAGTACGCCTTTCATCCAAATTCCCCGTGGCCACTGTCATCACAATTCTCCATGACCACTGTCATCATAATGGTCCATGACCCGTTTCATCTCAATGCTCCATGACACCCGTCACCACAGTGCTACATGGCCTTTGTCATCACAATGTTCCACGTCTCCTATAATCAAAATGCTCCATGCCTTTTTCCTCACAATGCTCCAGAATTCTTGTCATCACAATGTTCCATGACCGTGGCATCACAATGCTCCATGGCCCTTGTCATCACAGTTCTCCCTGACCTTTGTCATCACAATGCTCTATGTCACTTTTCTTCACAATTCTCAATGACCACTTTAATCACTATGCTCGCTGACCATTTTCATCACATCTCTCTATTGTCATTACAATTCCCCATCGTCCCTTTCTTCACAATGCTCCATGATGCCTGTCATCACAATGCTCCACGGCTTCTGTTATCACAATGCTCCAGGACCAGTTTCATCACAATACTCCATCCCCCTTGTCATCACAGTGCACAATGAAACCTTTCATTACAATGCTCCATGACACTTGTCATCACAATGCTCCATGGCCTTTATCGTCACAATGCTCCCAGGCACTTTTCATCACGATGTTCCATGAAAACTTTCATCACATTGCTCCATGACCATTGTCAGCACAATAGTCCATAGCCTTGTCAACACAATGCTGCATAATCCCTGTCATCACAATTCTCCATGACTGCTGTCATCACATAATCCAGGACAATTTTCATAACAATGCTTCATGCCCCCAGTCATCACAGTGCTCCATGATACATTTCATCACAATTCCTAGGTGATTAATGTCATCACAATGCCCCATGACACCTGTCATCACAATTCGCTATGACCCTTGTCATCACAATACTCGATGAACTGTGTCATCACAGTGTTCCAGGACACATGTCATCCCAATGATCCATGACTACTTTCATCACAATGCTCGAATACACCTGTCATCACAATGCTCCATGGCTCCTGTTATCATATTGCTCCATGATCTCTTTGATCACAATGCTCCATGACCAGTGTCATCACCATGCCTCATGACGCCTGTCATCTCAATGCTCCATGGCCCCTTTCATCACTATGCTCCATGAACCCAGTCATCACAGTGTTCCCTGCCCTTTTCATCGCAATGCTCCATGGGCCCTGTCATCACAATGCTCCATGCCCTTGTCATCAAAATGCTCCAGAACTCTTGTCATCATAATGCTCCATGCCAATGTCATCAAAATGCCCCATGACACTTGTCATCACAATGCTCCATGGCCTTTGTCATCACAATGTTCCATCGCCCCTGTCATCACAGTGCTCCATGATAACATTCATCACAATTCTAGATGACCACTGTCATCACAATGCCCCATGACAGATGTCATCACAATTCGCCATGGTCCTTGTCATCACAATGCTCCATGAACCGTGTCATCACAAGGTTCCAGGACACTTGTCATCACAATGATCCATGATCACTTTCAGCACAATGCTCCATGAACCCTGTCGTCTCAATGCTCCATAGTCTTTGTATTCACAATGCTCCATGGCTCCTGTAATCACAGTGCTCCATGACCCCTTTCATCACAATGCTCCAAGACCGCTGTCATCACAATGCCCCATGACGCCTGCCTTCACAAATCTGCAAGGCCTCTCTTACCAAAATGCTCCATGATCCCTGTCAGCACAATATTCGATGGCACTTTTCATCACAATGCTCCATGACCCCTGTCATCACAAAGGTCTCTGCCCATATCATCACAATGCTCCTTGTCACCTTTAATCACAATGCTCCATGCCCTTTCATCACAATGCTCCGGAATTCTTGTCATCGCAATGTTCCTTGACCGTGTCATCACAATGCTCCATGAAACTTGTCATCACAAAGCTGCATGACCCCTGTCATCACAATGATCCATGACGCTTGTCATCACAAAGCTCCATGACCACTGTCATCACAATGCTCCATGACCGTTGTCATCACAAAGCTCCATGACCCCTGTCATCACATTGATCCATGACTCCTTTCCTCACAGTGCTCCAGACCCTTTTCATCACAATGCTCCATGCCATTGTCAGCACAATGCTCCTTGGACCCTGTCATCACAATGCTCCAGATATCCTATCATTACAATGCTCCATGCCCATGTCAAGACAATGCTCCATGACCCATGTCATCAAATTGCTTTATGAACCTTGTTATCAGAATAATCCATGACCCCTGTCATCAAAATGATCCATGACAGTTGTCATCACAATGCTGCATGATACCTTTCATCCCAACTCTCTGTGACCGCTTTCATCACAATGCTCCAGGACAATTTTCATCACAATGCTCCATGCCCCCTGTCATCACAGTGCCCCTTAACACCTATAATCACAATGCTCCATGACCCTGTCATCACAATGCTACATGACCCCTGTCATCACATTGTTCCATGGCCTATGTATTCACAATGCTCCATGGACCCTGTAATCACACTGCTCCATGTTCCCTTTCAACACAATGGTCCATGAACCCTGTCATCACAACGTTCCATGAAAGTTGTCATCAAAAGTCTCCATGACCCTGGTCACCACAAGGTTCCCTGCTCTTGTCATCACAATGCTCCATGACCCTTGTAATCACAGTGGTACATGGCCTTGTCACCACAATGTTCCATGGCCTCTGTCATCACCATGCTCCATGGTCTTTCTCATCACAATGCTCTATGACCCCTGACATCACTATGCTTGATGACCATTGTCATCACAATGCTCCAAGGCCCCTGTCATCACAATGCCTCATGGTCTTGTAATCACAATGCTCAATGACCCCTGTCATCACAATGCTCCATGCCTTTGTCATCACAATGCTCCATGGCCCCTGTAATCACAATGCTCCAGAACACTTGTCAGCATAATACTCCATTCCCATGTCATCCCATTGCTCAATGACATTTGTCATCAAAATGTTCCTTGGCCTTTGGCATCACAGTGATCCATGATAACTTTAATCAAAATTCTACATGACCATTGTCATCACAATGCAAGGTGACCAATGTCATCACAATGCCGCAAGACACGTGTCATCACAATTCGCCTTGGCCCTTGTTATCTCAATGCAGTATGAACCGTGTCATCACTAGGTTTCAGGACACTTGTCATCAAAGAGATCCATGACAACATTCATCACAATGCCCCATGAACTCTGTTATCTCAATGCTCCATGGCCTTTGTATTCCCAATGTTCCATTGTCCCGATAATCACATTGCTCCATGAACACTTTCATCACAATGCTCCTTGACCACTGTCACCGTAATGACCCATGACGTTTCTCATCACTGTGCTCCAAGGCCACTCTCATCAAAATGCTCCATGATCTGTGTCAGCCCAATATTGCATGACAGTTGTCATCATAAGGCTCTATGATCCCTGTAATCACAATGATCCCTGCCAATAACATCACAATGTTCCATGTCTCCTGTAATCACAATGCTCCATGCCCTTGTCATCACAATGCTCCAGGTCTGTTTTCATCACCATGCTTCATGCCCGTGTCATCACAATGCTCCACGAATCTTGTCTTCACAATGCTCCATGGCCCATGTCATCACAATGCTCCGTGACTCCTGTCAACACAATGCCTGATGACTCCTGTCATCAAAATGCTAAATGGCACTTGTCATCACAATGCTCTATGACGCCTGTCATCACTATTCTCCATGTCACTTGTTATCACAATGCTCCATGGCCCCTGTAATCACAGTACTCCATGACCCCTTTCATCACATTGCCCAATGCCACCTCTTATCACAATTCTCCATGGCATTTGTCCTCACGATGCTCCATGACACCTGTCATCACAATGCTCCATGACACTTGTCATCACAATGCTCGATGGCCCTTGTCATCACAAGGTTCCTTGGTGCTTTTCACGGCAATGTTCCATGACAACTCTCATCAAAATACTCCAAGATTTGTTTCATCTCAATGCTCCATGGCCCTTGTCATTACAAATCCACATGATCCCTTTCATCACAATTGTCCATGGCAACTTACATAAAAATGCTCCATGCCCCTGTCATCACAATGCCCAAAGATATCTGTTTTTACAATGATCCATGACCCTTGTCATCACAAGGCTCCATGTCCCTTGTATTCACATTGCTCCATGGCCCTTGTCATCACAATGCTCCATAGCGCTTTTCATCGCAATGCTCCATGACCGCTTTCAGCACAATGCCCCATGACCCCTGTCATCATGATGCTCAACTGCCCTTGTCATCACAAGTCTCCATGAAACATTTCCTCAAAATGCTCCAGTACGCCTTTCATCCAAATTCCCCGTGGCCACTTTCATCACAATTCTCCATGACCACTGTCATCATAATGGTCCATGACCCGTTTCATCTCAATGCTCCATGACACCTGTCACCACAGTGCTCCATGGCCTTTGTCATCACAATGTTCCATGTCCCATATAATCAAAATGCTTCATGCCTTTTTCCTCACAATGCTCCAGAATTCTTGTCATCACAATGTTCCATGACCGTGGCATCACAATGCTCCACGGCCCTTGTCATCACAATGCTCCAGAATTCTTGTCATCACAATGTTCCATGACCGTGGCATCACAATGCTACATGACCCTGGTCATCACAGTTCTCCCTGACCTTTATCATCACAATGCTCTATGTCGCTTTTCATCACAATTCTCAATGACCACTTTAATCACTATGCTCGCTGACCATTTTAATCACATTTCTCTATTGTCATTACAATTCCCCATCGTCCCTTTCTTCACAATGCTCCATGATGCCTGTCATCACAATGCTCCACGGCTTCTGTTATCACAATGCTCCAGGACCAGTTTCATCACAATACTCCATCCCCCTTGTCATCACAGTGCACAATGAAACCTTTCATTACAATGCTCCATGACACTTGTCATCACAATGCTCCATGGCCTTTACCGTCAGAATGCTCCCAGGCACTTTTCATCACGATGTTCCATGAAAACTTTCATCACATTGCTCCATGACCATTGTCAGCACAATAGTCCATACCCTTGTCAACACAATGCTGCATAATCCCTGTCATCACAATTCTCCATGACTGCTGTCATCACATAATCCAGGACAATTTTCATAACAATGCTTCATGCCCCCAGTCATCACAGTGCTCCATGTTACATTTCATCACAATTCCTAGATGATCAATGTGATCACAATGCCCCATGACACCTGTCATCACAATTCGCTATGACCCTTGTCATCACAATACTCGATGAACTGTGTCATCACAGTGTTCCAGGACACATGTCATCACAATGATCCATGACTCCTTTCATCACAATGCTCCAATACACCTGTCATCCCAATGCTCCATGGCCCCTGTTATCATATTGCTCCATGATCTCTTTGATCACAATGCTCCATGACCAGTGTCATCACCATGCCTCATGACGCCTGTCATCTCAATGCTCCATTGCCCCTTTCATCACAATGCTCCATGAACCCAGTCATCACAGTGTTCCCTGCCCTTTTCATCGCAATGCTCCATGGGCCCTGTCATCACAATGCTCCATGCCCTTGTCATCAAAATGCTCCAGAACTCTTGTCATCATAATGCTCCATGCCAATGTCATCAAAATGCCCCATGACACTTGTCATCACAATGCTCCATGGCCTTTGTCATCACAATGTTCCATGGCCCCTGTCATCACAGTGCTCCATGATAACTTTCATCACAATTCTAGATGACCACTGTCATCACAATGCCCCATGACAGATGTCATCACAATTCGCCATGGTCCTTGTCATCACAATGCTCCATGAACCGTGTCATCACAAGGTTCCAGGACACTTGTCATCACAATGATCCATGATCACTTTCATCACAATGCTCCATGAAACCTGTCGTCTCAATGCTCCATAGTCTTTGTATTCACAATGCTCCATGGCTCCTGTAATCACAGTGCTCCATGACCCCTTTCATCACAATGCTCCAAGACCGCTGTCATCACAATGCCCCATGACGCCTGCCTTCACAAATCTCCAAGGCCTCTCTTACCAAAATGCTCCATGATCCCTGTCAGCACAATATTCGATGGCACTTTTCATCACAATGCTCCATGACCCCTGTCATCACAAAGTTCTCTGCCCATATCATCACAATGCTCCTTGTCACCTTTAATCACAATGCTCCATGCCCTTTCATCACAATGCTCCAGAATTCTTGTCATTGCAATGTTCCTTGACCGTGTCATCACAATGATCCATGACGCTTGTCATCACAAAGCTCCATGACCACTGTCATCACAATGCTCCATGACCGTTGTCATCACAAAGCTCCATGACCCCTGTCATCACATTGATCTATGACTCCTTTCCTCACAGTGCTCCAGTACCCTTTTCATCACAATGCTCCATGCCATTGTCAGCACAATGCTCCTTGGACCCTGTCATCAAAATGCTCCATCCCCTTTTCATCACAATGCTCCAGATATCCTATCATTACAATGCTCCATGCCCGTGTCAAGACAATGCTCCATGACCCATGTCATCAAATTGCTTTATGAACCTTGTTATCAGAATAATCCATGACCCCTGTCATCAAAATGATCCATGACAGTTGTCATCACAATGCTGCATGATACCTTTCATCCCAACTCTCTGTGACCGCTGTCATCACAATGCTCCAGGACAATTTTCATCACAATTCTCCATGCCCCCTGTCATCACAGTGCCCCTTAACAGCTGTAATCACAATGCTCCATGACCCTGTCATCACAATGCTACATGACCCCTGTCATCACATTGTTCCATGGCCTATGTATTCACAATGCTCCATGGACCCTGTAATCACACTGCTCCATGTTCCCTTTCAACACAATGGTCCATGAACCCTGTCATCACAACGTTCCATGAAAGTTGTCATCAAAAGTCTCCATGACCCTGGTCACCACAAGGTTCCCTGCTCTTGTCATCACAATGCTCCATGACCCTTGTAATCACAGTGGTACATGGCCTTGTCACCACAATGCTCCATGGCCTCTGTCATCACCATGCTCCATGGTCTTTCTCATCACAATGCTCTATGACCCCTGTCATCACTATGCTTGATGACCATTGTCATCACAATGCTCCAAGGCCCCTGTCATCACAATGCCTCATGGTCTTGTAATCACAATGCTCAATGATCCCTGTCATCACAATGCTCCATGCCTTTGTCATCACAATGCTCCATGGCCCCTGTAATCACAATGCTCCAGAACACTTGTCAGCATAATACTCCATTCCCGTGTCATCCCATTGCTCAATGACATTTGTCATCAAAATGTTCCTTGGCCTTTGGCATCACAGTGATCCATGATAACTTTAATCAAAATTCTACATGAACATTGTCATCACAATGCAAGGAGACCAATGTCATCACAATGCCCCAAGACACGTGTCATCACAATTCGCCTTGGCCCTTGTTATCTCAATGCTGTATGAACCGTGTCATCACTAGGTTTCAGGACACTTGTCATCAAAGAGATCCATGACAACATTCATCACAATGCCCCATGAACTCTGTTATCTCAATGCTCCATGGCCTTTGTATTCCCAATGTTCCATTGTCCCGATAATCACATTGCTCCATGAACACTTTCATCACAATGCTCCTTGACCACTGTCACCGTAATGACCCATGACGTTTCTCATCACTGTGCTCCAAGGCCACTCTCATCAAAATGCTCCATGATCTGTGTCAGCCCAATATTGCATGACAGTTGTCATCACAAGGCTCTATGATCCCTGTAATCACAATGATCCCTGCCAATAACATCACAATGCTCCATGCCCTTGTCATCACAATGCTCCAGGTCTGTTTTCATCACCATGCTTCATGCCCGTGTCATCACAATGCTCCATGAATCTTGTCTTCACAATGCTCCATGGCCCATGTCATCACAATGCTCCGTGACTCCTGTCAACACAATGCCTGATGACTCCTGTCATCAAAATGCTAAATGGCAGTTGTCATCACAATGCTCTATGACGCCTGTCATCACTATTCTCCATGTCACTTGTTATCACAATGCTCCATGGCCCCTGTAATCACAGTACTCCATGACCCCTTCCATCACAATGCCCAATGCCACCTCTTATCACAATTCTCCATGGCATTTGTCATCACGATGCTCCATGACACCTGTCATCACAATGCTCCATGACACTTGTCATCACAATGCTCGATGGCCCTTGTCATCACAATGTTCCTTGGTGCTTTTCATCGCAATGTTCCATGAAAACTCTCATCAAAATACTCCAAGATTTGTTTCATCCCAATGCTCCATGGCCCTTGTCATTACAAATCCACATGATCCCTTTCATCACAATTGTCCATGGCAACTTACATAAAAATGCTCCATGCCCCTGTCATCACAATGCCCAAAGATATCTGTTTTTACAATGATCCATGACCCTTGTCATCACAAGGCTCCATGTCCCTTGTATTCACATTGCTCTGTGGCCCTTGTCATCACAATGCTCCATAGCGCTTTTCATCGCAATGCTCCATGACCGCTTTCAGCACAATGCCCCATGACCCCTGTCATCATGATGCTCAACTGCCCTTGTCATCACAAGTCTCCATGAAACATTTCCTCAAAATGCTCCAGTACGCCTTTCATCCAAATTCCCCGTGGCCACTGTCATCACAATTCTCCATGACCACTGTCATCATAATGGTCCATGACCCGTTTCATCTCAATGCTCCATGACACCTGTCACCACAGTGATCCATGGCCTTTGTCATCACAATGTTCCATGTCCCCTATAATCAAAATGCTCCATGCCTTTTTCCTCACAATGCTCCAGAATTCTTGTCATCACAATGTTCCATGACCATGGCATCACAATGCTCCATGGCCCTTGTCATCACAATGCTCCAGAATTCTTGTCATCACAATGTTCCATGACCGTGTCATCACAATTCTACATGACCCTGGTCATCACAGTTCTCCCTGACCTTTGTCATCACAATGCTCTATGTCGCTTTTCATCACAATTCTCAATGACCACTTTAATCACTATGCTCGCTGACCATTTTCATCACATTTCCCTATTGTCATTACAATTCCCCATCGTCCCTTTCTTCACAATGCTCCATGATGCCTGTCATCACAATGCTCCACGGCTTCTGTTATCACAATGCTCCAGGACCAGTTTCATCACAATACTCCATCCCCCTTGTCATCACAGTGCACAATGAAACCTTTCATTACAATGCTCCATGACACTTGTCATCACAATGCTCCATGGCCTTTATCGTCACAATGCTCCCAGGCAATTTTCATCACGATGTTCCATGAAAACTTTCATCACATTGCTCCATGACCATTGTCAGCACAATAGTCCATACCCTTGTCAACACAATGCTGCAAAATCCCTGTCATCACAATTCTCCATGACTGCTGTCATCACATAATCCAGGACAATTTTCATAACAATGCTTCATGCCCCCAGTCATCACAGTGCTCCATGATACATTTCATCACAATTCCTAGATGATCAATGTCATCACAATGCCCCATGACACCTGTCATCACAATTCGCTATGACCCTTGTCATCACAATACTCGATGAACTGTGTCATCACAGTGTTCCAGGACACATATCATCACAATGATCCATGACTACTTTCATCACAATGCTCCAATACACCTGTCATCACAATGCTCCATGGCCCCTGTTATCATATTGCTCCATGATCTCTTTGATCACAATGCTCCATGACCAGTGTCATCACCATGCCTCATGACGCCTGTCATCTCAATGCTCCATGGCCCCTTTCATCACAATGCTCCATGAACCCAGTCATCACAGTGTTCCCTGCCCTATTCATCGCAATGCCCCATGGGCCCTGTCATCACAATGCTCCATGCCCTTGTCATCAAAATGCTCCAGAACTCTTGTCATCATAATGCTCCATGCCAATGTCATCAAAATGCCCCATGACACTTGTCATCACAATGCTCCATGGCCTTTGTCATCACAATGTTCCATGGCCCCTGTCATCACAGTGCTCCATGATAACTTTCATCAGAATTCTAGATGACCACTGTCATCACAATGACCCATGACAGATGTCATCACAATTCGCCATGGTCCTTGTCATCACAATGCTCCATGAACCGTGTCATCACAAGGTTCCAGGACACTTGTCATCACAATGATCCATGATCACTTTCATCACAATGCTCCATGAACACTGTTGTCTCAATGCTCCATAGTCTTTGTATTCACAATGCTCCATGGCTCCTGTAATCACAGTGCTCCATGACCCCTTTCATCACAATGCTCCAAGACCGCTGTCATCACAATGCCCCATGACGCCTGCCTTCACAAACCTCCAAGGCCTCTCTTACCAAAATGCTCCATGATCCCTGTCAGCACAATATTCGATGGCACTTTTCATCACAATGCTCCATGACCCCTGTCATCACAAAGTTCTCTCCCCATATCATCACAATGCTCCTTGTCACCTTTCATCACAATGCTCCATGCCCTTTCATCACAATGCTCCAGAATTCTTGTCATCGCAATGTTCCTTGACCGTGTCATCACAATGCTCCATGAACCTTGTCATCACAAATCTCCATGACCCCTGTCATCACAATGATCCATGACGCTTGTCATCACAAAGCTCCATGACCACTGTCATCACAATGCTCCATGACCGTTGTAATCACAAAGTTCCATGACCCCTGTCATCACATTGATCCATGACTCCTTTCCTCACAGTGCTCCAGTACCCTTTTCATCACAATGCTCCATGCCATTGTCAGCACAATGCTCCTTGGACCCTGTCATCAAAATGCTCCATCCCCTTTTCATCACAATGCTCCAGATATCCTATCATTACAATGCTCCATGCCCGTGTCAAGACAATGCTCCATGACCCATGTCATCAAATTGCTTTATGAACCTTGTTATCAGAATAATCCAGGACCCCTGTCATCAAAATGATCCATGACAGTTGTCATCACAATGCTGCATGATACCTTTCATCCCAACTCTCTGTGACCGCTGTCATCACAATGCTCCAGGACAATTTTCATCACAATGCTCCATGCCCCCTGTCATCACAGTGCCCCTTAACACCTGTAATCACAATGCTCCATGACCCTGTCATCACAATGCTACATGACCCCTGTCATCACATTGTTCCATGGCCTATGTATTCACAATGCTCCATGGACCCTGTAATCACACTGCTCCATGTTCCCTTTCAACACAATGGTCCATGAACCCTGTCATCACAACGTTCCATGAAAGTTGTCATCAAAAGTCTCCATGACCCTGGTCACCACAAGGTTCCCTGCTCTTGTCATCACAATGCTCCATGACCCTTGTAATCACAGTGGTACATGGCCTTGTCACCACAATGTTCCATGGCCTCTGTCATCACCATGCTCCATGGTCTTTCTCATCACAATGCTCTATGACCCCTGTCATCACTATGCTTGATGACCATTGTCATCACAATGCTCCAAGGCCCCTGTCATCACAATGCCTCATGGTCTTGTAATCACAATGCTCAATGACCCCTGTCATCACAATGCTCCATGCCTTTGTCATCACAATGCTCCATGGCCCCTGTAATCACAATGCTCCAGAACACTTGTCAGCATAATACTCCATTCCCGTGTCATCCCATTGCTCAATGACATTTGTCATCAAAATGTTCCTTGGCCTTTGGCATCACAGTGATCCATGATAACTTTAATCAAAATTCTACATGAACATTGTCATCACAATGCAAGGTGACCAATGTCATCACAATGCCGCAAGACACGTGTCATCACAATTCGCCTTGGCCCTTGTTATCTCAATGCTGTATGAACCGTGTCATCACTAGGTTTCAGGACACTTGTCATCAAAGAGATCCATGACAACACTCATCACAAGGCCCCATGAACTCTGTTATCTCAATGCTCCATGGCCTTTGTATTCCCAATGTTCCATTGTCCCGATAATCACATTGCTCCATGAACACTTTCATCACAATGCTCCTTGACCACTGTCACCGTAATGACCCATGATGTTTCTCATCACTGTGCTCCAAGGCCACTCTCATCAAAATGCTCCATGATCTGTGTCATCCCAATATTGCATGACAGTTGTCATCACAAGGCTCTATGATCCCTGTAATCACAATGATCCCTGCCAATAACATCACAATGCTCCATGCCCTTGTCATCACAATGCTCCAGGTCTGTTTTCATCACCATGCTTCATGCCCGTGTCATCACAATGCTCCATGAATCTTGTCTTCACAATGCTCCATGGCCCATGTCACCACAATGCTCCGTGACTCCTGTCAACACAATGCCTGATGACTCCTGTCATCAAAATGCTAAATGGCACTTGGCATCACAATGCTCTATGACGCCTGTCATCACTATTCTCCATGTCACTTGTTATCACAATGCTCCATGGCTCCTGTAATCACAGTACTCCATGACCCCTTTCATCACAATGCCCAATGCCACCTCTTATCACAATTCTCCATGGCATTTGTCATCACGATGCTCCATGACAACTGTCATCACAATGCTCCATGACACTTGTCATCAAAATGCTTGATGGCCCTTGTCATCACAATGTTCCTTGGTGCTTTTCATCACAATGCTCCATGACCGCTTTCAGCACAATGCCCCATGACCCCTGTCATCATGATGCTCAACTGCCCTTGTCATCACAAGTCTCCATGAAACATTTCCTCAAAATGCTCCAGTACGCCTTTCATCCAAATTCCCCGTGGCCACTGTCATCACAATTCTCCATGACCACTGTCATCATAATGGTCCATGACCCGTTTCATCTCAATGCTCCATGACACCTGTCACCACAGTGATCCATGGCCTTTGTCATCACAATGTTCCATGTCCCCTATAATCAAAATGCTCCATGCCTTTTTCCTCACAATGCTCCAGAATTCTTGTCATCACAATGTTCCATGACCATGGCATCACAATGCTCCATGGCCCTTGTCATCACAATGCTCCAGAATTCTTGTCATCACAATGTTCCATGACCGTGTCATCACAATGCTACATGACCCTGGTCATCACAGTTCTCCCTGACCTTTGTCATCACAATGCTCTATGTCGCTTTTCATCACAGTTCTCAATGACCACTTTAATCACTATGCTCGCTGACCATTTTCATCACATTTCTCTATTGTCATTACAATTCCCCATCGTCCCTTTCTTCGCAATGCTCCATGATGCCTGTCATCACAATGCTCCACGGCTTCTGTTATCACAATGCTCCAGGACCAGTTTCATCACAATACTCCATCCCCCTTGTCATCACAGTGCACAATGAAACCTTTCATTACAATGCTCCATGACACTTGTCATCACAATGCTCCATGGCCTTTATCATCACAATGCTCCCAGGCACTTTTCATCACGATGTTCCATGAAAACTTTCATCACATTGCTCCATGACCATTGTCATCACAATAGTCCATAGCCTTGTCAACACAATGCTGCATAATCCCTGTCATCACAATTCTCCATGACTGCTGTCATCACATAATCCAGGACAATTTTCATAACAATGCTTCATGCCCCCAGTCATCACAGTGCTCCATGATACATTTCATCACAATTCCTAGATGATCAATGTCATCACAATGCCCCATGACACCTGTCATCACAATTCGCTATGACCCTTGTCATCACAATACTCGATGAACTGTGTCATCACAGTGTTCCAGGACACATGTCATCCCAATGATCCATGACTACTTTCATCACAATGCTCCAATACACCTGTCATCACAATGCTCCATGGCCCCTGTTATCATATTGCTCCATGATCTCTTTGATCACAATGCTCCATGACCAGTGTCATCACCATGCCTCATGACGCCTGTCATCTCAATGCTCCATGGCCCCTTTCATCACAATGCTCCATGAACCCAGTCATCACAGTGTTCCCTGCCCTTTTCATCGCAATGCTCCATGGGCCCTGTCATCACAATGCTCCATGCCCTTGTCATCAAAATGCTCCAGAACTCTTGTCATCATAATGCTCCATGCCAATGTCATCAAAATGCCCCATGACACTTGTCATCACAATGCTCCATGGCCTTTGTCATCACAATGTTCCATGGCCCCTGTCATCACAGTGCTCCATGATAACTTTCATCACAATTCTAGATGACCACTGTCATCACAATGCCCCATGACAGATGTCATCAAAATTCGCCATGGTCCTTGTCATCACAATGCTCCATGAACCGTGTCATCACAAGGTTCCAGGACACTTGTCATCACAATGATCCATGATCACTTTCAGCACAATGCTCCATGAACCCTGTCGTCTCAATGCTCCATAGTCTTTGTATTCACAATGCTCCATGGCTCCTGTAATCACAGTGCTCCATGACCCCTTTCATCACAATGCTCCAAGACCGCTGTCATCACAATGCCCCATGACGCCTGCCTTCACAAATCTCCAAGGCCTCTCTTACCAAAATGCTCCATGATCCCTGTCAGCACAATATTCGATGGCACTTTTCATCACAATGCTCCATGACCCCTGTCATCACAAAGTTCTCTGCCCATATCATCACAATGCTCCTTGTCACCTTTAATCACAATGCTCCATGCCCTTTCATCACAATGCTCCGGAATTCTTGTCATCGCAATGTTCCTTGACCGTGTCATCACAATGCTCCATGAACCTTGTCATCACAAAGCTCCATGACCCCTGTCATCACAATGCTCCATGACCATTGTCATCACAAAGCTCCATGACCACTGTCATCACAATGCTTCATGACCGTTGTCATCACAAAGCTCCATGACCCTTGTCATCACATTGATCCATGACTCCTTTCCTCACAGTGCTCCAGTACCCTTTTCATCACAATGCTCCATGCCATTGTCAGCACAATGCTCCTTGGACCCTGTCATCAAAATGCTCCATCCCCTTTTCATCACAATGCTCCAGATATCCTATCATTACAATGCTCCATGCCCGTGTCAAGACAATGCTCCATGACCCATGTCATCAAATTGCTTTATGAACCTTGTTATCAGAATAATCCAGGACCCCTGTCATCAAAATGATCCATGACAGTTGTCATCACAATGCTGCATGATACCTTTCATCCCAACTCTCTGTGACCGCTGTCATCACAATGCTCCAGGACAATTTTCATCACAATGCTCCATGCCCCCTGTCATCACAGTGCCCCTTAACACCTGTAATCACAATGCTCCATGACCCTGTCATCACAATGCTACATGACCCCTGTCATCACATTGTTCCATGGTCTATGTATTCACAATGCTCCATGGATCCTGTAATCACACTGCTCCATGTTCCCTTTCAACACAATGGTCCATGAACCCTGTCATCACAACGTTCCATGAAAGTTGTCATCAAAAGTCTCCATGACCCTGGTCACCACAAGGTCCCCTGCTCTTGTCATCACAATGCTCCATGACCCTTGTAATCACAGTGGTACATGGCCTTGTCACCACAATGTTCCATGGCCTCTGTCATCACCATGCTCCATGGTCTTTCTCATCACAATGCTCTATGACCCCTGTCATCACTATGCTTGATGACCATTGTCATCACAATGCTCCAAGGCCCCTGTCATCACAATGCCTCATGGTCTTGTAATCACAATGCTCAATGACCCCTGTCATCACAATGCTCCATGCCTTTGTCATCACAATGCTCCATGGCCCCTGTAATCACAATGCTCCAGAACACTTGTCAGCATAATACTCCATTCCCGTGTCATCCCATTGCTCAATGACATTTGTCATCAAAATATTCCTTGGCCTTTGGCATCACAGTGATCCATGATAACTTTAATCAAAATTCTACATGACCATTGTCATCACAATGCAAGGTGACCAATGTCATCACAATGCCCCAAGACACGTGTCATCACAATTCGCCTTGGCCCTTGTTATCTCAATGCTGTATGAACCGTGTCATCACTAGGTTTCAGGACACTTGTCATCAAAGAGATCCATGACAACATTCATCACAAGGCCCCATGAACTCTGTTATCTCAATGCTCCATGGCCTTTGTATTCCCAATGTTCCATTGTCCCGATAATCGCATTGCTCCATGAACACTTTCATCACAATGCTCCTTGACCACTGTCACCGTAATGACCCATGACGTTTCTCATCACTGTGCTCCAAGGCCACTCTCATCAAAATGCTCCATGATCTGTGTCAGCCCAATATTGCATGACAGTTGTCATCACAATGCTCTATGATCCCTGTAATCACAATGATCCCTGCCAATAACATCACAATGTTCCATGTCTCCTGTAATCTCAATGCTCCATGCCCTTGTCATCACAATGCTCCAGGTCTGTTTTCATCACCATGCTTCATGCCCGTGTCATCACAATGCTCCATGAATCTTGTCTTCACAATGCTCCATGGCCCATGTCATCACAATGCTCCGTGACTCCTGTCAACACAATGCCTGATGACTCCTGTCATCAAAATGCTAAATGGCACTTGTCATCACAATGCTCTATGACGCCTGTCATCACTATTCTCCATGTCACTTGTTATCACAATGCTCCATGGCCCCTGTAATCACAGTACTCTACGACCCCTTTCATCACAATGCCCAATGCCACCTCTTATCACAATTCTCCATGGCATTTGTCATCACGATGCTCCATGAAACCTGTCATCACAATGCTCCATGACACTTGTCATCACAATGCTCGATGGCCCTTGTCATCACAATGTTCCTTGGTGCTTTTCATCGCAATGTTCCATGACAACTCTCAACAAAATACTCCAAGATTTGTTTCATCCCATTGCTCCATGGCCCTTGTCATCACAATGCTCCATAGCGCTTTTCATCGCAATGCTCCATGACCGCTTTCAGCACAATGCCCCATGACCCCTGTCATCATGATGCTCAACTGCCCTTGTCATCACAAGTCTCCATGAAACATTTCCTCAAAATGCTCCAGTACGCCTTTCATCCAAATTCCCCGTGGCCACTGTCATCACAATTCTCCATGACCACTGTCATCATAATGGTCCATGACCCGTTTCATCTCAATGCTCCATGACACCCGTCACCACAGTGCTCCATGGCCTTTGTCATCACAATGTTCCATGTCCCCTATAATCATAATGCTCCATGCCTTTTTCCTCACAATGCTCCAGAATTCTTGTCATCACAATGTTCCATGACCGTGGCATCACAATGCTCCATGGCCCTTGTCATCACAATGCTCCAGAATTCTTGTCATCACAATGTTCCATGACCGTGTCATCACAATTCTACATGACCCTGGTCATCACAGTTCTCCCTGACCTTTGTCATCACAATGCTCTATGTCGCTTTTCATCACAATTCTCAATGACCACTTTAATCACTATGCTCGCTGACCATTTTCATCACATTTCTCTATTGTCATTACAATTCCCCATCGTCCCTTTCTTCGCAATGCTCCATGATGCCTGTCATCACAATGCTCCACGGCTTCTGTTATCACAATGCTCCAGGACCACTTTCATCACAATACTCCATCCCCCTTGTCATCACAGTGCACAATGAAACCTTTCATTACAATGCTCCATGACACTTGTCATCACAATG
Organism: Balaenoptera physalus; assembly: GCF_965194825.1. Taxonomy (NCBI): domain Eukaryota; kingdom Metazoa; phylum Chordata; class Mammalia; order Artiodactyla; family Balaenopteridae; genus Balaenoptera; species Balaenoptera physalus. The sequence goes on along the minus strand of NW_028126244.1, from coordinate 638,396 downwards.
CTCCATGGCCTTTATCATCACAATGCTCCCAGGCACTTTTCATCACGATGTTCCATGAAAACTTTCATCACATTGCTCCATGACCATTGTCATCACAATAGTCCATAGCCTTGTCAACACAATGCTACATAATCCCTGTCATCACAATTCTCCATGACTGCTGTCATCACATAATCCAGGACAATTTTCATAACAATGCTTCATGCCCCCAGTCATCACAGTGCTCCATGATACATTTCATCACAATTCCTAGATGATCAATGTCATCACAATGCCCCATGACACCTGTCATCACAATTCGCTATGACCCTTGTCATCACAATACTCGATGAACTGTGTCATCACAGTGTTCCAGGACACATGTCATCCCAATGATCCATGACTACTTTCATCACAATGCTCCAATACACCTGTCATCACAATGCTCCATGGCCCCTGTTATCATATTGCTCAATGATCTCTTTGATCACAATGCTCCATGACCAGTGTCATCACCATGCCTCATGACGCCTGTCATCTCAATGCTCCATGGCCCCTTTCATCACAATGCTCCATGAACCCAGGCATCACAGTGTTCCCTGCCCTTTTCATCGCAATGCTCCATGGGCCCTGTCATCACAATGCTCCATGCCCTTGTCATCAAAATGCTCCAGAACTCTTGTCATCATAATGCTCCATGCCAATGTCATCAAAATGCCCCATGACACTTGTCATCACAATGCTCCATGGCCTTTGTCATCACAATGTTCCATGGCCCCTGTCATCACAGTGCTCCATGATAACTTTCATCACAATTCTAGATGACCACTGTCATCACAATGCCCCATGACAGATGTCATCAAAATTCGCCATGGTCCTTGTCATCACAATGCTCCATGAACCGTGTCATCACAAGGTTCCAGGACACTTGTCATCACAATGATCCATGATCACTTTCAGCACAATGCTCCATGAACCCTGTCGTCTCAATGCTCCATAGTCTTTGTATTCACAATGCTCCATGGCTCCTGTAATCACAGTGCTCCATGACCCCTTTCATCACAATGCTCCAAGACCGCTGTCATCACAATGCCCCATGACGCCTGCCTTCACAAATCTCCAAGGCCTCTCTTACCAAAATGCTCCATGATCCCTGTCAGCACAATATTCGATGGCACTTTTCATCACAATGCTCCATGACCCCTGTCATCACAAAGTTCTCTGCCCATATCATCACAATGCTCCTTGTCACCTTTAATCACAATGCTCCATGCCCTTTCATCACAATGCTCCGGAATTCTTGTCATCGCAATGTTCCTTGACCGTGTCATCACAATGCTCCATGAACCTTGTCATCACAAAGCTCCATGACCCCTGTCATCACAATGCTCCATGACCATTGTCATCACAAAGCTCCATGACCACTGTCATCACAATGCTTCATGACCGTTGTCATCACAAAGCTCCATGACCCTTGTCATCACATTGATCCATGACTCCTTTCCTCACAGTGCTCCAGTACCCTTTTCATCACAATGCTCCATGCCATTGTCAGCACAATGCTCCTTGGACCCTGTCATCAAAATGCTCCATCCCCTTTTCATCACAATGCTCCAGATATCCTATCATTACAATGCTCCATGCCCGTGTCAAGACAATGCTCCATGACCCATGTCATCAAATTGCTTTATGAACCTTGTTATCAGAATAATCCAGGACCCCTGTCATCAAAATGATCCATGACAGTTGTCATCACAATGCTGCATGATACCTTTCATCCCAACTCTCTGTGACCGCTGTCATCACAATGCTCCAGGACAATTTTCATCACAATGCTCCATGCCCCCTGTCATCACAGTGCCCCTTAACACCTGTAATCACAATGCTCCATGACCCTGTCATCACAATGCTACATGACCCCTGTCATCACATTGTTCCATGGCCTATGTATTCACAATGCTCCATGGACCCTGTAATCACACTGCTCCATGTTCCCTTTCAACACAATGGTCCATGAACCCTGTCATCACAACGTTCCATGAAAGTTGTCATCAAAAGTCTCCATGACCCTGGTCACCACAAGGTTCCCTGCTCTTGTCATCACAATGCTCCATGACCCTTGTAATCACAGTGGTACATGGCCTTGTCACCACAATGTTCCATGGCCTCTGTCATCACCATGCTCCATGGTCTTTCTCATCACAATGCTCTATGACCCCTGTCATCACTATGCTTGATGACCATTGTCATCACAATGCTCCAAGGCCCCTGTCATCACAATGCCTCATGGTCTTGAATCACAATGCTCAATGACCCCTGTCATCACAATGCTCCATGCCTTTGTCATCACAATGCTCCTTGGCCCCTGTAATCACAATGCTCCAGAACACTTGTCAGCATAATACTCCATTCCCGTGTCATCCCATTGCTCAATGACATTTGTCATCAAAATGTTCCTTGGCCTTTGGCATCACAGTGATCCATGATAACTTTAATCAAAATTCTACATGACCATTGTCATCACAATGCAAGGTGACCAATGTCATCACAATGCCACAAGACACGTGTCATCACAATTCGCCTTGGCCCTTGTTATCTCAATGCTGTATGAACCGTGTCATCACTAGGTTTCAGGACACTTGTCATCACAGAGATCCATGACAACATTCATCACAAGGCCCCATGAACTCTGTTATCTCAATGCTCCATGGCCTTTGTATTCCCAATGTTCCATTGTCCCGATAATCGCATTGCTCCATGAACACTTTCATCACAATGCTCCTTGACCACTGTCACCGTAATGACCCATGACGTTTCTCATCACTGTGCTCCAAGGCCACTCTCATCAAAATGCTCCATGATCTGTGTCAGCCCAATATTGCATGACAGTTGTCATCACAATGCTCTATGATCCCTGTAATCACAATGATCCCTGCCAATAACATCACAATGTTCCATGTCTCCTGTAATCTCAATGCTCCATGCCCTTGTCATCACAATGCTCCAGGTCTGTTTTCATCACCATGCTTCATGCCCGTGTCATCACAATGCTCCATGAATCTTGTCTTCACAATGCTCCATGGCCCATGTCATCACAATGCTCCATGACTCCTGTCAACACAATGCCTGATGACTCCTGTCATCAAAATGCTAAATGGCACTTGTCATCACAATGCTCTATGACGCCTGTCATCACTATTCTCCATGTCACTTGTTATCACAATGCTCCATGGCCCCTGTAATCACAGTACTCTACGACCCCTTTCATCACAATGCCCAATGCCACCTCTTATCACAATTCTCCATGGCATTTGTCATCACGATGCTCCATGAAACCTGTCATCACAATGCTCCATGACACTTGTCATCACAATGCTCGATGGCCCTTGTCATCACAATGTTCCTTGGTGCTTTTCATCGCAATGTTCCATGACAACTCTCAACAAAATACTCCAAGATTTGTTTCATCCCATTGCTCCATGGCCCTTGTCATCACAATGCTCCATAGCGCTTTTCATCGCAATGCTCCATGACCGCTTTCAGCACAATGCCCCATGACCCCTGTCATCATGATGCTCAACTGCCCTTGTCATCACAAGTCTCCATGAAACATTTCCTCAAAATGCTCCAGTACGCCTTTCATCCAAATTCCCCGTGGCCACTGTCATCACAATTCTCCATGACCACTGTCATCATAATGGTCCATGACCCGTTTCATCTCAATGCTCCATGACACCCGTCACCACAGTGCTCCATGGCCTTTGTCATCACAATGTTCCATGTCCCCTATAATCATAATGCTCCATGCCTTTTTCCTCACAATGCTCCAGAATTCTTGTCATCACAATGTTCCATGACCGTGGCATCACAATGCTCCATGGCCCTTGTCATCACAATGCTCCAGAATTCTTGTCATCACAATGTTCCATGACCGTGTCATCACAATTCTACATGACCCTGGTCATCACAGTTCTCCCTGACCTTTGTCATCACAATGCTCTATGTCGCTTTTCATCACAATTCTCAATGACCACTTTAATCACTATGCTCGCTGACCATTTTCATCACATTTCTCTATTGTCATTACAATTCCCCATCGTCCCTTTCTTCGCAATGCTCCATGATGCCTGTCATCACAATGCTCCACGGCTTCTGTTATCACAATGCTCCAGGACCACTTTCATCACAATACTCCATCCCCCTTGTCATCACAGTGCACAATGAAACCTTTCATTACAATGCTCCATGACACTTGTCATCACAATGCTCCATGGCCTTTATCATCACAATGCTCCCAGGCACTTTTCATCACGATGTTCCATGAAAACTTTCATCACATTGCTCCATGACCATTGTCATCACAATAGTCCATAGCCTTGTCAACACAATGCTGCATAATCCCTGTCATCACAATTCTCCATGACTGCTGTCATCACATAATCCAGGACAATTTTCATAACAATGCTTCATGCCCCCAGTCATCACAGTGCTCCATGATACATTTCATCACAATTCCTAGATGATCAATGTCATCACCATGCCCCATGACACCTGTCATCACAATTCGCTATGACCCTTGTCATCACAATACTCGATGAACTGTGTCATCACAGTGTTCCAGGACACATGTCATCCCAATGATCCATGACTACTTTCATCACAATGCTCCAATACACCTGTCATCACAATGCTCCATGGCCCCTGTTATCATATTGCTCAATGATCTCTTTGATCACAATGCTCCATGACCAGTGTCATCACCATGCCTCATGACGCCTGTCATCTCAATGCTCCATGGCCCCTTTCATCACAATGCTCCATGAACCCAGGCATCACAGTGTTCCCTGCCCTTTTCATCGCAATGCTCCATGGGCCCTGTCATCACAATGCTCCATGCCCTTGTCATCAAAATGCTCCAGAACTCTTGTCATCATAATGCTCCATGCCAATGTCATCAAAATGCCCCATGACACTTGTCATCACAATGCTCCATGGCCTTTGTCATCACAATGTTCCATGGCCCCTGTCATCACAGTGCTCCATGATAACTTTCATCACAATTCTAGATGAACACTGTCATCACAATGCCCCATGACAGATGTCATCAAAATTCGCCATGGTCCTTGTCATCACAATGCTCCATGAACCGTGTCATCACAAGGTTCCAGGACACTTGTCATCACAATGATCCATGATCACTTTCAGCACAATGCTCCATGAACCCTGTCGTCTCAATGCTCCATAGTCTTTGTATTCACAATGCTCCATGGCTCCTGTAATCACAGTGCTCCATGACCCCTTTCATCACAATGCTCCAAGACCGCTGTCATCACAATGCCCCATGACGCCTGCCTTCACAAATCTCCAAGGCCTCTCTTACCAAAATGCTCCATGATCCCTGTCAGCACAATATTCGATGGCACTTTTCATCACAATGCTCCATGACCCCTGTCATCACAAAGTTCTCTGCCCATATCATCACAATGCTCCTTGTCACCTTTAATCACAATGCTCCATGCCCTTTCATCACAATGCTCCGGAATTCTTGTCATCGCAATGTTCCTTGACCGTGTCATCACAATGCTCCATGAACCTTGTCATCACAAAGCTCCATGACCCCTGTCATCACAATGCTCCATGACCATTGTCATCACAAAGCTCCATGACCACTGTCATCACAATGCTTCATGACCGTTGTCATCACAAAGCTCCATGACCCTTGTCATCACATTGATCCATGACTCCTTTCCTCACAGTGCTCCAGTACCCTTTTCATCACAATGCTCCATGCCATTGTCAGCACAATGCTCCTTGGACCCTGTCATCAAAATGCTCCATCCCCTTTTCATCACAATGCTCCAGATATCCTATCATTACAATGCTCCATGCCCGTGTCAAGACAATGCTCCATGACCCATGTCATCAAATTGCTTTATGAACCTTGTTATCAGAATAATCCAGGACCCCTGTCATCAAAATGATCCATGACAGTTGTCATCACAATGCTGCATGATACCTTTCATCCCAACTCTCTGTGACCGCTGTCATCACAATGCTCCAGGACAATTTTCATCACAATGCTCCATGCCCCCTGTCATCACAGTGCCCCTTAACACCTGTAATCACAATGCTCCATGACCCTGTCATCACAATGCTACATGAACCCTGTCATCACATTGTTCCATGGCCTATGTATTCACAATGCTCCATGGATCCTGTAATCACACTGCTCCATGTTCCCTTTCAACACAATGGTCCATGAACCCTGTCATCACAACGTTCCATGAAAGTTGTCATCAAAAGTCTCCATGACCCTGGTCACCACAAGGTTCCCTGTTCTTGTCATCACAATGCTCCATGACCCTTGTAATCACAGTGGTACATGGCCTTGTCACCACAATGTTCCATGGCCTCTGTCATCACCATGCTCCATGGTCTTTCTCATCACAATGCTCTATGACCCCTGTCATCACTATGCTTGATGACCATTGTCATCACAATGCTCCAAGGCCCCTGTCATCACAATGCCTCATGGTCTTGTAATCACAATGCTCAATGACCCCTGTCATCACAATGCTCCATGCCTTTGTCATCACAATGCTCCATGGCCCCTGTAATCACAATGCTCCAGAACACTTGTCAGCATAATACTCCATTCCCGTGTCATCCCATTGCTCAATGACATTTGTCATCAAAATGTTCCTTGGCCTTTGGCATCACAGTGATCCATGATAACTTTAATCAAAATTCTACATGACCATTGTCATCACAATGCAAGGTGACCAATGTCATCACAATGCCCCAAGACACGTGTCATCACAATTCGCCTTGGCCCTTGTTATCTCAATGCTGTATGAACCGTGTCATCACTAGGTTTCAGGACACTTGTCATCAAAGAGATCCATGACAACATTCATCACAAGGCCCCATGAACTCTGTTATCTCAATGCTCCATGGCCTTTGTATTCCCAATGTTCCATTGTCCCGATAATCGCATTGCTCCATGAACACTTTCATCACAATGCTCCTTGACCACTGTCACCGTAATGACCCATGACGTTTCTCATCACTGTGCTCCAAGGCCACTCTCATCAAAATGCTCCATGATCTGTGTCAGCCCAATATTGCATGACAGTTGTCATCACAATGCTCTATGATCCCTGTAATCACAATGATCCCTGCCAATAACATCACAATGTTCCATGTCTCCTGTAATCTCAATGCTCCATGCCCTTGTCATCACAATGCTCCAGGTCTGTTTTCATCACCATGCTTCATGCCCGTGTCATCACAATGCTCCATGAATCTTGTCTTCACAATGCTCCATGGCCCATGTCATCACAATGCTCCGTGACTCCTGTCAACACAATGCCTGATGACTCCTGTCATCAAAATGCTAAATGGCACTTGTCATCACAATGCTCTATGACGCCTGTCATCACTATTCTCCATGTCACTTGTTATCACAATGCTCCATGGCCCCTGTAATCACAGTACTCTACGACCCCTTTCATCACAATGCCCAATGCCACCTCTTATCACAATTCTCCATGGCATTTGTCATCACGATGCTCCATGAAACCTGTCATCACAATGCTCCATGACACTTGTCATCACAATGCTCGATGGCCCTTGTCATCACAATGTTCCTTGGTGCTTTTCATCGCAATGTTCCATGACAACTCTCAACAAAATACTCCAAGATTTGTTTCATCCCATTGCTCCATGGCCCTTGTCATCACAATGCTCCATAGCGCTTTTCATCGCAATGCTCCATGACCGCTTTCAGCACAATGCCCCATGACCCCTGTCATCATGATGCTCAACTGCCCTTGTCATCACAAGTCTCCATGAAACATTTCCTCAAAATGCTCCAGTACGCCTTTCATCCAAATTCCCCGTGGCCACTGTCATCACAATTCTCCATGACCACTGTCATCATAATGGTCCATGACCCGTTTCATCTCAATGCTCCATGACACCCGTCACCACAGTGCTCCATGGCCTTTGTCATCACAATGTTCCATGTCCCCTATAATCATAATGCTCCATGCCTTTTTCCTCACAATGCTCCAGAATTCTTGTCATCACAATGTTCCATGACCGTGGCATCACAATGCTCCATGGCCCTTGTCATCACAATGCTCCAGAATTCTTGTCATCACAATGTTCCATGACCGTGTCATCACAATTCTACATGACCCTGGTCATCACAGTTCTCCCTGACCTTTGTCATCACAATGCTCTATGTCGCTTTTCATCACAATTCTCAATGACCACTTTAATCACTATGCTCGCTGACCATTTTCATCACATTTCTCTATTGTCATTACAATTCCCCATCGTCCCTTTCTTCGCAATGCTCCATGATGCCTGTCATCACAATGCTCCACGGCTTCTGTTATCACAATGCTCCAAGACCAGTTTCATCACAATACTCCATCCCCCTTGTCATCACAGTGCACAATGAAACCTTTCATTACAATGCTCCATGACACTTGTCATCACAATGCTCCATGGCCTTTATCATCACAATGCTCCCAGGCACTTTTCATCACGATGTTCCATGAAAACTTTCATCACATTGCTCCATGACCATTGTCATCACAATAGTCCATAGCCTTGTCAACACAATGCTGCATAATCCCTGTCATCACAATTCTCCATGACTGCTGTCATCACATAATCCAGGACAATTTTCATAACAATGCTTCATGCCCCCAGTCATCACAGTGCTCCATGATACATTTCATCACAATTCCTAGATGATCAATGTCATCACAATGCCCCATGACACCTGTCATCACAATTCGCTATGACCCTTGTCATCACAATACTCGATGAACTGTGTCATCACAGTGTTCCAGGACACATGTCATCCCAATGATCCATGACTACTTTCATCACAATGCTCCAATACACCTGTCATCACAATGCTCCATGGCCCCTGTTATCATATTGCTCCATGATCTCTTTGATCACAATGCTCCATGACCAGTGTCATCACCATGCCTCATGACGCCTGTCATCTCAATGCTCCATGGCCCCTTTCATCACAATGCTCCATGAACCCAGTCATCACAGTGTTCCCTGCCCTTTTCATCGCAATGCTCCATGGGCCCTGTCATCCCAATGCTCCATGCCCTTGTCATCAAAATGCTCCAGAACTCTTGTCATCATAATGCTCCATGCCAACGTCATCAAAATGCCCCATGACACTTGTCATCACAATGCTCCATGGCCTTTGTCATCACAATGTTCCATGGCCCCTGTCATCACAGTGCTCCATGATAACGTTCATCACAATTCTAGATGACCACTGTCATCACAATGCCCCATGACAGATGTCATCAAAATTCGCCATGGTCCTTGTCATCACAATGCTCCATGAACCGTGTCATCACAAGGTTCCAGGACACTTGTCATCACAATGATCCATGATCACTTTCAGCACAATGCTCCATGAACTCTGTCGTCTCAATGCTCCATAGTCTTTGTATTCACAATGCTCCATGGCTCCTGTAATCACAGTGCTCCATGACCCCTTTCATCACAATGCTCCAAGACCGCTGTCATCACAATGCCCCATGACGCCTGCCTTCACAAATCTCCAAGGCCTCTCTTACCAAAATGCTCCATGATCCCTGTCAGCACAATATTCGATGGCACTTTTCATCACAATGCTCCATGACCCCTGTCATCACAAAGTTCTCTGCCCATATCATCACAATGCTCCTTGTCACCTTTAATCACAATGCTCCATGCCCTTTCATCACAATGCTCCGGAATTCTTGTCATCGCAATGTTCCTTGACCGTGTCATCACAATGCTCCATGAACCTTGTCATCACAAAGCTCCATGACCCCTGTCATCACAATGCTCCATGACCATTGTCATCACAAAGCTCCATGACCACTGTCATCACAATGCTTCATGACCGTTGTCATCACAAAGCTCCATGACCCCTGTCATCACATTGATCCATGACTCCTTTCCTCACAGTGCTCCAGTACCCTTTTCAACACAATGCTCCATGCCATTGTCAGCACAATGCTCCTTGGACCCTGTCATCAAAATGCTCCATCACCTTTTCATCACAATGCTCCAGATATCCTATCATTACAGTGCTCCATGCCCGTGTCAAGACAATGCTCCTTGACCCATGTCATCAAATTGCTTTATGAACCTTGTTATCAGAATAATCCATGAACCCTGTCATCAAAATGATCCATGACAGTTGTCATCACAATGCTGCATGATACCTTTCATCCCAACTCTCTGTGACCGCTGTCATCACAATGCTCCAGGACAATTTTCATCACAATGCTCCATGCCCCCTGTCATCACAGTGCCCCTTAACACCTGTAATCACAATGCTCCATGACCCTGTCATCACAATTCTACATGACCCCTGTCATCACATTGTTCCATGGTCTATATATTCACAATGCTCCATGGATCCTGTAATCACAATGCTCCATGTTCCCTTTCAACACAATGGTCCATGAACCCTGTCATCACAACGTTCCATGAAAGTTGTCATCAAAAGTCTCCATGACCCTGGTCACCACAAGGTTCCCTGCTCTTGTCATCACAATGCTCCATGACCCTTGTAATCACAGTGGTACATGGCCTTGTCACCACAATGTTCCATGGCCTCTGTCATCACCATGCTCCATGGTCTTTCTCATCACAATGCTCTATGACCCCTGTCATCACTATGCTTGATGACCATTGTCATCACAATGCTCCAAGGCCCCTGTCATCACAATGCCTCATGGTCTTGTAATCACAATGCTCAATGACCCCTGTCATCACAATGCTCCATGCCTTTGTCATCACAATGCTCCATGGCCCCTGTAATCACAATGCTCCAGAACACTTGTCAGCATAATACTCCATTCCCGTGTCATCCCATTGCTCAATGACATTTGTCATCAAAATGTTCCTTGGCCTTTGGCATCACAGTGATCCATGATAACTTTAATCAAAATTCTACATGACCATTGTCATCACAATGCAAGGTGACCAATGTCATCACAATGCCCCAAGACACGTGTCATCACAATTCGCCTTGGCCCTTGTTATCTCAATGCTGTATGAACCGTGTCATCACTAGGTTTCAGGACACTTGTCATCAAAGAGATCCATGACAACATTCATCACAAGGCCCCATGAACTCTGTTATCTCAATGCTCCATGGCCTTTGTATTCCCAATGTTCCATTGTCCCGATAATCGCATTGCTCCATGAACACTTTCATCACAATGCTCCTTGACCACTGTCACCGTAATGACCCATGACGTTTCTCATCACTGTGCTCCAAGGCCACTCTCATCAAAATGCTCCATGATCTGTGTCAGCCCAATATTGCATGACAGTTGTCATCACAATGCTCTATGATCCCTGTAATCACAATGATCCCTGCCAATAACATCACAATGTTCCATGTCTCCTGTAATCTCAATGCTCCATGCCCTTGTCATCACAATGCTCCAGGTCTGTTTTCATCACCATGCTTCATGCCCGTGTCATCACAATGCTCCATGAATCTTGTCTTCACAATGCTCCATGGCCCATGTCATCACAATGCTCCGTGACTCCTGTCAACACAATGCCTGATGACTCCTGTCATCAAAATGCTAAATGGCACTTGTCATCACAATGCTCTATGACGCCTGTCATCACTATTCTCCATGTCACTTGTTATCACAATGCTCCATGGCCCCTGTAATCACAGTACCCTACGACCCCTTTCATCACAATGCCCAATGCCACCTCTTATCACAATTCTCCATGGCATTTGTCATCACGATGCTCCATGAAACCTGTCATCACAATGCTCCATGACACTTGTCATCACAATGCTCGATGGCCCTTGTCATCACAATGTTCCTTGGTGCTTTTCATCGCAATGTTCCATGACAACTCTCAACAAAATACTCCAAGATTTGTTTCATCCCATTGCTCCATGGCCCTTGTCATCACAATGCTCCATAGCGCTTTTCATCGCAATGCTCCATGACCGCTTTCAGCACAATGCCCCATGACCCCTGTCATCATGATGCTCAACTGCCCTTGTCATCACAAGTCTCCATGAAACATTTCCTCAAAATGCTCCAGTACGCCTTTCATCCAAATTCCCCGTGGCCACTGTCATCACAATTCTCCATGACCACTGTCATCATAATGGTCCATGACCCGTTTCATCTCAATGCTCCATGACACCCGTCACCACAGTGCTCCATGGCCTTTGTCATCACAATGTTCCATGTCCCCTATAATCATAATGCTCCATGCCTTTTTCCTCACAATGCTCCAGAATTCTTGTCATCACAATGTTCCATGACCGTGGCATCACAATGCTCCATGGCCCTTGTCATCACAATGCTCCAGAATTCTTGTCATCACAATGTTCCATGACCGTGTCATCACAATTCTACATGACCCTGGTCATCACAGTTCTCCCTGACCTTTGTCATCACAATGCTCTATGTCGCTTTTCATCACAATTCTCAATGACCACTTTAATCACTATGCTCGCTGACCATTTTCATCACATTTCTCTATTGTCATTACAATTCCCCATCGTCCCTTTCTTCGCAATGCTCCATGATGCCTGTCATCACAATGCTCCACGGCTTCTGTTATCACAATGCTCCAGGACCAGTTTCATCACAATACTCCATCCCCCTTGTCATCACAGTGCACAATGAAACCTTTCATTACAATGCTCCATGACACTTGTCATCACAATGCTCCATGGCCTTTATCATCACAATGCTCCCAGGCACTTTTCATCACGATGTTCCATGAAAACTTTCATCACATTGCTCCATGACCATTGTCATCACAATAGTCCATAGCCTTGTCAACACAATGCTGCATAATCCCTGTCATCACAATTCTCCATGACTGCTGTCATCACATAATCCAGGACAATTTTCATAACAATGCTTCATGCCCCCAGTCATCACAGTGCTCCATGATACATTTCATCACAATTCCTAGATGATCAATGTCATCACAATGCCCCATGACACCTGTCATCACAATTCGCTATGACCCTTGTCATCACAATACTCGATGAACTGTGTCATCACAGTGTTCCAGGACACATGTCATCCCAATGATCCATGACTACTTTCATCACAATGCTCCAATACACCTGTCATCACAATGCTCCATGGCCCCTGTTATCATATTGCTCCATGATCTCTTTGATCACAATGCTCCATGACCAGTGTCATCACCATGCCTCATGACGCCTGTCATCTCAATGCTCCATGGCCCCTTTCATCACAATGCTCCATGAACCCAGTCATCACAGTGTTCCCTGCCCTTTTCATCGCAATGCTCCATGGGCCCTGTCATCACAATGCTCCATGCCCTTGTCATCAAAATGCTCCAGAACTCTTGTCATCATAATGCTCCATGCCAATGTCATCAAAATGCCCCATGACACTTGTCATCACAATGCTCCATGGCCTTTGTCATCACAATGTTCCATGGCCCCTGTCATCACAGTGCTCCATGATAACGTTCATCACAATTCTAGATGACCACTGTCATCACAATGCCCCATGACAGATGTCATCAAAATTCGCCATGGTCCTTGTCATCACAATGCTCCATGAACCGTGTCATCACAAGGTTCCAGGACACTTGTCATCACAATGATCCATGATCACTTTCAGCACAATGCTCCATGAACTCTGTCGTCTCAATGCTCCATAGTCTTTGTATTCACAATGCTCCATGGCTCCTGTAATCACAGTGCTCCATGACCCCTTTCATCACAATGCTCCAAGACCGCTGTCATCACAATGCCCCATGACGCCTGCCTTCACAAATCTCCAAGGCCTCTCTTACCAAAATGCTCCATGATCCCTGTCAGCACAATATTCGATGGCACTTTTCATCACAATGCTCCATGACCCCTGTCATCACAAAGTTCTCTGCCCATATCATCACAATGCTCCTTGTCACCTTTAATCACAATGCTCCATGCCCTTTCATCACAATGCTCCGGAATTCTTGTCATCGCAATGTTCCTTGACCGTGTCATCACAATGCTCCATGAACCTTGTCATCACAAAGCTCCATGACCCCTGTCATCACAATGCTCCATGACCATTGTCATCACAAAGCTCCATGACCACTGTCATCACAATGCTTCATGACCGTTGTCATCACAAAGCTCCATGACCCCTGTCATCACATTGATCCATGACTCCTTTCCTCACAGTGCTCCAGTACCCTTTTCAACACAATGCTCCATGCCATTGTCAGCACAATGCTCCTTGGACCCTGTCATCAAAATGCTCCATCACCTTTTCATCACAATGCTCCAGATATCCTATCATTACAGTGCTCCATGCCCGTGTCAAGACAATGCTCCTTGACCCATGTCATCAAATTGCTTTATGAACCTTGTTATCAGAATAATCCATGAACCCTGTCATCAAAATGATCCATGACAGTTGTCATCACAATGCTGCATGATACCTTTCATCCCAACTCTCTGTGACCGCTGTCATCACAATGCTCCAGGACAATTTTCATCACAATGCTCCATGCCCCCTGTCATCACAGTGCCCCTTAACACCTGTAATCACAATGCTCCATGACCCTGTCATCACAATTCTACATGACCCCTGTCATCACATTGTTCCATGGTCTATATATTCACAATGCTCCATGGATCCTGTAATCACAATGCTCCATGTTCCCTTTCAACACAATGGTCCATGAACCCTGTCATCACAACGTTCCATGAAAGTTGTCATCAAAAGTCTCCATGACCCTGGTCACCACAAGGTTCCCTGCTCTTGTCATCACAATGCTCCATGACCCTTGTAATCACAGTGGTACATGGCCTTGTCACCACAATGTTACATGGCCTCTGTCATCACCATGCTCCATGGTCTTTCTCATCACAATGCTCTATGACCCCTGTCATCACTATGCTTGATGACCATTGTCATCACAATGTTCCAAGGCCCCTGTCGTCACAATGCCTCATGGTCTTGTAATCACAATGCTCAATGACCCCTGTCATCACAATGCTCCATGCCTTTGTCATCACAATGCTCCATGGCCCCTGTAATCACAATGCTCCAGAACACTTGTCAGCATAATACTCCATTCCCGTGTCATCCCATTGCTCAATGACATTTGTCATCAAAATGTTCCTTGGCCTTTGGCATCACAGTGATCCATGATAACTTTAATCAAAATTCTACATGACCATTGTCATCACAATGCAAGGTGACCAATGTCATCACAATGCCCCAAGACACGTGTCATCACAATTCGCCTTGGCCCTTGTTATCTCAATGCTGTATGAACCGTGTCATCACTAGGTTTCAGGACACTTGTCATCAAAGAGATCCATGACAACATTCATCACAATGCCCCATGAACTCTGTTATCTCAATGCTCCATGGCCTTTGTATTCCAAATGTTCCATTGTCCCGATAATCACATTGCTCCATGAACACTTTCATCACAATGCTCCTTGACCACTGTCACCGTAATGACCCATGACGTTTCTCATCACTGTGCTCCAAGGCCACTCTCATCAAAATGCTCCATGATCTGTGTCAGCCCAATATTGCATGACAGTTGTCATCACAAGGCTCTATGATCCCTGTAATCACAATGATCCCTGCCAATAACATCACAATGCTCCATGCCCTTGTCATCACAATGCTCCAGGTCTGTTTTCATCACCATGCTTCATGCCCGTGTCATCACAATGCTCCATGAATCTTGTCTTCACAATGCTCCATGGCCCATGTCACCACAATGCTCCTTGACTCCTGTCAACACAATGCCTGATGACTCCTGTCATCAAAATGCTAAATGGCACTTGTCATCACAATGCTCTATGACGCCTGTCATCACTATTCTCCATGTCACTTGTTATCACAATGCTCCATGGCTCCTGTAATCACAGTACTCCATGACCCCTTTCATCACAATGCCCAATGCCACCTCTTATCACAATTCTCCATGGCATTTGTCATCACGATGCTCCATGACACCTGTCATCACAATGCTCCATGACACTTGTCATTAAAATGCTCGATGGCCCTTGTCATCACAATGTTCCTTGGTGCTTTTCATCGCAATGCTCCATGACCGCTTTCAGCACAATGCCCCATGACCCCTGTCATCATGATGCTCAACTGCCCTTATCATCACAAGTCTCCATGAAATATTTCCTCAAAATGCTCCAGTACGCCTTTCATCCAAATTCCCCGTGGCCACTGTCATCACAAATCTCCATGACCACTGTCATCATAATGGTCCATGACCCGTTTCATCTCAATGCTCCATGACACTTGTCACCACAGTGATCCATGGCCTTTGTCATCACAATGTTCCATGTCCCCTATAATCAAAATGCTCCATGCCTTTTTCCTCACAATGCTCCAGAATTCTTGTCATCACAATGTTCCATGACCGTGGCATCACAATGCTACATGACCCTGGTCATCACAGTTCTCCCTGACCTTTGTCATCACAATGCTCTATGTCGCTTTTCATCACAATTCTCAATGACCACTTTAATCACTATGCTCGCTGACCATTTTCATCACATTTCTCTATTGTCATTACAATTCCCCATCGTCCCTTTCTTCACAATGCTCCATGATGCCTGTCATCACAATGCTCCACGGCTTCTGTTATCACAATGCTCCAGGACCAGTTTCATCACAATACTCCATCCCCCTTGTCATCACAGTGCACAATGAAACCTTTCATTACAATGCTCCAAGACACTTGTCATCACAATGCTCCATGGCCTTTATCGTCACAATGCTCCCAGGCACTTTTCATCACGATGTTCCATGAAAACTTTCATCACATTGCTCCATGACAATTGTCAGCACAATAGTCCATAGCCTTGTCAACACAAAGCTGCATAATCCCTGTCATCACAGTTCTCCATGACTGCTCTCATCACATAATCCAGGACAATTTTCATAACAATGCTTCATGCCCCCAGTCATCACAGTGCTCCATGATACATTTCATCACAATTCCTAGATGATCAATGTCATCACAATGCCCCATGACACCTGTTATCACAATTCGCTATGACCCTTGTCATCACAATACTCGATGAACTGTGTCATCACAGTGTTCCAGGACACATGTCATCACAATGATCCATGACTACATTCATCACAATGCTCCAATACACCTGTCATCACAATGCTCCATGGCCCCTGTTATCATATTACTCCATGATCTCTTTGATCAAAATGCTCCATGACCAGTGTCATCACCATGCCTCATGACGCCTGTCATCTCAATGCTCCATGGTCCCTTTCATCACAATGCTCCATGAACCCAGTCATCACAGTGTTCCCTGCCCTTTTCATCGCAATGCTCCATGGGCCCTGTCATCACAATGCTCCATGCCCTTGTCATCAAAATGCTCCAGAACTCTTGTCATCATAATGCTCCATGCCAATGTCATCAAAATGCCCCATGACATTTGTCATCACAATGCTCCATCGCCTTTGTCATCACAATGTTCCATGGCCCCTGTCATCACAATTCTCCATGACGTTGTCATCAAAATGCTCCAGAACTCTTGTCATCATAATGCTCCATGCCAATGTCATCAAAATGCCCCATGACACTTGTCATCACAATGCTCCATGGCCTTTGTCATCACAATGTTCCATGGCCCCTGTCATCACAGTGCTCCATGATAACTTTCATCACAATTCTAGATGACCACTGTCATCACAATGCCCCATGACAGATGTCATCACAATTCGCCATGGTCCTTGTCATCACAATGCTCCATGAACCGTGTCATCACAAGGTTCCAGGACACTTGTCATCACAGTGATCCATGATCACTTTCATCACAATGCTCCATGAACCCTGTCGTCTCAATGCTCCATAGTCTTTGTATTCACAATGCTCCATGGCTCCTGTAATCACAGTGCTCCATGACCCCTTTCATCACAATGCTCCAAGACCGCTGTCATCAAAATGCCCCATGACGCCTGCCTTCACAAATCTCCAAGGCCTCTCTTACCAAAATGCTCCATGATCCCTGTCAGCACAATATTCGATGGCACTTTTCATCACAATGCTCCATGACCCCTGTCATCACAAAGTTCTCTGCCCATATCATCACAATGCCCCTTGTCACCTTTAATCACAATGCTCCATGCCCTTTCATCACAATGCTCCATAATTCTTGTCATCGTAATGTTCCTTGACCGTGTCATCACAATGCTCCATGAACCTTGTCATCACAAAGCTCCATGACCCCTGTCATTACAATGCTCCATGACCATTGTCATCACAAAGCTCCATGACCCCTGTCATCACATTGATCCATGACTCCTTTCCTCACAGTGCTCCAGTACCCTTTTCATCATAATGCTCCATGCCATTGTCAGCACAATGCTCCTTGGACCCTGTCATCAAAATGCTCCATCCCCTTTTCATCACAATGCTCCAGATATCCTATCATTACAATGCTCCATGCCCGTGTCAAGACAATGCTCCATGACCCATGTCATCAAATTGCTTTATGAACCTTGTTATCAGAATAATCCATGACCCCTGTCATCAAAATGATCCATGACAGTTGTCATCACAATGCTGCATGATACCTTTCATCCCAACTCTCTGTGACCGCTGTCATCACAATGCTCCAGGACAATCTTCATCACAATGCTTCATGCCCCCTGTCATCACAGTGCCCCTTGACACCTGTAATCACAATGCTCCATGACCCTGTCATCACAATGCTACATGCCCCCTGTCATCACAACGTTCCATGAAAGTTGTCATCAAAAGTCTCCATGACCCTGGTCACCACAAGGTTCCCTGCTCTTGTCATCACAATGCTCCATGACCCTTATAATCACAGTGGTACATGGCCTTGTCACCACAATGTTCCATGGCCTCTGTCATCACCATGCTCCATGGTCTTTCTCATCACAATGCTCTATGACCCCTGTCATCACTATGCTTGATGACCATTGTCATCACAATGCTCCAAGGCCCCTGTCATCACAATGCCTCATGGTCTTGTAATCACAATGCTCAATGACCCCTGTCATCACAATGCTCCATGCCTTTGTCATCACAATGCTCCATGGCCCCTGTAATCACAATGCTCCAGAACACTTGTCAGCATAATACTCCATTGCCGTGTCATCCCATTGCTCAATGACATTTGTCATCAAAATGTTCCTTGGCCTTTGGCATCACAGTGATCCATGATAACTTTAATCAAAATTCTACATGACCATTGTCATCACAATGCAAGGTGACCAATGTCATCACAATGCCCCAAGACACGTGTCATCACAATTCGCCTTGGCCCTTGTTATCTCAATGCTGTATGAACCGTGTCATCACTAGGTTTCAGGACACTTGTCATCAAAGAGATCCATGACAACATTCATCACAAGGCCCCATGAACTCTGTTATCTCAATGCTCCATGGCCTTTGTATTCCCAATGTTCCATTGTCCCGATAATCACATTGCTCCATGAACACTTTCATCACAATGCTCCTTGACCACTGTCACCGTAATGACCCATGACGTTTCTCATCACTGTGCTCCAAGGCCACTCTCATCAAAATGCTTCATGATCTGTGTCAGCCCAATATTGCATGACAGTTGTCATCACAAGGCTCTATGATCCCTGTAATCACAATGATCCCTGCCAATAACATCACAATGTTCCATGTCTCCTGTAATCACAATGCTCCATGCCCTTGTCATCACAATGCTCCAGGTCTGTTTTCATCACCATGCTTCATGCCCGTGTCATCACAATGCTCCATGAATCTTGTCTTCACAATGCTCCATGGCCCATGTCATCACAATGCTCCTTGACTCCTGTCAACACAATGCCTGATGACTCCTGTCATCAAAATGCTAAATGGCACTTGTCATCACAATGCTCTATGACGCCTGTTATCACTATTCTCCATGTCACTTGTTATCACAATGCTCCATGGCCCCTGTAGTCACAGTACTCCATGACCCCTTTCATCACAATGCCCAATGCCACCTCTTATCACAATTCTCCATGGCATTTGTCATCACGATGCTCCATGACACCTGTCATCACAATGCTCCATGACACTTGTCATCACAATGCTCGATGGCCCTTGTCATCACAATGTTCCTTGGTGCTTTGCATCGCAATGTTCCATGACAACTCTCATCAAAATACTCCAAGATTTGTTTCATCCCAAAGCTCCATGGCCCTTGTCATTACAAATCCACATGATCCCTTTCATCACAATTCTCCATGGCAACTTACATAAAAATGCTCCATGCCCCTGTCATCACAATGCCCAAAGATATCTGTTTTTACAATGATCCATGACCCTTGTCATCACAAGGCTCCATGTCCCTTGTATTCACATTGCTCCATGGCCCTTGTCATCACAATGCTCCATAGCGCTTTTCATCGCAATGCTCCATGACCGCTTTCAGCACAATGCCCCATGACCCCTGTCCTCATGATGCTCAACTGCCATTGTCATCACAAGACTCCATGAAACATTTCCTCAAAATGCTCCAGTACGCCTTTCATCCAAATTCCCCGTGGCCACTGTCATCACAATTCTCCATGACCACTGTCATCATAATGGTCCATGACCCGTTTCATCTCAATGCTCCATGACACCAGTCACCACAGTGCTCCATGGTCTTTGTCATCACAATGTTCCATGTCCCCTATAATCAAAATGCTCCATGCCTTTTTCCTCACAATGCTCCAGAATTCTTGTCATCACAATGTTCCATGACCGTGGCATCACAATGCTCCATGGCCCTTGTCATCACAATGCTCCAGAATTCTTGTCATCACAATGTTCCATGACCGTGTCATCACAATGCTACATGACCCTGGTCATCACAGTTCTCCCTGACCTTTGTCATCACAATGCTCTATGTCGCTTTTCATCACAATTCTCAATGACCACTTTAATCACTATGCTCGCTGACCATTTTCATCACATTTCTCTATTGTCATTACAATTCCCCTTCGTCCCTTTCTTCGCAATGCTCCATGATGCCTGTCATCACAATGCTCCACGGCTTCTGTTATCACAATGCTCCAGGACCAGTTTCATCACAATACTCCATCCCTCTTGTCATCACAGTGCACAATGAAACCTTTCATTACAATGCTCCATGACACTTGTCATCACAACGCTCCATGGCCTTTATCGTCACAATGTTCCCAGGCACTTTTCATCACGATGTTCCATGAAAACTTTCATCACATGGCTCCATGACCATTGTCATCACAATAGTCCATACCCTTGTCAACACAATGCTGCATAATCCCTGTCATCACAATTCTCCATGACTGCTGTCATCACATAAACCAGGGCAATTTTCATAACAATGCTTCATGCCCCCAGTCATCACAGTGCTTCATGATACATTTCATCACAATTCCTAGATGATCAATGTCATCACAATGCCCCATGACACCTGTTATCACAATTCGCTATGACCCTTGTCATCACAATACTCGAGGAACTGTGTCATCACAGTGTTCCAGGACACATGTCATCCCAATGATCCATGACTACTTTCATCACAATGCTCCAATACACCTGTCATCACAATGCTCCATGGCCCCTGTTATCATATTGCTCCATGATCTCTTTGATCACAATGCTCCATGACCAGTGTCATCACCATGCCTCATGACGCCTGTCATCTCAATGCTCCATGGTCCCTTTCATCACAATGCTCCATGAACCCAGTCATCACAGTGTTCCCTGCCCTTTTCATCGCAATGCTCCATGGGCCCTGTCATCACAATGCTCCATGCCCTTGTCATCAAAATGCTCCAGAACTCTTGTCATCATAATGCTCCATGCCAATGTCATCAAAATGCCCCATGACACTTGTCATCACAAGGCTCCATGGCCTTTGTCATCACAATGTTCCATGGCCCCTGTCATCACAATTCTCCATGCCCTTGTCATCAAAATGCTCCAGAACTCTTGTCATCATAATGCTCCATGCCAATGTCATCAAAATGCCCCATGACACTTGTCATCACAATGCTCCATGGCCTTTGTCATCACAATGTTCCATGGCCCCTGTCATCACAGTGCTCCATGATATCTTTCATCACAATTCTAGATGACCACTGTCATCGCAATGCCCCATGACAGATGTCATCACAATTCGCCATGGTCCTTGTCATCACAATGCTCCATGAACCGTGTCATCACAAGGTTCCAGGACACTTGTTATCACAATGATCCATGATCACTTTCATCACAATGCTCCATGAAACCTGTCGTCTCAATGCTCCATAGTCTTTGTATTCACAATGCTCCATGGCTCCTGTAATCACAGTGCTCCATGACCCCTTTCATCACAATGCTCCAAGACCGCTGTCATAACAATGCCCCATGACGCCTGCCTTCACAAATCTCCAAGGCCTCTCTTACCAAAATGCTCCATGATCCCTATCAGCACAATATTCGATGGCACTTTTCATCACAATGCTCCATGACCCCTGTCATCACAAAGTTCTCTGCCCATATCATCACAATGCTCCTTGTCACCTTTAATCACAATGCTCCATGCCCTTTCATCACAATGCTCCAGAATTCTTGTCATCGCAATGTTCCTTGACTGTGTCATCACAATGCTCCATGAACCTTGTCATCACAAAGCTCCATGACCCCTGTCATCAAATGATCCATGACCCTTGTCATCACAAAGCTCCATGACCCCTGTCATCACAATGATCCATGAAGCTTGTCATCACAAAGCTCCATGACCCCTGTCATCACATTGATCCATGACTCCTTTCCTCACAGTGCTCCACTACCCTTTTCATCACAATGCTCCATGCCCTTGTCATCAAAATGCTCCAGAACTCTTGTCATCATAATGCTCCATGCCAATGTCATCAAAATGCCCCATGACACTTGTCATCACAATGCTCCATGGCCTTTGTCATCACAATGTTCCATGGCCCCTGTCATCACAATTCTCCATGCCCTTGTCATCAAAATGCTCCAGAACTCTTGTCATCATAATGCTCCATGCCAATGTCATCAAAATGCCCCATGACACTTGTCATCACAATGCTCCATGGCCTTTGTCATCACAATGTTCCATGGCCCCTGTCATCACAGTGCTCCATGATAACTTTCATCACAATTCTAGATGACCACTGTCATCACAATGCCCCATGACAGATGTCATCACAATTCGCCATGGTCCTTGTCATCACAATGCTCCATGAACCGTGTCATCACAAGGTTCCAGGACACTTGTCATCACAGTGCTCCATGACCCCTTTCATCACAGTGCTCCAAGACCGCTGTCATCACAATGCCCCATGACGCCTGCCTTCACAAATCTCCAAGGCCTCTCTTACCAAAATGCTCCATGATCCCTGTCAGCACAATATTCGATGGCACTTTTCATCACAATGCTCCATGACCCCTGTCATCACAAAGTTCTCTGCACATATCATCACAATGCTCCTTGTCACCTTTAATCACAATGCTCCATGCCCTTTCATCACAATGCTCCAGAATTCTTGTCATCGCAATGTTCCTTGACCGTGTCATCACAATGCTCCATGAACCTTGACATCACAAAGCTCCATGACCCCTGTCATCACAATGATCCATGACGCTTGTCATCAGAAAGCTCCATGACCACTGTCATCACAATGCTCCATGACCGTTGTCATCACAAAGCTCCATGACCCCTGTCATCACATTGATCCATGACTCCTTTCCTCACAGTGCTCCAGTACCCTTTTCATCACAATGCTCCATGCCATTGTCAGCACAATGCTCCTTGGACCCTGTCATCAAAATGCTCCATCCCCTTTTCATCACAATGCTCCAGATATCCTATCATTACAATGCTCCATGCCCGTGTCAACACAATGCTCCTTGACCCATGTCATCAAATTGCTTTATGAACCTTGTTATCAGAATAATCCATGACCCCTGTCATCAAAATGATCCATGACAGTTGTCATCACAATGCTGCATGATACCTTTCATCCCAACTCTCTGTGACCGCTGTCATCACAATGCTCCAGGACAATTTTCATCACAATGCTCCATGCCCCCTGTCATCACAGTGCCCCTTAACACCTGTAATCACAATGCTCCATGACCCTGTCATCACAATGCTCCATGATCCCTGTCATCACATTGTTCCATGGCCTATGTATTCACAATGCTCCATGGACCCTGTAATCACACTGCCCCATGTTCCCTTTCAACACAATGGTCCATGAACCCTGTCATCACAACGTTCCATGAAAGTTGTCATCAAAAGTCTCCATGACCCTGGTCACCACAAGGTTCCCTGCTCTTGTCATCACAATGCTCCATGACCCTTATAATCACAGTGGTACATGGCCTTGTCACCACAATGTTCCATGGCCTCTGTCATCACCATGCTCCATGGTCTTTCTCATCACAATGCTCTATGACCCCTGTCATCACTATGCTTGATGACCATTGTCATCACAATGCTCCAAGTCCCCTGTCATCACAATGCCTCATGGTCTTGTAATCACAATGCTCAATGACCCCTGTCATCACAATGCTCCATGCCTTTGTCATCACAATGCTCCATGGCCCCTGTAATCACAATGCTCCAGAACACTTGTCAGCATAATACTCCATTGCCGTGTCATCCCATTGCTCAATGACATTTGTCATCAAAATGTTCCTTGGCCTTTGGCATCACAGTGATCCATGATAACTTTAATCAAAATTCTACATGACCATTGTCATCACAATGCAAGGTGACCAATGTCATCACAATGCCCCAAGACACGTGTCATCACAATTCACCTTGGCCCTTGTTATCTCAATGCTGTATGAACCGTGTCATCACTAGGTTTCAGGACACTTGTCATTAAAGAGATCCATGACAACATTCATCACAAGGCCCCATGAACTCTGTTATCTCAATGCTCCATGGCCTTTGTATTCCCAATGTTCCATTGTCCCGATAATCACATTGCTCCATGAACACTTTCATCACAATGCTCCTTGACCACTGTCACCGTAATGACCCATGACGTTTCTCATCACTGTGCTCCAAGGCCACTCTCATCAAAATGCTTCATGATCTGTGTCAGCCCAATATTGCATGACAGTTGTCATCACAAGGCTCTATGATCCCTGTAATCACAATGATCCCTGCCAATAACATCACAATGTTCCATGTCTCCTGTAATCACAATGCTCCATGCCCTTGTCATCACAATGCTCCAGGTCTGTTTTCATCACCATGCTTCATGCCCGTGTCATCACAATGCTCCATGAATCTTGTCTTCACAATGCTCCATGGCCCATGTCATCACAATGCTCCTTGACTCCTGTCAACACAATGCCTGATGACTCCTGTCATCAAAATGCTAAATGGCACTTGTCATCACAATGCTCTATGACGCCTGTTATCACTATTCTCCATGTCACTTGTTATCACAATGCTCCATGGCCCCTGTAATCACAGTACTCCATGACCCCTTTCATCACAATGCCCAATGCCACCTCTTATCACAATTCTCCATGGCATTTGTCATCACGATGCTCCATGACACCTGTCATCACAATGCTCCATGACACTTGTCATCACAATGCTCGATGGCCCTTGTCATCACAATGTTCCTTGGTGCTTTGCATCGCAATGTTCCATGACAACTCTCATCAAAATACTCCAAGATTTGTTTCATCCCAAAGCTCCATGGCCCTTGTCATTACAAATCCACATGATCCCTTTCATCACAATTCTCCATGGCAACTTACATAAAAATGCTCCATGCCCCTGTCATCACAATGCCCAAAGATATCTGTTTTTACAATGATCCATGACCCTTGTCATCACAAGGCTCCATGTCCCTTGTATTCACATTGCTCCATGGCCCTTGTCATCACA
This sequence comes from Balaenoptera physalus, assembly GCF_965194825.1. Taxonomy (NCBI): domain Eukaryota; kingdom Metazoa; phylum Chordata; class Mammalia; order Artiodactyla; family Balaenopteridae; genus Balaenoptera; species Balaenoptera physalus. The sequence goes on along the minus strand of NW_028126244.1, from coordinate 612,454 downwards.
ATGCTCCATAGCGCTTTTCATCGCAATGCTCCATGACCGCTTTCAGCACAATGCCCCATGACCCCTGTCCTCATGATGCTCAACTGCCATTGTCATCACAAGACTCCATGAAACATTTCCTCAAAATGCTCCAGTACGCCTTTCATCCAAATTCCCCGTGGCCACTGTCATCACAATTCTCCATGACCACTGTCATCATAATGGTCCATGACCCGTTTCATCTCAATGCTCCATGACACCAGTCACCACAGTGCTCCATGGTCTTTGTCATCACAATGTTCCATGTCCCCTATAATCAAAATGCTCCATGCCTTTTTCCTCACAATGCTCCAGAATTCTTGTCATCACAATGTTCCATGACCGTGGCATCACAATGCTCCATGGCCCTTGTCATCACAATGCTCCAGAATTCTTGTCATCACAATGTTCCATGACCGTGTCATCACAATGCTACATGACCCTGGTCATCACAGTTCTCCCTGACCTTTGTCATCACAATGCTCTATGTCGCTTTTCATCACAATTCTCAATGACCACTTTAATCACTATGCTCGCTGACCATTTTCATCACATTTCTCTATTGTCATTACAATTCCCCTTCGTCCCTTTCTTCGCAATGCTCCATGATGCCTGTCATCACAATGCTCCACGGCTTCTGTTATCACAATGCTCCAGGACCAGTTTCATCACAATACTCCATCCCTCTTGTCATCACAGTGCACAATGAAACCTTTCATTACAATGCTCCATGACACTTGTCATCACAACGCTCCATGGCCTTTATCGTCACAATGTTCCCAGGCACTTTTCATCACGATGTTCCATGAAAACTTTCATCACATGGCTCCATGACCATTGTCATCACAATAGTCCATACCCTTGTCAACACAATGCTGCATAATCCCTGTCATCACAATTCTCCATGACTGCTGTCATCACATAAACCAGGGCAATTTTCATAACAATGCTTCATGCCCCCAGTCATCACAGTGCTTCATGATACATTTCATCACAATTCCTAGATGATCAATGTCATCACAATGCCCCATGACACCTGTTATCACAATTCGCTATGACCCTTGTCATCACAATACTCGAGGAACTGTGTCATCACAGTGTTCCAGGACACATGTCATCCCAATGATCCATGACTACTTTCATCACAATGCTCCAATACACCTGTCATCACAATGCTCCATGGCCCCTGTTATCATATTGCTCCATGATCTCTTTGATCACAATGCTCCATGACCAGTGTCATCACCATGCCTCATGACGCCTGTCATCTCAATGCTCCATGGTCCCTTTCATCACAATGCTCCATGAACCCAGTCATCACAGTGTTCCCTGCCCTTTTCATCGCAATGCTCCATGGGCCCTGTCATCACAATGCTCCATGCCCTTGTCATCAAAATGCTCCAGAACTCTTGTCATCATAATGCTCCATGCCAATGTCATCAAAATGCCCCATGACACTTGTCATCACAAGGCTCCATGGCCTTTGTCATCACAATGTTCCATGGCCCCTGTCATCACAATTCTCCATGCCCTTGTCATCAAAATGCTCCAGAACTCTTGTCATCATAATGCTCCATGCCAATGTCATCAAAATGCCCCATGACACTTGTCATCACAATGCTCCATGGCCTTTGTCATCACAATGTTCCATGGCCCCTGTCATCACAGTGCTCCATGATATCTTTCATCACAATTCTAGATGACCACTGTCATCGCAATGCCCCATGACAGATGTCATCACAATTCGCCATGGTCCTTGTCATCACAATGCTCCATGAACCGTGTCATCACAAGGTTCCAGGACACTTGTTATCACAATGATCCATGATCACTTTCATCACAATGCTCCATGAAACCTGTCGTCTCAATGCTCCATAGTCTTTGTATTCACAATGCTCCATGGCTCCTGTAATCACAGTGCTCCATGACCCCTTTCATCACAATGCTCCAAGACCGCTGTCATAACAATGCCCCATGACGCCTGCCTTCACAAATCTCCAAGGCCTCTCTTACCAAAATGCTCCATGATCCCTATCAGCACAATATTCGATGGCACTTTTCATCACAATGCTCCATGACCCCTGTCATCACAAAGTTCTCTGCCCATATCATCACAATGCTCCTTGTCACCTTTAATCACAATGCTCCATGCCCTTTCATCACAATGCTCCAGAATTCTTGTCATCGCAATGTTCCTTGACTGTGTCATCACAATGCTCCATGAACATTGTCATCACAAAGCTCCATGACCCCTGTCATCAAATGATCCATGACCCTTGTCATCACAAAGCTCCATGACCCCTGTCATCACAATGATCCATGAAGCTTGTCATCACAAAGCTCCATGACCCCTGTCATCACATTGATCCATGACTCCTTTCCTCACAGTGCTCCACTACCCTTTTCATCACAATGCTCCATGCCCTTGTCATCAAAATGCTCCAGAACTCTTGTCATCATAATGCTCCATGCCAATGTCATCAAAATGCCCCATGACACTTGTCATCACAATGCTCCATGGCCTTTGTCATCACAATGTTCCATGGCCCCTGTCATCACAATTCTCCATGCCCTTGTCATCAAAATGCTCCAGAACTCTTGTCATCATAATGCTCCATGCCAATGTCATCAAAATGCCCCATGACACTTGTCATCACAATGCTCCATGGCCTTTGTCATCACAATGTTCCATGGCCCCTGTCATCACAGTGCTCCATGATAACTTTCATCACAATTCTAGATGACCACTGTCATCACAATGCCCCATGACAGATGTCATCACAATTCGCCATGGTCCTTGTCATCACAATGCTCCATGAACCGTGTCATCACAAGGTTCCAGGACACTTGTCATCACAGTGCTCCATGACCCCTTTCATCACAGTGCTCCAAGACCGCTGTCATCACAATGCCCCATGACGCCTGCCTTCACAAATCTCCAAGGCCTCTCTTACCAAAATGCTCCATGATCCCTGTCAGCACAATATTCGATGGCACTTTTCATCACAATGCTCCATGACCCCTGTCATCACAAAGTTCTCTGCACATATCATCACAATGCTCCTTGTCACCTTTAATCACAATGCTCCATGCCCTTTCATCACAATGCTCCAGAATTCTTGTCATCGCAATGTTCCTTGACCGTGTCATCACAATGCTCCATGAACCTTGTCATCACAAAGCTCCATGACCCCTGTCATCACAATGATCCATGACGCTTGTCATCAGAAAGCTCCATGACCACTGTCATCACAATGCTCCATGACCGTTGTCATCACAAAGCTCCATGACCCCTGTCATCACATTGATCCATGACTCCTTTCCTCACAGTGCTCCAGTACCCTTTTCATCACAATGCTCCATGCCATTGTCAGCACAATGCTCCTTGGACCCTGTCATCAAAATGCTCCATCCCCTTTTCATCACAATGCTCCAGATATCCTATCATTACAATGCTCCATGCCCGTGTCAACACAATGCTCCTTGACCCATGTCATCAAATTGCTTTATGAACCTTGTTATCAGAATAATCCATGACCCCTGTCATCAAAATGATCCATGACAGTTGTCATCACAATGCTGCATGATACCTTTCATCCCAACTCTCTGTGACCGCTGTCATCACAATGCTCCAGGACAATTTTCATCACAATGCTCCATGCCCCCTGTCATCACAGTGCCCCTTAACACCTGTAATCACAATGCTCCATGACCCTGTCATCACAATGCTCCATGATCCCTGTCATCACATTGTTCCATGGCCTATGTATTCACAATGCTCCATGGACCCTGTAATCACACTGCCCCATGTTCCCTTTCAACACAATGGTCCATGAACCCTGTCATCACAACGTTCCATGAAAGTTGTCATCAAAAGTCTCCATGACCCTGGTCACCACAAGGTTCCCTGCTCTTGTCATCACAATGCTCCATGACCCTTATAATCACAGTGGTACATGGCCTTGTCACCACAATGTTCCATGGCCTCTGTCATCACCATGCTCCATGGTCTTTCTCATCACAATGCTCTATGACCCCTGTCATCACTATGCTTGATGACCATTGTCAACACAATGCTCCAAGTCCCCTGTCATCACAATGCCTCATGGTCTTGTAATCACAATGCTCAATGACCCCTGTCATCACAATGCTCCATGCCTTTGTCATCACAATGCTCCATGGCCCCTGTAATCACAATGCTCCAGAACACTTGTCAGCATAATACTCCATTGCCGTGTCATCCCATTGCTCAATGACATTTGTCATCAAAATGTTCCTTGGCCTTTGGCATCACAGTGATCCATGATAACTTTAATCAAAATTCTACATGACCATTGTCATCACAATGCAAGGTGACCAATGTCATCACAATGCCCCAAGACACGTGTCATCACAATTCGCCTTGGCCCTTGTTATCTCAATGCTGTATGAACCGTGTCATCACTAGGTTTCAGGACACTTGTCATCAAAGAGATCCATGACAACATTCATCACAAGGCCCCATGAACTCTGTTATCTCAATGCTCCATGGCCTTTGTATTCCCAATGTTCCATTGTCCCGATAATCACATTGCTCCATGAACACTTTCATCACAATGCTCCTTGACCACTGTCACCGTAATGACCCATGACGTTTCTCATCACTGTGCTCCAAGGCCACTCTCATCAAAATGCTTCATGATCTGTGTCAGCCCAATATTGCATGACAGTTGTCATCACAAGGCTCTATGATCCCTGTAATCACAATGATCCCTGCCAATAACATCACAATGTTCCATGTCTCCTGTAATCACAATGCTCCATGCCCTTGTCATCACAATGCTCCAGGTCTGTTTTCATCACCATGCTTCATGCCCGTGTCATCACAATGCTCCATGAATCTTGTCTTCACAATGCTCCATGGCCCATGTCATCACAATGCTCCTTGACTCCTGTCAACACAATGCCTGATGACTCCTGTCATCAAAATGCTAAATGGCACTTGTCATCACAATGCTCTATGACGCCTGTTATCACTATTCTCCATGTCACTTGTTATCACAATGCTCCATGGCCCCTGTAATCACAGTACTCCATGACCCCTTTCATCACAATGCCCAATGCCACCTCTTATCACAATTCTCCATGGCATTTGTCATCACGATGCTCCATGACACCTGTCATCACAATGCTCCATGACACTTGTCATCACAATGCTCGATGGCCCTTGTCATCACAATGTTCCTTGGTGCTTTGCATCGCAATGTTCCATGACAACTCTCATCAAAATACTCCAAGATTTGTTTCATCCCAAAGCTCCATGGCCCTTGTCATTACAAATCCACATGATCCCTTTCATCACAATTCTCCATGGCAACTTACATAAAAATGCTCCATGCCCCTGTCATCACAATGCCCAAAGATATCTGTTTTTACAATGATCCATGACCCTTGTCATCACAAGGCTCCATGTCCCTTGTATTCACATTGCTCCATGGCCCTTGTCATCACAATGCTCCATAGCGCTTTTCATCGCAATGCTCCATGACCGCTTTCAGCACAATGCCCCATGACCCCTGTCCTCATGATGCTCAACTGCCATTGTCATCACAAGACTCCATGAAACATTTCCTCAAAATGCTCCAGTACGCCTTTCATCCAAATTCCCCGTGGCCACTGTCATCACAATTCTCCATGACCACTGTCATCATAATGGTCCATGACCCGTTTCATCTCAATGCTCCATGACACCCGTCACCACAGTGCTCCATGGCCTTTGTCATCACAATGTTCCATGTCCCCTATAATCAAAATGCTCCATGCCTTTTTCCTCACAATGCTCCAGAATTCTTGTCATCACAATGTTCCATGACCGTGGCATCACAATGCTCCATGGCCCTTGTCATCACAATGCTCCAGAATTCTTGTCATCACAATGTTCCATGACCGTGTCATCACAATGCTACATGACCCTGGTCATCACAGTTCTCCCTGACCTTTGTCATCACAATGCTCTATGTCGCTTTTCATCACAATTCTCAATGACCACTTTAATCACTATGCTCGCTGACCATTTTCATCACATTTCTCTATTGTCATTACAATTCCCCATCGTCCCTTTCTTCGCAATGCTCCATGATGCCTGTCATCACAATGCTCCACGGCTTCTGTTATCACAATGCTCCAGGACCAGTTTCATCACAATACTCCATCCCTCTTGTCATCACAGTGCACAATGAAACATTCCATTACAATGCTCCATGACACTTGTCATCACAACGCTCCATGGCCTTTATCGTCACAATGTTCCCAGGCACTTTTCATCACGATGTTCCATGAAAACTTTCATCACATGGCTCCATGACCATTGTCATCACAATAGTCCATACCCTTGTCAACACAATGCTGCATAATCCCTGTCATCACAATTCTCCATGACTGCTGTCATCACATAAACCAGGGCAATTTTCATAACAATGCTTCATGCCCCCAGTCATCACAGTGCTTCATGATACATTTCATCACAATTCCTAGATGATCAATGTCATCACAATGCCCCATGACACCTGTTATCACAATTCGCTATGACCCTTGTCATCACAATACTCGAGGAACTGTGTCATCACAGTGTTCCAGGACACATGTCATCACAATGATCCATGACTACTTTCATCACAATGCTCCAATACACCTGTCATCACAATGCTCCATGGCCCCTGTTATCATATTGCTCCATGATCTCTTTGATCACAATGCTCCATGACCAGTGTCATCACCATGCCTCATGACGCCTGTCATCTCAATGCTCCATGGCCCCTTTCATCACAATGCTCCATGAACCCAGTCATCACAGTGTTTCCTGCCCTTTTCATCGCAATGCTCCATGGGCCCTGTCAGGACAATGCTCCATGCCCTTGTCATCAAAATGCTCCAGAACTCTTGTCATCATAATGCTCCATGCCAATGTCATCAAAATGCCCCATGACACTTGTCATCACAAGGCTCCATGGCCTTTGTCATCACAATGTTCCATGGCCCCTGTCATCACAATTCTCCATGCCGTGTCATCAAAATGCTCCAGAACTCTTGTCATCATAATGCTCCATGACAATGTCATCAAAATGCCCCATGACACTTGTCATCACAATGCTCCATGGCCTTTGTCATCACAATGTTCCATGGCCCCTGTCATCACAGTGCTCCATGATATCTTTCATCACAATTCTAGATGACCACTGTCATCACAATGCCCCATGACAGATGTCATCACAATTCGCCATGGTCCTTGTCATCACAATGCTCCATGAACCGTGTCATCACAAGGTTCCAGGACACTTGTTATCACAATGATCCATGATCACTTTCATCACAATGCTCCATGAAACCTGTCGTCTCAATGCTCCATAGTCTTTGTATTCACAATGCTCCATGGCTCCTGTAATCACAGTGCTCCATGACCCCTTTCATCACAATGCTCCAAGACCGCTGTCAAAACAATGCCCCATGACGCCTGCCTTCACAAATCTCCAAGGCCTCTCTTACCAAAATGCTCCATGATCCCTGTCAGCACAATATTCGATGGCACTTTTCATCACAATGCTCCATGACCCCTGTCATCACAAAGTTCTCTGCCCATATCATCACAATGCTCCTTGTCACCTTTAATCACAATGCTCCATGCCCTTTCATCACAATGCTCCAGAATTCTTGTCATCGCAATGTTCCTTGACCGTGTCATCACAATGCTCCATGAAACTTGTCATCACAAAGCTCCATGACCCCTGTCATCAAATGATCCATGACCCTTGTCATCACAAAGCTCCATGACCCCTGTCATCACAATGATCCATGAAGCTTGTCATCACAAAGCTCCATGACCCCTGTCATCACATTGATCCATGACTCCTTTCCTCACAGTGCTCCAGTACCCTTTTCATCACAATGCTCCATGCCCTTGTCATCAAAATGCTCCAGAACTCTTGTCATCATAATGCTCCATGCCAATGTCATCAAAATGCCCCATGACACTTGTCATCACAATGCTCCATGGCCTTTGTCATCACAATGTTCCATGGCCCCTGTCATCACAATTCTCCATGCCCTTGTCATCAAAATGCTCCAGAACTCTTGTCATCATAATGCTCCATGCCAATGTCATCAAAATGCCCCATGACACTTGTCATCACAATGCTCCATGGCCTTTGTCATCACAATGTTCCATGGCCCCTGTCATCACAGTGCTCCATGATAACTTTCATCACAATTCTAGATGACCACTGTCATCACAATGCCCCATGACAGATGTCATCACAATTCGCCATGGTCCTTGTCATCACAATGCTCCATGAACCGTGTCATCACAAGGTTCCAGGACACTTGTCATCACAGTGCTCCATGACCCCTTTCATCACAATGCTCCAAGACCGCTCTCATCACAATGCCCCATGACGCCTGCCTTCACAAATCTCCAAGGCCTCTCTTACCAAAATGCTCCATGATCCCTGTCAGCACAATATTCGATGGCACTTTTCATCACAATGCTCCATGACCCCTGTCATCACAAAGTTCTCTGCACATATCATCACAATGCTCCTTGTCACCTTTAATCACAATGCTCCATGCCCTTTCATCACAATGCTCCAGAATTCTTGTCATCGCACTGTTCCTTGACCGTGTCATCACAATGCTCCATGAACCTTGTCATCACAAAGCTCCATGACCCCTGTCATCACAATGATCCATGACGCTTGTCATCACAAAGCTCCATGACCACTGTCATCACAATGCTCCATGACCGTTGTCATCACAAAGCTCCATGACCCCTGTCATCACATTGATCCATGACTCCTTTCCTCACAGTGCTCCAGTACCCTTTTCATTACAATGCTCCATGCCCGTGTCAACACAATGCTCCTTGACCAATGTCATCAAATTGCTTTATGAACCTTGTTATCAGAATAATCCATGACCCCTGTCATCAAAATGATCCATGACAGTTGTCATCACAATGCTGCATGATACCTTTCATCCCAACTCTCTGTGACCGCTGTCATCACAATGCTCCAGGACAATTTTCATCACAATGCTCCATGCCCCCTGTCATCACAGTGCCCCTTAACACCTGTAATCACAATGCTCCATGACCCTGTCATCACAATGCTACATGACCCCTGTCATCACATTGTTCCATGGCCTATGTATTCACAATGCTCCATGGACCCTGTAATCACACTGCTCCATGTTCCCTTTCAACACAACGGTCCATGAACCCTGTCATCACAACGTTCCATGAAAGTTGTCATCAAAAGTCTCCATGACCCTGGTCACCACAAGGTTCCCTGCTCTTGTCATCACAATGCTCCATGACCCTTGTAATCACAGTGGTACATGGCCTTGTCACCACAATGTTCCATGGCCTCTGACATCACCATGCTCCATGGTCTTTCTCATCACAATGCTCTATAACCCCTGTCATCACTATGCTTGATGACCATTGTCATCACAATGCTCCAAGGCCCCTGTCATCACAATGCCTCATGGTCTTGTAATCACAATGCTCAATGACCCCTGTCATCACAATGCTCCATGCCTTTGTCATCACAATGCTCCATGGCCCCTGTAATCACAATGCTCCAGAACACTTGTCAGCATAATACTCCATTGCCGTGTCAACCCATTGCTCAATGACATTTGTCATCAAAATGTTCCTTGGTCTTTGGCATCACAGTGATCCATGATAACTTTAATCAAAATTCTACATGACCATTGTCATCACAATGCAAGGTGACCAATGTCATCACAATGCCCCAAGACACGTGTCATCACAATTCGCCTTGGCCCTTGTTATCTCAATGCTGTATGAACCGTGTCATCACTAGGTTTCAGGACACTTGTCATCAAAGAGATCCATGACAACATTCATCACAATGCCCCATGAACTCTGTTATCTCAATGATCCATGGCCTTTGTATTCCCAATGTTCCATTGCCCCGATAATCACATTGCTCCATGAACACTTTCATCACAATGCTCCTTGACCACTGTCACCGTAATGACCCATGACGTTTCTCATCACTGTGCTCCAAGGCCACTCTCATCAAAATGCTCCATGATCTGTGTCAGCCCAATATTGCATGACAGTTGTCATCACAAGGCTCTATGATCCCTGTAATCACAATGATCCCTGCCAATAACATCACAATGTTCCATGTCTCCTGTAATCTCAATACTCCATGCCCTTGTCATCACAATGCTCCAGGTCTGTTTTCATCACCATGCTTCATGCCCGTGTCATCACAATGCTCCATGAATCTTGTCTTCACAATGCTCCATGGCCCATGTCATCACAATGCTCCGTGACTCCTGTCAACACAATGCCTGATGACTCCTGTCATCAAAATGCTAAATGGCACTTGTCATCACAATGCTCTATGACGCCTGTTATCACTATTCTCCATGTCACTTGTTATCACAATGCTCCATGACCCCTGTAATCACAGTACTCCATGACCCCTTTCATCACAATGCCAAATGCTACCTCTTATCACAATTCTCCATGGCATTTGTCATCACGATGCTCCATGACACCTGTCATCACAATGCTCCATGACACTTGTCATCACAATGCTCGATGGCCCTTGTCATCACAATGTTCCTTGGTGCTTTTCATCGCAATGTTCCATGACAACTCTCAACAAAATACTCCAAGATTTGTTTCATCCCAATGCTCCATGGCCCTTGTCATTACAAATCCACATGATCCCTTTCATCACAATTGTCCATGGCAACTTACATAAAAATGCTCCATGCCCCTGTCATCACAATGCCCAAAGATATCTGTTTTTACAATGATCCATGATCCTTGTCATCACAAGGCTCCATGTCCCTTGTATTCACATTGCTCCATGGCCCTTGTCATCACAATGCTCCATAGCGCTTTTCATCGCAATGCTCCATGACCGCTTTCAGTACAATGCCCCATGACCCCTGTCATCATGATGCTCAACTGCCCTTGTCATCACAAGTCTCCATGAAACATTTCCTCAAAATGCTCCAGTACGCCTTTCATCCAAATTCCCCGTGGCCACTGTCATCACAATTCTCCATGACCACTGTCATCATAATGGTCCATGACCCGTTTCATCTCAATGCTCCATGACACCCGTCACCACAGTGCTCCATGGCCTTTGTCATCACAATGTTCCATGTCCCCTATAATCAAAATGCTCCATGCCTTTTTCCTCACAATGCTCCAGAATTCTTGTCATCACAATGTTCCATGACCGTGTCATCACAATGCTACATGACCCTGGTCATCACAGTTCTCCCTGACCTTTGTCATCACAATGCTCTATGTCGCTTTTCATCACAATTCTCAATGACCACTTTAATCACTATGCTCGCTGACCATTTTCATCACATTTCTCTATTGTCATTACAATTCCCCATCGTCCCTTTCTTCGCAATGCTCCATGATGCCTGTCATCACAATGCTCCACGGCTTCTGTTATCACAATGCTCCAGGACCAGTTTCATCACAATACTCCATCCCCCTTGTCATCACAGTGCACAATGAAACCTTTCATTACAATGCTCCATGACACTTGTCATCACAATGCTCCATGGCCTTTATCGTCACAATGCTCCCAGGCACTTTTCATCACGATGTTCCATGAAAACTTTCATCACATTGCTCCATGACCATTGTCAGCACAATAGTCCATACCCTTGTCAACACAATGCTGCATAATCCCTGTCATCACAATTCTCCATGACTGCTGTCATCACAAAATCCAGGACAATTTTCATAACAATGCTTCATGCCCCCAGTCATCACAGTGCTCCATGATACATTTCATCACAATTCCTAGATGATCAATGTCATCACAATGCCCCATGACACCTGTCATCACAATTCGCTATGACCCTTGTCATCACAATACTCGATGAACTGTGTCATCACAGTGTTCCAGGACACATGTCATCACAATGATCCATGACTACTTCCATCAAAATGCTCCAATACACCTGTCATCACAATGCTCCATGGCCCCTGTTATCATATTTCTCCATGATCTCTTTGATCACAATGCTCCATGACCAGTGTCATCACCATGCCTCATGACGCCTGTCATCTCAATGCTCCATGGCCCCTTTCATCACAATGCTCCATGAACCCAGTCATCACAGTGTTTCCTGCCCTTTTCATCGCAATGCTCCATGGGCCCTGTCAGGACAATGCTCCATGCCCTTGTCATCAAAATGCTCCAGAACTCTTGTCATCATAATGCTCCATGCCAATGTCATCAAAATGCCCCATGACACTTGTCATCACAATGCTCCATGGCCTTTGTCATCACAATGTTCCATGGCCCCTGTCATCACAATTCTCCATGCCCTTGTCATCAAAACGCTCCAGAACTCTTGTCATCATACTGCTCCATGCCAATGTCATCAAAATGCCCCATGACACTTGTCATCACAATGCTCCATGGCCTTTGTCATCACAATGTTCCATGGACCCTGTCATCACAGTGCTCCATGATAACTTTCATCACAACTCTAGATGACCACTGTCATCACAATGCCCCATGACAGATGTCATCACAATTCGCCATGGTCCTTGTCATCACAATGCTCCATGAACCGTGTCATCACAAGGTTCCAGGACACTTGTCATCACAATGATCCATGATCACTTTCATCACAATGCTCCATGAACCCTGTCGTCTCAATGCTCCATAGTCTTTGTATTCACAGTGCTCCATGGCTCCTGTAATCACAGTGCTCCATGACACCTTTCATCACAATGCTCCAAGACCGCTGTCATCACAATGCCCCATGATGCCTGCCTTCACAAATCTCCAAGGCCTCTCTTACCAAAATGCTCCATGATCCCTGTCAGCACAATATTCGATGGCACTTTTCATCACAATGCTCCATGACCCCTGTCATCACAAAGTTCTCTGCCCATATCATCACAATGCTCCTTGTCACCTTTAATCACAATGCTCCATGCCCTTTCATCACAATGCTCCAGAATTCTTGTCATCACAATGTTCCTTGACCGTGTCATCACAATGCTCCATGAACCTTGTCATCACAAAGCTCCATGACCCCTGTCATCACAATGATCCATGACCATTGTCATCACAAAGCTCCATGACACCTGTCATCACAATGCTCCATGACGTTTGTCATCACAAAGCTCCATGACCACTGTCATCACAATGCTCCATGACCCTTGTCATCACAAAGCTCCATGACCCCTGTCATCACATTGATCCATGACTCCTTTCCTCATAGTGCTCCAGTACCCTTTTCATCACAATGCTCCTTGCCATTGTCAGCACAATGCTCCTTGGACCCTGTCATCAAAATGCTCCATCCACTTTTCATCACAATGCTCCAGATATCCTATCATTACAATGCTCCATGCCCGTGTCAACACAATGCTCCATGACCCATGTCATCAAAATGCTTTATGAACCTTGTTATCAGAATATTCCATGACCCCTGTCATCAAAAGGATCCATGACAGTTGTCATCACAATGCTGCATGATACCTTTCATCCCAAATCTCTGTGACCGCTCTCATCACAATGCTCCAGGAGAATTTTCATCACAATGTTCCATGCCCCCTGTCATCACAGTGCCCCTTAACAACTGTAATCACAATGCTCCATGACCCTGTCATCACAATGCTACATGACTCCTGTCATCATATTGTTCCATGGCCTATGTATTCACAATGCTCCATGGACCCTGTCATCACACTGCTCCATGTTCCCTTTCTACACAATGCTCCATGACCCCTGTCATCACAACGTTCCATGAAAGTTGTCATCAAAAGGCTCCATGACCTTGGTCACCACAAGGTTCCCTGCTCTTGTCATCACAATGCTCCATGACCCTTGTAATCACAATGGTACATTGCCTTGTCACCACAATGCTCCATAGCCTCTGTCTTCACCATGCTCCATGGTCTTTCTCCTCACAATGCTCAATGACCGCTGTCATCACTATGCTTGATGACCATTGTCATCAAAATGCTCCAAGGCCCCTGTCATCACAATGCCTCATGGTCTTTGTAATCACAATGCTCAATGACCCCTGTCATCACAATGCTCCATGCCTTTTTCATCACAATGCTTCATGACCCCTGTAATCACAATGATCCCTGCCAATATCATCACAATGTTCCATGTCTCCTGTAATCACAATGCTCCATGCCCTTGTCATCACAGTGCTCCAGGTCTGTTGTCATCACCATGCTTCATGCCCGTGTCATCACAATGCTCCATGAATCTTGTCTTCACAATGCTCCATGGCCCATATCATCACAATGCTCCATGACCACTGTCATCACAATGCTCTATGGCCTTTTTCATCACAATGCTCCGTGACCCCTGTCAACACAATGCCTGATGACCCCTGTCATCAAAATCCTAAATGGCACTTGTAATCACAATGCTCTATGATGCCTGTCATCACTATTCTCCATGTCACTTGTCATCACAATGCTCCATGGCCCCTGTAATCACAGTACTCCATAACCCCTTTCATCACAATGCCCAATGCCACCTCTCATCACAATTCTCCATGGCATTTGTCATCACGATGCTCCATGACACTTGTCATCACAATGCTCGATGGCCCTTGTCATCACAATGTTCCTTGGTGCTTTTCATCGCAATGCTCCGTGACAACTTTCATCAAAATACTCCAAGATTTGTTTCATCACAATGCTCCATGGCCCTTGTCATTACAAATCCACATGATCCCTTTCATCACAATTCTCCATAGCAACTTACATAAAAATGCTCCATGCCCCTGTCATCACAATGCCCAATGATACCTGTTTTTACAATGATCCATGACCCTTGTCATCACAAGGCTCCATGTCCCTTGTATTCACAATAATCCATGGCCTTTGTCATCACAATGCTCCATAGTGCTTTTCATCGCAATGTGCTCCCTGACCGCTTTCAGCACAATGCCCCATGACCCCTGTCCTCATGATGGTCCATGGCCCTTGACATCACAATGCTCCATGAAACATTTCCTCACAATGCTCCAGTACGCCTTTCATCCAAATTCCCCATGGCCACTGTCATCACAATTCTCCATGAACCCTGTCATCATAATGGTCCATGACCCGTTTCATCTCAATGCTCCATGACACCTGTCATCACAATGTTCCTTGGCCTTTGTCATCACAAGGCTCCATGGCCCATGTAATCACAGTGCTCCATGACCCGTTTCATCTCAATGCTCCATGACCTCACTCATCACAATGCCCCATGACACCTGTAATCACAATGCTCCATGTCCTTGTCATCACAAGGCTCCAGAATTCTTGTCATTAAAATGCTCCATGTCCGTTTCATCACCTTGCTCCATGACACTTGTCATCACAATGCTCCATGGACCCTCTCATTACTGTGCTCAATAATAACTTTAATCACATTTCTAGATGACCACTGCCTTCACAATGCCCCATGACATTGTCACCACTATTCACCATGACCATTGTCATCACAATGCTCCATGAACCATGTCATCACAGGGTCCCAGGACACTTGTCATCACAATGATCCATTACCACTTTCATCACAATGCTCCATGACCACTGTCATCTCAAAGCTCCATGGCCTTTGTATTCACAATGCTCCATGGCCCTTTTAATCATAGTGCTCCATAACACCTTTCATCATAATGCTCCATGACCACCGCCATCTCAATGCCCCATGACGCCTGTCATCACAATTCTCCAAGGTCCCTCTCATCACAATGCTCCATGACACTTGTCATCACATTGCTCCATAACACCTGTCATCACAGTGTTCCCTACCCATGTCATCACAATGCTCCATGTCCCCTATAATCACAATGCTCCATGCCTTTTTCCTCACAATGCTCCAGAATTCTTGTCATCACAATGTTCAATGACCGTGCCATCACAATGCTCCATGGCCCTTGTCATCACAATGCTCCAGAATTCTTGTCATCACAATGTTCCATGACCGTGTCATCACAATGCTACATGACCCTGGTCATCACACTTCTTCTTGACCTTTGTCATCACAATGCTCTGTGTCGCTCTTCATCACAATTCTCAATGACCACATTAATCACTATGCTCGCTGACCATTTTCATCATATTTCTCTATTGTCATTACAATTCCACATGGCCCCTTTCGTCACAATGCTCCATGATGCCTGTCATCACAATGCTCCATGACCTTTGTCATCACAATGCTCCATGGCTTTTGTTATCACAATGCTCCAGGACCAGTTTCATCACAATACTCCATCCCCCTTGTCATCACAGTGCACAATGAAACCTTTCATTACAATGCTCCATGACACTTGTCATCACAATGCTCAATGGCCTTTATCGTCACAATGCTCCCAGGCACTTTTCATCACGATGTTCCATGAAAACTTTCATCACATTGCTCCATGACCATTGTCAACACAATAGTCCATACCCTTGTCAACACAACGCTACAAAATCCCTGTCATCACAATTCTCCATGACTACTGTCATCACAATAATCCAGGACAATTTTCGTAAGAATGCTTCATGCCCCCAGTCATCACAGTGCTCCATGATACCTTCCATCACAATTCCTAGATGATCAATGTCATCACAATGCCCCATGACAACTGTCATCACAATTCGCTATGACCCTTGTCATCACAATACTCGATGAACCTTGTCATCACAGTGTTCCAGGGCACATGTCACCACAATGATCCATGACTACTTTCATCACAATGCTCCAATACACCTGTCATCACAATGCTCCATGGCCCCTGTTATCATATTGCTCCATGATCTCTTTGATCACAATGCTCCATGACCAGTGTCATCACCATGCCTCATGACGCCTGTCATCTCAATGCTCCATGGCCCCTTTCTTCATAATGCTCCATGAACCCTCTCATCACAATGCTCCATGGGCCCTGTCATCCCAATGCTCCATGCCCTTGTCATCAAAATGCTCCAGAACACTTGTCATCATAATGCTCCATGCCAATGTCATCCAAATGCCCCATGACACTTGTCAACACAATGCTCCATGGCCTTTGTCATCACAATGTTCCATGGCCCCTGTCATCACAGTGCTCCATGATACCTTTCATCACAATTCTAGATGACCACTGTCATCACAATGCCCAATGACAGATGTCATCACAATTCGCCATGGTCCTTGTCATCACAATGCTCCATGAACCGTGTCCTCACAAGGTTCCAGGACACTTGTCATCACAATGATCTATGATCACTTTCATCACGATGCTCCATGAACCCTGTCATCTCAATGCTCCATATCCTTTGTAGTCACAATGCTCCATGGTCCGTGTAATCACAGTGCTCCATGACCCCTTTCATCACAATGCTCCAAGACCGCTGTCATCACAATGCCCCATGACACCTGCCATCACTAATCTCCAAGGCCTCTCTTACCAAAAAGCTCCATGTTCCCTGTCAGCACAATGTTCGATGACACTTTTCATCACAATGCTCCATGACCCCCGTCATCACAAAGTTCTCTGCGCATAGCATCACAATGCTCCTTTTCACCTTTAATCACAATGCTCCATGCCCTTTCATCACAATGCTCCAGAATTCTTGTCATCGCAATGTTCCTTGACCGTGTCATCACAATGCTCCATGACGCTTGTCATCACAAAGCTCCATGACCCCTGTCATCACACTGATCCATGACCATTGTCATCACAAAGCTCCATGACCCCTGTCATCACAATGATCCATGACGCTTGTCATCACAAAGCTCCATGACCACTGTCATCACAATGCTCCATGACCCTTGTCATCACAAAGCTCCATGACCCCTGTCATCACATTGATCCATGACTCCTTTCCTCACAGTGCTCCAGTACCCTTTTCATCACAATGCTCCATGCCATTGTCAGCACAATGCGCCTTGGACCCTGTCATCAAAATGCCCCATCCCCTTTTCATCACAATGCTCCAGATATCCTATCATTACAATGCTCCATGCCCGTGTCAACACAATGCTCCATGACCCATGTCATCAAAATGCTTTATGAACTTTGTTATCAGAATATTCCATGACCCCTGTCATCAAAATGATCCATGACAGTTGTCATCACAATGCTGCATGATACCTTTCATCCCAACTCTCTGTGACCGCTGTCATCACAATGCTCCAGGACAATTTTCATCACAATGCTCCATGCCCCCTGTCATCACAGTGCCCCTTAACACCTGTAATCACAAGGCTCCATGACCCTGTCATCACATTGCTACATGACCCCTGTCAACACATTTTTCCATGGCCTATGTATTCACAATGCTCCATGGACCCTGTAATCACACTGCTTCATGTTCCCTTTCAACACAATGCTCCATGACCCCTGTCATCACAACGTTCCATGAAAGTTGTCATCAAAAGTCTCCATGACCCTGGTCACCACAAGGTTCCCTGCTCTTGTCATCACAATGCACCTTGACCCTTGTAATCACAATGGTACATGGTCTTGTCACCACAATGCTCCATAGCCTCTGTCATCACCATGCTCCATGGTCTTTCTCATCACAATGCTCAATGACTGCTGTCATCACTATGCTTGATGACCATTGTCATCAGAATGCTCCAAGGCCCCTGTCATCACAATGCCTCATGGTCTTTGTAATCACAATGCTCAATGACCCCTGTCATCACAATGCTCCATGCCTTTGTCATCACAATGCTCCATATCTCTTGTAATCACAATGCTCCATGCCCTTGTCATCACAATGCTCCAGGTCTGTTGTCATCACCATGCTTCATGCCCGTGTCATCACAATGCTCCATGAATCTTGTTTTCACAAGGCTCCATGGCCCATGTCATCACAATGCTCCATGACCACTGTCATCACAATGCTCTATGGCCTTTTTCATCACAATTCTACGTGACCCCTGTCAACACAATGCCTGATGACACCTGTCATCAAAATCCTAAATGGCACTTGTAATCACAGTGCTCAATGATGCCTGTCATCACTATTCTCCATGTCACTTGTCAACACAATGCTCCATGGCCCCTGTAATCACAGTACTCCGTAACCTCTTTCATCACAATGCCCAATGCCACTTCTCATCACAATTCTCCATGGCATTTGTCATCACGATGCTCCATGACACTTGTCATCACAATGCTCGATGGCCCTTGTCATCAAAATGTTCCTTGGTGCTTTTCATCGCAGTGCTCCGTGACAAGTTTCATCAAAATACTCCAATATTTGTTTCATCACAGTGCTCCATGGCCCTTGTCATTACAAATCCACATGATCCCTTTCATCACAATTCTCCATGGCAACTTACATAAAAATGCTCCATGCCCCTGTCATCACAATGGCCAATGATACCTGTTTTTACAATGATCCATGGCCCTTGTCATCCCAAGGCTCCATGTCCCTTGTATTCACAATACTCCATGGCCCTTGTCATCACAATGCTCCATAGTGCTTTTCATCGCAATGTGCTCCCTGACCGCTTTCAGCACAATGCCCGATGACCCCTGTCATCATGATGGTCCATGGCCCTTGTCATCACAATGCTCCATGAAACATTTCCTCACAATGCTCCAGTACGCCTTTCATCAAATTCCCCATGGCCACTGTCATCACAATTCTCCATGACCCCTGTCATCATAATGGTCCATGACCCGTTTCATCTCCATGCACCATGACACCTGTCATCACAATGCTCCTTGGCCTTTGTCATCACAATGCTCCATGGCCCCTGTAATCACAGTGCTCCATGACCCGTTTCATCTCAATGCTCCATGACCTCACTCATCACAATGCCCCATGACCCCTGTAATCACAATGCTCCTTGGCCCTTGTCATCACAGTGCTCGAAGCCTTTTTCATCACACTGCTCCATGGCACCTGTAATCACAATGCTCCATGCCCTTATCATCACAAGGCTCCAGAATTCTTGTCATTAAAATGCTCCATGTCCGTTTCATCACCTTGCTCCTTGACACTTGTCATCACAATGCTCCATGGACCCTCTCATTACTGTGCTCCATAATAACTTTAATCACATTTCTAGATGACCACTGCCTTCACAATGCCCCATGACATTGTCACCACAATTCGCCATTACCATTGTCATCACAATGCTCCATGAACCATGTCATCACAGGGTCCCAGGACACTTGTCATCACAATGATCCATTACCACTTTCATCACAATGCTCCATGACCACTGTCATCTCAATGCTCCATGGCCTTTGTATTCACAATGCTCCATGGCCCCTGTAATCACAGTGCTCCATAACACCTTTCATCATAATGCTCCATGACCACTGCCATCTCAACGCCCCATGACGCCTGTCATCACAATTCTCCAAGGCCCCTCTCATCACAATGCTCCATGACACTTGTCATCACATTGCTCCATAACACCTGTCATCACAGTGTTCCCTGCCCATGTCATCACAATGCTCCATGTCCCCTATAATCACAATGCTCCATGCCTTTTTCCTCACAATGCTCCAGAATTCTTGTCATCACAATGTTCCATGACCGTGGCATCACAATGCTCCATGGCCCTTGTCATCACAATGCTCCAGAATTCTTGTCATCACAATGTTCCATGACCGTGTCATCACAATGCTACATGACCCTGGTCATCACACTTCTTCTTGACCTTTGTCATCACAATGCTCTGTGTCGCTCTTCATCACAATTCTCAATGACCACATTAATCACTATGCTCGCTGACCATTTTCATCATATTTCTCTATTGTCATTACAATTCCCCATGGCCCCTTTCGTCACAATGCTCCATGATGCCTGTCATCACAATGCTCCATGACCTTTGTCATCACAATGCTCCATGGCCCCTGTAATCACAGTGCTCCATGACCCGTTTCATCTCAATGCTCCATGACCTCACTCATCACAATGCCCCATGACCCCTGTAATCACAATGCTCCTTGGCCCTTGTCATCACAGTGCTCGAAGCCTTTTTCATCACACTGCTCCATGGCACCTGTAATCACAATGCTCCATGCCCTTATCATCACAAGGCTCCAGAATTCTTGTCATTAAAATGCTCCATGTCCGTTTCATCACCTTGCTCCTTGACACTTGTCATCACAATGCTCCATGGACCCTCTCATTACTGTGCTCCATAATAACTTTAATCACATTTCTAGATGACCACTGCCTTCACAATGCCCCATGACATTGTCACCACAATTCGCCATTACCATTGTCATCACAATGCTCCATGAACCATGTCATCACAGGGTCCCAGGACACTTGTCATCACAATGATCCATTACCACTTTCATCACAATGCTCCATGACCACTGTCATCTCAATGCTCCATGGCCTTTGTATTCACAATGCTCCATGGCCCCTGTAATCACAGTGCTCCATAACACCTTTCATCATAATGCTCCATGACCACTGCCATCTCAACGCCCCATGACGCCTGTCATCACAATTCTCCAAGGCCCCTCTCATAACAATGCTCCATGACACTTGTCATCACATTGCTCCATAACACCTGTCATCACAGTGTTCCCTGCCCATGTCATCACAATGCTCCATGTCCCCTATAATCACAATGCTCCATGCCTTTTTCCTCACAATGCTCCAGAATTCTTGTCATCACAATGTTCCATGACCGTGGCATCACAATGCTCCATGGCCCTTGTCATCACAATGCTCCAGAATTCTTGTCATCACAATGTTCCATGACCGTGTCATCACAATGCTACATGACCCTGGTCATCACACTTCTTCTTGACCTTTGTCATCACAATGCTCTGTGTCGCTCTTCATCACAATTCTCAATGACCACATTAATCACTATGCTCGCTGACCATTTTCATCATATTTCTCTATTGTCATTACAATTCCCCATGGCCCCTTTCGTCACAATGCTCCATGATGCCTGTCATCACAATGCTCCATGACCTTTGTCATCACAATGCTCCATGGCTTTTGTTATCACAATGCTCCAGGACCAGTTTCATCACAATACTCCATCCCCCTTGTCATCACAGTGCACAATGAAACCTTTCATTACAATGCTCCATGACACTTGTCATCACAATGCTCAATGGCCTTTATCGTCACAATGCTCCCAGGCACTTTTCATCACGATGTTCCATGAAAACTTTCATCACATTGCTCCATGACCATTGTCAACACAATAGTCCATACCCTTGTCAACACAACGCTACAAAATCCCTGTCATCACAATTCTCCATGACTACTGTCATCACAATAATCCAGGACAATTTTCATAAGAATGCTTCATGCCCCCAGTCATCACAGTGCTCCATGATACCTTCCATCACAATTCCTAGATGATCAATGTCATCACAATGCCCCATGACAACTGTCATCACAATTCGCTATGACCCTTGTCATCACAATACTCGATGAACCTTGTCATCACAGTGTTCCAGGGCACATGTCACCACAATGATCCATGACTACTTTCATCACAATGCTCCAATACACCTGTCATCACAATGCTCCATGGCCCCTGTTATCATATTGCTCCATGATCTCTTTGATCACAATGCTCCATGACCAGTGTCATCACCATGCCTCATGACGCCTGTCATCTCAATGCTCCATGGCCCCTTTCTTCATAATGCTCCATGAACCCTCTCATCACAATGCTCCATGGGCCCTGTCATCCCAATGCTCCATGCCCTTGTCATCAAAATGCTCCAGAACACTTGTCATCATAATGCTCCATGCCAATGTCATCCAAATGCCCCATGACACTTGTCAACACAATGCTCCATGGCCTTTGTCATCACAATGTTCCATGGCCCCTGTCATCACAGTGCTCCATGATACCTTTCATCACAATTCTAGATGACCACTGTCATCACAATGCCCAATGACAGATGTCATCACAATTCGCCATGTTCCTTGTCATCACAATGCTCCATGAACCGTGTCCTCACAAGGTTCCAGGACACTTGTCATCACAATGATCTATGATCACTTTCATCACGATGCTCCATGAACCCTGTCATCTCAATGCTCCATATCCTTTGTAGTCACAATGCTCCATGGTCCGTGTAATCACAGTGCTCCATGACCCCTTTCATCACAATGCTCCAAGACCGCTGTCATCACAATGCCCCATGACACCTGCCATCACTAATCTCCAAGGCCTCTCTTACCAAAAAGCTCCATGTTCCCTGTCAGCACAATGTTCGATGACACTTTTCATCACAATGCTCCATGACCCCCGTCATCACAAAGTTCTCTGCGCATAGCATCACAATGCTCCTTTTCACCTTTAATCACAATGCTCCATGCCCTTTCATCACAATGCTCCAGAATTCTTGTCATCGCAATGTTCCTTGACCGTGTCATCACAATGCTCCATGACGCTTGTCATCACAAAGCTCCATGACCCCTGTCATCACACTGATCCATGACCATTGTCATCACAAAGCTCCATGACCCCTGTCATCACAATGATCCATGACGCTTGTCATCACAAAGCTCCATGACCACTGTCATCACAATGCTCCATGACCCTTGTCATCACAAAGCTCCATGACCCCTGTCATCACATTGATCCATGACTCCTTTCCTCACAGTGCTCCAGTACCCTTTTCATCACAATGCTCCATGCCATTGTCAGCACAATGCGCCTTGGACCCTGTCATCAAAATGCCCCATCCCCTTTTCATCACAATGCTCCAGATATCCTATCATTACAATGCTCCATGCCCGTGTCAACACAATGCTCCATGACCCATGTCATCAAAATGCTTTATGAACTTTGTTATCAGAATATTCCATGACCCCTGTCATCAAAATGATCCATGACAGTTGTCATCACAATGCTGCATGATACCTTTCATCCCAACTCTCTGTGACCGCTGTCATCACAATGCTCTAGGACAATTTTCATCACAATGCTCCATGCCCCCTGTCATCACAGTGCCCCTTAACACCTGTAATCACAATGCTCCATGACCCTGTCATCACATTGCTACATGACCC
The DNA here is from genome assembly GCF_965194825.1 of Balaenoptera physalus. Taxonomy (NCBI): domain Eukaryota; kingdom Metazoa; phylum Chordata; class Mammalia; order Artiodactyla; family Balaenopteridae; genus Balaenoptera; species Balaenoptera physalus. The sequence continues at coordinate 588,414 of NW_028126244.1, read as the reverse complement.
CTGTCAACACATTTTTTCATGGCCTATGTATTCACAATGCTCCATGGACCCTGTAATCACACTGCTCCATGTTCCCTTTCAACACAATGCTCCATGACCCCTGTCATCACAACGTTCCATGAAAGTTGTCATCAAAAGTCTCCATGACCCTGGTCACCACAAGGTTCCCTGCTCTTGTCATCACAATGCACCTTGACCCTTGTAATCACAATGGTACATGGTCTTGTCACCACAATGCTCCATAGCCTCTGTCATCACCATGCTCCATGGTCTTTCTCATCACAATGCTCAATGACTGCTGTCATCACTATGCTTGATGACCATTGTCATCAAAATGCTCCAAGGCCCCTGTCATCACAATGCCTCATGGTCTTTGTAATCACAATGCTCAATGACCCCTGTCATCACAATGCTCCATGCCTTTGTCATCACAATGCTCCATATCTCTTGTAATCACAATGCTCCATGCCCTTGTTATCACAATGCTCCAGGTCTGTTGTCATCACCATGCTTCATGCCCGTGTCATCACAATGCTCCATGAATCTTGTCTTCACAAGGCTCCATGGCCCATGTCATCACAATGCTCCATGACCACTGTCATCACAATGCTCTATGGCCTTTTTCATCACAATTCTACGTGACCCCTGTCAACACAATGCCTGATGACACCTGTCATCAAAATCCTAAATGGCACTTGTAATCACAGTGCTCAATGATGCCTGTCATCACTATTCTCCATGTCACTTGTCAACACAATGCTCCATGGCCCCTGTAATCACAGTACTCCGTAACCTCTTTCATCACAATGCCCAATGCCACTTCTCATCACAATTCTCCATGGCATTTGTCATCACGATGCTCCATGACACTTGTCATCACAATGCTCGATGGCCCTTGTCATCACAATGTTCCTTGGTGCTTTTCATCGCAATGCTCCGTGACAACTTTCATCAAAATACTCCAAGATTTGTTTCATCACAATGCTCCATGGCCCTTGTCATTACAAATCCACATGATCCCTTTCATCACAATTCTCCATAGCAACTTACATAAAAATGCTCCATGCCCCTGTCATCACAATGCCCAATGATACCTGTTTTTACAATGATCCATGACCCTTGTCATCACAAGGCTCCATGTCCCTTGTATTCACAATAATCCATGGCCTTTGTCATCACAATGCTCCATAGTGCTTTTCATCGCAATGTGCTCCCTGACCGCTTTCAGCACAATGCCCCATGACCCCTGTCCTCATGATGGTCCATGGCCCTTGACATCACAATGCTCCATGAAACATTTCCTCACAATGCTCCAGTACGCCTTTCATCCAAATTCCCCATGGCCACTGTCATCACAATTCTCCATGAACCCTGTCATCATAATGGTCCATGACCCGTTTCATCTCAATGCTCCATGACACCTGTCATCACAATGCTCCTTGGCCTTTGTCATCACAAGGCTCCATGGCCCATGTAATCACAGTGCTCCATGACCCGTTTCATCTCAATGCTCCATGACCTCACTCATCACAATGCCCCATGACACCTGTAATCACAATGCTCCATGTCCTTGTCATCACAAGGCTCCAGAATTCTTGTCATTAAAATGCTCCATGTCCGTTTCATCACCTTGCTCCATGACACTTGTCATCACAATGCTCCATGGACCCTCTCATTACTGTGCTCAATAATAACTTTAATCACATTTCTAGATGACCACTGCCTTCACAATGCCCCATGACATTGTCACCACTATTCACCATGACCATTGTCATCACAATGCTCCATGAACCATGTCATCACAGGGTCCCAGGACACTTGTCATCACAATGATCCATTACCACTTTCATCACAATGCTCCATGACCACTGTCATCTCAAAGCTCCATGGCCTTTGTATTCACAATGCTCCATGGCCCTTTTAATCATAGTGCTCCATAACACCTTTCATCATAATGCTCCATGACCACTGCCATCTCAATGCCCCATGACGCCTCTCATCACAATTCTCCAAGGTCCCTCTCATCACAATGCTCCATGACACTTGTCATCACATTGCTCCATAACACCTGTCATCACAGTGTTCCCTGCCCATGTCATCACAATGCTCCATGTACCCTATAATCACAATGCTCCATGCCTTTTTCCTCACAATGCTCCAGAATTCTTGTCATCACAATGTTCAATGACCGTGCCATCACAATGCTCCATGGCCCTTGTCATCACAATGCTCCAGAATTCTTGTCATCACAATGTTCCATGACCGTGTCATCACAATGCTACATGACCCTGGTCATCACACTTCTTCTTGACCTTTGTCATCACAATGCTCTGTGTCGCTCTTCATCACAATTCTCAATGACCACATTAATCACTATGCTCGCTGACCATTTTCATCATATTTCTCTATTGTCATTACAATTCCCCATGGCCCCTTTCGTCACAATGCTCCATGATGCCTGTCATCACAATGCTCCATGACCTTTGTCATCACAATGCTCCATGGCTTTTGTTATCACAATGCTCCAGGACCAGTTTCATCACAATACTCCATCCCCCTTGTCATCACAGTGCACAATGAAACCTTTCATTACAATGCTCCATGACACTTGTCATCACAATGCTCAATGGCCTTTATCGTCACAATGCTCCCAGGCACTTTTCATCACGATGTTCCATGAAAACTTTCATCACATTGCTCCATGACCATTGTCAACACAATAGTCCATACCCTTGTCAACACAACGCTACAAAATCCCTGTCATCACAATTCTCCATGACTACTGTCATCACAATAATCCAGGACAATTTTCATAAGAATGCTTCATGCCCCCAGTCATCACAGTGCTCCATGATACCTTCCATCACAATTCCTAGATGATCAATGTCATCAAAATGCCCCATGACAACTGTCATCACAATTCGCTATGACCCTTGTCATCACAATACTCGATGAACCGTGACATCACAGTGTTCCAGGGCACATGTCACCACAATGATCCATGACTACTTTCATCACAATGCTCCAATACACCTGTCATCACAATGCTCCATGGCCCCTGTTATCATATTGCTCCATGATCTCTTTGATCACAATGCTCCATGACCAGTGTCATCACCATGCCTCATGACGCCTGTCATCTCAATGCTCCATGGCCCCTTTCTTCATAATGCTCCATGAACCCTCTCATCACAATGCTCCATGGGCCCTGTCATCCCAATGCTCCATGCCCTTGTCATCAAAATGCTCCAGAACACTTGTCATCATAATGCTCCATGCCAATGTCATCCAAATGCCCCATGACACTTGTCAACACAATGCTCCATGGCCTTTGTCATCACAATGTTCCATGGCCCCTGTCATCACAGTGCTCCATGATACCTTTCATCACAATTCTAGATGACCACTGTCATCACAATGCCCAATGACAGATGTCATCACAATTCGCCATGGTCCTTGTCATCACAATGCTCCATGAACCGTGTCCTCACAAGGTTCCAGGACACTTGTCATCACAATGATCTATGATCACTTTCATCACAATGCTCCATGAACCCTGTCATCTCAATGCTCCATATCCTTTGTAGTCACAATGCTCCATGGTCCGTGTAATCACAGTGCTCCATGACCCCTTTCATCACAATGCTCCAAGACCGCTGTCATCACAATGCCCCATGACACCTGCCATCACTAATCTCCAAGGCCTCTCTTACCAAAAAGCTCCATGTTCCCTGTCAGCACAATGTTCGATGACACTTTTCATCACAATGCTCCATGACCCCCGTCATCACAAAGTTCTCTGCGCATATCATCACAATGCTCCTTTTCACCTTTAATCACAATGCTCCATGCCCTTTCATCACAATGCTCCAGAATTCTTGTCATCGCAATGTTCCTTGACCGTGTCATCACAATGCTCCATGACGCTTGTCATCACAAAGCTCCATGACCCCTGTCATCACACTGATCCATGACCATTGTCATCACAAAGCTCCATGACCCCTGTCATCACAATGATCCATGACGCTTGTCATCACAAAGCTCCATGACCACTGTCATCACAATGCTCCATGACCCTTGTCATCACAAAGCTCCATGACCCCTGTCATCACATTGATCCATGACTCCTTTCCTCACAGTGCTCCAGTACCCTTTTCATCACAATGCTCCATGCCATTGTCAGCACAATGCGCCTTGGACCCTGTCATCAAAATGCCCCATCCCCTTTTCATCACAATGCTCCAGATATCCTATCATTACAATGCTCCATGCCCGTGTCAACACAATGCTCCATGACCCATGTCATCAAAATGCTTTATGAACTTTGTTATCAGAATATTCCATGACCCCTGTCATCAAAATGATCCATGACAGTTGTCATCACAATGCTGCATGATACCTTTCATCCCAACTCTCTGTGACCGCTGTCATCACAATGCTCCAGGACAATTTTCATCACAATGCTCCATGCCCCCTGTCATCACAGTGCCCCTTAACACCTGTAATCACAATGCTCCATGACCCTGTCATCACAATGCTACATGACCCCTGTCATCACATTGTTCCATGGCCTATGTATTCACAATGCTCCATGGACCCTGTAATCACACTGCTCCATGTTCTCTTTCAACACAATGCTCCATGACCCCGGTCATCACAACGTTCCATGAAAGTTGTCATCAAAAGTCTCCATGACCCTGGTCACCACAAGGTTCCCTGCTCTTGTCATCACAATGCTCCATGACCCTTGTAATCACAGTGGTACATGGCCTTGTCACCACAATGTTCCATGGCCTCTGTCATCACCATGCTCCATGGTCTTTCTCATCACAATGCTCTATGACCCCTGTCATCACTATGCTTGATGACCATTGTCATCACAATGCTCCAAGGCCCCTGTCATCACAATGCCTCATGGTCTTGTAATCACAATGTTCAATGACCCCTGTCATCACAATGCTCCATGCCTTTGTCATCACAATGCTCCATGGCCCCTGTAATCACAATGCTCCAGAACACTTGTCAGCATAATACTCCATTGCCGTGTCATCCCATTGCTCAATGACATTTGTCATCAAAATGTTCCTTGGCCTTTGGCATCACAGTGATCCATGATAACTTTAATCAAAATTCTACATGACCATTGTCATCACAATGCAAGGTGACCAATGTCATCACAATGCCCCAAGACACGTGTCATCACAATTCGCCTTGGCCCTTGTTATCTCAATGCTGTATGAACCATGTCATCACTAGGTTTCAGGACACTTGTCATCAAAGAGATCCATGACAACATTCATCACAATGCCCCATGAACTCTGTTATCTCAATGCTCCATGGCCTTTGTATTCCCAATGTTCCATTGTCCCGATAATCACATTGCTCCATGAACACTTTCATCACAATGCTCCTTGACCACTGTCACCGTAATGACCCATGACGTTTCTCATCACTGTGCTCCAAGGCCACTCTCATCAAAATGCTCCATGATCTGTGTCAGCCCAATATTGCATGACAGTTGTCATCACAAGGCTCTATGATCCCTGTAATCACAATGATCCCTGCCAATAACATCACAATGTTCCATGTCTCCTGTAATCACAATGCTCCATGCCCTTGTCATCACAATTCTCCAGGTCTGTTTTCATCACCATGCTTCATGCCCGTGTCATCACAATGCTCCATGAATCTTGTCTTCACAATGCTCCATGGCCCATGTCATCACAATGCTCCGTGACTCCTGTCAACACATTGCCTGATGACTCCTGTCATCAAAATGCTAAATGGCACTTGTCATCACAATGCTCTATGACGCCTGTCATCACTATTCTCCATGTCACTTGTTATCACAATGCTCCATGGCCCCTGTAATCACAGTACTCCATGACCCCCTTCATCACAATGCCCAATGCCACCTCTTATCACAATTCTCCATGGCATTTGTCATCACGATGCTCCATGACACCTGTCATCACAATGCTCCATGACACTTGTCATCACAATGCTCGATGGCCCTTGTCATCACAATGTTCCTTGGTGCTTTTCATCGCAATGTTCCATGACAACTCTCAACAAAATACTCCAAGATTTGTTTCATCCCAATGCTCCATGGCCCTTGTCATTACAAATCCACATGATCCCTTTCATCACAATTGTCCATGGCAACTTACATAAAAATGCTCCATGCCCCTGTCATCACAATGCCCAAAGATATCTGTTTTTACAATGATCCATGACCCTTGTCATCACAAGGCTCCATGTCCCTTGTATTCACATTGCTCCATGGCCCTTGTCATCACAATGCTCCATAGCGCTTTTCATCGCAATGCTCCATGACCGCTTTCAGTACAATGCCCCATGACCCCTGTCATCATGATGCTCAACTGCCCTTGTCATCACAAGTCTCCATGAAACATTTCCTCAAAATGCTCCAGTACGCCTTTCATCCAAATTCCCCGTGGCCACTGTCATCACAATTCTCCATGACGACTGTCATCATAATGGTCCATGACCCGTTTCATCTCAATGCTCCATGACACCCATCACCACAGTGCTCCATGGCCTTTGTCATCACAATGTTCCATGTCCCCTATAATCAAAATGCTCCATGCCTTTTTCCTCACAATGCTCCAGAATTCTTGTCATCACAATGTTCCATGACCGTGTCATCACAATGCTACATGACCCTGGTCATCACAGTTCTCCCTGACCTTTGTCATCACAATGCTCTATGTCGCTTTTCATCACAATTCTCAATGACCACTTTAATCACTATGCTCGCTGACCATTTTCATCACATTTCTCTATTGTCATTACAATTCCCCATCGTCCCTTTCTTCACAATGCTCCATGATGCCTGTCATCACAATGCTCCACGGCTTCTGTTATCACAATGCTCCAGGACCAGTTTCATCACAATACTCCATCCCCCTTGTCATCACAGTGCACAATGAAACCTTTCATTACAATGCTCCATGACACTTGTCATCACAATGCTCCATGGCCTTTATCGTCACAATGCTCCCAGGCACTTTTCATCACGATGTTCCATGAAAACTTTCATCACATTGCTCCATGACCATTGTCAGCACAATAGTCCATAGCCTTGTCAACACAATGCTGCATAATCCCTGTCATCACAATTCTCCATGACTGCTGTCATCACAAAATCCAGGACAATTTTCATAACAATGCTTCATGCCCCCAGTCATCACAGTGCTCCATGATACATTTCATCACAATTCCTAGATGATCAATGTCATCACAATGCCCCATGACACCTGTCATCACAATTCGCTATGACCCTTGTCATCACAATACTCGATGAACTGTGTCATCACAGTGTTCCAGGACACATGTCATCACAATGATCCATGACTACTTCCATCAAAATGCTCCAATACACCTGTCATCACAATGCTCCATGGCCCCTGTTATCATATTTCTCCATGATCTCTTTGATCACAATTCTCCATGACCAGTGTCATCACCATGCCTCATGACGCCTGTCATCTCAATGCTCCATGGCCCCTTTCATCACAATGCTCCATGAACCCAGTCATCACAGTGTTTCCTGCCCTTTTCATCGCAATGCTCCATGGGCCCTGTCAGGACAATGCTCCATGCCCTTGTCATCAAAATGCTCCAGAACTCTTGTCATCATAATGCTCCATGCCAATGTCATCAAAATGCCCCATGACACTTGTCATCACAATGCTCCATGGCCTTTGTCATCACAATGTTCCATGGCCCCTGTCATCACAATTCTCCATGCCCTTGTCATCAAAACGCTCCAGAACTCTTGTCATCATACTGCTCCATGCCAATGTCATCAAAATGCCCCATGACACTTGTCATCACAATGCTCCATGGCCTTTGTCATCACAATGTTCCATGGACCCTGTCATCACAGTGCTCCATGATAACTTTCATCACATCTCTAGATGACCACTGTCATCACAATGCCCCATGACAGATGTCATCACAATTCGCCATGGTCCTTGTCATCACAATGCTCCATGAACCGTGTCATCACAAGGTTCCAGGACACTTGTCATCACAATGATCCATGATCACTTTCATCACAATGCTCCATGAACCCTGTCGTCTCAATGCTCCATAGTCTTTGTATTCACAGTGCTCCATGGCTCCTGTAATCACAGTGCTCCATGACACCTTTCATCACAATGCTCCAAGACCGCTGTCATCACAATGCCCCATGATGCCTGCCTTCACAAATCTCCAAGGCCTCTCTTACCAAAATGCTCCATGATCCCTGTTAGCACAATACTCGATGGCACTTTTCATCACAATGCTCCATGACCCCTGTCATCACAAAGTTCTCTGCCCATATCATCACAATGCTCCTTGTCACCTTTAATCACAATGCTCCATGCCCTTTCATCACAATGCTCCAGAATTCTTGTCATCGCAATGTTCCTTGACCGTGTCATCACAATGCTCGATGAACATTGTAATCACAAAGCTCCATGACCCCTGTCATCACAATGATCCATGACCCTTGTCATCACAAAGCTCCATGACCCCTGTCATCACAATGATCCATGACGCTTGTCATCACAAAGCTCCATGACCCCTGTCATCACATTGATCCATGACTCCTTTCCTCACAGTGCTCCAGTACCCTTTTCATCACAATGCTCCATGCCATTGTCAGCACAATGCTCCTTGGACCCTGTCATCAAAATGCTCCATCCCCTTTTCATCACAATGCTCCAGATATCCTATCATTACAATGCTCCATGCCCGTGTCAAGACAATGCTCCATGACCCATGTCATCAAATTGCTTTATGAACCTTGTTATCAGAATAATCCATGACCCCTGTCATCAAAATGATCCATGACAGTTGTCATCACAATGCTGCATGATACCTTTCATCCCAACTCTCTGTGACCGCTGTCATCACAATGCTCCAGGACAATTTTCATCACAATGCTCCATGCCCCCTGTCATCACAGTGCCCCTTAACACCTGTAATCACAATGCTCCATGACCCTGTCATCACAATGCTACATGACCCCTGTCATCACATTGTTCCATGGCCTATGTATTCACAATGCTCCATGGACCCTGTAATCACACTGCTCCATGTTCCCTTTCAACACAATGGTCCATGAACCCTGTCATCACAACGTTCCATGAAAGTTGTCATCAAAAGTCTCCATGACCCTGGTCACCACAAGGTTCCCTGCTCTTGTCATCACAATGCTCCATGACCCTTGTAATCACAGTGGTACATGGCCTTGTCACCACAATGTTCCATGGCCTCTGTCATCACCATGCTCCATGGTCTTTCTCATCACAATGCTCTATGACCCCTGTCATCACTATGCTTGATGACCATTGTCATCACAATGCTCCAAGGCCCCTGTCATCACAATGCCTCATGGTCTTGTAATCACAATGTTCAATGACCCCTGTCATCACAATGCTCCATGCCTTTGTCATCACAATGCTCCATGGCCCCTGTAATCACAATGCTCCAGAACACTTGTCAGCATAATACTCCATTGCCGTGTCATCCCATTGCTCAATGACATTTGTCATCAAAATGTTCCTTGGCCTTTGGCATCACAGTGATCCATGATAACTTTAATCAAAATTCTACATGACCATTGTCATCACAATGCAAGGTGACCAATGTCATCACAATGCCCCAAGACACGTGTCATCACAATTCGCCTTGGCCCTTGTTATCTCAATGCTGTATGAACCATGTCATCACTAGGTTTCAGGACACTTGTCATCAAAGAGATCCATGACAACATTCATCACAATGCCCCATGAACTCTGTTATCTCAATGCTCCATGGCCTTTGTATTCCCAATGTTCCATTGTCCCGATAATCACATTGCTCCATGAACACTTTCATCACAATGCTCCTTGACCACTGTCACCGTAATGACCCATGACGTTTCTCATCACTGTGCTCCAAGGCCACTCTCATCAAAATGCTCCATGATCTGTGTCAGCCCAATATTGCATGACAGTTGTCATCACAAGGCTCTATGATCCCTGTAATCACAATGATCCCTGCCAATAACATCACAATGTTCCATGTCTCCTGTAATCACAATGCTCCATGCCCTTGTCATCACAATTCTCCAGGTCTGTTTTCATCACCATGCTTCATGCCCGTGTCATCACAATGCTCCATGAATCTTGTCTTCACAATGCTCCATGGCCCATGTCATCACAATGCTCCGTGACTCCTGTCAACACATTGCCTGATGACTCCTGTCATCAAAATGCTAAATGGCACTTGTCATCACAATGCTCTATGACGCCTGTCATCACTATTCTCCATGTCACTTGTTATCACAATGCTCCATGGCCCCTGTAATCACAGTACTCCATGACCCCCTTCATCACAATGCCCAATGCCACCTCTTATCACAATTCTCCATGGCATTTGTCATCACGATGCTCCATGACACCTGTCATCACAATGCTCCATGACACTTGTCATCACAATGCTCGATGGCCCTTGTCATCACAATGTTCCTTGGTGCTTTTCATCGCAATGTTCCATGACAACTCTCAACAAAATACTCCAAGATTTGTTTCATCCCAATGCTCCATGGCCCTTGTCATTACAAATCCACATGATCCCTTTCATCACAATTGTCCATGGCAACTTACATAAAAATGCTCCATGCCCCTGTCATCACAATGCCCAAAGATATCTGTTTTTACAATGATCCATGACCCTTGTCATCACAAGGCTCCATGTCCCTTGTATTCACATTGCTCCATGGCCCTTGTCATCACAATGCTCCATAGCGCTTTTCATCGCAATGCTCCATGACCGCTTTCAGTACAATGCCCCATGACCCCTGTCATCATGATGCTCAACTGCCCTTGTCATCACAAGTCTCCATGAAACATTTCCTCAAAATGCTCCAGTACGCCTTTCATCCAAATTCCCCGTGGCCACTGTCATCACAATTCTCCATGACGACTGTCATCATAATGGTCCATGACCCGTTTCATCTCAATGCTCCATGACACCCATCACCACAGTGCTCCATGGCCTTTGTCATCACAATGTTCCATGTCCCCTATAATCAAAATGCTCCATGCCTTTTTCCTCACAATGCTCCAGAATTCTTGTCATCACAATGTTCCATGACCGTGTCATCACAATGCTACATGACCCTGGTCATCACAGTTCTCCCTGACCTTTGTCATCACAATGCTCTATGTCGCTTTTCATCACAATTCTCAATGACCACTTTAATCACTATGCTCGCTGACCATTTTCATCACATTTCTCTATTGTCATTACAATTCCCCATCGTCCCTTTCTTCACAATGCTCCATGATGCCTGTCATCACAATGCTCCACGGCTTCTGTTATCACAATGCTCCAGGACCAGTTTCATCACAATACTCCATCCCCCTTGTCATCACAGTGCACAATGAAACCTTTCATTACAATGCTCCATGACACTTGTCATCACAATGCTCCATGGCCTTTATCGTCACAATGCTCCCAGGCACTTTTCATCACGATGTTCCATGAAAACTTTCATCACATTGCTCCATGACCATTGTCAGCACAATAGTCCATAGCCTTGTCAACACAATGCTGCATAATCCCTGTCATCACAATTCTCCATGACTGCTGTCATCACAAAATCCAGGACAATTTTCATAACAATGCTTCATGCCCCCAGTCATCACAGTGCTCCATGATACATTTCATCACAATTCCTAGATGATCAATGTCATCACAATGCCCCATGACACCTGTCATCACAATTCGCTATGACCCTTGTCATCACAATACTCGATGAACTGTGTCATCACAGTGTTCCAGGACACATGTCATCACAATGATCCATGACTACTTCCATCAAAATGCTCCAATACACCTGTCATCACAATGCTCCATGGCCCCTGTTATCATATTTCTCCATGATCTCTTTGATCACAATGCTCCATGACCAGTGTCATCACCATGCCTCATGACGCCTGTCATCTCAATGCTCCATGGCCCCTTTCATCACAATGCTCCATGAACCCAGTCATCACAGTGTTTCCTGCCCTTTTCATCGCAATGCTCCATGGGCCCTGTCAGGACAATGCTCCATGCCCTTGTCATCAAAATGCTCCAGAACTCTTGTCATCATAATGCTCCATGCCAATGTCATCAAAATGCCCCATGACACTTGTCATCACAATGCTCCATGGCCTTTGTCATCACAATGTTCCATGGCCCCTGTCATCACAATTCTCCATGCCCTTGTCATCAAAACGCTCCAGAACTCTTGTCATCATACTGCTCCATGCCAATGTCATCAAAATGCCCCATGACACTTGTCATCACAATGCTCCATGGCCTTTGTCATCACAATGTTCCATGGACCCTGTCATCACAGTGCTCCATGATAACTTTCATCACAACTCTAGATGACCACTGTCATCACAATGCCCCATGACAGATGTCATCACAATTCGCCATGGTCCTTGTCATCACAATGCTCCATGAACCGTGTCATCACAAGGTTCCAGGACACTTGTCATCACAATGATCCATGATCACTTTCATCACAATGCTCCATGAACCCTGTCGTCTCAATGCTCCATAGTCTTTGTATTCACAGTGCTCCATGGCTCCTGTAATCACAGTGCTCCATGACACCTTTCATCACAATGCTCCAAGACCGCTGTCATCACAATGCCCCATGATGCCTGCCTTCACAAATCTCCAAGGCCTCTCTTACCAAAATGCTCCATGATCCCTGTCAGCACAATATTCGATGGCACTTTTCATCACAATGCTCCATGACCCCTGTCATCACAAAGTTCTCTGCCCATATCATCACAATGCTCCTTGTCACCTTTAATCACAATGCTCCATGCCCTTTCATCACAATGCTCCAGAATTCTTGTCATCGCAATGTTCCTTGACCGTGTCATCACAATGCTCGATGAACATTGTAATCACAAAGCTCCATGACCCCTGTCATCACAATGATCCATGACCCTTGTCATCACAAAGCTCCATGACCCCTGTCATCACAATGATCCATGACGCTTGTCATCACAAAGCTCCATGACCCCTGTCATCACATTGATCCATGACTCCTTTCCTCACAGTGCTCCAGTACCCTTTTCATCACAATGCTCCATGCCATTGTCAGCACAATGCTCCTTGGACCCTGTCATCAAAATGCTCCATCCCCTTTTCATCACAATGCTCCAGATATCCTATCATTACAATGCTCCATGCCCGTGTCAAGACAATGCTCCATGACCCATGTCATCAAATTGCTTTATGAACCTTGTTATCAGAATAATCCATGACCCCTGTCATCAAAATGATCCATGACAGTTGTCATCACAATGCTGCATGATACCTTTCATCCCAACTCTCTGTGACCGCTGTCATCACAATGCTCCAGGACAATTTTCATCACAATGCTCCATGCCCCCTGTCATCACAGTGCCCCTTAACACCTGTAATCACAATGCTCCATGACCCTGTCATCACAATGCTACATGACCCCTGTCATCACATTGTTCCATGGCCTATGTATTCACAATGCTCCATGGACCCTGTAATCACACTGCTCCATGTTCCCTTTCAACACAATGGTCCATGAACCCTGTCATCACAACGTTCCATGAAAGTTGTCATCAAAAGTCTCCATGACCCTGGTCACCACAAGGTTCCCTGCTCTTGTCATCACAATGCTCCATGACCCTTGTAATCACAGTGGTACATGGCCTTGTCACCACAATATTCCATGGCCTCTGTCATCACCATGCTCCATGGTCTTTCTCATCACAATGCTCTATGACCCCTGTCATCACTATGCTTGATGACCATTGTCATCACAATGCTCCAAAGCCCCTGTCATCACAATGCCTCATGGTCTTGTAATCACAATGTTCAATGACCCCTGTCATCACAATGCTCCATGCCTTTGTCATCACAATGCTCCATGGCCCCTGTAATCACAATGCTCCAGAACACTTGTCAGCATAATACTCCATTGCCGTGTCATCCCATTGCTCAATGACATTTGTCATCAAAATGTTCCTTGGCCTTTGGCATCACAGTGATCCATGATAACTTTAATCAAAATTCTACATGACCATTGTCATCACAATGCAAGGTGACCTATGTCATCACAATGCCCCAAGACACGTGTCATCACAATTCGCCTTGGCCCTTGTTATCTCAATGCTGTATGAACCATGTCATCACTAGGTTTCAGGACACTTGTCATCAAAGAGATCCATGACAACATTCATCACAATGCCCCATGAACTCTGTTATCTCAATGCTCCATGGCCTTTGTATTCCCAATGTTCCATTGTCCCGATAATCACATTGCTCCATGAACACTTTCATCACAATGCTCCTTGACCACTGTCACCGTAATGACCCATGACGTTTCTCATCACTGTGCTCCAAGGCCACTCTCATCAAAATGCTCCATGATCTGTGTCAGCCCAATATTGCATGACAGTTGTCATCACAAGGCTCTATGATCCCTGTAATCACAATGATCCCTGCCAATAACATCACAATGTTCCATGTCTCCTGTAATCACAATGCTCCATGCCCTTGTCATCACAATTCTCCAGGTCTGTTTTCATCACCATGCTTCATGCCCGTGTCATCACAATGCTCCATGAATCTTGTCTTCACAATGCTCCATGGCCCATGTCATCACAATGCTCCGTGACTCCTGTCAACACATTGCCTGATGACTCCTGTCCTCAAAATGCTAAATGGCACTTGTCATCACAATGCTCTATGACGCCTGTCATCACTATTCTCCATGTCACTTGTTATCACAATGCTCCATGGCCCCTGTAATCACAGTACTCCATGACCCCCTTCATCACAATGCCCAATGCCACCTCTTATCACAATTCTCCATGGCATTTGTCATCACGATGCTCCATGACACCTGTCATCACAATGCTCCATGACACTTGTCATCACAATGCTCGATGGCCCTTGTCATCACAATGTTCCTTGGTGCTTTTCATCGCAATGTTCCATGACAACTCTCAACAAAATACTCCAAGATTTGTTTCATCCCAATGCTCCATGGCCCTTGTCATTACAAATCCACATGATCCCTTTCATCACAATTGTCCATGGCAACTTACATAAAAATGCTCCATGCCCCTGTCATCACAATGCCCAAAGATATCTGTTTTTACAATGATCCATGACCCTTGTCATCACAAGGCTCCATGTCCCTTGTATTCACATTGCTCCATGGCCCTTGTCATCACAATGCTCCATAGCGCTTTTCATCGCAATGCTCCATGACCGCTTTCAGTACAATGCCCCATGACCCCTGTCATCATGATGCTCAATTGCCCTTGTCATCACAAGTCTCCATGAAACATTTCCTCAAAATGCTCCAGTACGCCTTTCATCCAAATTCCCCGTGGCCACTGTCATCACAATTCTCCATGACGACTGTCATCATAATGGTCCATGACCCGTTTCATCTCAATGCTCCATGACACCCATCACCACAGTGCTCCATGGCCTTTGTCATCACAATGTTCCATGTCCCCTATAATCAAAATGCTCCATGCCTTTTTCCTCACAATGCTCCAGAATTCTTGTCATCACAATGTTCCATGACCGTGTCATCACAATGCTACATGACCCTGGTCATCACAGTTCTCCCTGACCTTTGTCATCACAATGCTCTATGTCGCTTTTCATCACAATTCTCAATGACCACTTTAATCACTATGCTCGCTGACCATTTTCATCACATTTCTCTATTGTCATTACAATTCCCCATCGTCCCTTTCTTCGCAATGCTCCATGATGCCTGTCATCACAATGCTCCACGGCTTCTGTTATCACAATGCTCCAGGACCAGTTTCATCACAATACTCCATCCCCCTTGTCATCACAGTGCACAATGAAACCTTTCATTACAATGCTCCATGACACTTGTCATCACAATGCTCCATGGCCTTTATCGTCACAATGCTCCCAGGCACTTTTCATCACGATGTTCCATGAAAACTTTCATCACATTGCTCCATGACCATTGTCAGCACAATAGTCCATACCCTTGTCAACACAATGCTGCATAATCCCTGTCATCACAATTCTCCATGACTGCTGTCATCACAAAATCCAGGACAATTTTCATAACAATGCTTCATGCCCCCAGTCATCACAGTGCTCCATGATACATTTCATCACAATTCCTAGATGATCAATGTCATCACAATGCCCCATGACACCTGTCATCACAATTCGCTATGACCCTTGTCATCACAATACTCGATGAACTGTGTCATCACAGTGTTCCAGGACACATGTCATCACAATGATCCATGACTACTTCCATCAAAATGCTCCAATACACCTGTCATCACAATGCTCCATGGCCCCTGTTATCATATTTCTCCATGATCTCTTTGATCACAATGCTCCATGACCAGTGTCATCACCATGCCTCATGACGCCTGTCATCGCAATGCTCCATGGGCCCTGTCAGGACAATGCTCCATGCCCTTGTCATCAAAATGCTCCAGAACTCTTGTCATCATAATGCTCCATGCCAATGTCATCAAAATGCCCCATGACACTTGTCATCACAATGCTCCATGGCCTTTGTCATCACAATGTTCCATGGCCCCTGTCATCACAATTCTCCATGCCCTTGTCATCAAAACGCTCCAGAACTCTTGTCATCATACTGCTCCATGCCAATGTCATCAAAATGCCCCATGACACTTGTCATCACAATGCTCCATGGCCTTTGTCATCACAATGTTCCATGGACCCTGTCATCACAGTGCTCCATGATAACTTTCATCACAACTCTAGATGACCACTGTCATCACAATGCCCCATGACAGATGTCATAACAATTCGCCATGGTCCTTGTCATCACAATGCTCCATGAACCGTGTCATCACAAGGTTCCAGGACACTTGTCATCACAATGATCCATGATCACTTTCATCACAATGCTCCATGAACCCTGTCGTCTCAATGCTCCATAGTCTTTGTATTCACAGTGCTCCATGGCTCCTGTAATCACAGTGCTCCATGACACCTTTCATCACAATGCTCCAAGACCGCTGTCATCACAATGCCCCATGATGCCTGCCTTCACAAATCTCCAAGGCCTCTCTTACCAAAATGCTCCATGATCCCTGTCAGCACAATACTCGATGGCACTTTTCATCACAATGCTCCATGACCCCTGTCATCACAAAGTTCTCTGCCCATATCATCACAATGCTCCTTGTCACCTTTAATCACAATGCTCCATGCCCTTTCATCACAATGCTCCAGAATTCTTGTCATCGCAATGTTCCTTGACCGTGTCATCACAATGCTCGATGAACATTGTAATCACAAAGCTCCATGACCCCTGTCATCACAATGATCCATGACCCTTGTCATCACAAAGCTCCATGACCCCTGTCATCACAATGATCCATGACGCTTGTCATCACAAAGCTCCATGACCCCTGTCATCACATTGATCCATGACTCCTTTCCTCACAGTGCTCCAGTACCCTTTTCATCACAATGCTCCATGCCATTGTCAGCACAATGCTCCTTGGACCCTGTCATCAAAATGCTCCATCCCCTTTTCATCACAATGCTCCAGATATCCTATCATTACAATGCTCCATGCCCGTGTCAAGACAATGCTCCATGACCCATGTCATCAAATTGCTTTATGAACCTTGTTATCAGAATAATCCATGACCCCTGTCATCAAAATGATCCATGACAGTTGTCATCACAATGCTGCATGATACCTTTCATCCCAACTCTCTGTGACCGCTGTCATCACCATGCTCCAGGACAATTTTCATCACAATGCTCCATGCCCCCTGTCATCACAGTGCCCCTTAACACCTGTAATCACAATGCTCCATGACCCTGTCATCACAATGCTACATGACCACTGTCATCACATTGTTCCATGGCCTATGTATTCACAATGCTCCATGGACCCTGTAATCACACTGCTCCATGTTCCCTTTCAACACAATGGTCCATGAACCCTGTCATCACAACGTTCCATGAAAGTTGTCATCAAAAGTCTCCATGACCCTGGTCACCACAAGGTTCCCTGCTCTTGTCATCACAATGCTCCATGACCCTTGTAATCACAGTGGTACATGGCCTTGTCACCACAATGTTCCATGGCCTCTGTCATCACCATGCTCCATGGTCTTTCTCATCACAATGCTCTATGACCCCTGTCATCACTATGCTTGATGACCATTGTCATCACAATGCTCCAAGGCCCCTGTCATCACAATGCCTCATGGTCTTGTAATCACAATGTTCAATGACCCCTGTCATCACAATGCTCCATGCCTTTGTCATCACAATGCTCCATGGCCCCTGTAATCACAATGCTCCAGAACACTTGTCAGCATAATACTCCATTGCCGTGTCATCTCATTGCTCAATGACATTTGTCATCAAAATGTTCCTTGGCCTTTGGCATCACAGTGATCCATGATAACTTTAATCAAAATTCTACATGACCATTGTCATCACAATGCAAGGTGACCAATGTCATCACAATGCCCCAAGACACGTGTCATCACAATTCGCCTTGGCCCTTGTTATCTCAATGCTGTATGAACCATGTCATCACTAGGTTTCAGGACACTTGTCATCAAAGAGATCCATGACAACATTCATCACAATGCCCCATGAACTCTGTTATCTCAATGCTCCATGGCCTTTGTATTCCCAATGTTCCATTGTCCCGATAATCACATTGCTCCATGAACACTTTCATCACAATGCTCCTTGACCACTGTCACCGTAATGACCCATGACGTTTCTCATCACTGTGCTCCAAGGCCACTCTCATCAAAATGCTCCATGATCTGTGTCAGCCCATATTGCATGACAGTTGTCATCACAAGGCTCTATGATCCCTGTAATCACAATGATCCCTGCCAATAACATCACAATGTTCCATGTCTCCTGTAATCACAATGCTCCATGCCCTTGTCATCACAATGCTCCAGGTCTGTTTTCATCACCATGCTTCATGCCCGTGTCATCACAATGCTCCATGAATCTTGTCTTCACAATGCTCCATGGCCCATGTCATCACAATGCTCCGTGACTCCTGTCAACACATTGCCTGATGACTCCTGTCATCAAAATGCTAAATGGCACTTGTCATCACAATGCTCTATGACGCCTGTCATCACTATTCTCCATGTCACTTGTTATCACAATGCTCCATGGCCCCTGTAATCACAGTACTCCATGACCCCCTTCATCACAATGCCCAATGCCACCTCTTATCACAATTCTCCATGGCATTTGTCATCACGATGCTCCATGACACCTGTCATCACAATGCTCCATGACACTTGTCATCACAATGCTCGATGGCCCTTGTCATCACAATGTTCCTTGGTGCTTTTCATCGCAATGTTCCATGACAACTCTCAACAAAATACTCCAAGATTTGTTTCATCCCAATGCTCCATGGCCCTTGTCATTACAAATCCACATGATCCCTTTCATCACAATTGTCCATGGCAACTTACATAAAAATGCTCCATGCCCCTGTCATCACAATGCCCAAAGATATCTGTTTTTACAATGATCCATGACCCTTGTCATCACAAGGCTCCATGTCCCTTGTATTCACATTGCTCCATGGCCCTTGTCATCACAATGCTCCATAGCGCTTTTCATCGCAATGCTCCATGACCGCTTTCAGTACAATGCCCCATGACCCCTGTCATCATGATGCTCAATTGCCCTTGTCATCACAAGTCTCCATGAAACATTTCCTCAAAATGCTCCAGTACGCCTTTCATCCAAATTCCCCGTGGCCACTGTCATCACAATTCTCCATGACGACTGTCATCATAATGGTCCATGACCCGTTTCATCTCAATGCTCCATGACACCCATCACCACAGTGCTCCATGGCCTTTGTCATCACAATGTTCCATGTCCCCTATAATCAAAATGCTCCATGCCTTTTTCCTCACAATGCTCCAGAATTCTTGTCATCACAATGTTCCATGACCGTGTCATCACAATGCTACATGACCCTGGTCATCACAGTTCTCCCTGACCTTTGTCATCACAATGCTCTATGTCGCTTTTCATCACAATTCTCAATGACCACTTTAATCACTATGCTCGCTGACCATTTTCATCACATTTCTCTATTGTCATTACAATTCCCCATCGTCCCTTTCTTCGCAATGCTCCATGATGCCTGTCATCACAATGCTCCACGGCTTCTGTTATCACAATGCTCCAGGACCAGTTTCATCAC
The DNA here is from genome assembly GCF_965194825.1 of Balaenoptera physalus. Classification (NCBI taxonomy): domain Eukaryota; kingdom Metazoa; phylum Chordata; class Mammalia; order Artiodactyla; family Balaenopteridae; genus Balaenoptera; species Balaenoptera physalus. Next base: position 568,091 of record NW_028126244.1, on the reverse strand, counting down.
AATACTCCATCCCCCTTGTCATCACAGTGCACAATGAAACCTTTCATTACAATGCTCCATGACACTTGTCATCACAATGCTCCATGGCCTTTATCGTCACAATGCTCCCAGGCACTTTTCATCACGATGTTCCATGAAAACTTTCATCACATTGCTCCATGACCATTGTCAGCACAATAGTCCATACCCTTGTCAACACAATGCTGCATAATCCCTGTCATCACAATTCTCCATGACTGCTGTCATCACAAAATCCAGGACAATTTTCATAACAATGCTTCATGCCCCCAGTCATCACAGTGCTCCATGATACATTTCATCACAATTCCTAGATGATCAATGTCATCACAATGCCCCATGACACCTGTCATCACAATTCGCTATGACCCTTGTCATCACAATACTCGATGAACTGTGTCATCACAGTGTTCCAGGACACATGTCATCACAATGATCCATGACTACTTCCATCAAAATGCTCCAATACACCTGTCATCACAATGCTCCATGGCCCCTGTTATCATATTTCTCCATGATCTCTTTGATCACAATGCTCCATGACCAGTGTCATCACCATGCCTCATGACGCCTGTCATCTCAATGCTCCATGGCCCCTTTCATCACAATGCTCCATGAACCCAGTCATCACAGTGTTTCCTGCCCTTTTCATCGCAATGCTCCATGGGCCCTGTCAGGACAATGCTCCATGCCCTTGTCATCAAAATGCTCCAGAACTCTTGTCATCATAATGCTCCATGCCAATGTCATCAAAATGCCCCATGACACTTGTCATCACAATGCTCCATGGCCTTTGTCATCACAATGTTCCATGGCCCCTGTCATCACAATTCTCCATGCCCTTGTCATCAAAACGCTCCAGAACTCTTGTCATCATACTGCTCCATGCCAATGTCATCAAAATGCCCCATGACACTTGTCATCACAATGCTCCATGGCCTTTGTCATCACAATGTTCCATGGACCCTGTCATCACAGTGCTCCATGATAACTTTCATCACAACTCTAGATGACCACTGTCATCACAATGCCCCATGACAGATGTCATCACAATTCGCCATGGTCCTTGTCATCACAATGCTCCATGAACCGTGTCATCACAAGGTTCCAGGACACTTGTCATCACAATGATCCATGATCACTTTCATCACAATGCTCCATGAACCCTGTCGTCTCAATGCTCCATAGTCTTTGTATTCACAGTGCTCCATGGCTCCTGTAATCACAGTGCTCCATGACACCTTTCATCACAATGCTCCAAGACCGCTGTCATCACAATGCCCCATGACGCCTGCCTTCACAAATCTCCAAGGCCTCTCTTACCAAAATGCTCCATGATCCCTGTCAGCACAATATTCGATGGCACTTTTCATCACAATGCTCCATGACCCCTGTCATCACAAAGTTCTCTGCCCATATCATCACAATGCTCCTTGTCACCTTTAATCACAATGCTCCATGCCCTTTCATCACAATGCTCCAGAATTCTTGTCATCGCAATGTTCCTTGACCGTGTCATCACAATGCTCGATGAACATTGTAATCACAAAGCTCCATGACCCCTGTCATCACAATGATCCATGACCCTTGTCATCACAAAGCTCCATGACCCCTGTCATCACAATGATCCATGACGCTTGTCATCACAAAGCTCCATGACCCCTGTCATCACATTGATCCATGACTCCTTTCCTCACAGTGCTCCAGTACCCTTTTCATCGCAATGCTCCATGCCATTGTCAGCACAATGCTCCTTGGACCCTGTCATCAAAATGCTCCATCCCCTTTTCATCACAATGCTCCAGATATCCTATCATTACAATGCTCCATGCCCGTGTCAAGACAATGCTCCATGACCCATGTCATCAAATTGCTTTATGAACCTTGTTATCAGAATAATCCATGACCCCTGTCATCAAAATGATCCATGACAGTTGTCATCACAATGCTGCATGATACCTTTCATCCCAACTCTCTGTGACCGCTGTCATCACAATGCTCCAGGACAATTTTCATCACAATGCTCCATGCCCCCTGTCATCACAGTGCCCCTTAACACCTGTAATCACAATGCTCCATGACCCTGTCATCACAATGCTACATGACCCCTGTCATCACATTGTTCCATGGCCTATGTATTCACAATGCTCCATGGACCCTGTAATCACACTGCTCCATGTTCCCTTTCAACACAATGGTCCATGAACCCTGTCATCACAACGTTCCATGAAAGTTGTCATCAAAAGTCTCCATGACCCTGGTCACCACAAGGTTCCCTGCTCTTGTCATCACAATGCTCCATGACCCTTGTAATCACAGTGGTACATGGCCTTGTCACCACAATGTTCCATGGCCTCTGTCATCACCATGCTCCATGGTCTTTCTCATCACAATGCTCTATGACCCCTGTCATCACTATGCTTGATGACCATTGTCATCACAATGCTCCAAGGCCCCTGTCATCACAATGCCTCATGGTCTTGTAATCACAATGTTCAATGACCCCTGTCATCACAATGCTCCATGCCTTTGTCATCACAATGCTCCATGGCCCCTGTAATCACAATGCTCCAGAACACTTGTCAGCATAATACTCCATTGCCGTGTCATCCCATTGCTCAATGACATTTGTCATCAAAATGTTCCTTGGCCTTTGGCATCACAGTGATCCATGATAACTTTAATCAAAATTCTACATGACCATTGTCATCACAATGCAAGGTGACCAATGTCATCACAATGCCCCAAGACACGTGTCATCACAATTCGCCTTGGCCCTTGTTATCTCAATGCTGTATGAACCATGTCATCACTAGGTTTCAGGACACTTGTCATCAAAGAGATCCATGACAACATTCATCACAATGCCCCATGAACTCTGTTATCTCAATGCTCCATGGCCTTTGTATTCCCAATGTTCCATTGTCCCGATAATCACATTGCTCCATGAACACTTTCATCACAATGCTCCTTGACCACTGTCACCGTAATGACCCATGACGTTTCTCATCACTGTGCTCCAAGGCCACTCTCATCAAAATGCTCCATGATCTGTGTCAGCCCAATATTGCATGACAGTTGTCATCACAAGGCTCTATGATCCCTGTAATCACAATGATCCCTGCCAATAACATCACAATGTTCCATGTCTCCTGTAATCACAATGCTCCATGCCCTTGTCATCACAATTCTCCAGGTCTGTTTTCATCATCATGCTTCATGCCCGTGTCATCACAATGCTCCATGAATCTTGTCTTCACAATGCTCCATGGCCCATGTCATCACAATGCTCCGTGACTCCTGTCAACACATTGCCTGATGACTCCTGTCATCAAAATGCTAAATGGCACTTGTCATCACAATGCTCTATGACGCCTGTCATCACTATTCTCCATGTCACTTGTTATCACAATGCTCCATGGCCCCTGTAATCACAGTACTCCATGACCCCCTTCATCACAATGCCCAATGCCACCTCTTATCACAATTCTCCATGGCATTTGTCATCACGATGCTCCATGACACCTGTCATCACAATGCTCCATGACACTTTTCATCACAATGCTCGATGGCCCTTGTCATCACAATGTTCCTTGGTGCTTTTCATCGCAATGTTCCATGACAACTCTCAACAAAATACTCCAAGATTTGTTTCATCCCAATGCTCCATGGCCCTTGTCATTACAAATCCACATGATCCCTTTCATCACAATTGTCCATGGCAACTTACATAAAAATGCTCCATGCCCCTGTCATCACAATGCCCAAAGATATCTGTTTTTACAATGATCCATGACCCTTGTCATCACAAGGCTCCATGTCCCTTGTATTCACATTGCTCCATGGCCCTTGTCATCACAATGCTCCATAGCGCTTTTCATCGCAATGCTCCATGACCGCTTTCAGTACAATGCCCCATGACCCCTGTCATCATGATGCTCAACTGCCCTTGTCATCACAAGTCTCCATGAAACATTTCCTCAAAATGCTCCAGTACGCCTTTCATCCAAATTCCCCGTGGCCACTGTCATCACAATTCTCCATGACGACTGTCATCATAATGGTCCATGACCCGTTTCATCTCAATGCTCCATGACACCCATCACCACAGTGCTCCATGGCCTTTGTCATCACAATGTTCCATGTCCCCTATAATCAAAATGCTCCATGCCTTTTTCCTCACAATGCTCCAGAATTCTTGTCATCACAATGTTCCATGACCGTGTCATCACAATGCTACATGACCCTGGTCATCACAGTTCTCCCTGACCTTTGTCATCACAATGCTCTATGTCGCTTTTCATCACAATTCTCAATGACCACTTTAATCACTATGCTCGCTGACCATTTTCATCACATTTCTCTATTGTCATTACAACTCCCCATCGTCCCTTTCTTCGCAATGCTCCATGATGCCTGTCATCACAATGCTCCACGGCTTCTGTTATCACAATGCTCCAGGACCAGTTTCATCACAATACTCCATCCCCCTTGTCATCACAGTGCACAATGAAACCTTTCATTACAATGCTCCATGACACTTGTCATCACAATGCTCCATGGCCTTTATCGTCACAATGCTCCCAGGCACTTTTCATCACGATGTTCCATGAAAACTTTCATCACATTGCTCCATGACCATTGTCAGCACAATAGTCCATACCCTTGTCAACACAATGCTGCATAATCCCTGTCATCACAATTCTCCATGACTGCTGTCATCACAAAATCCAGGACAATTTTCATAACAATGCTTCATGCCCCCAGTCATCACAGTGCTCCATGATACATTTCATCACAATTCCTAGATGATCAATGTCATCACAATGCCCCATGACACCTGTCATCACAATTCGCTATGACCCTTGTCATCACAATACTCGATGAACTGTGTCATCACAGTGTTCCAGGACACATGTCATCACAATGATCCATGACTACTTCCATCAAAATGCTCCAATACACCTGTCATCACAATGCTCCATGGCCCCTGTTATCATATTTCTCCATGATCTCTTTGGTCACAATGCTCCATGACCAGTGTCATCACCATGCCTCAGGACGCCTGTCATCTCAATGCTCCATGGCCCCTTTCATCACAATGCTCCATGAACCCAGTCATCACAGTGTTTCCTGCCCTTTTCATCGCAATGCTCCATGGGCCCTGTCAGGACAATGCTCCATGCCCTTGTCATCAAAATGCTCCAGAACTCTTGTCATCATAATGCTCCATGCCAATGTCATCAAAATGCCCCATGACACTTGTCATCACAATGCTCCATGGCCTTTGTCATCACAATGTTCCATGGCCCCTGTCATCACAATTCTCCATGCCCTTGTCATCAAAACGCTCCAGAACTCTTGTCATCATACTGCTCCATGCCAATGTCATCAAAATGCCCCATGACACTTGTCATCACAATGCTCCATGGCCTTTGTCATCACAATGTTCCATGGACCCTGTCATCACAGTGCTCCATGATAACTTTCATCACAACTCTAGATGACCACTGTCATCACAATGCCCCATGACAGATGTCATCACAATTCGCCATGGTCCTTGTCATCACAATGCTCCATGAACCGTGTCATCACAAGGTTCCAGGACACTTGTCATCACAATGATCCATGATCACTTTCATCACAATGCTCCATGAACCCTGTCGTCTCAATGCTCCATAGTCTTTGTATTCACAGTGCTCCATGGCTCCTGTAATCACAGTGCTCCATGACACCTTTCATCACAATGCTCCAAGACCGCTGTCATCACAATGCCCCATGATGCCTGCCTTCACAAATCTCCAAGGCCTCTCTTACCAAAATGTTCCATGATCCCTGTCAGCACAATACTCGATGGCACTTTTCATCACAATGCTCCATGACCCCTGTCATCACAAAGTTCTCTGCCCATATCATCACAATGCTCCTTGTCACCTTTAATCACAATGCTCCATGCCCTTTCATCACAATGCTCCAGAATTCTTGTCATCGCAATGTTCCTTGACCGTGTCATCACAATGCTCGATGAACATTGTAATCACAAAGCTCCATGACCCCTGTCATCACAATGATCCATGACCCTTGTCATCACAAAGCTCCATGACCCCTGTCATCACAATGATCCATGACGCTTGTCATCACAAAGCTCCATGACCCCTGTCATCACATTGATCCATGACTCCTTTCCTCACAGTGCTCCAGTACCCTTTTCATCACAATGCTCCATGCCATTGTCAGCACAATGCTCCTTGGACCCTGTCATCAAAATGCTCCATCCCCTTTTCATCACAATGCTCCAGATATCCTATCATTACAATGCTCCATGCCCGTGTCAAGACAATGCTCCATGACCCATGTCATCAAATTGCTTTATGAACCTTGTTATCAGAATAATCCATGACCCCTGTCATCAAAATGATCCATGACAGTTGTCATCACAATGCTGCATGATACCTTTCATCCCAACTCTCTGTGACCGCTGTCATCACCATGCTCCAGGACAATTTTCATCACAATGCTCCATGCCCCCTGTCATCACAGTGCCCCTTAACACCTGTAATCACAATGCTCCATGACCCTGTCATCACAATGCTACATGACCCCTGTCATCACATTGTTCCATGGCCTATGTATTCACAATGCTCCATGGACCCTGTAATCACACTGCTCCATGTTCCCTTTCAACACAATGGTCCATGAACCCTGTCATCACAACGTTCCATGAAAGTTGTCATCAAAAGTCTCCATGACCCTGGTCACCACAAGGTTCCCTGCTCTTGTCATCACAATGCTCCATGACCCTTGTAATCACAGTGGTACATGGCCTTGTCACCACAATGTTCCATGGCCTCTGTCATCACCATGCTCCATGGTCTTTCTCATCACAATGCTCTATGACCCCTGTCATCACTATGCTTGATGACCATTGTCATCACAATGCTCCAAGGCCCCTGTCATCACAATGCCTCATGGTCTTGTAATCACAATGCTCAATGACCCCTGTCATCACAACGCTCCGTGCCTTTGTCATCACAATGCTCCATGGCCCCTGTAATCACAATGCTCCAGAACACTTGTCAGCATAATACTCCATTCCCGTGTCATCCCATTGCTCAATGACATTTGTCATCAAAATGTTCCTTGGCCTTTGGCATCACAGTGATCCATGATAACTTTAATCAAAATTCTACATGACCATTGTCATCACAATGCAAGGTGACCAATGTCATCACAATGCCCCAAGACACGTGTCATCACAATTCGCCTTGGCCCTTGTTATCTCAATGCTGTATGAACCGTGTCATCACTAGGTTTCAGGACACTTGTCATCAAAGAGATCCATGACAACATTCATCACAATGCCCCATGAACTCTGTTATCTCAATGCTCCATGGCCTTTGTATTCCCAATGTTCCATTGTCCCGATAATCACATTGCTCCATGAACACTTTCATCACAATGCTCCTTGACCACTGTCACCGTAATGACCAATGACGTTTCTCATCACTGTGCTCCAAGGCCACTCTCATCAAAATGCTCCATGATCTGTGTCAGCCCAATATTGCATGACAGTTGTCATCACAAGGCTCTATGATCCCTGTAATCACAATGATCCCTGCCAATAACATCACAATATTCCATGTCTCCTGTAATCACAATGCTCCATGCCCTTGTCATCACAATGCTCCAGGTCTGTTTTCATCACCATGCTTCACGCCCGTGTCATCAAAATGCCCCATGAATCTTGTCTTCACAATGCTCCATGGCCCATGTCATCACAATGCTCCGTGACTCCTGTCAACACAATGCCTGATGACTCCTGTCATCAAAATGCTAAATGGCACTTGTCATCACAATGCTCTATGACGCCTGTCATCACTATTCTCCATGTCACTTGTTATCACAATGCTCCATGGCCCCTGTAATCACAGTACTCCATGACCCCTTTCATCACAATGCCCAATGCCACCTCTTATCACAATTCTCCATGGCATTTGTCATCACGATGCTCCATGACACCTGTCATCACAATGCTCCATGACACTTGTCATCAAAATGCTCGATGGCCCTTGTCATCACAAGGTTCCTTGGTGCTTTTCATCGCAATGTTCCATGACAACTCTCATCAAAATACTCCAAGATTTGTTTCATCTCAATGCTCCATGGCCCTTGTCATTACAAATCCACATGATTCCTTTCATCACAATTGTCCATGGCAACTTACATAAAAATGCTCCATGCCCCTGTCATCACAATGCCCAAAGATATCTGTTTTTAACATGATCCATGACCCTTGTCATCACAAGGATCCATGTCCCTTGTATTCACATTGCTCCATGGCCCTTGTCATCACAATGCTCCATAGTGCTTTTCATCGCAATGCTCCATGACCGCTTTCAGCACAATGCCCCATGACCCCTGTCATCATGATGCTCAACTGCCCTTGTCATCACAAGTCTCCATGAAACATTTCCTCAAAATGCTCCAGTACGCCTTTCATCCAAATTCCCCGTGGCCACTGTCATCACAATTCTCCATGACCACTGTCATCATAATGGTCCATGACCCGTTTCATCTCAATGCTCCATGACACCCGTCACCACAGTGCTCCATGGCCTTTGTCATCACAATGTTCCATGTCCCCTATAATCAAAATGCTCCATGCCTTTTTCCTCACAATGCTCCAGAATTCTTGTCATCACAATGTTCCATGACCGTGGCATCACAATGCTCCATGGCCCTTGTCATCACAATGCTCCCGAATTCTTCTCAACACAATGTTCCATGAAGGCGGCATCACAATGCTCCATGACCCTGGTCATCACACTTCTTCCTGACCTTTGTCATCACAATGCTCTATGTCGCTTTTCATCACAATTCTCAATGACCACTTTAATCACTATGCTCGCTGACCATTTTCATCACATTTCTCTATTGTCATTACAATTCCCCATCGTCCCTTTCTTCACAATGCTCCATGATGCCTGTCATCAGAATGCTCCACGGCTTCTGTTATCACAATGCTCCAGGACCAGTTACATCACAATACTCCATCCCCCTTGTCATCACAGTGCACAATGAAACCTTTCATTACAATGCTCCATGACACTTGTCATCACAATGCTCCATGGCCTTTATCGTCACAATGCTCCCGGGCACTTTTCATCACGATGTTCCATGAAAACTTTCATCACATTGCTCCATGACCATTGTCATCACAATAGTCCATACCCTTGTCAACACAATGCTGCATAATCCCTGTCATCACAATTCTCCATGACTGCTGTCATCACATAATCCAGGACAATTTTCATAACAATGCTTCATGCCCCCAGTCATCACAGTGCTCCATGATACATTTCATCACAATTCCTAGATGATCAATGTCATCACGATGCTCCATGACACCTGTCATCACAATGCTCCATGACATTTGTCATCACAATGCTCGATGGCCCTTGTCATCACAATGTTCCTTGGTGCTTTTCATCGCAATGTTCCATGACAACTCTCATCAAAATACTCCAAGATTAGTTTCATCCCAAAGCTCCATGGCCCTTGTCATTACAAATCCACATGATCCCTTTCATCACAATTGTCCATGGCAACTTACATAAAAATGCTCCATGCCCCTGTCATCATAATGCCCAAAGATATCTGTTTTTACAATGATCCATGACCCTTGTCATCACAAGGCTCCATGTCCCTTGTATTCACATTGCTCCATGGCCCTTGTCATCACAATGCTCCATAGCGCTTTTCATCGCAATGCTCAATGACCGCTTTCAGCACAATGCCCCATGACCCCTGTCATCATGATGCTCAACTGCCCTTGTCATCACAATTCTCCATGACCCCTGTCATCATAATGATCCATGACCCGTTTCATCTCAATGCTCCATGACACCTGTCATCACAATGCTCCATGGCCCCTGTTATCATATTGCTCCATGATCTCTTTGATCACAATGCTCCATGACCAGTGTCATCACCATGCCTCATGACGCCTGTCATCTCAATGCTCCATGCCCCCTTTCTTCATAATGCTCCATGAACCCTCTCATCACAATGCTCCATGGGCCCTGTCATCCCAATGCTCCATGCCCTTGTCATCAAAATGCTCCAGAACACTTGTCATCATAATGCTCCATGCCAATGTCATCCAAATGCCCCATGACACTTGTCAACACAATGCTCCATGGCCTTTGTCATCACAATGTTCCATGGCCCCTGTCATCACAGTGCTCCATGATACCTTTCATCACAATTCTAGATGACCACTGTCATCACAATGCCCAATGACAGATGTCATCACAATTCGCCATGGTCCTTGTCATCACAATGCTCCATGAACCGTGTCCTCACAAGGTTCCAGGACACTTGTCATCACAATGATCTATGATCACTTTCATCACAATGCTCCATGAACCCTGTCATCTCAATGCTCCATATCCTTTGTAGTCACAATGCTCCATGGTCCGTGTAATCACAGTGCTCCATGACCCCTTTCATCACAATGCTCCAAGACCGCTGTCATCACAATGCCCCATGACACCTGCCATCACTAATCTCCAAGGCCTCTCTTACCAAAAAGCTCCATGTTCCCTGTCAGCACAATGTTCGATGACACTTTTCATCACAATGCTCCATGACCCCCGTCATCACAAAGTTCTCTGCGCATATCATCACAATGCTCCTTTTCACCTTTAATCACAATGCTCCATGGCCTTTCATCACAATGCTCCAGAATTCTTGTCATCGCAATGTTCCTTGACCGTGTCATCACAATGCTCCATGACGCTTGTCATCACAAAGCTCCATGACCCCTGTCATCACACTGATCCATGACCATTGTCATCACAAAGCTCCATGACCCCTGTCATCACAATGATCCATGACGCTTGTCATCACAAAGCTCCATGACCACTGTCATCACAATGCTCCATGACCCTTGTCATCACAAACTCCATGACCCCTGTCATCACATTGATCCATGACTCCTTTCCTCACAGTGCTCCAGTACCCTTTTCATCACAATGCTCCATGCCATTGTCAGCACAATGCGCCTTGGACCCTGTCATCAAAATGCCCCATCCCCTTTTCATCACAATGCTCCAGATATCCTATCATTACAATGCTCCATGCCCGTGTCAACACAATGCTCCATGACCCATGTCATCAAAATGCTTTATGAACTTTGTTATCAGAATATTCCATGACCCCTGTCATCAAAATGATCCATGACGGTTGTCATCACAATGCTGCATGATACCTTTCATCACAACTCTCTGTGACCGCTGTCATCACAATGCTCCAGGACAATTTTCATCACAATGCTCCATGCCCCCTGTCATCACAGTGCCCCTTAACACCTGTAATCACAATGCTCCATGACCCTGTCATCACATTGCTACATGACCCCTGTCAACACATTTTTCCATGGCCTATGTATTCACAATGCTCCATGGACCCTGTAATCACACTGCTCCATGTTCCCTTTCAACACAATGCTCCATGACCCCTGTCATCACAACGTTCCATGAAAGTTGTCATCAAAAGTCTCCATGACCCTGGTCACCACAAGGTTCCCTGCTCTTGTCATCACAATGCACCATGACCCTTGTAATCACAATGGTACATGGTCTTGTCACCACAATGCTCCATAGCCTCTGTCATCACCATGCTCCATGGTCTTTCTCATCACAATGCTCAATGACTGCTGTCATCACTATGCTTGATGACCATTGTCATCAAAATGCTCCAAGGCCCCTGTCATCACAATGCCTCATGGTCTTTGTAATCACAATGCTCAATGACCCCTGTCATCACAATGCTCCATGCCTTTGTCATCACAATGCTCCATATCTCTTGTAATCACAATGCTCCATGCCCTTGTCATCACAATGCTCCAGGTCTGTTGTCATCACCATGCTTCATGCCCGTGTCATCACAATGCTCCATGAATCTTGTCTTCACAAGGCTCCATGGCCCATGTCATCACAATGCTCCATGACCACTGTCATCACAATGCTCTATGGCCTTTTTCATCACAATTCTACGTGACCCCTGTCAACACAATGCCTGATGACACCTGTCATCAAAATCCTAAATGGCACTTGTAATCACAGTGCTCAATGATGCCTGTCATCACTATTCTCCATGTCACTTGTCAACACAATGCTCCATGGCCCCTGTAATCACAGTACTCCGTAACCTCTTTCATCACAATGCCCAATGCCACTTCTCATCACAATTCTCCATGGCATTTGTCATCACGATGCTCCATGACACTTGTCATCACAATGCTCAATGGCCCTTGTCATCAAAATGTTCCTTGGTGCTTTTCATCGCAGTGCTCCGTGACAAGTTTCATCAAAATACTCCAAGATTTGTTTCATCACAGTGCTCCATGGCCCTTGTCATTACAAATCCACATGATCCCTTTCATCACAATTCTCCATGGCAACTTACATAAAAATGCTCCATGCCCCTGTCATCACAATGGCCAATGATACCTGTTTGTACAATGATCCATGGCCCTTGTCATCCCAAGGCTCCATGTCCCTTGTATTCACAATACTCCATGGCCCTTGTCATCACAATGCTCCATAGTGCTTTTCATCGCAATGTGCTCCCTGACCGCTTTCAGCACAATGCCCGATGACCCCTGTCATCATGATGGTCCATGGCCCTTGTCATCACAATGCTCCATGAAACATTTCCTCACAATGCTCCAGTACGCCTTTCATCAAATTCCCCATGGCCACTGTCATCACAATTCTCCATGACCCCTGTCATCATAATGGTCCATGACCCGTTTCATCTCCATGCACCATGACACCTGTCATCACAATGCTCCTTGGCCTTTGTCATCACAATGCTCCATGGCCCCTGTAATCACAGTGCTCCATGACCCGTTTCATCTCAATGCTCCATGACCTCACTCATCACAATGCCCCATGACCCCTGTAATCACAATGCTCCTTGGCCCTTGTCATCACAGTGCTCGAAGCCTTTTTCATCACACTGCTCCATGGCACCTGTAATCACAATGCTCCATGCCCTTATCATCACAAGGCTCCAGAATTCTTGTCATTAAAATGCTCCATGTCCGTTTCATCACCTTGCTCCTTGACACTTGTCATCACAATGCTCCATGGACCCTCTCATTACTGTGCTCCATAATAACTTTAATCACATTTCTAGATGACCACTGCCTTCACAATGCCCCATGACATTGTCACCACAATTCGCCATGACCATTGTCATCACAATGCTCCATGAACCATGTCATCACAGGGTCCCAGGACACTTGTCATCACAATGATCCATTACCACTTTCATCACAATGCTCCATGACCACTGTCATCTCAATGCTCCATAGCCTTTGTATTCACAATGCTCCATGGCCCCTGTAATCACAGTGCTCCATAACACCTTTCATCATAATGCTCCATGACCACTGCCATCTCAATGCCCCATGACGCCTGTCATCACAATTCTCCAAGGCCCCTCTCATCACAATGCTCCATGACACTTGTCATCACATTGCTCCATAACACCTGTCATCACAGTGTTCCCTGCCCATGTCATCACAATGCTCCATGTCCCCTATAATCACAATGCTCCATGCCTTTTTCCTCACAATGCTCCAGAATTCTTGTCATCACAATGTTCCATGACCGTGGCATCACAATGCTCCATGGCCCTTGTCATTCCAATGCTCCAGAATTCTTGTCATCACAATGTTCCATGACCGTGTCATCACAATGCTACATGACCCTGGTCATCACACTTCTTCTTGACCTTTGTCATCACAATGCTCTGTGTCGCTCTTCATCACAATTCTCAATGACCACATTAATCACTATGCTCGCTGACCATTTTCGTCATATTTCTCTATTGTCATTACAATTCCCCATGGCCCCTTTCGTCACAATGCTCCATGATGCCTGTCATCACAATGCTCCATGACCTTTGTCATCACAATGCTCCATGGCTTTTGTTATCACAATGCTCCAGGACCAGTTTCATCACAATACTCCATCCCCCTTGTCATCACAGTGCACAATGAAACCTTTCATTACAATGCTCCATGACACTTGTCATCACAATGCTCAATGGCCTTTATCGTCACAATGCTCCCAGGCACTTTTCATCACGATGTTCCATGAAAACTTTCATCACATTGCTCCATGACCATTGTCAACACAATAGTCCATACCCTTGTCAACACAACGCTACAAAATCCCTGTCATCACAATTCTCCATGACTACTGTCATCACAATAATCCAGGACAATTTTCATAAGAATGCTTCATACCCCCAGTCATCACAGTGCTCCATGATACCTTCCATCACAATTCCTAGATGATCAATGTCATCACAATGCCCCATGACAACTGTCATCACAATTCGCTATGACCCTTGTCATCACAATACTCGATGAACCGTGTCATCACAGTGTTCCAGGGCACATGTCACCACAATGATCCATGACTACTTTCATCACAATGCTCCAATACACCTGTCATCACAATGCTCCATGGCCCCTGTTATCATATTGCTCCATGATCTCTTTGATCACAATGCTCCATGACCAGTGTCATCACCATGCCTCATGACGCCTGTCATCTCAATGCTCCATGGCCCCTTTCTTCATAATGCTCCATGAACCCTCTCATCACAATGCTCCATGGGCCCTGTCATCCCAATGCTCCATGCCCTTGTCATCAAAATGCTCCAGAACACTTGTCATCATAATGCTCCATGCCAATGTCATCCAAATGCCCCATGACACTTGTCAACACAATGCTCCATGGCCTTTGTCATCACAATGTTCCATGGCCCCTGTCATCACAGTGCTCCATGATACCTTTCATCACAATTCTAGATGACCACTGTCATCACAATGCCCAATGACAGATGTCATCACAATTCGCCATGGTCCTTGTCATCACAATGCTCCATGAACCGTGTCCTCACAAGGTTCCAGGACACTTGTCATCACAATGATCTATGATCACTTTCATCACAATGCTCCATGAACCCTGTCATCTCAATGCTCCATATCCTTTGTAGTCACAATGCTCCATGGTCCGTGTAATCACAGTGCTCCATGACCCCTTTCATCACAATGCTCCAAGACCGCTGTCATCACAATGCCCCATGACACCTGCCATCACTAATCTCCAAGGCCTCTCTTACCAAAAAGCTCCATGTTCCCTGTCAGCACAATGTTCGATGACACTTTTCATCGCAATGCTCAATGACCGCTTTCAGCACAATGCCCCATGACCCCTGTCATCATGATGCTCAACTGCCCTTGTCATCACAATTCTCCATGACCCCTGTCATCATAATGATCCATGACCCGTTTCATCTCAATGCTCCATGACACCTGTCATCACAATGCTCCATGGCCCCTGTTATCATATTGCTCCATGATCTCTTTGATCACAATGCTCCATGACCAGTGTCATCACCATGCCTCATGACGCCTGTCATCTCAATGCTCCATGCCCCCTTTCTTCATAATGCTCCATGAACCCTCTCATCACAATGCTCCATGGGCCCTGTCATCCCAATGCTCCATGCCCTTGTCATCAAAATGCTCCAGAACACTTGTCATCATAATGCTCCATGCCAATGTCATCCAAATGCCCCATGACACTTGTCAACACAATGCTCCATGGCCTTTGTCATCACAATGTTCCATGGCCCCTGTCATCACAGTGCTCCATGATACCTTTCATCACAATTCTAGATGACCACTGTCATCACAATGCCCAATGACAGATGTCATCACAATTCGCCATGGTCCTTGTCATCACAATGCTCCATGAACCGTGTCCTCACAAGGTTCCAGGACACTTGTCATCACAATGATCTATGATCACTTTCATCACAATGCTCCATGAACCCTGTCATCTCAATGCTCCATATCCTTTGTAGTCACAATGCTCCATGGTCCGTGTAATCACAGTGCTCCATGACCCCTTTCATCACAATGCTCCAAGACCGCTGTCATCACAATGCCCCATGACACCTGCCATCACTAATCTCCAAGGCCTCTCTTACCAAAAAGCTCCATGTTCCCTGTCAGCACAATGTTCGATGACACTTTTCATCACAATGCTCCATGACCCCCGTCATCACAAAGTTCTCTGCGCATTTCATCACAATGCTCCTTTTCACCTTTAATCACAATGCTCCATGGCCTTTCATCACAATGCTCCAGAATTCTTGTCATCGCAATGTTCCTTGACCGTGTCATCACAATGCTCCATGACGCTTGTCATCACAAAGCTCCATGACCCCTGTCATCACACTGATCCATGACCATTGTCATCACAAAGCTCCATGACCCCTGTCATCACAATGATCCATGACGCTTGTCATCACAAAGCTCCATGACCACTGTCATCACAATGCTCCATGACCCTTGTCATCACAAACTCCATGACCCCTGTCATCACATTGATCCATGACTCCTTTCCTCACAGTGCTCCAGTACCCTTTTCATCACAATGCTCCATGCCATTGTCAGCACAATGCGCCTTGGACCCTGTCATCAAAATGCCCCATCCCCTTTTCATCACAATGCTCCAGATATCCTATCATTACAATGCTCCATGCCCGTGTCAACACAATGCTCCATGACCCATGTCATCAAAATGCTTTATGAACTTTGTTATCAGAATATTCCATGACCCCTGTCATCAAAATGATCCATGACGGTTGTCATCACAATGCTGCATGATACCTTTCATCACAACTCTCTGTGACCGCTGTCATCACAATGCTCCAGGACAATTTTCATCACAATGCTCCATGCCCCCTGTCATCACAGTGCCCCTTAACACCTGTAATCACAATGCTCCATGACCCTGTCATCACATTGCTACATGACCCCTGTCAACACATTTTTCCATGGCCTATGTATTCACAATGCTCCATGGACCCTGTAATCACACTGCTCCATGTTCCCTTTCAACACAATGCTCCATGACCCCTGTCATCACAACGTTCCATGAAAGTTGTCATCAAAAGTCTCCATGACCCTGGTCACCACAAGGTTCCCTGCTCTTGTCATCACAATGCACCATGACCCTTGTAATCACAATGGTACATGGTCTTGTCACCACAATGCTCCATAGCCTCTGTCATCACCATGCTCCATGGTCTTTCTCATCACAATGCTCAATGACTGCTGTCATCACTATGCTTGATGACCATTGTCATCAAAATGCTCCAAGGCCCCTGTCATCACAATGCCTCATGGTCTTTGTAATCACAATGCTCAATGACCCCTGTCATCACAATGCTCCATGCCTTTGTCATCACAATGCTCCATATCTCTTGTAATCACAATGCTCCATGCCCTTGTCATCACAATGCTCCAGGTCTGTTGTCATCACCATGCTTCATGCCCGTGTCATCACAATGCTCCATGAATCTTGTCTTCACAAGGCTCCATGGCCCATGTCATCACAATGCTCCATGACCACTGTCATCACAATGCTCTATGGCCTTTTTCATCACAATTCTACGTGACCCCTGTCAACACAATGCCTGATGACACCTGTCATCAAAATCCTAAATGGCACTTGTAATCACAGTGCTCAATGATGCCTGTCATCACTATTCTCCATGTCACTTGTCAACACAATGCTCCATGGCCCCTGTAATCACAGTACTCCGTAACCTCTTTCATCACAATGCCCAATGCCACTTCTCATCACAATTCTCCATGGCATTTGTCATCACGATGCTCCATGACACTTGTCATCACAATGCTCAATGGCCCTTGTCATCAAAATGTTCCTTGGTGCTTTTCATCGCAGTGCTCCGTGACAAGTTTCATCAAAATACTCCAAGATTTGTTTCATCACAGTGCTCCATGGCCCTTGTCATTACAAATCCACATGATCCCTTTCATCACAATTCTCCATGGCAACTTACATAAAAATGCTCCATGCCCCTGTCATCACAATGGCCAATGATACCTGTTTGTACAATGATCCATGGCCCTTGTCATCCCAAGGCTCCATGTCCCTTGTATTCACAATACTCCATGGCCCTTGTCATCACAATGCTCCATAGTGCTTTTCATCGCAATGTGCTCCCTGACCGCTTTCAGCACAATGCCCGATGACCCCTGTCATCATGATGGTCCATGGCCCTTGTCATCACAATGCTCCATGAAACATTTCCTCACAATGCTCCAGTACGCCTTTCATCAAATTCCCCATGGCCACTGTCATCACAATTCTCCATGACCCCTGTCATCATAATGGTCCATGACCCGTTTCATCTCCATGCACCATGACACCTGTCATCACAATGCTCCTTGGCCTTTGTCATCACAATGCTCCATGGCCCCTGTAATCACAGTGCTCCATGACCCGTTTCATCTCAATGCTCCATGACCTCACTCATCACAATGCCCCATGACCCCTGTAATCACAATGCTCCTTGGCCCTTGTCATCACAGTGCTCGAAGCCTTTTTCATCACACTGCTCCATGGCACCTGTAATCACAATGCTCCATGCCCTTATCATCACAAGGCTCCAGAATTCTTGTCATTAAAATGCTCCATGTCCGTTTCATCACCTTGCTCCTTGACACTTGTCATCACAATGCTCCATGGACCCTCTCATTACTGTGCTCCATAATAACTTTAATCACATTTCTAGATGACCACTGCCTTCACAATGCCCCATGACATTGTCACCACAATTCGCCATGACCATTGTCATCACAATGCTCCATGAACCATGTCATCACAGGGTCCCAGGACACTTGTCATCACAATGATCCATTACCACTTTCATCACAATGCTCCATGACCACTGTCATCTCAATGCTCCATAGCCTTTGTATTCACAATGCTCCATGGCCCCTGTAATCACAGTGCTCCATAACACCTTTCATCATAATGCTCCATGACCACTGCCATCTCAATGCCCCATGACGCCTGTCATCACAATTCTCCAAGGCCCCTCTCATCACAATGCTCCATGACACTTGTCATCACATTGCTCCATAACACCTGTCATCACAGTGTTCCCTGCCCATGTCATCACAATGCTCCATGTCCCCTATAATCACAATGCTCCATGCCTTTTTCCTCACAATGCTCCAGAATTCTTGTCATCACAATGTTCCATGACCGTGGCATCACAATGCTCCATGGCCCTTGTCATTCCAATGCTCCAGAATTCTTGTCATCACAATGTTCCATGACCGTGTCATCACAATGCTACATGACCCTGGTCATCACACTTCTTCTTGACCTTTGTCATCACAATGCTCTGTGTCGCTCTTCATCACAATTCTCAATGACCACATTAATCACTATGCTCGCTGACCATTTTCGTCATATTTCTCTATTGTCATTACAATTCCCCATGGCCCCTTTCGTCACAATGCTCCATGATGCCTGTCATCACAATGCTCCATGACCTTTGTCATCACAATGCTCCATGGCTTTTGTTATCACAATGCTCCAGGACCAGTTTCATCACAATACTCCATCCCCCTTGTCATCACAGTGCACAATGAAACCTTTCATTACAATGCTCCATGACACTTGTCATCACAATGCTCAATGGCCTTTATCGTCACAATGCTCCCAGGCACTTTTCATCACGATGTTCCATGAAAACTTTCATCACATTGCTCCATGACCATTGTCAACACAATAGTCCATACCCTTGTCAACACAACGCTACAAAATCCCTGTCATCACAATTCTCCATGACTACTGTCATCACAATAATCCAGGACAATTTTCATAAGAATGCTTCATACCCCCAGTCATCACAGTGCTCCATGATACCTTCCATCACAATTCCTAGATGATCAATGTCATCACAATGCCCCATGACAACTGTCATCACAATTCGCTATGACCCTTGTCATCACAATACTCGATGAACCGTGTCATCACAGTGTTCCAGGGCACATGTCACCACAATGATCCATGACTACTTTCATCACAATGCTCCAATACACCTGTCATCACAATGCTCCATGGCCCCTGTTATCATATTGCTCCATGATCTCTTTGATCACAATGCTCCATGACCAGTGTCATCACCATGCCTCATGACGCCTGTCATCTCAATGCTCCATGGCCCCTTTCTTCATAATGCTCCATGAACCCTCTCATCACAATGCTCCATGGGCCCTGTCATCCCAATGCTCCATGCCCTTGTCATCAAAATGCTCCAGAACACTTGTCATCATAATGCTCCATGCCAATGTCATCCAAATGCCCCATGACACTTGTCAACACAATGCTCCATGGCCTTTGTCATCACAATGTTCCATGGCCCCTGTCATCACAGTGCTCCATGATACCTTTCATCACAATTCTAGATGACCACTGTCATCACAATGCCCAATGACAGATGTCATCACAATTCGCCATGGTCCTTGTCATCACAATGCTCCATGAACCGTGTCCTCACAAGGTTCCAGGACACTTGTCATCACAATGATCTATGATCACTTTCATCACAATGCTCCATGAACCCTGTCATCTCAATGCTCCATATCCTTTGTAGTCACAATGCTCCATGGTCCGTGTAATCACAGTGCTCCATGACCCCTTTCATCACAATGCTCCAAGACCGCTGTCATCACAATGCCCCATGACACCTGCCATCACTAATCTCCAAGGCCTCTCTTACCAAAAAGCTCCATGTTCCCTGTCAGCACAATGTTCGATGACACTTTTCATCGCAATGCTCAATGACCGCTTTCAGCACAATGCCCCATGACCCCTGTCATCATGATGCTCAACTGCCCTTGTCATCACAATTCTCCATGACCCCTGTCATCATAATGATCCATGACCCGTTTCATCTCAATGCTCCATGACACCTGTCATCACAATGCTCCATGGCCCCTGTTATCATATTGCTCCATGATCTCTTTGATCACAATGCTCCATGACCAGTGTCATCACCATGCCTCATGACGCCTGTCATCTCAATGCTCCATGCCCCCTTTCTTCATAATGCTCCATGAACCCTCTCATCACAATGCTCCATGGGCCCTGTCATCCCAATGCTCCATGCCCTTGTCATCAAAATGCTCCAGAACACTTGTCATCATAATGCTCCATGCCAATGTCATCCAAATGCCCCATGACACTTGTCAACACAATGCTCCATGGCCTTTGTCATCACAATGTTCCATGGCCCCTGTCATCACAGTGCTCCATGATACCTTTCATCACAATTCTAGATGACCACTGTCATCACAATGCCCAATGACAGATGTCATCACAATTCGCCATGGTCCTTGTCATCACAATGCTCCATGAACCGTGTCCTCACAAGGTTCCAGGACACTTGTCATCACAATGATCTATGATCACTTTCATCACAATGCTCCATGAACCCTGTCATCTCAATGCTCCATATCCTTTGTAGTCACAATGCTCCATGGTCCGTGTAATCACAGTGCTCCATGACCCCTTTCATCACAATGCTCCAAGACCGCTGTCATCACAATGCCCCATGACACCTGCCATCACTAATCTCCAAGGCCTCTCTTACCAAAAAGCTCCATGTTCCCTGTCAGCACAATGTTCGATGACACTTTTCATCACAATGCTCCATGACCCCCGTCATCACAAAGTTCTCTGCGCATATCATCACAATGCTCCTTTTCACCTTTAATCACAATGCTCCATGCCCTTTCATCACAATGCTCCAGAATTCTTGTCATCGCAATGCTCCATGACGCTTGTCATCACAAAGCTCCATGATCCCTGTCATCACACTGATCCATGACCATTGTCATCACAAAGCTCCATGACCCCTGTCATCACAATGATCCATGACGCTTGTCATCACAAAGCTCCATGACCACTGTCATCACAATGCTCCATGACCCTTGTCATCACAAAGCTCCATGACCCCTGTCATCACATTGATCCATGACTCCTTTCCTCACAGTGCTCCAGTACCCTTTTCATCACAATGCTCCATGCCATTGTCAGCACAATGCGCCTTGGACCCTGTCATCAAAATGCCCCATCCCCTTTTCATCACAATGCTCCAGATATCCTATCATTACAATGCTCCATGCCCGTGTCAACACAATGCTCCATGACCCATGTCATCAAAATGCTTTATGAACTTTGTTATCAGAATATTCCATGACCCCTGTCATCAAAATGATCCATGACAGTTGTCATCACAATGCTGCATGATACCTTTCATCCCAACTCTCTGTGACCGCTGTCATCACAATGCTCCAGGACAATTTTCATCACAATGCTCCATGCCCCCTGTCATCACAGTGCCCCTTAACACCTGTAATCACAATGCTCCATGACCCTGTCATCACATTGCTACATGACCCCTGTCAACACATTTTTCCATGGCCTATGTATTCACAATGCTCCATGGACCCTGTAATCACACTGCTCCATGTTCCCTTTCAACACAATGCTCCATGACCCCTGTCATCACAACGTTCCATGAAAGTTGTCATCAAAAGTCTCCATGACCCTGGTCACCACAAGGTTCCCTGCTCTTGTCATCACAATGCACCATGACCCTTGTAATCACAATGGTACATGGTCTTGTCACCACAATGCTCCATAGCCTCTGTCATCACCATGCTCCATGGTCTTTCTCATAACAATGCTCAATGACTGCTGTCATCACTATGCTTGATGACCATTGTAATCAAAATGCTCCAAGGCCCCTGTCATCACAATGCCTCATGGTCTTTGTAATCACAATGCTCAATGACCCCTGTCATCACAATGCTCCATGCCTTTGTCATCACAATGCTCCATATCTCTTGTAATCACAATGCTCCATGCCCGTGTCATCACAATGCTCCATGAATCTTGTCTTCACAAGGCTCCATGGCCCATGTCATCACAATGCTCCATGACCACTGTCATCACAATGCTCTATGGCCTTTTTCATCACAATTCTACGTGACCCCTGTCAACACAATGCCTGATGACACCTGTCATCAAAATCCTAAATGGCACTTGTAATCACAGTGCTCAATGATGCCTGTCATCACTATTCTCCATGTCACTTGTCAACACAATGCTCCATGGCCCCTGTAATCACAGTACTCCGTAACCTCTTTCATCACAATGCCCAATGCCACTTCTCATCACAATTCTCCATGGCATTTGTCATCACGATGCTCCATGACACTTGTCATCACAATGCTCGATGGCCCTTGTCATCACAATGTTCCTTGGTGCTTTTCATCGCAATGCTCCGTGACAACTTTCATCAAAATACTCCAAGATTTGTTTCATCACAATGCTCCATGGCCCTTGTCATTACAAATCCACATGATCCCTTTCATCACAATTCTCCATAGCAACTTACATAAAAATGCTCCATGCCCCTGTCATCACAATGCCCAATGATACCTGTTTTTACAATGATCCATGACCCTTGTCATCACAAGGCTCCATGTCCCTTGTATTCACAATAATCCATGGCCTTTGTCATCACAATGCTCCATAGTGCTTTTCATCGCAATGTGCTCCCTGACCGCTTTCAGCACAATGCCCCATGACCCCTGTCCTCATGATGGTCCATGGCCCTTGACATCACAATGCTCCATGAAACATTTCCTCACAATGCTCCAGTACGCCTTTCATCCAAATTCCCCATGGCCACTGTCATCATAATTCTCCATGAACCCTGTCATCATAATGGTCCATGACCCGTTTCATCTCAATGCTCCATGACACCTGTCATCACAATGCTCCTTGGCCTTTGTCATCACAAGGCTCCATGGCCCATGTAATCACAGTGCTCCATGACCCGTTTCATCTCAATGCTCCATGACCTCACTCATCACAATGCCCCATGACACCTGTAATCACAATGCTCCATGTCCTTGTCATCACAAGGCTCCAGAATTCTTGTCATTAAAATGCTCCATGTCCGTTTCATCACCTTGCTCCATGACACTTGTCATCACAATGCTCCATGGACCCTCTCATTACTGTGCTCAATAATAACTTTAATCACATTTCTAGATGACCACTGCCTTCACAATGCCCCATGACATTGTCACCACTATTCACCATGACCATTGTCATCACAATGCTCCATGAACCATGTCATCACAGGGTCCCAGGACACTTGTCATCACAATGATCCATTACCACTTTCATCACAATGCTCCATGACCACTGTCATCTCAAAGCTCCATGGCCTTTGTATTCACAATGCTCCATGGCCCTTTTAATCATAGTGCTCCATAACACCTTTCATCATAATGCTCCATGACCACTGCCATCTCAATGCCCCATGACGCCTCTCATCACAATTCTCCAAGGTCCCTCTCATCACAATGCTCCATGACACTTGTCATCACATTGCTCCATAACACCTGTCATCACAGTGTTCCCTGCCCATGTCATCACAATGCTCCATGTCCCCTATAATCACAATGCTCCATGCCTTTTTCCTCACAATGCTCCAGAATTCTTGTCATCACAATGTTCAATGACCGTGCCATCACAATGCTCCATGGCCCTTGTCATCACAATGCTCCAGAATTCTTGTCATCACAATGTTCCATGACCGTGTCATCACAATGCTACATGACCCTGGTCATCACACTTCTTCTTGACCTTTGTCATCACAATGCTCTGTGTCGCTCTTCATCACAATTCTCAATGACCACATTAATCACTATGCTCGCTGACCATTTTCATCATATTTCTCTATTGTCATTACAATTCCCCATGGCCCCTTTCGTCACAATGCTCCATGATGCCTGTCATCACAATGCTCCATGACCTTTGTCATCACAATGCTCCATGGCTTTTGTTATCACAATGCTCCAGGACCAGTTTCATCACAATACTCCATCCCCCTTGTCATCACAGTGCACAATGAAACCTTTCATTACAATGCTCCATGACACTTGTCATCACAATGCTCAATGGCCTTTATCGTCACAATGCTCCCAGGCACTTTTCATCACGATGTTCCATGAAAACTTTCATCACATTGCTCCATGACCATTGTCAACACAATAGTCCATACCCTTGTCAACACAACGCTACAAAATCCCTGTCATCACAATTCTCCATGACTACTGTCATCACAATAATCCAGGACAATTTTCATAAGAATGCTTCATGCCCCCAGTCATCACAGTGCTCCATGATACCTTCCATCACAATTCCTAGATGATCAATGTCATCACAATGCCCCATGACAACTGTCATCACAATTCGCTATGACCCTTGTCATCACAATACTCGATGAACCGTGTCATCACAGTGTTCCAGGGCACATGTCACCACAATGATCCATGACTACTTTCATCACAATGCTCCAATACACCTGTCATCACAATGCTCCATGGCCCCTGTTATCATATTGCTCCATGATCTCTTTGATCACAATGCTCCATGACCAGTGTCATCACCATGCCTCATGACGCCTGTCATCTCAATGCTCCATGGCCCCTTTCTTCATAATGCTCCATGAACCCTCTCATCACAATGCTCCATGGGCCCTGTCATCCCAATGCTTCATGCCTTTGTCATCAAAATGCTCCAGAACACTTGTCATCATAATGCTCCATGCCAATGTCATCCAAATGCCCCATGACACTTTTCAACACAATGCTCCATGGCCTTTGTCATCACAATGTTCCATGGCCCCTGTCATCACAGTGCTCCATGATACCTTTCATCACAATTCTAGATGACCACTGTCATCACAATGCCCAATGACAGATGTCATCACAATTCGCCATGGTCCTTGTCATCACAATGCTCCATGAACCGTGTCCTCACAAGGTTCCAGGACACTTTGCATCACAATGATCTATGATCACTTTCATCACAATGCTCCATGAACCCTGTCATCTCAATGCTCCATATCCTTTGTAGTCACAATGCTCCATGGTCCGTGTAATCACAGTGCTCCATGACCCCTTTCATCACAATGCTCCAAGACCGCTGTCATCACAATGCCCCATGACACCTGCCATCACTAATCTCCAAGGCCTCTCTTACCAAAAAGCTCCATGTTCCCTGTCAGCACAATGTTCGATGACACTTTTCATCACAATGCTCCATGACCCCCGTCATCACAAAGTTCTCTGCGCATATCATCACAATGCTCCTTTTCACCTTTAATCACAATGCTCCATGCCCTTTCATCACAATGCTCCAGAATTCTTGTCATCGCAATGTTCCTTGACCGTGTCATCACAATGCTCCATGACGCTTGTCATCACAAAGCTCCATGACCCCTGTCATCACACTGATCCATGACCATTGTCATCACAAAGCTCCATGACCCCTGTCATCACAATGATCCATGACGCTTGTCATCACAAAGCTCCATGACCACTGTCATCACAATGCTCCATGACCCCTGTCATCACATTGATCCATGACTCCTTTCCTCACAGTGCTCCAGTACCCTTTTCATCACAATGCTCCATGCCATTGTCAGCACAATGCGCCTTGGACCCTGTCATCAAAATGCCCCATCCCCTTTTCATCACAATGCTCCAGATATCCTATCATTACAATGCTCCATGCCCGTGTCAACACAATGCTCCATGACCCATGTCATCAAAATGCTTTATGAACTTTGTTATCAGAATATTCCATGACCCCTGTCATCAAAATGATCCATGACAGTTGTCATCACAATGCTGCATGATACCTTTCATCCCAACTCTCTGTGAACGCTGTCATCACAATGCTCCAGGACAATTTTCATCACAATGCTCCATGCCCCCTGTCATCACAGTGCCCCTTAACACCTGTAATCACAATGCTCCATGCCCCTGTCATCACAATGCCCAAAGATATCTGTTTTTACAATGATCCATGACCCTTGTCATCACAAGGCTCCATGTCCCTTGTATTCACATTGCTCCATGGCCCTTGTCATCACAATGCTCCATAGCGCTTTTCATCGCAATGCTCCATGACCGCTGTCAGCACAATGCCCCATGACCCCTGTCATCATGATGCTCAACTGCCCTTGTCATCACAAGTCTCCATGAAACATATCCTCAAAATGCTCCAGTACGCCTTTCATCCAAATTCCCCGTGGCCACTGTCATCACAATTCTCCATGACGACTGTCATCATAATGGTCCATGACCCGTTTCATCTGAATGCTCCATGACACCCATCACCACAGTGCTCCATGGCCTTTGTCATCACAATGTTCCATGTCCCCTATAATCAAAATGCTCCATGCCTTTTTCCTCACAACGCTCCAGAATTCTTGTCATCACAATGTTCCATGACCGTGTCATCACAATGCTACATGACCCTGGTCATCACAGTTCTCCCTGACCTTTGTCATCACAATGCTCTATGTCGCTTTTCATCACAATTCTCAATGACCACTTTAATCACTATGCTCGCTGACCATTTTCATCACATTTCTCTATTGTCATTACAATTCCCCATCGTCCCTTTCTTCGCAATGCTCCATGATGCCTGTCATCACAATGCTCCACGGCTTCTGTTATCACAATGCTCCAGGACCAGTTTCATCACAATACTCCATCCCCCTTGTCATCACAGTGCACAATGAAACCTTTCATTACAATGCTCCATGACACTTGTCATCACAATGCTCCATGGCCTTTATCGTCACAATGCTCCCAGGCACTTTTCATCACGATGTTCCATGAAAACTTTCATCACATTGCTCCATGACCATTGTCATCACAATAGTCCATACCCTTGTCAACACAATGCTGCATAATCCCTGTCATCACAATTCTCCATGACTGCTGTCATCACAAAATCCAGGACAATTTTCATAACAATGCTTCATGCCCCCAGTCATCACAGTGCTCCATGATACATTTCATCACAATTCCTAGATGATCAATGTCATCACAATGCCCCATGACACCTGTCATCACAATTCGCTATGACCCTTGTCATCACAATACTCGATGAACTGTGTCATCACAGTGTTCCAGGACACATGACATCACAATGATCCATGACTACCTCCATCAAAATGCTCCAATACACCTGTCATCACAATGCTCCATGGCCCCTGTTATCATATTTCTCCATGATCTCTTTGATCACAATGCTCCATGACCAGTGTCATCACCATGCCTCATGACGCCTGTCATCTCAATGCTCCATGGCCCCTTTCATCACAATGCTCCATGAACCCAGTCATCACAGTGTTTCCTGCCCTTTTCATCGCAATGCTCCATGGGCCCTGTCAGGACAATGCTCCATGCCCTTGTCATCAAAATGCTCCAGAACTCTTGTCATCATAATGCTCCATGCCAATGTCATCAAAATGCCCCATGACACTTGTCATCACAATGCTCCATGGCCTTTGTCATCACAATGTTCCATGGCCCCTGTCATCACAATTCTCCATGCCCTTGTCATCAAAACGCTCCAGAACTCTTGTCATCATACTGCTCCATGCCAATGTCATCAAAATGCCCCATGACACTTGTCATCACAATGCTCCATGGCCTTTGTCATCACAATGTTCCATGGACCCTGTCATCACAGTGCTCCATGATAACTTTCCTCACAACTCTAGATGACCACTGTCATCACAATGCCCCATGACAGATGTCATCACAATTCGCCATGGTCCTTGTCATCACAATGCTCCATGAACCGTGTCATCACAAGGTTCCAGGACACTTGTCATCACAATGATCCATGATCACTTTCATCACAATGCTCCATGAACCCTGTCGTCTCAATGCTCCATAGTCTTTGTATTCACAGTGCTCCATGGCTCCTGTAATCACAGTGCTCCATGACACCTTTCATCACAATGCTCCAAGACCGCTGTCATCACAATGCCCCATGATGCCTGCCTTCACAAATCTCCAAGGCCTCTCTTACCAAAATGCTCCATGATCCCTGTCAGCACAATATTCGATGGCACTTTTCATCACAATGCTCCATGACCCCTGTCATCACAAAGTTCTCTGCCCATATCATCACAATGCTCCTTGTCACCTTTAATCACAATGCTCCATGCCCTTTCATCACAATGCTCCAGAATTCTTGTCATCGCAATGTTCCTTGACCGTGTCATCACAATGCTCGATGAACATTGTAATCACAAAGCTCCATGACCCCTGTCATCACAATGATCCATGACCCTTGTCATCACAAAGCTCCATGACCCCTGTCATCACAATGATCCATGACGCTTGTCATCACAAAGCTCCATGACCCCTGTCATCACATTGATCCATGACTCCTTTCCTCACAGTGCTCCAGTACCCTTTTCATCACAATGCTCCATGCCATTGTCAGCACAATGCTCCTTGGACCCTGTCATCAAAATGCTCCATCCCCTTTTCATCACAATGCTCCAGATATCCTATCATTACAATGCTCCATGCCCGTGTCAAGACAATGCTCCATGACCCATGTCATCAAATTGCTTTATGAACCTTGTTATCAGAATAATCCATGACCCCTGTCATCAAAATGATCCATGACAGTTGTCATCACAATGCTGCATGATACCTTTCATCCCAACTCTCTGTGACCGCTGTCATCACAATGCTCCAGGACAATTTTCATCACAATGCTCCATGCCCCCTGTCATCACAGTGCCCCTTAACACCTGTAATCACAATGCTCCATGACCCTGTCATCACAATGCTACATGACCCCTGTCATCACATTGTTCCATGGCCTATGTATTCACAATGCTCCATGGACCCTGTAATCACACTGCTCCATGTTCCCTTTCAACACAATGGTCCATGAACCCTGTCATCACAAAGTTCCATGAAAGTTGTCATCAAAAGTCTCCATGACCCTGGTCACCACAAGGTTCCCTGCTCTTGTCATCACAATGCTCCATGACCCTTGTAATCACAGTGGTACATGGCCTTGTCACCACAATGTTCCATGGCCTCTGTCATCACCATGCTCCATGGTCTTTCTCATCACAATGCTCTATGACCCCTGTCATCACTATGCTTGATGACCATTGTCATCACAATGCTCCAAGGCCCCTGTCATCACAATGCCTCATGGTCTTGTAATCACAATGCTCAATGACCCCTGTCATCACAACGCTCCGTGCCTTTGTCATCACAATGTTCCATGGCCCCTGTAATCACAATGCTCCAGAACACTTGTCAGCATAATACTCCATTCCCGTGTCATCCCATTGCTCAATGACATTTGTCATCAAAATGTTCCTTGGCCTTTGGCATCACAGTGATCCATGATAACTTTAATCAAAATTCTACATGACCATTGTCATCACAATGCAAGGTGACCAATGTCATCACAATGCCCCAAGACACGTGTCATCACAATTCGCCTTGGCCCTTGTTATCTCAATGCTGTATGAACCGTGTCATCACTAGGTTTCAGGACACTTGTCATCAAAGAGATCCATGACAACATTCATCACAATGCCCCATGAACTCTGTTATCTCAATGCTCCATGGCCTTTGTATTCCCAATGTTCCATTGTCCCGATAATCACATTGCTCCATGAACACTTTCATCACAATGCTCCTTGACCACTGTCACCGTAATGACCCATGACGTTTCTCATCACTGTGCTCCAAGGCCACTCTCATCAAAATGCTCCATGATCTGTGTCAGCCCAATATTGCATGACAGTTGTCATCACAAGGCTCTATGATCCCTGTAATCACAATGATCCCTGCCAATAACATCACAATGTTCCATGTCTCCTGTAATCACAATGCTCCATGCCCTTGTCATCACAATGCTCCAGGTCTGTTTTCATCACCATGCTTCACGCCCGTGTCATCACAATGCTCCATGAATCTTGTCTTCACAATGCTCCATGGCCCATGTCATCACAATGCTCCGTGACTCCTGTCAACACAATGCCTGATGACTCCTGTCATCAAAATGCTAAATGGCACTTGTCATCACAATGCTCTATGACGCCTGTCATCACTATTCTCCATGTCACTTGTTATCACAATGCTCCATGGCCCCTGTAATCACAGTACTCCATGACCCCTTTCATCACAATGCCCAATGCCACCTCTTATCACAATTCTCAATGGCATTTGTCATCACGATGCTCCATGACACCTGTCATCACAATGCTCCATGACACTTGTCATCAAAATGCTCGATGGCCCTTGTCATCACAAGGTTCCTTGGTGCTTTTCATCGCAATGTTCCATGACAACTCTCATCAAAATACTCCAAGATTTGTTTCATCTCAATGCTCCATGGCCCTTGTCATTACAAATCCACATGATCCCTTTCATCACAATTGTCCATGGCAACTTACATAAAAATGCTCCATGCCCCTGTCATCACAATG
Source organism: Balaenoptera physalus (assembly GCF_965194825.1). Taxonomy (NCBI): domain Eukaryota; kingdom Metazoa; phylum Chordata; class Mammalia; order Artiodactyla; family Balaenopteridae; genus Balaenoptera; species Balaenoptera physalus. The sequence goes on along the minus strand of NW_028126244.1, from coordinate 536,732 downwards.
CCCAAAGATATCTGTTTTTAAAATGATCCATGACCCTTGTCATCACAAGGCTCCATGTCCCTTGTATTCACATTGCTCCATGGCCCTTGTCATCACAATGCTCCATAGCGCTTTTCATCGCAATGCTCCATGACCGCTGTCAGCACAATGCCCCATGACACCTGTCATCATGATGCTCAACTGCCCTTGTCATCACAAGTCTCCATGAAACATTTCCTCAAAATGCTCCAGTACGCCTTTCATCCAAATTCCCCGTGGCCACTGTCATCACAATTCTCCATGACCACTGTCATCATAATGGTCCATGACCCGTTTCATCTCAATGCTCCATGACACCCGTCACCACAGTGCTCCATGGCCTTTGTCATCACAATGTTCCATGTCCCCTATAATCAAAATGCTCCATGCCTTTTTCCTCACAATGCTCCAGAATTCTTGTCATCACAATGTTCCATGACCGTGGCATCACAATGCTCCATGGCCCTTGTCATCACAATGCTCCCGAATTCTTCTCAACACAATGTTCCATGAAGGCGGCATCACAATGCTCCATGACCCTGGTCATCACACTTCTTCCTGACCTTTGTCATCACAATGCTCTATGTCGCTTTTCATCACAATTCTCAATGACCACTTTAATCACTATGCTCGCTGACCATTTTCATCACATTTCTCTATTGTCATTACAATTCCCCATCGTCCCTTTCTTCACAATGCTCCATGATGCCTGTCATCAGAATGCTCCACGGCTTCTGTTATCACAATGCTCCAGGACCAGTTACATCACAATACTCCATCCCCCTTGTCATCACAGTGCACAATGAAACCTTTCATTACAATGCTCCATGACACTTGTCATCACAATGCTCCATGGCCTTTATCGTCACAATGCTCCCGGGCACTTTTCATCACGATGTTCCATGAAAACTTTCATCACATTGCTCCATGACCATTGTCATCACAATAGTCCATACCCTTGTCAACACAATGCTGCATAATCCCTGTCATCACAATTCTCCATGACTGCTGTCATCACATAATCCAGGACAATTTTCATAACAATGCTTCATGCCCCCAGTCATCACAGTGCTCCATGATACATTTCATCACAATTCCTAGATGATCAATGTCATCACAATGCTCCATGACACTTGTCATCACAATGCTCGATGGCCCTTGTCATCACAATGTTCCTTGGTGCTTTTCATCGCAATGTTCCATGACAACTCTCATCAAAATACTCCATGATTAGTTTCATCCCAAAGCTCCATGGCCCTTGTCATTACAAATCCACATGATCCCTTTCATCACAATTGTCCATGGCAACTTACATAAAAATGCTCCATGCCCCTGTCATCACAATGCCCAAAGATATCTGTTTTTACAATGATCCATGACCCTTGTCATCACAAGGCTCCATGTCCCTTGTATTCACATTGCTCCATGGCCCTTGTCATCACAATGCTCCATAGCGCTTTTCATCGCAATGCTCAATGACCGCTTTCAGCACAATGCCCCATGACCCCTGTCATCATGATGCTCAACTGCCCTTGTCATCACAATTCTCCATGACCCCTGTCATCATAATGGTCCATGACCCGTTTCATCTCAATGCTCCATGACACCTGTCATCACAATGCTCCTTGGCCTTTGTCATCACAAGGCTCCATGGCCCATGTAATCACAGTGCTCCATGACCCGTTTCATCTCAATGCTCCATGACCTCACTCATCACAATGCCCCATGACCCCTGTAATCACAATGCTCCATGTCCTTGTCATCACAAGGCTCCAGAATTCTTGTCATTAAAATGCTCCATATCCGTTTCATCACCTTGCTCCATGACACTTGTCATCACAATGCTCCATGGTCCCTCTCATTACTGTGCTCCATAATAACTTTAATCACTTTTCTAGATGACCACTGCCTTCACAATGCCCCATGACATTGTCACCACTATTCAGCATGACAATTGTCATCACAATGCTCCAAGAACCATGTCATCACAGGGTCCCAGGACACTTGTCATCACAATGAATCATTACCACTTTCATCACAATGCTCCATGACCACTGTCATCTCAAAGCTCCATGGCCTTTCTATTCACAATGCTCCATGGCCCTTGTAATCATAGTGCTCCATAACACCTTTCATCATAATGCTCCATGACCACTGCCATCTCAATGCCCCATGACGCCTGTCATCACAATTCTCCAAGGTCCCTCTCATCACAATGCTCCATGACACTTGTCATCACATTGCTCCATAACACCTGTCATCACAGTGTTCCCTGCCCATGTCATCACAATGCTCCATGTCCCCTATAATCACAATGCTCCATGCCTTTTTCCTCACAATGCTCCAGAATTCTTGTCATCACAATGTTCAATGACCGTGGTATCACAATGCTCCATGGCCCTTGTCATCACAATGCTCCAGAATTCTTGTCATCACAATGTTCCATGACCGTGTCATCACAATGCTACATGACCCTGGTCATCACACTTCTTCTTGACCTTTGTCATCACAATGCTCTGTGTCGCTCTTCATCACTATTCTCAATGACCACATTAATCACTATGTTCGCTGACCATTTTCATCATATTTCTCTATTGTCATTACAATTCCCCATGGCCCCTTTCGTCACAATGCTCCATGATCCCTGTCATCACAATGCTCCATGACCTTTGTCATCACAATGCTCCATGGCTTTTGTTATCACAATGCTCCAGGACCAGTTTCATCACAATACTCCATCCCCCTTGTCATCACAGTGCACAATGAAACCTTTCATTACAATGCTCCATGACACTTGTCATCACAATGCTCAATGGCCTTTATCGTCACAATGCTCCCAGGCACTTTTCATCACGATGTTCCATGAAAACTTTCATCACATTGCTCCATGACCATTGTCAACACAATAGTCCATACCCTTGTCAACACAACGCTACAAAATCCCTGTCATCACAATTCTCCATGACTGCTGTCATCACAATAATCCAGGACAATTTTCATAAGAATGCTTCATGCCCCCTGTCATCACAGTGCTCCATGATACCTTTCATCACAATTCCTAGATGATCAATGTCATCACAATGCCCCATGACAGCTGTCATCACAATTCGCTATGACCCTTGTCATCACAATACTCGATGAACCGTGTCATCACAGTGTTCCAGGGCACATGTCACCACAATGATCCATGACTACTTTCATCACAATGCTCCAATACACCTGTCATCACAATGCTCCATGGCCCCTGTTATCATATTGCTCCATGATCTCTTTGATCACAATGCTCCATGACCAGTGTCATCACCATGCCTCATGACGCCTGTCATCTCAAAGCTCCATGGCCCCTTTCTTCATAATGCTCCATGAACTCTCTCATCACAATGCTCCATGGGCCCTGTCATCCCAATGCTCCATGCCCTTGTCATCAAAATGCTCCAGAACACTGGTCATCATAATGCTCCATGCCAATGTCATCCAAATGCCCCATGACACTTGTCAACACAATGCTCCATGGCCTTTGTCATCACAATGTTCCATGGCCCCTGTCATCACAGTGCTCCATGATACCTTTCATCACAATTCTAGATGACCACTGTCATCACAATGCCCAATGACAGATGTCATCACAATTCGCCATGGTCCTTGTCATCACAATGCTCCATGAACCGTGTCCTCACAAGGTTCCAGGACACTTGTCATCACAATGATCTATGATCACTTTCATCACAATGCTCCATGAACCCTGTCATCTCAATGCTCCATATCCTTTGTAGTCACAATGCTCCATGGTCCGTGTAATCACAGTGCTCCATGACCCCTTTCATCACAATGCTCCAAGACCGCTGTCATCACAATGCCCCATGACACCTGCCATCACTAATCTCCAAGGCCTCTCTTACCAAAAAGCTCCATGTTCCCTGTCAGCACAATGTTCGATGACACTTTTCATCACAATGCTCCATCACCACTGTCATCACAAAGTTCTCTGCGCGTATCATCACAATGCTCCTTTTCACCTTTAATCACAATGCTCCATGGCCTTTCATCACAATGCTCCAGAATTCTTGTCATCGCAATGTTCCTTGACCGTGTCATCACAATGCTCCATGACGCTTGTCATCACAAAGCTCCATGACCCCTGTCATCACACTGATCCATAACCATTGTCATCACAAAGCTCCATGACCCCTGTCATCACAATGATCCATGACGCTTGTCATCACAAAGCTCCATGACCACTGTCATCACAATGCTCCATGACCCTTGTCATCACAAGGCTCCATGACCCCTGTCATCACATTGATCCATGACTCCTTTCCTCACAGTGCTCCAGTACCCTTTTCATCACAATGCTCCATGCCATTGTCAGCACAACGCTCCTTGGACCCTCTCATCAAAATGCTCCATCCCCTTTTCATCACAATGCTCCAGATATCCTATCATTACAATGCTCCATGCCCGTGTCAACACAATGCTCCAAGACCCATGTCACCAAAATGCTTTATGAACCTTGTTATCAGAATATTCCATGACCCCTGTCATCAAAATGATCCATGACAGTTGTCATCACAATGCTGCATGATACCTTTCATCCCAACTCTTTGTGACCGTTGTCATCACAATGCTCCAGGACAATTTTCTTCACAATGCTCCATGCCCCCTGTCATCACAGTGCCCCTTAACACCTGTAATCACAATGCTCCATGACCCTGTCATCACAATGCTACATGACCCCTGTCATCACATTGTTTCATGGCCTATGTATTCACAATGCTCCATGTACCCTGTCATCACACTGCTCCATGTTCCCTTTCAACACAATGCTCCATGACCCCTGTCATCACAACGTTCCATGAACGTTGTCATCAAAAGGCTCCATGACCCTGCTCACCACAAGGTTCCCTTCTCTTGTCATCACAATGCTCCATGACCCTTGTAATCACAATGGTACATGGCCTTGTCACCACAATGCTCCATAGCCTCTGTCATCACCATGCTACATGGTCTTCTCATCACAATGCTCAATGACCGCTGTCATCACTATGCTTGATGACCATTGTCATCAAAATGCTCCAAGGCCCCTGTCATCACAATGCCTCATGGTCTTTGTAATCACAATGCTCAATGACCCCTGTCATCACAATGCTCCATGCCTTTGTCATCACAATGCTCCATGATCCCTGTAATCACAATGATCCCTGCCAATATCATCACAATGTTCCATGTCTCCTGTAATCACAATGCTCCATGCCCTTGTCATCACAATGCTCCAGGTCTGTTGTCATCACCATGCTTCATGCCCGTGTCATCACAATGCTCCATGAATCTTGTCTTCACAAGGCTCCATGGCCCATGTCATCACAATGCTCCATGACCACTGTCATCACAATGCTCTATGGCCTTTTTCATCACAATGCTCCGTGACCCCTGTCAACACAATGCCTGATGAACCCTGTCATCAAAATCCTAAATGGCACTTGTAATCACAATGCTCTATGACGCCTGTCATCACTATTCTCCATGTCACTTGTCATCACAATGCTCCATGGCCCCTGTAATCACAGTACTCCATAACCCCTTTCATCACAATGCCCAATGCCACCTCTCATCACAATTCTCCATGGCATTTGTCATCACGATGCTCCATGACACTTGTCATCACAATGCTCGATGGCCCTTGTCATCACAATGTTCCTTGGTGCATTTCATCGCAATGCTCTGTGACAACTTTCATCAAAATACTCCAAAATTTGTTTCATCACAATGCTCCATGGCCCTTGTCATTACAAATCCACATGATCCCTTTCATCACAATTCTCCATGGCAACTTACATAAAAATGCTCCATGCCCCTGTCGTCACAATGCCCAATGATACCTGTTTTTACAATGATCCATGACCCTTGTCATCACAAGGCTCCATGTCCCTTGTATTCACAATACTCCATGGCCCTTGTCATCACAAACCTCCATAGTGGTGTTCATCGCAATGTGCTCCCTGACCGCTTTCAGCACAATGCCCCATGACCCCTGTCATCAAGATGGTCCATGGCCCTTGTCATCACAATGCTCCATGAAACATTTCCTCACAATGCTCCAGTCCGCCTTTCATCCAAATTCCCCATGGCCACTCTCATCACAATTCTCCATGACCCCTGTCATCACAATGGTCCATGACCCGTTTCATCTCAATGCTCCATGACACCTCTCATCACAATGCTCCTTGGCCTTTGTCATCACAATGCTCCATGGCCCCTGTAATCACAGTGCTCCATGACACGTTTCATCTCAATGCTCCATGACCTCACTCATCACAATGCCCCATGACCCCTGTAATCACAATGCTCATTGGCCCTTGTCATCACAGTGCTCCAAGCCTTTTTCATCACACTGCTCCATGGCCCCTGTAATCACAATGCTCCATGCCCTTGTCATCACAAGGCTCCAGAATATTTGTCATTAAAATGCTCCATGTCCGTTTCATCACCTTGCTCCATGACACTTGTCATCACAATGCTCCATGGACCCTCTCATTACTGTGCTCCGTAATAAGTTTAATCACATTTCCAGATGACCACTGCCTTCACAATGCCCCATGACATTGTCCCCACAATTCGCCATGACCATTGTCATCACAATGCTCCATGAACCATGTCATCACAGGGTCCCAGGACACTTGTCATCACAATGATCCATTACCACTTTCATCACAATGCTCCATGACCACTGTCATCACAATGCTCCATGGCCTTTGTATTCACAATGCTCCATGGCCCCTGTAGTCACAGTGCTCCATAACACCTTTCATCATAATGCTCCATGACGACTGCCATCTCAATGCCCCATGATGCCTTTCATCACAATTCTCCAAGGCCCCTCTCATCACAATGCTCCATGACACTTGTCATCACATTGCTCCATAACACCTGTCATCACAGTGTTCCCTGTCCATGTCATCACAATGCTCCATGTCCCCTATACTCACAATGCTCCATGCCTTTCTCCTCACAATGCTCCAGAATTCTTGTCATCACAATGTTCCATGACCGTGGCATCACAATGCTCCATGGCCCTTGTCATCACAATGCTCCCGAATTCTTCTCAACACAATGTTCCATGAAGGCGGCATCACAATGCTCCATGACCCTGGTCATCACACTTCTTCCTGACCTTTGTCATCACAATGCTCTATGTCGCTTTTCATCACAATTCTCAATGACCACTTTAATCACTATGCTCCCTGACCATTTTCATCACATTTCCCTATTGTCATTACAATTCCCCATGGCCCCTTTCGTCACAATGCTCCATGATGCCATTCATCACAATGCTCCATGAACATTGTCATCAGAATGCTCCATGGCTTTTGTTATCACAATGCTCCAGGATAAGTTTCATCACAATACTCCATCCCCCTTTTCATCACAGTGCACAAGGAAACCTTTCATTACAATGCTCCATGACACTTGTCATCACAATGCTCAATGGCCTTTATCGTCACAATGCTCCCAGGCACTTTTCATCACGATGTTCCATGAAAACTTTCATCACATTGCTCCATGACCATTGTCATCACAATAGTCCATACCCTTGTCAACACAATGCTGCAAAGTCCCTGTCATCACAATTCTCCATGACTGCTGTCATCACAATAATCCAGGACAATTTTCATAAGAATGCTTCATGCCCCCAGTCATCATAGTGCTCCATGATAACTTTCATCACAATTCCTAGATGATCAATGTCATCACAATGCCCAGTGACACCTGTAATCACGATTCGCTATGACACTTGTCATCACAAAGCTCGATGAACCGTGTCATCACAGTGTTCCAGGGCACATGTCATCACAATGATCCATGACTACTTTCATCACAATGCTCCAATACACCTGTCATCACAATGCTCCATGGCCCCTGTTATCATATTGCTCCATGATCTCTTTGATCACAATGCTCCATGACCAGTGTCATCACCATGCCTCATGACGCCTGTCATCTCAATGCTCCAAGTTCCCTTTCATCACAATGCTCCATGAACCCAGTCATCACAATATTCCCTGCCCTTTTCATCACAATGCTCCATGGACACTGTCATCACAATGCTCCATGCCCTTGTCATCAAAATGCTCCAGACACTTGTCATCATAATGCTCCATGCCAATGTCATCAAAATGCCCCATGACACTTGTCATCACAATGCTCCATGGCCTTTGTCATCACAATGTTCCATGGCCCCTGTCATCACAGTGCTCCATGATACATTTCATCACAATTCTAGATGACCACTGTCATCACAATGCCCCATGACAGATGTCATCACAATTCGCCATGGTCCTTGTCATCACAATGCTCCATGAACCGTGTCATCACAATGTTCCAGGACACTTGTCATCACAATGATCTATGATCACTTTCATCACAATGCTCCATGAAACCTGTCATCTTAATGCTCCATATCCTTTGTAGTCACAATGCTCCATGATCCGTGTAATCACAGTGCTCCATGACCCCTTTCAGCACAATGCTCCAAGACCGCTGTCATCACAATGCCCCATGACACCTGCCATCACTAATCTCCAAGGCCTCTCTTACCAAAAAGCTCCATGATCCCTGTCAGCACAATGTTCGATGACACTTTTCATCACAATGCTCCATGACCCCTGTAATCACAATGTTCTCTGCCCATATCATCACAGTGCTCCTTTTCACCTTTAATCACAATGCTCCATGCCCTTTCATCACAATGCTCCAGAATTCTTGTCATCACAATGTTCCTTGACCGTGTCATCACAATGCTCCATGACGCTTGTCATCACAAAGCTCCATGACCCCTGTCATCACAATGATCCATGACCATTGTCATCACAAAGCTCCATGACACCTGTCATCACAATGCTCCATGACGCTTGTCATCACAAAGCTCCATGACCACTGTCATCACAATGCTCCATGACCCTTGTCATCACAAAGCTCCATGACCCCTGTCATCACATTGATCCATGACTCCTTTCCTCACAGTGCTCCAGTACCCTTTTCATCACAATGCTCCTTGCCATTGTCAGCACAATGCTCCTTGGACCCTGTCATCAAAATGCTCCATCCACTTTTCATCACAATGCTCCAGATATCCTATCATTACAATGCTCCATGCCCGTGTCAACACAATGCTCCATGACCCATGTCATCAAAATGCTTTATGAACCTTGTTATCAGAATATTCCATGACCCCTGTCATCAAAAGGATCCATGACAGTTGTCATCACAATGCTGCATGATACCTTTCATCCCAAATCTCTGTGACCGCTCTCATCACAATGCTCCAGGAGAATTTTTATCACAATGTTCCATGCCCCCTGTCATCACAGTGCCCCTTAACACCTGTAATCACAATGCTCCATGACCCTGTCATCACAATGCTACATGACTCCTGTCATCATATTGTTCCATGGCCTATGTATTCACAATGCTCCATGGACCCTGTCATCACACTGCTCCATGTTCCCTTTCTACACAATGCTCCATGACCCCTGTCATCACAACGTTCCATGAAAGTTGTCATCAAAAGGCTCCATGACCTTGGTCACCACAAGGTTCCCTGCTCTTGTCATCACAATGCTCCATGACCCTTGTAATCACAATGGTACATTGCCTTGTCACCACAATGCTCCATAGCCTCTGTCTTCACCATGCTCCATGGTCTTTCTCCTCACAATGCTCAATGACCGCTGTCATCACTATGCTTGATGACCATTGTCATCAAAATGCTCCAAGGCCCCTGTCATCACAATGCCTCATGGTCTTTGTAATCACAATGCTCAATGACCCCTGTCATCACAATGCTCCATGCCTTTTTCATCACAATGCTTCATGACCCCTGTAATCACAATGATCCCTGCCAATATCATCACAATGTTCCATGTCTCCTGTAATCACAATGCTCCATGCCCTTGTCATCACAGTGCTCCAGGTCTGTTGTCATCACCATGCTTCATGCCCGTGTCATCACAATGCTCCATGAATCTTGTCTTCACAATGCTCCATGGCCCATATCATCACAATGCTCCATGACCACTGTCATCACAATGCTCTATGGCCTTTTTCATCACAATGCTCCGTGACCCCTGTCAACACAATGCCTGATGACCCCTGTTATCAAAATCCTAAATGGCACTTGTAATCACAATGCTCTATGATGCCTGTCATCACTATTCTCCATGTCACTTGTCATCACAATGCTCCATGGCCCCTGTAATCACAGTACTCCATAACCCCTTTCATCACAATGCCCAATGCCACCTCTCATCACAATTCTCCATGGCATTTGTCATCACGATGCTCCATGACACTTGTCATCACAATGCTCGATGGCCCTTGTCATCACAATGTTCCTTGGTGCTTTTCATCGCAATGCTCCGTGACAACTTTCATCAAAATACTCCAAGATTTGTTTCATCACAATGCTCCATGGCCCTTGTCATTACAAATCCACATGATCCCTTTCATCACAATTCTCCATAGCAACTTACATAAAAATGCTCCATGCCCCTGTCATCACAATGCCCAATGATACCTGTTTTTACAATGATCCATGACCCTTGTCATCACAAGGCTCCATGTCCCTTGTATTCACAATACTCCATGGCCTTTGTCATCACAATGCTCCATAGTGCTTTTCATCGCAATGTGCTCCCTGACCGCTTTCCGCACAATGCCCCATGACCCCTGTCCTCATGATGGTCCATGGCCCTTGACATCACAATGCTCCATGAAACATTTCCTCACAATGCTCCAGTACGCCTTTCATCCAAATTCCCCATGGCCACTGTCATCACAATTCTCCATGAACCCTGTCATCATAATGGTCCATGACCCGTTTCATCTCAATGCTCCATGACACCTGTCATCACAATGCTCCTTGGCCTTTGTCATCACAAGGCTCCATGGCCCATGTAATCACAGTGCTCCATGACCCGTTTCATCTCAATGCTCCATGACCTCACTCATCACAATGCCCCATGACCCCTGTAATCACAATGCTCCTTGGCCATTGTCATCACAGTGCTCGAAGCCTTTTTCATCACACTGCTCCATGGCACCTGTAATCACAATGCTCCATGCCCTTATCATCACAAGGCTCCAGAATTCTTGTCATTAAAATGCTCCATGTCCGTTTCATCACCTTGCTCCTTGACACTTGTCATCACAATGCTCCATGGACCCTCTCATTACTGTGCTCCATAATAACTTTAATCACATTTCTAGATGACCACTGCCTTCACAATGCCCCATGACATTGTCACCACAATTTGCCATGACCATTGTCATCACAATGCTCCATGAACCATGTCATCACAGGGTCCCAGGACACTTGTCATCACAATGATCCATTACCACTTTCATCACAATGCTCCATGACCACTGTCATCTCAATGCTCCATGGCCTTTGTATTCACAATGCTCCATGGCCCCTGTAATCAGAGTGCTCCATAACACCTTTCATCATAATGCTCCATGACCACTGCCATCTCAATGCCCCATGACGCCTGTCATCACAATTCTCCAAGGCCCCTCTCATCACAATGCTCCATGACACTTGTCATCACATTGCTCCATAACACCTGTCATCACAGTGTTCCCTGCCCATGTCATCACAATGCTCCATGTCCCCTATAATCACAATGCTCCATGCCTTTTTCCTCACAATGCTCCAGAATTCTTGTCATCACAATGTTCCATGACCGTGGCATCACAATGCTCCATGGCCCTTGTCATCACAATGCTCCAGAATTCTTGTCATCACAATGTTCCATGACCGTGTCATCACAATGCTACATGACCCTGGTCATCACACTTCTTCCTGACCTTTTTCATCACAATGCTCTATGTCGCTTTTCATCACAATTCTCAATGACCACTTTAATCACTATGCTCGCTGACCATTTTCATCACATTTCTCTATTGTCATTACAATTCCCCATGGCCCCTTTCGTCACAATGCTCCATGATGCCTGTCATCACAATGATCCATGACCCTTGTCATCACAATGCTCCATGGGTTTTGTTATGACAATGCTCCATGACCAATTTTATCACATACTCCATCCCCCTTGTCATCACAGTGCACAATGAAACCTTTCATTACAATGCTCCATGACACTTGTACGCACAATGCTCAATGGCCTTTATCATCACAATGCTCCCAGGCACTTTTCATCACGATGTTCCATGAAACTTTCATCACATTGCTCCATGACCATTGTCAACACAACGCTGCAAAATCCCTGTCATCTCAATTCTCCATGACTGCTGTCATCACAATAATCCAGGACAATTTTCATAACAATGCTTCATGCCCCCAGTCATCACAGTGCTCCATGATACCTTTCATCACAATTCCTAGATGATCAATATCATCAAAATGCCCCATGACACCTGTCATCACAATGCGCTATGACCCTTGTCATCACAATACTCGATGAACCGTGTCATCACAGTGTTCCAGGGCACATGTCATCACAATGATCCATGACTACTTTCATCACAATGCTCCATTACACCTGTCATCACAATGGTCCATGGCCCCTGTTATCATATTGCTCCATGATCTCTTTGATCACAATGCTCCATGACCAGTGTCATCACCATGCCTCATGACGCCTGTCATCTCAATGCTCCATGGTCCCTTTCATCACAGTGCTCCAAGAACCCAGTCATCACAATGTTCCCTGCCCTTTTCATCACAATGCTCCATGGGCCCTGTCATCACAGTGCTCCATGCTCTTGTCATGAAAATGCCCCATGACACTTATCTTCACAATGCTCCATGGCCTTTTCATGACAATGTTCCATGGCCCCTGTCATCACAATGCTCCATGCCCTTGTCATCAAAATGCTCCAGAACTCTTGTCATCATAATGCTCCATGCCAATGTCATCAAAATGCCCCATGACACTTGTCATCACAATGCTCCATGGCGTTTGTCATCACAATGTTCCATGGCCCCTGTCATCACCGTGCTCCATGATACCTTTCATCACAATTCTAGATGACCACTGTCATCACAATGCCCCATGACAGATGTCATCACAATTCGCCATGGACCTTGTCATCACAATGCTCTATGAACCGTGTCATCACAAGGTTCCAGGACACTTGTCATCACAATGATCTATGATCACTTTCATCACAATGCTCCAAGAACCCTGTCATCTCAATGCTCCATACCCTTTGTATTCACAATGCTCCATGGTCCGTGTAATCACAGTGCTCCATGATCCCTTTCATCACAATGCTCCAAGACCGATGTCATCACAATGCCCCATGACACTTGCCATCACTAATCTCCAAGGCCTCTCTTACCAAAAAGCTCCATGATCCCTGTCAGCACAATGTTCGATGACACTTTTCATCACAATGCTCCATGACTCCTGTCATCACAAAGTTCTCTGCCCATATCATCACAATGCTCCTTTTCAACTTTAATCACAATGCTCCATGCCCTTTCATCACAATGCTCCAGAATTCTTGTCATCGCAATGTTCCTTGATCGTGTCATCACAATGCTCCATGACGCTTTTCATCACAAAACTCCATGAACCCTGTCATCACAATGATCCATGACACTTGTCATCACAAAGCTCCATGACCCCTGTCATCACAATGATCCGTGACCATTGTCATCACAAAGTTCCATGACCCCTGTCATCACAATGATCCATGACCATTGTCATCACAAAGCTCCATGACCCCTGTCATCACATTGATCCATGACTCCTTTCCTCACAGTGCTCCAGTACCCTTTTCATCACAATGCTCCCTGGCATTGTCAGCACAATGCTCCTTGGACCCTGTCATCAAAATGCTCCATCCCCTTTTCATCACAATGCTCCAGATATCCTATCATTACAATGCTCCATGCCCGTGTCAACACAATGCTACATGACCCATGTCATCAAAATGCTTTATGAACCTTGTTATCAGAATATTCCATGACCCCTGTCATCAAAATGATTCATGACAGTTGTCATCACAATGCTGCATGATACCTTTCATCCCAACTAGCTGTGACCGCTGTCATCACAATGCTCCAGGACAATTTTCATCACAATGCTCCATGCCCCCTGTCATCACAGTGCCCCTTAACACCTGTAATCACAATGCTCCATGACCCTGTCATCACAATGCTCCATGACCCCTGTCATCACATTGTTCCATGGCCTATGTATTCACAATGCTCCATGGACCCTGTAATCACACTGCCCCATGTTCCCTTTCAACACAATGCTCCATGACCCCTGTCAACACAACATTCCATGAAAGTTGTGATCAAAAGGCTCCATGACCCTGGTCACCACAAGGTTCCCTGCTCTTGTCATCACAATGCTCCATGACCCTTGTAATCACAATGGTACATGGCCTTGTCACCACAATGCTCCATAGCCTCTGTCATCACCATGCTCCATGGTCTTTCTCATCACAATGCTCAATGACCGCTGTCATCACTATGCTTGATGACCATTCTCATCAAAATGCTCCAAGGCCCCTGTCATCACAATGCCTTATGGTCTTTGTAATCAAAATGCTCAATGACACCTGTCATCACAATGCTCCATGCCTTTGTCATCACAATGCTCCATGATCCCTGTAATCACAATGATCCCTGCCAATATCATCACAATGTCCCATGCCTCCTGTAATCACAATGCTCCATGCCCTTGTTATCACAATGCTCCAGGTCTGTTGTCATCACCATGCTTCATGCCCGTGTCATCACAATGCTCCATGAATCTTGTCTTCACAATGCTCCATGGCCCATGTCATCACAATGCTCCGTGACCCCTGTCAACACAATGCCTGATGACCCCTGTCATCAAAATCCTAAATGGCACTTGTAATCACAATGCTCTATGACGCCTGTCATCACTATTCTCCATGTCACTTGTCATCACAATGCTCCATGGTCCCTGTAATCACAGTACTCCATAACCCCTTTCATCACAATGCCCAATGCCGCCTCTCATCACAATTCTCCATGGCATTTGTCATCACGATGCTCCATGACACTTGTCATCACAATGCTCGATGGCCCTTGTCATCACAATGTTCCTTGGTGCTTTTCATCGCAGTGCTCCGTGACAACTTTCATCAATATACTCCAAGATTTGTTTCATCACAATGCTCCATGGCCCTTGTCATTACAAATCCACATGATCCCTTTCATCACAATTCTCCATGGCAACTTACATAAAAATGCTCCATGCCCCTGTCATCACAATGCCCAATGATACCTGTTTTTACAATGATCCATGAACCTTGTCATCACAAGGCTCCATGTCCCTTGTATTCACAATACTCCATGGCCCTTGTCATCACAATGCTCCATAGTGCTTTTCATCGCAATGCTCCCTGACCGCTTTCAGCAGAATGCCCCATGACCCCTGTCCTCATGATGGTCCATGGCCCTTGACATCACAATGCTCCATGAAACATTTCCTCACAATGCTCCAGTACGCCTTTCATCCAAATTCCCCATGGCCACTGTCATCACAATTCTCCATGAACCCTGTCATCATAATGGTCCATGACCCGTTTCATCTCAATGCTCCATGACACCCATCACCACAGTGCTCCATGGCCTTTGTCATCACAATGTTCCATGTCCCCTATAATCACAATGCTCCATTCCTTTTTCCTCACAATGCTCCAGAATTCTTGTCATCACAATGTTCCATGACCGTGTCATCACAATGCTACATGACCCTGGTCATCACAGTTCTCCCTGACCTTTGTCATCACAATGCTCTATGTCGCTTTTCATCACAATTCTCAATGACCACTTTAATCACTATGCTCGCTGACCATTTTCATCACATTTCTCTATTGTCATTACAATTCCCCATGGCCCCTTTCATCACAATGCTCCATGATGCCTGTCATCACAATGCTCCATGACCCTTGTCATCACAATGCTCCATGGCTTTTGTTATCACAATGCTCCAGGACCAGTTTCATCACAATACTCCATCCCCCTTGTCATCACAGTGCACAATGAAACCTTTCACTACAATGCTCCATGACACTTGTCATCACAATGCTCAAAGGCCTTTATCGTCACAATGCTCCCAGGCACTTTGCATCACGATGTTCCATGAAAACTTTCATCCCATTGCTCCATGACCATTGTCATCACAATAGTCCATACCCTTGTCAACACAATGCTGCAAAATCCCTGTCATCACAATTCTTCATGACTGCTGTCATCACAATAATCCAGGACAATTTTCATAAGAATGCTTCATGCCCCCAGTCATCACAGTGCTCCATGATACCTTTCATCACAATTCCTAGATGATCAATGTCATCACAATGCCCCATGACACCTGTCATCACAATTCGCTATGACCCTTGTCATCACAATACTCGATGAACCGTGTCATCACAGTGTTCCAGGGCACATGTCATCACAATGATCCATGACTTCTTTCATCACAATGCTCCAATACACCTGTCATCACAATGCTCCATGGCCCCTGTTATCATATTGCTCCATGATCTCTTTGATCACAATGCTCCATGACCAGTGTCATCACCATGTCTCATGACGCCTGTCATCTCAATGCTCCATGGTCCCTTTCATCACAATGCTCCATGAACCCAGTCATCACAATGTTCCCTGCCCTTTTCATCACAATGCTCCATGGGTCCTGTCATCACAATGCTGCATGCCCTTGTCATCAAAATTCTCCAGAACCCTTGTCATCATAATGCTCCATGCCAATGTCATCAAAATGCCCCATGACACTTGTCATCACAATGCTCCATGGCCTTTGTCATCACAATGTTCCATGGCCCCTGTCATCACAATGCTCCATGCCCTTGTCATCAAAATGCTCCAGAACTCTTGTCATCATAATGCTCCATGCCAATGTCATCACAATGCCCCATGACACTTGTCATCACAATGCTCCATGGCCTTTGTCATCACAATGCTCCATGGCCTTTGTCATCACAATGTTCCATGGCCCCTGTCATCACAGTGCTCCATGATACCTTTCATCACAATTCTAGATGACCACTGTCATCACAATGCCCCATGACAGATGTCATCACAATTCGCCATGGTCCTTGTCATCACAAGGTTCCAGGACACTTGTCATCACAATGATCTACGATCACTTTCATCACAATGCTCCATGAACCCTGTCATCTCAATGCTCCATATCCTTTGTATTCACAATGCTCCATGGTCCGTGTAATCACAGTGCTCCATGATCCCTTTCATCACAATGCTCCAAGACCGCTGTCATCACAATGCCCCATGACACCTGCCATCACTAATCTCCAAGGCCTCTCTTACCAAAAAGCTCCATGATCCCTGTCAGCACAATGTTCGATGACACTTTTCATCACAATGCTCCATGACCCCTGTCATCACAAAGTTCTCTGTCCATATCATCACAATGCTTCTTTTCACCTTTAATCACAATGCTCCATGCCCTTTCATTACAATGCTCCATGACGCTTGTCATCACAAATCTCCATGACCCCTGTCATCACATTGATCCATGACTCCTTTCCTCACAGTGCTCCAGTACCCTTTTCATCACAATGCTCCATGCCATTGTCAGCACAATGCTCCTTGGACCCTGTCATCAAAATGCTCCATCCCCTTTTCATCACAATGCTCCAGATATCCTATCATTACAATGCTCCATGCCCGTTTCAACACAATGCTCCATGACCCATGTCATCAAAATGCTTTATGAAACTTGTTATCAGAATATTCCATGACCCCTGTCATCAAAATGATCCATGACAGTTGTCATCACAATGCTGCATGATACCTTTCATCCCAACTCTCTGTGACCGCTGTCATCACAATGCTCCAGGACAATTTTCATCACAATGCTCCATGCCACCTGTCATCACAGTGCCCCTTAAGACCTGTAATCACAATGCTCCATGACCCTGTCATCACAATGCTACATGACCCCTGTCATCACATTGTTCCATGGCCTATGTATTCACAATGCTCCATGGACCCTGTAATCACACTGCTCCATTTTCCCTTTCAACACGATGCTCCATGACCCCGGTCATCACAACGTTCCATGAAAGTTGTCATCAAAAGTCTCCATGACCCTGGTCACCACAAGGTTCCCTGCTCTTTTCATCACAATGCTCCATGACCCTTGTAATCACAATGGTACATGGCCTTGTCACCACAATGCTCCATAGCCTCTGTCATCACCATGCTCCATGGTCTTTCAAATCACAATGCTCAATGACCACTGTCATCACTATGCTTGATGAGAATTGTCATCAAAATGCTCCAAGGCCCCAGTCATCACAATGCCTCATGGTCTTTGTAATCACAATGATCAATGACCCCCTGTAATTACAATGCTCCATGCCTTTGTCATCACAATGCTCCATGATCCCTGTAATCACAATGATCCCTGCCAATATCATCACAATGTTCCATGTCTCCTGTAATCACAAGGCTCCATGCCCTTGTCATCACAATGCTCCACGTCTGTTGTCATCACCATGCTTCATGCCCGTGTCATCACAGTGCTCCATGAAACTTGTCTTCACAATGCTCCATGGCCCATGTCATCACAATGCTCCATGACCACTGTCATCACAATGCTCTATGGCCTTTTTCATCACAATGCTCCGTGACCCCTGTCAACACAATGCCTGATGACCCCTGTCATCAAAATCCTAAATGGCACTTGTAATCACAATGCTCTATGACGCCTGTCATCACTATTCTCCATGTCACTTGTCATCACAATGCTCCATGGCCCCTGTAATCACAGTACTCCATAACCCCTTTCATCACAATGCCCAATGCCACCTCTCATCACAAATCTCCATGGCATTTGTCATCACGATGCTCCATGACCCTTTTCATCACAATGCTCGATGGCCCTTGTCATCACAACGTTCCTTGGTGCTTTTCATCGCAGTGCTCCGTGACAACTTTCATCAAAATACTCCAAGATTTGTTTCATCACAAAGCTCCATGGCCCTTGTCATTACAAATCCACATGATCCCTTTCATCACAATTCTCCATGGCAACTTACATAAAAATGCTCCATGCCCCTGTCATCACAATGCCCAATGATACCTGTTTTTACAATGATCCATGACCCTTGTCATCACAAGGCTCCATGTCCCTTGTATTCACAATACTCCATGGCCCTTGTCATCACAATGCTCCATAGTGCTTTTCATCACAATGCTCTCTGACCGCTTTCAGCACAATGCCCCATGACCCCTGTCATCATGATGGTCCATGGCCCTTGTCATCACAATGCTCCATGAAATATTTCCTCACAATGCTCCAGTACGCCTTTCATCCAAATTCCCCATGGCCACTGTCATCACAATTCTCCATGACCCCTGTCATCATAATGGTCCATGACACGTTTCATCTCAATGCTCCATGACAGCTGTCATCACAATGCTCCTTGGCCTTTGTCATCACAATGCTCCATGGCCCCTGTAATCACAGTGCTCCATGACCCGTTTCATCTCAATGCTCCATGACCTCACTCATCACAATGCCCCATGAACCCTGTAATCACAATGCTCCTTGGCCCTTGTCATCACAGTGCTCCAAGCCTTTTTCATCACACTGCTCCATGGCACCTGTAATCACAATGCTCCATGTCCTTGTCATCACAAGGCTCCAGAATTCTTGTCATTAAAATGCTCCATGTCCGTTTCATCACCTTGCTCCATGACACTTGTCAGCACAATGCTCCATGGACCCTCTCATTACTGTGCTCCATAATAACTTTAATCACATTTCTAGATGACCACTGCCTTCACAATGCCCCATGACATTGTCACCACAATTCGCCATGACCATTGTCATCACAATGCTCCATGAACCATGTCATCACAGGGTCCCAGGACACTTGTCATCACAATGATCCATTACCACTTTCATCACAATGCTCCATGACCACTGTCATCTCAATGCTCCATGGCCTTTGTATTCACAATGCTCCATGGCCCCTGTAATCACAGTGCTCCATAACACCTTTCATCATAATGCTCCATGACCACTGCCATCTCAATGCCCCATGACGCATGTCATCACAATTCTCCAAGGCCCCTCTCATCACAATGCTCCATGACACTTGGCATCACATTGCTCCATAACACCTGTCATCACAGTGTTCCCTGACCATGTCTTCACAATGCTCCATGTCCCCTATAATCACAAAGCTCCGTGCCTTTTTCCTCACAATGCTCCAGAATTCTTGTCATCACAATGTTCCATGACCGTGGCATCACAATGCTACATGACCCTGGTCATCACACTTCTTCCTGACCTTTGTCATCACAATGCTCTATGTCGCTTTTCGTCACAATTCTCAATGACCACTTTAATCACTATGCTCGCTGACCATTTTCATCACATTTCTCTATTGTCATTACAATTCCCCATGGCCCCTTTCGTCACAATGCTCCATGATGCCTGTCATCACAATGATCCATGACCCTTGTCATCACAATGCTCCATGGCTTTTGTTATCACAATGCTCCAGGACCAGTTTCATCACAATACTCCATCCCCCTTGTCATCACAGTGCACAATGAATCCTTTCATTACAATGCTCCATGACACTTGTCATCACAATGCTCCATGGCCTTTATCGTCACAATGCTCCCAGGCACTTTTCATCACGATGTTCCATGAAAACTTTCATCACATTGCTCCATGACCATTGTCATCACAATAGTCCATACCCTTGTCAACACAATGCTGCAAAATCCCTGTCATCAAAATTCTCCATGACTGCTGTCATCACAATAATCCAGGACAATTTTCATAAGAATGCTTCATGCCCCCAGTCATCACAGTGCTCCATGATACCTTTCATCACAATTCCTAGATGATCAATGTCATCACAATGCCCCATGACACCTGTCATCACAATTCGCTAAGACCCTTGTCATCACAATACTTGATGAACCGTGTCATCACAGTGTTCCAGGGCACATGTCATCACAAAGATCCATGACTACTTTCATCACAATGCTCCAATACACCTGTCATCACAATGCTCCATGGCCCCTGTTATCATATTGCTCCATGATCTCTTTGATAACAATGCTCCATGACCAGTGTCATCACCATGCCTCATGACGCCTGTCATCTCAATGCTCCATGGTCCCTTTCATCACAATGCTCCATGAACCCAGTCATCACAATGTTCCCTGCCCTTTTCATCACAATGCTCCATGGGTCCTGTCATCACAATGCTCCATGCCCTTGTCATCAAAATGCTCCAGAACCCTTGTCATCATAATGCTCCATGCCAATGTCATCAAAATGCCCCAGGACACTTGTCATCACAATGCTCCATGGCCTTTGTCATCACAATGTTCCATGGCCCCTGTCATCACAATGCTCCATGCCCTTGTCATCAAAATGCTCCAGAACTCTTGTCATCATAATGCTCCATGCCAATGTCATCACAATGCCCCATGACACTTGTCATCACAATGCTCCATGGCCTTTGTCATCACAATGCTCCATGGCCTTTGTCATCACAATGTTCCATGGCCCCTGTCATCACAGTGCTCCATGATACCTTTCATCACAATTCTAGATGACCACTGTCATCACAATGCCCCATGACAGATGTCATCACAATTCGCCATGGTCCTTGTCATCACAATGCTCCATGAACCGTGTCATCACAAGGTTCCAGGACACTTGTCATCACAATGATCTACGATCACTTTCATCACAATGCTCCATGAACCCTGTCATCTCAATGCTCCATATCCTTTGTATTCACAATGCTCCATGGTCCGTGTAATCACAGTGCTCCATGATCCCTTTCATCACAATGCTCCAAGACCGCTGTCATCACAATGCCCCATGACACCTGCCATCACTAATCTCCAAGGCCTCTCTTACCAAAAAGCTCCATGATCCCTGTCAGCACAATGTTCGATGACACTTTTCATCACAATGCTCCATGACCCCTGTCATCACAAAGTTCTCTGTCCATATCATCACAATGCTTCTTTTCACCTTTAATCACAATGCTCCATGCCCTTTCATTACAATGCTCCAGAATTCTTGTCATCGCAATGTTCCTTGACCGTGTCATCACAATGCTCCATGACGCTTGTCATCACAAAGCTCCATGACCCCTGTCATCACATTGATCCATGACTCCTTTCCTCACAGTGCTCCAGTACCCTTTTCATCACAATGCTCCATGCCATTGTCAGCACAATGCTCCTTGGACCCTGTCATCAAAATGCTCCATCCCCTTTTCATCACAATGCTCCAGATATCCTATCATTACAATGCTCCATGCCCGTTTCAACACAATGCTCCATGACCCATGTCATCAAAATGCTTTATGAAACTTGTTATCAGAATATTCCATGACCCCTGTCATCAAAATGATCCATGACAGTTGTCATCACAATGCTGCATGATACCTTTCATCCCAACTCTCTGTGACCGCTGTCATCACAATGCTCCAGGACAATTTTCATCACAATGCTCCATGCCACCTGTCATCACAGTGCCCCTTAAGACCTGTAATCACAATGCTCCATGACCCTGTCATCACAATGCTACATGACCCCTGTCATCACATTGTTCCATGGCCTATGTATTCACAATGCTCCATGGACCCTGTAATCACACTGCTCCATTTTCCCTTTCAACACGATGCTCCATGACCCCGGTCATCACAACGTTCCATGAAAGTTGTCATCAAAAGTCTCCATGACCCTGGTCACCACAAGGTTCCCTGCTCTTTTCATCACAATGCTCCATGACCCTTGTAATCACAATGGTACATGGCCTTGTCACCACAATGCTCCATAGCCTCTGTCATCACCATGCTCCATGGTCTTTCAAATCACAATGCTCAATGACCACTGTCATCACTATGCTTGATGAGAATTGTCATCAAAATGCCCCAAGGCCCCAGTCATCACAATGCCTCATGGTCTTTGTAATCACAATGATCAATGACCCCCTGTAATTACAATGCTCCATGCCTTTGTCATCACAATGCTCCATGATCCCTGTAATCACAATGATCCCTGCCAATATCATCACAATGTTCCATGTCTCCTGTAATCACAAGGCTCCATGCCCTTGTCATCACAATGCTCCACGTCTGTTGTCATCACCATGCTTCATGCCCGTGTCATCACAGTGCTCCATGAAACTTGTCTTCACAATGCTCCATGGCCCATGTCATCACAATGCTCCATGACCACTGTCATCACAATGCTCTATGGCCTTTTTCATCACAATGCTCCGTGACCCCTGTCAACACAATGCCTGATGACCCCTGTCATCAAAATCCTAAATGGCACTTGTAATCACAATGCTCTATGACGCCTGTCATCACTATTCTCCATGTCACTTGTCATCACAATGCTCCATGGCCCCTGTAATCACAGTACTCCATAACCCCTTTCATCACAATGCCCAATGCCACCTCTCATCACAAATCTCCATGGCATTTGTCATCACGATGCTCCATGACCCTTTTCATCACAATGCTCGATGGCCCTTGTCATCACAACGTTCCTTGGTGCATTTCATCGCAGTGCTCCGTGACAACTTTCATCAAAATACTCCAAGATTTGTTTCATCACAAAGCTCCATGGCCCTTGTCATTACAAATCCACATGATCCCTTTCATCACAATTCTCCATGGCAACTTACATAAAAATGCTCCATGCCCCTGTCATCACAATGCCCAATGATACCTGTTTTTACAATGATCCATGACCCTTGTCATCACAAGGCTCCATGTCCCTTGTATTCACAATACTCCATGGCCCTTGTCATCACAATGCTCCATAGTGCTTTTCATCACAATGCTCTCTGACCGCTTTCAGCACAATGCCCCATGACCCCTGTCATCATGATGGTCCATGGCCCTTGTCATCACAATGCTCCATGAAATATTTCCTCACAATGCTCCAGTACGCCTTTCATCCAAATTCCCCATGGCCACTGTCATCACAATTCTCCATGACCCCTGTCATCATAATGGTCCATGACACGTTTCATCTCAATGCTCCATGACAGCTGTCATCACAATGCTCCTTGGCCTTTGTCATCACAATGCTCCATGGCCCCTGTAATCACAGTGCTCCATGACCCGTTTCATCTCAATGCTCCATGACCTCACTCATCACAATGCCCCATGAACCCTGTAATCACAATGCTCCTTGGCCCTTGTCATCACAGTGCTCCAAGCCTTTTTCATCACACTGCTCCATGGCACCTGTAATCACAATGGTCCATGTCCTTGTCATCACAAGGCTCCAGAATTCTTGTCATTAAAATGCTCCATGTCCGTTTCATCACCTTGCTCCATGACACTTGTCAGCACAATGCTCCATGGACCCTCTCATTACTGTGCTCCATAATAACTTTAATCACATTTCTAGATGACCACTGCCTTCACAATGCCCCATGACATTGTCACCACAATTCGCCATGACCATTGTCATCACAATGCTCCATGAACCATGTCATCACAGGGTCCCAGGACACTTGTCATCACAATGATCCATTACCACTTTCATCACAATGCTCCATGACCACTGTCATCTCAATGCTCCATGGCCTTTGTATTCACAATGCTCCATGGCCCCTGTAATCACAGTGCTCCATAACACCTTTCATCATAATGCTCCATGACCACTGCCATCTCAATGCCCCATGACGCATGTCATCACAATTCTCCAAGGCCCCTCTCATCACAATGCTCCATGACACTTGGCATCACATTGCTCCATAACACCTGTCATCACAGTGTTCCCTGACCATGTCTTCACAATGCTCCATGTCCCCTATAATCACAAAGCTCCGTGCCTTTTTCCTCACAATGCTCCAGAATTCTTGTCATCACAATGTTCCATGACCGTGGCATCACAATGCTACATGACCCTGGTCATCACACTTCTTCCTGACCTTTGTCATCACAATGCTCTATGTCGCTTTTCGTCACAATTCTCAATGACCACTTTAATCACTATGCTCGCTGACCATTTTCATCACATTTCTCTATTGTCATTACAATTCCCCATGGCCCCTTTCGTCACAATGCTCCATGATGCCTGTCATCACAATGATCCATGACCCTTGTCATCACAATGCTCCATGGCTTTTGTTATCACAATGCTCCAGGACCAGTTTCATCACAATACTCCATCCCCCTTGTCATCACAGTGCACAATGAATCCTTTCATTACAATGCTCCATGACACTTGTCATCACAATGCTCCATGGCCTTTATCGTCACAATGCTCCCAGGCACTTTTCATCACGATGTTCCATGAAAACTTTCATCACATTGCTCCATGACCATTGTCATCACAATAGTCCATACCCTTGTCAACACAATGCTGCAAAATCCCTGTCATCAAAATTCTCCATGACTGCTGTCATCACAATAATCCAGGACAATTTTCATAAGAATGCTTCATGCCCCCAGTCATCACAGTGCTCCATGATACCTTTCATCACAATTCCTAGATGATCAATGTCATCACAATGCCCCATGACACCTGTCATCACAATTCGCTATGACCCTTGTCATCACAATACTCGATGAACCGTGTCATCACAGTGTTCCAGGGCACATGTCATCACAAAGATCCATGACTACTTTCATCACAATGCTCCAATACACCTGTCATCACAATGCTCCATGGCCCCTGTTATCATATTGCTCCATGATCTCTTTGATAACAATGCTCCATGACCAGTGTCATCACCATGCCTCATGACGCCTGTCATCTCAATGCTCCATGGTCCCTTTCATCACAATGCTCCATGAACCCAGTCATCACAATGATCCCTGCCCTTTTCATCACAATGCTCCATGGGTCCTGTCATCACAATGCTCCATGCCCTTGTCATCAAAATGCTCCAGAACCCTTGTCATCATAATGCTCCATGCCAATGTCATCAAAATGCCCCAGGACACTTGTCATCACAATGCTCCATGGCCTTTGTCATCACAATGTTCCATGGCCCCTGTCATCACAATGCTCCATGCCCTTGTCATCAAAATGCTCCAGAACTCTTGTCATCATAATGCTCCATGCCAATGTCATCACAATGCCCCATGACACTTGTCATCACAATGCTCCATGGCCTTTGTCATCACAATGCTCCATGGCCTTTGTCATCACAATGTTCCATGGCCCCTGTCATCACAGTGCTCCATGATACCTTTCATCACAATTCTAGATGACCACTGTCATCACAATGCCCCATGACAGATGTCATCACAATTCGCCATGGTCCTTGTCATCACAATGCTCCATGAACCGTGTCATCACAAGGTTCCAGGACACTTGTCATCACAATGATCTACGATCACTTTCATCACAATTCTCCATGAACCCTGTCATCTCAATGCTCCATATCCTTTGTATTCACAATGCTCCATGGTCCGTGTAATCACAGTGCTCCATGATCCCTTTCATCACAATGCTCCAAGACCGCTGTCATCACAATGCCCCATGACACCTGCCATCACTAATCTCCAAGGCCTCTCTTACCAAAAAGCTCCATGATCCCTGTCAGCACAATGTTCGATGACACTTTTCATCACAATGCTCCATGACCCCTGTCATCACAAAGTTCTCTGTCCATATCATCACAATGCTTCTTTTCACCTTTAATCACAATGCTCCATGCCCTTTCATTACAATGCTCCAGAATTCTTGTCATCGCAATGTTCCTTGACCGTGTCATCACAATGCTCCATGACGCTTGTCATCACAAAGCTCCATGACCCCTGTCATCACATTGATCCATGACTCCTTTCCTCACAGTGCTCCAGTACCCTTTTCATCACAATGCTCCATGCCATTGTCAGCACAATGCTCCTTGGACCCTGTCATCAAAATGCTCCATCCCCTTTTCATCACAATGCTCCAGATATCCTATCATTACAATGCTCCATGCCCGTTTCAACACAATGCTCCATGACCCATGTCATCAAAATGCTTTATGAAACTTGTTATCAGAATATTCCATGACCCCTGTCATCAAAATGATCCATGACAGTTGTCATCACAATGCTGCATGATACCTTTCATCCCAACTCTCTGTGACCGCTGTCATCACAATGCTCCAGGACAATTTTCATCACAATGCTCCATGCCACCTGTCATCACAGTGCCCCTTAAGACCTGTAATCACAATGCTCCATGACCCTGTCATCACAATGCTACATGACCCCTGTCATCACATTGTTCCATGGCCTATGTATTCACAATGCTCCATGGACCCTGTAATCACACTGCTCCATTTTCCCTTTCAACACGATGCTCCATGACCCCGGTCATCACAACGTTCCATGAAAGTTGTCATCAAAAGTCTCCATGACCCTGGTCACCACAAGGTTCCCTGCTCTTTTCATCACAATGCTCCATGACCCTTGTAATCACAATGGTACATGGCCTTGTCACCACAATGCTCCATAGCCTCTGTCATCACCATGCTCCATGGTCTTTCAAATCACAATGCTCAATGACCACTGTCATCACTATGCTTGATGAGAATTGTCATCAAAATGCCCCAAGGCCCCAGTCATCACAATGCCTCATGGTCTTTGTAATCACAATGATCAATGACCCCCTGTAATTACAATGCTCCATGCCTTTGTCATCACAATGCTCCATGATCCCTGTAATCACAATGATCCCTGCCAATATCATCACAATGTTCCATGTCTCCTGTAATCACAAGGCTCCATGCCCTTGTCATCACAATGCTCCACGTCTGTTGTCATCACCATGCTTCATGCCCGTGTCATCACAGTGCTCCATGAAACTTGTCTTCACAATGCTCCATGGCCCATGTCATCACAATGCTCCATGACCACTGTCATCACAATGCTCTATGGCCTTTTTCATCACAATGCTCCGTGACCCCTGTCAACACAATGCCTGATGACCCCTGTCATCAAAATCCTAAATGGCACTTGTAATCACAATGCTCTATGACGCCTGTCATCACTATTCTCCATGTCACTTGTCATCACAATGCTCCATGGCCCCTGTAATCACAGTACTCCATAACCCCTTTCATCACAATGCCCAATGCCACCTCTCATCACAAATCTCCATGGCATTTGTCATCACGATGCTCCATGACCCTTTTCATCACAATGCTCGATGGCCCTTGTCATCACAACGTTCCTTGGTGCTTTTCATCGCAGTGCTCCGTGACAACTTTCATCAAAATACTCCAAGATTTGTTTCATCACAAAGCTCCATGGCCCTTGTCATTACAAATCCACATGATCCCTTTCATCACAATTCTCCATGGCAACTTACATAAAAATGCTCCATGCCCCTGTCATCACAATGCCCAATGATACCTGTTTTTACAATGATCCATGACCCTTGTCATCACAAGGCTCCATGTCCCTTGTATTCACAATACTCCATGGCCCTTGTCATCACAATGCTCCATAGTGCTTTTCATCACAATGCTCTCTGACCGCTTTCAGCACAATGCCCCATGACCCCTGTCATCATGATGGTCCATGGCCCTTGTCATCACAATGCTCCATGAAATATTTCCTCACAATGCTCCAGTACGCCTTTCATCCAAATTCCCCATGGCCACTGTCATCACAATTCTCCATGACCCCTGTCATCATAATGGTCCATGACACGTTTCATCTCAATGCTCCATGACAGCTGTCATCACAATGCTCCTTGGCCTTTGTCATCACAATGCTCCATGGCCCCTGTAATCACAGTGCTCCATGACCCGTTTCATCTCAATGCTCCATGACCTCACTCATCACAATGCCCCATGAACCCTGTAATCACAATGCTCCTTGGCCCTTGTCATCACAGTGCTCCAAGCCTTTTTCATCACACTGCTCCATGGCACCTGTAATCACAATGGTCCATGTCCTTGTCATCACAAGGCTCCAGAATTCTTGTCATTAAAATGCTCCATGTCCGTTTCATCACCTTGCTCCATGACACTTGTCAGCACAATGCTCCATGGACCCTCTCATTACTGTGCTCCATAATAACTTTAATCACATTTCTAGATGACCACTGCCTTCACAATGCCCCATGACATTGTCACCACAATTCGCCATGACCATTGTCATCACAATGCTCCATGAACCATGTCATCACAGGGTCCCAGGACACTTGTCATCACAATGATCCATTACCACTTTCATCACAATGCTCCATGACCACTGTCATCTCAATGCTCCATGGCCTTTGTATTCACAATGCTCCATGGCCCCTGTAATCACAGTGCTCCATAACACCTTTCATCATAATGCTCCATGACCACTGCCATCTCAATGCCCCATGACGCATGTCATCACAATTCTCCAAGGCCCCTCTCATCACAATGCTCCATGACACTTGGCATCACATTGCTCCATAACACCTGTCATCACAGTGTTCCCTGACCATGTCTTCACAATGCTCCATGTCCCCTATAATCACAAAGCTCCGTGCCTTTTTCCTCACAATGCTCCAGAATTCTTGTCATCACAATGTTCCATGACCGTGGCATCACAATGCTACATGACCCTGGTCATCACACTTCTTCCTGACCTTTGTCATCACAATGCTCTATGTCGCTTTTCGTCACAATTCTCAATGACCACTTTAATCACTATGCTCGCTGACCATTTTCATCACATTTCTCTATTGTCATTACAATTCCCCATGGCCCCTTTCGTCACAATGCTCCATGATGCCTGTCATCACAATGATCCATGACCCTTGTCATCACAATGCTCCATGGCTTTTGTTATCACAATGCTCCAGGACCAGTTTCATCACAATACTCCATCCCCCTTGTCATCACAGTGCACAATGAATCCTTTCATTACAATGCTCCATGACACTTGTCATCACAATGCTCCATGGCCTTTATCGTCACAATGCTCCCAGGCACTTTTCATCACGATGTTCCATGAAAACTTTCATCACATTGCTCCATGACCATTGTCATCACAATAGTCCATACCCTTGTCAACACAATGCTGCAAAATCCCTGTCATCAAAATTCTCCATGACTGCTGTCATCACAATAATCCAGGACAATTTTCATAAGAATGCTTCATGCCCCCAGTCATCACAGTGCTCCATGATACCTTTCATCACAATTCCTAGATGATCAATGTCATCACAATGCCCCATGACACCTGTCATCACAATTCGCTATGACCCTTGTCATCACAATACTCGATGAACCGTGTCATCACAGTGTTCCAGGGCACATGTCATCACAAAGATCCATGACTACTTTCATCACAATGCTCCAATACACCTTTCATCACAATGCTCCATGGCCCCTGTTATCATATTGCTCCATGATCTCTTTGATAACAATGCTCCATGACCAGTGTCATCACCATGCCTCATGACGCCTGTCATCTCAATGCTCCATGGTCCCTTTCATCACAATGCTCCATGAACCCAGTCATCACAATGTTCCCTGCCCTTTTCATCACAATGCTCCATGGGTCCTGTCATCACAATGCTCCATGCCCTTGTCATCAAAATGCTCCAGAACCCTTGTCATCATAATGCTCCATGCCAATGTCATCAAAATGCCCCAGGACACTTGTCATCACAATGCTCCATGGCCTTTGTCATCACAATGTTCCATGGCCCCTGTCATCACAATGCTCCATGCCCTTGTCATCAAAATGCTCCAGAACTCTTGTCATCATAATGCTCCATGCCAATGTCATCACAATGCCCCATGACACTTGTCATCACAATGCTCCATGGCCTTTGTCATCACAATGCTCCATGGCCTTTGTCATCACAATGTTCCATGGCCCCTGTCATCACAGTGCTCCATGATACCTTTCATCACAACTCTAGATGACCACTGTCATCACAATGCCCCATGACAGATGTCATCACAATTCGCCATGGTCCTTGTCATCACAATGCTCCATGAACCGTGTCATCACAAGGTTCCAGGACACTTGTCATCACAATGATCTACGATCACTTTCATCACAATGCTCCATGAACCCTGTCATCTCAATGCTCCATATCCTTTGTATTCACAATGCTCCATGGTCCGTGTAATCACAGTGCTCCATGATCCCTTTCATCACAATGCTCCAAGACCGCTGTCATCACAATGCCCCATGACACCTGCCATCACTAATCTCCAAGGCCTCTCTTACCAAAAAGCTCCATGATCCCTGTCAGCACAATGTTCGATGACACTTTTCATCACAATGCTCCATGACCCCTGTCATCACAAAGTTCTCTGTCCATATCATCACAATGCTTCTTTTCACCTTTAATCACAATGCTCCATGCCCTTTCATTACAATGCTCCAGAATTCTTGTCATCGCAATGTTCCTTGACCGTGTCATCACAATGCTCCATGACGCTTGTCATCACAAAGCTCCATGACCCCTGTCATCACATTGATCCATGACTCCTTTCCTCACAGTGCTCCAGTACCCTTTTCATCACAATGCTCCATGCCATTGTCAGCACAATGCTCCTTGGACCCTGTCATCAAAATGCTCCATCCCCTTTTCATCACAATGCTCCAGATATCCTATCATTACAATGCTCCATGCCCGTTTCAACACAATGCTCCATGACCCATGTCATCAAAATGCTTTATGAAACTTGTTATCAGAATATTCCATGACCCCTGTCATCAAAATGATCCATGACAGTTGTCATCACAATGCTGCATGATACCTTTCATCCCAATTCTCTGTGACCGCTGTCATCACAATGCTCCAGGACAATTTTCATCACAATGCTCCATGCCACCTGTCATCACAGTGCCCCTTAAGACCTGTAATCACAATGCTCCATGACCCTGTCATCACAATGCTACATGACCCCTGTCATCACATTGTTCCATGGCCTATGTATTCACAATGCTCCATGGACCCTGTAATCACACTGCTCCATTTTCCCTTTCAACACGATGCTCCATGACCCCGGTCATCACAACGTTCCATGAAAGTTGTCATCAAAAGTCTCCATGACCCTGGTCACCACAAGGTTCCCTGCTGTTTTCATCACAATGCTCCATGACCCTTGTAATCACAATGGTACATGGCCTTGTCACCACAATGCTCCATAGCCTCTGTCATCACCATGCTCCATGGTCTTTCAAATCACAATGCTCAATGACCACTGTCATCACTATGCTTGATGAGAATTGTCATCAAAATGCTCCAAGGCCCCAGTCATCACAATGCCTCATGGTCTTTGTAATCACAATGATCCATGACCCCCTGTAATTACAATGCTCCATGCCTTTGTCATCACAATGCTCCATGATCCCTGTAATCACAATGATCCCTGCCAATATCATCACAATGTTCCATGTCTCCTGTAATCACAAGGCTCCATGCCCTTGTCATCACAATGCTCCACGTCTGTTGTCATCACCATGCTTCATGCCCGTGTCATCACAGTGCTCCATGAAACTTGTCTTCACAATGCTCCATGGCCCATGTCATCACAATGCTCCATGACCACTGTCATCACAATGCTCTATGGCCTTTTTCATCACAATGCTCCGTGACCCCTGTCAACACAATGCCTGATGACCCCTGTCATCAAAATCCTAAATGGCACTTGTAATCACAATGCTCTATGACGCCTGTCATCACTATTCTCCATGTCACTTGTCATCACAATGCTCCATGGCCCCTGTAATCACAGTACTCCATAACCCCTTTCATCACAATGCCCAATGCCACCTCTCATCACAAATCTCCATGGCATTTGTCATCACGATGCTCCATGACCCTTTTCATCACAATGCTCGATGGCCCTTGTCATCACAACGTTCCTTGGTGCTTTTCATCGCAGTGCTCCGTGACAACTTTCATCAAAATACTCCAAGATTTGTTTCATCACAAAGCTCCATGGCCCTTGTCATTACAAATCCACATGATCCCTTTCATCACAATTCTCCATGGCAACTTACATAAAAATGCTCCATGCCCCTGTCATCACAATGCCCAATGATACCTGTTTTTACAATGATCCATGACCCTTGTCATCACAAGGCTCCATGTCCCTTGTATTCACAATACTCCATGGCCCTTGTCATCACAATGCTCCATAGTGCTTTTCATCACAATGCTCTCTGACCGCTTTCAGCACAATGCCCCATGACCCCTGTCATCATGATGGTCCATGGCCCTTGTCATCACAATGCTCCATGAAATATTTCCTCACAATGCTCCAGTACGCCTTTCATCCAAATTCCCCATGGCCACTGTCATCACAATTCTCCATGACCCCTGTCATCATAATGGTCCATGACACGTTTCATCTCAATGCTCCATGACAGCTGTCATCACAATGCTCCTTGGCCTTTGTCATCACAATGCTCCATGGCCCCTGTAATCACAGTGCTCCATGACCCGTTTCATCTCAATGCTCCATGACCTCACTCATCACAATGCCCCATGAACCCTGTAATCACAATGCTCCTTGGCCCTTGTCATCACAGTGCTCCAAGCCTTTTTCATCACACTGCTCCATGGCACCTGTAATCACAATGCTCCATGTCCTTGTCATCACAAGGCTCCAGAATTCTTGTCATTAAAATGCTCCATGTCCGTTTCATCACCTTGCTCCATGACACTTGTCAGCACAATGCTCCATGGACCCTCTCATTACTGTGCTCCATAATAACTTTAATCACATTTCTAGATGACCACTGCCTTCACAATGCCCCATGACATTGTCACCACAATTCGCCATGACCATTGTCATCAAAATGCTCCATGAACCATGTCATCACAGGGTCCCAGGACACTTGTCATCACAATGATCCATTACCACTTTCATCACAATGCTCCATGACCACTGTCATCTCAATGCTCCATGGCCTTTGTATTCACAATGCTCCATGGCCCCTGTAATCACAGTGCTCCATAACACCTTTCATCATAATGCTCCATGACCACTGCCATCTCAATGCCCCATGACGCATGTCATCACAATTCTCCAAGGCCCCTCTCATCACAATGCTCCATGACACTTGGCATCACATTGCTCCATAACACCAGTCATCACAGTGTTCCCTGACCATGTCTTCACAATGCTCCATGTCCCCTATAATCACAAAGCTCCGTGCCTTTTTCCTCACAATGCTCCAGAATTCTTGTCATCACAATGTTCCATGACCGTGGCATCACAATGCTACATGACCCTGGTCATCACACTTCTTCCTGACCTTTGTCATCACAATGCTCTATGTCGCTTTTCGTCACAATTCTCAATGACCACTTTAATCACTATGCTCGCTGACCATTTTCATCACATTTCTCTATTGTCATTACAATTCCCCATGGCCCCTTTCGTCACAATGCTCCATGATGCCTGTCATCACAATGATCCATGACCCTTGTCATCACAATGCTCCATGGCTTTTGTTATCACAATGCTCCAGGACCAGTTTCATCACAATACTCCATCCCCCTTGTCATCACAGTGCACAATGAATCCTTTCATTACAATGCTCCATGACACTTGTCATCACAATGCTCCATGGCCTTTATCGTCACAATGCTCCCAGGCACTTTTCATCACGATGTTCCATGAAAACTTTCATCACATTGCTCCATGACCATTGTCATCACAATAGTCCATACCCTTGTCAACACAATGCTGCAAAATCCCTGTCATCAAAATTCTCCATGACTGCTGTCATCACAATAATCCAGGACAATTTTCATAAGAATGCTTCATGCCCCCAGTCATCACAGTGCTCCATGATACCTTTCATCACAATTCCTAGATGATCAATGTCATCATAATGCCCCATGACACCTGTCATCACAATTCGCTATGACCCTTGTCATCACAATACTCGATGAACCGTGTCATCACAGTGTTCCAGGGCACATGTCATCACAAAGATCCATGACTACTTTCATCACAATGCTCCAATACACCTGTCATCACAATGCTCCATGGCCCCTGTTATCATATTGCTCCATGATCTCTTTGATAACAATGCTCCATGACCAGTGTCATCACCATGCCTCATGACGCCTGTCATCTCAATGCTCCATGGTCCCTTTCATCACAATGCTCCATGAACCCAGTCATCACAATGTTCCCTGCCCTTTTCATCACAATGCTCCATGGGTCCTGTCATTACAATGCTCCATGCCCTTGTCATCAAAATGCTCCAGAACCCTTGTCATCATAATGCTCCATGCCAATGTCATCCAAATGCCCCAGGACACTTGTCATCACAATGCTCCATGGCCTTTGTCATCACAATGTTCCATGGCCCCTGTCATCACAATGCTCCATGCCCTTGTCATCAAAATGCTCCAGAAATCTTGTCATCATAATGCTCCATGCCAATGTCATCACAATGCCCCATGACAGTTGTCATCACAATGTTCCATGGCCCCTGTCATCACAGTGCTCCATGATACCTTTCATCACAATTCTAGATGACCACTGTCATCACAATGCCCCATGACAGATGTCATCACAATTCGCCATGGTCCTTGTCATCACAAGGTTCCAGGACACTTGTCATCACAATGATCTACGATCACTTTCATCACAATGCTCCATGAACCCTGTCATCTCAATGCTCCATATCCTTTGTATTCACAATGCTCCATGGTCCGTGTAATCACAGTGCTCCATGATCCCTTTCATCACAATGCTCCAAGACCGCTGTCATCACAATGCCCCATGACACCTGCCATCACTAATCTCCAAGGCCTCTCTTACCAAAAAGCTCCATGATCCCTGTCAGCACAATGTTCGATGACACTTTTCATCACAATGCTCCATGACCCCTGTCATCACAAAGTTCTCTGTCCATATCATCACAATGCTTCTTTTCACCTTTAATCACAATGCTCCATGCCCTTTCATTACAATGCTCCAGAATTCTTGTCATCGCAATGTTCCTTGACCGTGTCATCACAATGCTCCATGACGCTTGTCATCACAAAGCTCCATGACCCCTGTCATCACATTGATCCATGACTCCTTTCCTCACAGTGCTCCAGTACCCTTTTCATCACAATGCTCCATGCCATTGTCAGCACAATGCTCCTTGGACCCTGTCATCAAAATGCTCCATCCCCTTTTCATCACAATGCTCCAGATATCCTATCATTACAATGCTCCATGCCCGTTTCAACACAATGCTCCATGACCCATGTCATCAAAATGCTTTATGAAACTTGTTATCAGAATATTCCATGACCCCTGTCATCAAAATGATCCATGACAGTTGTCATCACAATGCTGCATGATACCTTTCATCCCAATTCTCTGTGACCGCTGTCATCACAATGCTCCAGGACAATTTTCATCACAATGCTCCATGCCACCTGTCATCACAGTGCCCCTTAAGACCTGTAATCACAATGCTCCATGACCCTGTCATCACAATGCTACATGACCCCTGTCATCACATTGTTCCATGGCCTATGTATTCACAATGCTCCATGGACCCTGTAATCACACTGCTCCATTTTCCCTTTCAACACGATGCTCCATGACCCCGGTCATCACAACGTTCCATGAAAGTTGTCATCAAAAGTCTCCATGACCCTGGTCACCACAAGGTTCCCTGCTGTTTTCATCACAATGCTCCATGACCCTTGTAATCACAATGGTACATGGCCTTGTCACCACAATGCTCCATAGCCTCTGTCATCACCATGCTCCATGGTCTTTCAAATCACAATGCTCAATGACCACTGTCATCACTATGCTTGATGAGAATTGTCATCAAAATGCTCCAAGGCCCCAGTCATCACAATGCCTCATGGTCTTTGTAATCACAATGATCAATGACCCCCTGTAATTACAATGCTCCATGCCTTTGTCATCACAATGCTCCATGATCCCTGTAATCACAATGATCCCTGCCAATATCATCACAATGTTCCATGTCTCCTGTAATCACAAGGCTCCATGCCCTTGTCATCACAATGCTCCACGTCTGTTGTCATCACCATGCTTCATGCCCGTGTCATCACAGTGCTCCATGAAACTTGTCTTCACAATGCTCCATGGCCCATGTCATCACAATGCTCCATGACCACTGTCATCACAATGCTCTATGGCCTTTTTCATCACAATGCTCCGTGACCCCTGTCAACACAATGCCTGATGACCCCTGTCATCAAAATCCTAAATGGCACTTGTAATCACAATGCTCTATGACGCCTGTCATCACTATTCTCCATGTCACTTGTCATCACAATGCTCCATGGCCCCTGTAATCACAGTACTCCATAACCCCTTTCACCACAATGCCCAATGCCACCTCTCATCACAAATCTCCATGGCATTTGTCATCACGATGCTCCATGACCCTTTTCATCAC
This sequence comes from Balaenoptera physalus, assembly GCF_965194825.1. NCBI lineage: Eukaryota > Metazoa > Chordata > Mammalia > Artiodactyla > Balaenopteridae > Balaenoptera > Balaenoptera physalus. The sequence goes on along the minus strand of NW_028126244.1, from coordinate 499,295 downwards.
AATGCTCGATGGCCCTTGTCATCACAACGTTCCTTGGTGCTTTTCATCGCAGTGCTCCGTGACAACTTTCATCAAAATACTCCAAGATTTGTTTCATCACAAAGCTCCATGGCCCTTGTCATTACAAATCCACATGATCCCTTTCATCACAATTCTCCATGGCAACTTACATAAAAATGCTCCATGCCCCTGTCATCACAATGCCCAATGATACCTGTTTTTACAATGATCCATGACCCTTGTCATCACAAGGCTCCATGTCCCTTGTATTCACAATACTCCATGGCCCTTGTCATCACAATGCTCCATAGTGCTTTTCATCACAATGCTCTCTGACCGCTTTCAGCACAATGCCCCATGACCCCTGTCATCATGATGGTCCATGGCCCTTGTCATCACAATGCTCCATGAAATATTTCCTCACAATGCTCCAGTACGCCTTTCATCCAAATTCCCCATGGCCACTGTCATCACAATTCTCCATGACCCCTGTCATCATAATGGTCCATGACACGTTTCATCTCAATGCTCCATGACAGCTGTCATCACAATGCTCCTTGGCCTTTGTCATCACAATGCTCCATGGCCCCTGTAATCACAGTGCTCCATGACCCGCTTCATCTCAATGCTCCATGACCTCACTCATCACAATGCCCCATGAACCCTGTAATCACAATGCTCCTTGGCCCTTGTCATCACAGTGCTCCAAGCCTTTTTCATCACACTGCTCCATGGCACCTGTAATCACAATGCTCCATGTCCTTGTCATCACAAGGCTCCAGAATTCTTGTCATTAAAATGCTCCATGTCCGTTTCATCACCTTGCTCCATGACACTTGTCAGCACAATGCTCCATGGACCCTCTCATTACTGTGCTCCATAATAACTTTAATCACATTTCTAGATGACCACTGCCTTCACAATGCCCCATGACATTGTCACCACAATTCGCCATGACCATTGTCATCACAATGCTCCATGAACCATGTCATCACAGGGTCCCAGGACACTTGTCATCACAATGATCCATTACCACTTTCATCACAATGCTCCATGACCACTGTCATCTCAATGCTCCATGGCCTTTGTATTCACAATGCTCCATGGCCCCTGTAATCACAGTGCTCCATAACACCTTTCATCATAATGCTCCATGACCACTGCCATCTCAATGCCCCATGACGCATGTCATCACAATTCTCCAAGGCCCCTCTCATCACAATGCTCCATGACACTTGGCATCACATTGCTCCATAACACCTGTCATCACAGTGTTCCCTGACCATGTCTTCACAATGCTCCATGTCCCCTATAATCACAAAGCTCCGTGCCTTTTTCCTCACAATGCTCCAGAATTCTTGTCATCACAATGTTCCATGACCGTGGCATCACAATGCTACATGACCCTGGTCATCACACTTCTTCCTGACCTTTGTCATCACAATGCTCTATGTCGCTTTTCGTCACAATTCTCAATGACCACTTTAATCACTATGCTCGCTGACCATTTTCATCACATTTCTCTATTGTCATTACAATTCCCCATGGCCCCTTTCGTCACAATGCTCCATGATGCCTGTCATCACAATGATCCATGACCCTTGTCATCACAATGCTCCATGGCTTTTGTTATCACAATGCTCCAGGACCAGTTTCATCACAATACTCCATCCCCCTTGTCATCACAGTGCACAATGAAACCTTTCATTACAATGCTCCATGACACTTGTCATCACAATGCTCCATGGCCTTTATCGTCACAATGCTCCCAGGCACTTTTCATCACGATGTTCCATGAAAACTTTCATCACATTGCTCCATGACCATTGTCATCACAATAGTCCATACCCTTGTCAACACAATGCTGCAAAATCCCTGTCATCAAAATTCTCCATGACTGCTGTCATCACAATAATCCAGGACAATTTTCATAAGAATGCTTCATACCCCCAGTCATCACAGTGCTCCATGATACCTTTCATCACAATTCCTAGATGATCAATGTCATCACAATGCCCCATGACACCTGTCATCACAATTCGCTATGACCCTTGTCATCACAATACTCGATGAACCGTGTCATCACAGTGTTCCAGGGCACATGTCATCACAAAGATCCATGACTACTTTCATCACAATGCTCCAATACACCTGTCATCACAATGCTCCATGGCCCCTGTTATCATATTGCTCCATGATCTCTTTGATAACAATGCTCCATGACCAGTGTCATCACCATGCCTCATGACGCCTGTCATCTCAATGCTCCATGGTCCCTTTCATCACAATGCTCCATGAACCCAGTCATCACAATGTTCCCTGCCCTTTTCATCACAATGCTCCATGGGTCCTGTCATTACAATGCTCCATGCCCTTGTCATCAAAATGCTCCAGAACCCTTGTCATCATAATGCTCCATGCCAATGTCATCAAAATGCCCCATGACACTTGTCATCACAATGCTCCATGGCCTTTGTCATCACAATGTTCCATGGGCCCTGTCATCACAATGCTCCATGCCCTTGTCATCAAAATGCTCCAGAAATCTTGTCATCATAATGCTCCATGCCAATGTCATCACAATGCCCCATGACACTTGTCATCACAATGTTCCATGGCCCCTGTCATCACAGTGCTCCATGATACCTTTCATCACAATTCTAGATGACCACTGTCATCACAATGCCCCATGACAGATGTCATCACAATTCGCCATGGTCCTTGTCATCACAAGGTTCCAGGACACTTGTCATCACAATGATCTACGATCACTTTCTTCACAATGCTCCATGACCCCGGTCATCACAACGTTCCATGAAATTTGTCATCAAAAGGCTCCATGACCCTGGTCACCACAAGGTTCCCTGCTCTTGTCATCACAATGCTCCATGACCCTTGTAATCACAATGGTACATGGCCTTGTCACCACAATGCTCCATAGCCTCTGTCATCATCATGCTCCATGGTCTTTTTCATCACAATGCTCAATGACCGCTGTCATCACTATGCTTGATGACCATTGTCATCAAAATGCTCCAAGGCCCTTGTCATCACAATGCCTCATGGTCTTTGTAATCACAATGCTCAATGACCCCTGTCATCACAATGCTCCATGCCTTTGTCATCACAATTCTCCATGATCCCTTTAATCACAATGATCCCTGCCAATATCTTCACAATGTTCCATGTCTCCTGTAATCACAATGCTCCATGCCCTTGTCCTCACAATGCTCCAGGTCATATGTCATCACCATGCTTCATGCCCGTGTCATCACAATGCTCCATGAATCTTGTCTTCACAATGCTCCATGGCCCATGTCATCACAATGCTCCATGACCACTGTCATCACAATGCTCTATGGCCTTTTTCATCACAATGCTCCATGACCCCTGTCAACACAATGCCCCATGACCCCTGTCATCATGATGGTCCATGGCCCTTGTCATCACAATGCTCCATGAAACATTTCCTCACAATGCTCCAGTACGCCTTTCATCCAAATTCCCCATGGCCACTGTCATCACAATTCTCCATGACCCCTGTCATCATAGTGGTCCATGACCCATTTCATCTCAATGCTCCATGACACCTGTCATCACAATGCTCCTTGGCCCCTGTAATCACAGTGCTCCATGACACGTTTCATCTCAATGCTCCATGCCCTCACTCATCACAATGCCCCATGACCCCTGTAATCACAATGCTCCTTGGCCCTTGTCATCACAGTGCTCCAAGCCTGTTTCATCACACTGCTCCATGGCACCTGTAATCACAATGCTCCATGTCCTTGTCATCACAAGGCTCCAGAATTCTTGTCATTAAAATGCTCCATGTCCGTTTCATCACCGTGCTCCATGACAATTGTCATCAAAATGCTCCATGTCCGTTTCATTACCTTGCTCCATGACACTTGTCATCACAATGCTCCATGGACCCTCTCATTACTGTGCTCCATAATAACTTTAATCACATTTCTAGATGACCACGGCCTTCACAATGCCCCATGACATTGTCACCACAATTCGCCATGATCATTGTCATCACAATGCTCCATGAACCATGTCATCACAGGGTCCCAGGACACTTGTCATCACAATGATCCATTACCACTTTCATCACAATTCTCCATGACCACTGTCATCTCAATGCTCCATGTCCTTTGTATTCACAATGCTCCATGGCCCCTGTAATCACAGTGCTCCATAACACCTTTCATCATAATGCTCCATGACCACTGTCATCTCAATGCCCCATGACGCCTGTCATCACAATTCTCCAAGGCCCCTCTCATCACAATGCTCCATGACACTTGTCATCACATGGCTCCATAACACCTGTCATCACAGTGTTCCCTGCCCATGTCATCACAATGCTCCATGTCCCCTATAATCACAATGCTCCATGCCTATTTCCTCACAATGCTCCAGAATTCTTGTCATCACAATGTTCCATGACCGTGGCATCACAATGCTCCATGGCCCTTGTCATCACCATGCTCCAGAATTCTTGTCATCACAATGTTCCATGACCGTGTCATCACAATGCTCCATGACCCTGGTCATCACACTTCTTCCTGACCTTTGTCATCACAATGCTCTATGTCGCTTTTCATCACAATTCTCAATGACCACTTTAATCACTATGCTCGCTGACCATTTTCATCACATTTCTCTATTGTCATTACAATTCCCCATGGCCCCTTTCATCACAATGCTCCATGATGCCTGTCATCACAATGCTCCATGACCCTTGTCATCACAATGCTCCATGGCTTTTGTTATCACAATGCTCCAGGACCAGTTTCATCACAATACTCCATCCCCCTTGTCATCACAGTGCACAATGAAACCTTTCACTACAATGCTCCATGACACTTGTCATCACAATGCTCAATGGCCTTTATCGTCACAATGCTCCCAGGCACTTTGCATCACGATGTTCCATGAAAACTTTCATCCCATTGCTCCATGACCATTGTCATCACAATAGTCCATACCCTTGTCAACACAATGCTGCAAAATCCCTGTCATCACAATTCTCCATGACTGCTGTCATCACAATAATCCAGGACAATTTTCATAAGAATGCTTCATGCCCCCACTCATCCCAGTGCTCCATGATACCTTTCATCACAATTCCTAGATGATCAATGTCATCACAATGCCCCATGACACCTGTCATCACAATTCGCTATGACCCTTGTCATCACAATACTCGATGAACCGTGTCATCACAGTGTTCCAGGGCACATGTCATCACAATGATCCATGACTACTTTCATCACAATGCTCCAATACACCTGTCATCACAATGCTCCATGGCCCCTGTTATCATATTGCTCCATGATCTCTTTGATCACAATGCTCCATGACCAGTGTCATCACCATGCCTCATGACGCCTGTCATCTCAATGCTCCATGGTCCCTTTCATCACAATGCTCCATGAACCCAGTCATCACAATGTTCCCTGCCCTTTTCATCACAATGCTCCATGGGTCCTGTCATCACAATGCTCCATGCCCTTGTCATCAAAATGCTCCAGAACACTTGTCATCATAATACTCCATGCCAATGTCATCAAAATGCCCCAGGACACTTGTCATCACAATGCTCCATGGCCTTTGTCATCACAATGTTCCATGGCCCCTGTCATCACAATGCTCCATGCCCTTGTCATCAAAATGCTCCAGAACTCTTGTCATCATAATGCTCCATGCCAATGTCATCACAATGCCCCATGACACTTGTCATCACAATGCTCCATGGCCTTTGTCATCACAATGTTCCATGGCCCCTGTCATCACAGTGCTCCATGATACCTTTCATCACAATTCTAGATGACCACTGTCATCACAATGCCCCATGACAGATGTCATCACAATTCGCCATGGTCCTTGTCATCACAATGCTCCATGAACCGTGTCATCACAAGGTTCCAGGACACTTGTCATCACAATGATCTACGATCACTTTCATCACAATGCTCCATGAACCCTGTCATCTCAATGCTCCATATCCTTTGTATTCACAATGCTCCATGGTCCGTGTAATCACAGTGCTCCATGATCCCTTTCATCACAATGCTCCAAGACCGCTGTCATCACAATGCCCCATGACACCTGCCATCACTAATCTCCAAGGCCTCTCTTACCAAAAAGCTCCATGATCCCTGTCAGCACAATGTTCGATGACACTTTTCATCACAATGCTCCATGACCCCTGTCATCACAAAGTTCTCTGTCCATATCATCACAATGCTTCTTTTCACGTTTAATCACAATGCTCCATGCCCTTTCATTACAATGCTCCAGAATTCTTGTCATCGCAATGTTCCTTGACCGTGTCATCACAATGCTCCATGACGCTTGTCATCACAAAGCTCCATGACCCCTGTCATCACATTGATCCATGACTCCTTTCCTCACAGTGCTCCAGTACCCTTTTCATCACAATGCTCCATGCCATTTTCAGCACAATGCTCCTTGGACCCTGTCATCAAAATGCTCCATCCCCTTTTCATCACAATGCTCCAGATATCCTATCATTACAATGCTCCATGCCCGTTTCAACACAATGCTCCATGACCCATGTCATCAAAATGCTTTATGAAACTTGTTATCAGAATATTCCATGACCCCTGTCATCAAAATGATCCATGACAGTTGTCATCACAATGCTGCATGATACCTTTCATCCCAACTCTCTGTGACTGCTGTCATCACAATGCTCCAGGACAATTTTCATCACAATGCTCCATGCCACCTGTCTTCACAGTGCCCCTTAAGACCTGTAATCACAATGCTCCATGACCCTGTCATCACAATGCTACATGACCCCTGTCATCACATTGTTCCATGGCCTATGTATTCACAATGCTCCATGGACCCTGTAATCACACTGCTCCATGTTCCCTTTCAACACGATGCTCCATGACCCCGGTCATCACAACGTTCCATGAAAGTTGTCATCAAAAGGCTTCATGACCCTGGTCACCACAAGGTTCCCTGCTCTTTTCATCACAATGCTCCATGACCCTTGTAATCACAATGGTACATGGCCTTGTCCCCACAATGCTCCATAGCCTCTGTCATCACCATGCTCCATGGTCTTTCAAATCACAATGCTCAATGACCACTGTCATCACTATGCTTGATGACAATTGTCATCAAAATGCTCCAAGGCCCCTGTCATCACAATGCCTCATGGTCTTTGTAATCACAATGATCAATGACCCCTTGTCATTACAATGCTCCATGCCTTTGTCATCACAATGCTCCATGATCCCTGTAATCACAATGATCCCTGCCAATATCATCACAATGTTCCATGTCTCCTGTAATCACAAGGCTCCATGCCCTTGTCATCACAAAGCTCCACGTCTGTTGTCATCACCATGCTTCATGCCCGTGTCATCACAGTGCTCCATGAAATTTGTCTTCACAATGCTCCATGGCCCATGTCATCACAATGCTCCATGACCACTGTCATCACAATGCTCTATGGCCTTTTTCATCACAATGCTCCGTGACCCCTGTCAACACAATGCCTGATGACCCCTGTCATCAAAATCCTAAATGGCACTTGTAATCACAATGCTCTATGACGCCTGTCATCACTATTCTCCTTGTCACTTGTCATCACAATGCTCCATGGCCCCTGTATTCACAGTACTCCATAACCCCTTTCATCACAATGCCCAATGCCACCTCTCATCACAAATCTCCATGGCATTTGTCATCACGATGCTCCATGACCCTTTTCATCACAATGCTCGATGGCCCTTGTCATCACAATGTTCCTTGGTGCTTTTCATCGCAGTGCTCCGTGACAACTTTCATCAAAATACTCCAAGATTTGTTTCATCACAAAGCTCCATGGCCCTTGTCATTACAAATCCACATGATCCCTTTCATCACAATTCTCCATGGCAACTTACATAAAAATGCTCCATGCCCCTGTCATCACAATGCCCAATGATACCTGTTTTTACAATGATCCATGACCCTTGTCATCACAAGGCTCCATGTCCCTTGTATTCACAATACTCCATGGCCCTTGTCATCACAATGCTCCATAGTGCTTTTCATCACAATGCTCTCTGACCGCTTTCAGCACAATGCCCCATGACCCCTGTCATCATGATGGTCCATGGCCCTTGTCATCACAATGCTCCATGAAATATTTCCTCACAATGCTCCAGTACGCCTTTCATCCAAATTCCCCATGGCCACTGTCATCACAATTCTCCATGACCCCTGTCATCATAATGGTCCATGACACGTTTCATCTCAATGCTCCATGACAGCTGTCATCACAATGCTCCTTGGCCTTTGTCATCACAATGCTCCATGGCCCCTGTAATCACAGTGCTCCATGACCCGTTTCATCTCAATGCTCCATGACCTCACTCATCACAATGCCCCATGAACCCTGTAATCACAATGCTCCTTGGCCCTTGTCATCACAGTGCTCCAAGCCTTTTTCATCACACTGCTCCATGGCACCTGTAATCACAATGCTCCATGTCCTTGACATCACAAGGCTCCAGAATTCTTGTCATTAAAATGCTCCATGTCCGTTTCATCACCTTGCTCCATGACACTTGTCAGCACAATGCTCCATGGACCCTCTCATTACTGTGCTCCATAATAACTTTAATCACATTTCTAGATGACCACTGCCTTCACAATGCCCCATGACATTGTCACCACAATTCGCCATGACCATTGTCATCACAATGCTCCATGAACCATGTCATCACAGGGTCCCAGGACACTTGTCATCACAATGATCCATTACCACTTTCATCACAATGCTCCATGACCACTGTCATCTCAATGCTCCATGGCTTTGTATTCACAATGCTCCATGGCCCCTGTAATCACAGTGCTCCATAACACCTTTCATCATAATGCTCCATGACCACTGCCATCTCAATGCCCCATGACGCATGTCATCACAATTCTCCAAGGCCCCTCTCATCACAATGCTCCATGACACGTGGCATCACATTGCTCCATAACACCTGTCATCACAGTGTTCCCTGACCATGTCTTCACAATGCTCCATGTCCCCTATAATCACAAAGCTCCGTGCCTTTTTCCTCACAATGCTCCAGAATTCTTGTCATCACAATGTTCCATGACCGTGGCATCACAATGCTACATGACCCTGGTCATCACACTTCTTCCTGACCGTTGTCATCACAATGCTCTATGTCGCTTTTCGTCACAATTCTCAATGACCACTTTAATCACTATGCTCGCTGACCATTTTCATCACATTTCTCTATTGTCATTACAATTCCCCATGGCCCCTTTCGTCACAATGCTCCATGATGCCTGTCATCACAATGATCCATGACCCTTGTCATCACAATGCTCCATGGCTTTTGTTATCACAATGCTCCAGGACCAGTTTCATCACAATACTCCATCCCCCTTGTCATCACAGTGCACAATGAATCCTTTCATTACAATGCTCCATGACACTTGTCATCACAATGCTCAATGGCCTTTATCGTCACAATGCTCCCAGGCACTTTTCATCACGATGTTCCATGAAAACTTTCATCACATTGCTCCATGACCATTGTCATCACAATAGTCCATACCCTTGTCAACACAATGCTGCAAAATCCCTGTCATCAAAATTCTCCATGACTGCTGTCATCACAATAATCCAGGACAATTTTCATAAGAATGCTTCATGCCCCCAGTCATCACAGTGCTCCATGATACCTTTCATCACAATTCCTAGATGATCAATGTCATCACAATGCCCCATGACACCTGTCATCACAATTCGCTATGACCCTTGTCATCACAATACTCGATGAACTGTGTCATCACAGTGTTCCAGGGCACATGTCATCACAAAGATCCATGACTACTTTCATCACAATGCTCCAATACACCTGTCATCACAATGCTCCATGGCCCCTGTTATCATATTGCTCCATGATCTCTTTGATAACAATGCTCCATGACCAGTGTCATCACCATGCCTCATGACGCCTGTCATCTCAATGCTCCATGGTCCCTTTCATCACAATGCTCCATGAACCCAGTCATCAAAATGTTCCCTGCCCTTTTCATCACAATGCTCCATGGGTCCTGTCATCACAATGCTCCATGCCCTTGTCATCAAAATGCTCCAGAACTCTTGTCATCATAATGCTCCATGCCAATGTCATCAAAATGCCCCATGACACTTGTCATCACAATGCTCCATGGCCTTTGTCATCACAATGTTCCATGGCCCCTGTCATCACAATGCTCCATGCCCTTGTCATCAAAATGCTCCAGTACTCTTCTCATCATAATGCTCCATGCCAATGTCATCACAATGCCCCATGACATTTGTCATCACAATGCTCCATGGCCTTTGTCATCACAATGCTCCATGGCGTTTGTCATCACAATGTTCCATGGCCCCTGTCATCACAGTGCTCCATGATACCTTTCATCACAATTCTAGATGAGCACTGTCATCACAATGCCCCATGACAGATGTCATCACAATTCGCCATGGTCCTTGTCATCACAATGCTCCATGAACCGTGTCATCACAAGTTTCCAGGACACTTGTCATCACAATGATCTATGATCACTTTCATCACAATGCTCCATGAATCCTGTCATCTCAATGCTCCATATCCTTTGTATTCACAATGCTCCATGGTCCGTGTAATCACAGTGCTCCATGACCCCTTTCATCACAATGCTCCAAGACCGCTGTCATCACAATGCCCCATGACACCTGCCATCACTAATCTCCAAGGCCTCTTTTACCAAAAAGCTCCATGATCCCTGTCAGCACAATGTTCGATGACACTTTTCATCACAAAGCTCCATGAACCCTGTCATCACAAAGTTCTCTGTCCATATCATCACAATGCTCCTTGTCACCTTTAATCACAATGCTCCATGCCCTTTCATCACAATGCTCCAGAATTCTTGTCATCGCAATGTTCCTTGACCGTGTCATCACAATGCTCCATGACCCTTGTCATCGCAAAGCTCCATGACCCCTGTCATCACAATGATCCATGACTCCTTTCCTCACAGTGCTCCAGTACCCTTTTCATCACAATGCTCCATGCCATTGTCAGCACAATGCTCCTTGGACCCTGTCATCAAAATGCTCCATCCCCATTTCATCACAATGCTCCAGATATCCTATCATTAAAATGCTCAATGCCCGTGTCAACACAATGCTCCGTGACCCCTGTCATCAAAATGCTTTATGAATCTTTTTAACAGAATGATCCATGATCCCTGTCTTCAAAATGATCCATGACCGTTGTCATCACAATGATGCATGTTACCTTTCATTCCAATTCTCTGTGACCGCTGTCATCACAATGCTCCAGGACAATTTTCATCAGAATGCTCCATTCCCCCTATCATCACAGTGCCCCATAACCCCTGTAATCACACTGCTCCATGACCGTGTCATCACAATGCTACATGAGACCTGTCATCACATTGTTCCATGGCCTATGTATTCACAATGCTCCATGGACCCTGTAATCACACTGTTCCATGTTCCCTTTCAACACAATGCTCCATGACCCCTGTCATCACAACGTTCCTTGAAAGTTGTCATCAAAATTCTCCATGACCCCGGTGACCACAAGGTTCCCTTCCCATGTCATCACAATGCTCCATGACCTTCCTAATCACAATGGTACATGGCCTTGTCATCACAATGCTCCATGGCCTCTGTCATCACCATGCTCCATGGTCTTTCTCATCACAATGCTCTATGACCCCTGTCATCACAAGCTTGATGACCATTGTCATCACAATGCTCCAAGGCCCCTGTCATCACAATGCCTCATGGTCTTTGTAATCACAATGCTCAATGACCCCTGTCATCACAATGCTCCATGCCGTTGTCATCACAATGCTCCATGCCCTTGTCATCACAATGCTCCAGAACACTTGTCATCATAATGCTCCATTCCCGTGTCATCACAGTGCTCCATGATACCTTTAATCAAAATTCTACATGACCACTGTCATCACAATGCAAGATGACCAATGTCATCACAATGCCCCATGACACGTGTCATCACAATGCGCCTTGCCCCTTGTCATCTCAATGCTGTATGAACCGTGTCATCACTAGCTTCCAGGACCCTTGTCATCACAATGTTCCATGAACTCTTTATCTCAATGTTCCATGGCCTTTGTATTCACAATGCTCCATTGTCCCTATAATCGCGTTGCTCCATGAACACTTTCATCACAATGCTCCTTGACCACTGTCACCATAATGCCCCATGATGTCTCTCATCACTGTGCTCCAAAGCCACTCTCATCAAAATGCTCCATGATCTGTGTCAGCACAATATTGCATGACACTTGTCATCACAATGCTCCATGATCCTTGTAATCACAATGATCCCTCCCAATGTCATCACAATTCTCCATGTCTCCTGTAATCACAATGCCCCATGCGCTTGTCATCACAATGCTCCATGGCCCTTGTCATCACAATGTTCCATGAAACATTTCTTCACAATGCTCCACTACGTCTTTCATCCAAATTCCCCATGGCCACTGTCATCACAATTCTCCATGACCCCTGTCATCGTAATGGTCCATGACACGTTTCATCTCAATGCTCCATGACACCTGTCATCACAATGCTCCACGGCTTTTGTCATCACAATGCTCCATGGACCCTCTAATCACAGTGCTCCATGACCCGTTTCATCTCAATGCTCCATTACCTCACTCATCACAATGCCCCATGAACACTGTAATCACAATGCTCGATGACCCTTGTCATCACAGTGCTCCAAACCTTTGTCATCACACTGCTCCATGGCCCGTGTAATCACAATGCTCCATGCCCTTGTCATCACAATGCTCCAGAACTCTTGTCATTATAAGGCTCCATGTCCGTTTCATCACCATGCTCCATGACACTTGTCATCACAATGCTCCATGGCCCCTCTCATTACTGTGCTCCATAATAACTTTAATCACACTTCTAGATGACCCCTGCCATCACAATGCCCCATGACATTGTCATCACAATTCGCCATGACCATTGTCATCACAATGCTCCATGAACCATGTCATCACAGGGTTCCAGGACACTTGTCATCACAATGATCCATTACCACTTTCATCACAATGCTCCATGACCACTGTCATCTCAATGCTCCATGGCCTCTGTATTCACAATGCTCCATGGCCCCTATAATCACAGTGCTCCATAACACCCTTCATCATAATGCTCCATGACCACTGCCAACTCAATGCCTCATGATGCCTGTCATCACAATTCTCCAAGGCCCGTGTCATCACAGTGTTCCTTGCCCATGTCATCACAATGCTCCATGTCCCCTATAATCACAATGCTCCATGCCTTTTTCCTCACAATGCTCCAGAATTCTGGTCATCACAATGTTCCAAGACCGTGTCATCACAATGCTACATGACCCTGGTCATCACAGTTCTCCATGACCTTTGTCATCACAATGCTCTATGTCGCTTTTCATCACAATTCTCAATGACCACTTTAATCACTATGCTCGCTGACCATTTTCATCACATTGCTCTATTGTCATTACAATTCCCCATGGCCCCTTTCTTCACAATTCTCCATGATGCCTGTCATCACAATGCTCCATGGCTTTTGTTGTCACAATGCTCCAGGACCAGTTTCATCACAATACTCAATCCCCCTTGTCATCAAAGTGCACAATGAAACCTTTCATTACAATGCTCCATGACACTTGTCATCACAATGCTCCATGGCCTTTATCGTCACAATGCTCCCAGGCACTTACCATCACGATGTTCCATGAAAACTTTCATCACATTGCTCCATGACCATTGTCATCACAATAGTCCATACCCTTGTCAACACAATGCTGCATAATCCCTGTCATCACAATTCTCCATGACTTCTGTCATCACAATAATCCAGGACAATTTTCATAACTATGCTTCATGCTCCCAGTCATCACAGTGCTCCATGATACCTTTCATCACAATTCCTAGATGATCAATGTCATCACAATGCCCCATGACACCTGTCATCACAATTCGCTATGACCCTTGTCATCACAATTCTCGATGAACCGTGTCATCACAGTGTTCCAGGATACATGTCATCACAATGATCCATGACTACTTTCATCACAATGCTCCAATACACTTGTCATCACAATGCTCAGTGGCCCCTGTTTTCATATTGCTCCATGATCTCTTTCATCACAATGCTCCATGACCACGGTCATCACCATGCCTCATGACGCCTGTCATCTCAATGCTCCATGGCCCCTTTCATCACAATGCTCCATGAACCCAGTCATCACAGTGTTCCCTGCCCTTTTCATCACAATGCTCCATGGGCCCTGTCATCACCATGCTCCATGCCCTTGTCAACAAAAAGCTCCAGAACACTTGTCATCATAATGCTCCATGCCAATGTCATCAAAATGCCCCATGACACTTGTCATCACAGTGCTCCAGAACTCTTGTCATCATAATGCTCCATGCCATTGTCATAAAAATGCCCCATGACACTTGTCATCACAATGCTCCATGGCCTTTGTATTCACAATGCTCCATGGCCCCTGTCATCACAGTGCTCCATGATACCTTACATCACAATTCTAGATGACCACTGTCATAACAATGCCCCATGACAGATGTCATCACAATTTACCATGGTATTTGTCATCACAATGCTCCATGAACCCTGTCATCCCAATGCTCCATAGCCCTTGTATTCACAATGCTCCATTGCCCCTGTAATCACAGTGCTCCATGACCCCTTTCAACACAATGCTCCAAGACCGCTGTCATCACAATTTCCCATGATGCCTGCTATCACAAATCTCCAAGGCCTCTCTTACCAGAAAGCTGCATGATCCCTTTCAGCACAATGTTCCATGACTCTTTTCATCACAATGCTCCATGACCCCTGTCATCACAAATTTCTCTACCCATATCATCACAATGCTCCTTGTCACCTTTAATCACAATGCTCCATGCCCTTTCATCACAATGCTCCAGAATTCTTGTCATCGCAATGTTCCTGGACCGTGTCATCACAATGATCCATGACTCCTTTCCTCACAGTGCTCCAGTACCCTTTTCATCACAATGCTCCATGCCATTGTCAGCACAATGCTCTTTGGAACCTGTCATCAAAATGCTCCATCCCCTTTTCATCACAATGCTCCAGATAGCCTATCATCACAATGCTCCATGCCCGTGTCAACACAATGCTCCATGACCCCTGTCATCAAAATGCTTTATGAAGCTTCTTATCAGAATGTTCCATGACCCCTGTCATCAAAATGATCCATGACCGTTGTCATCACAATGCTGCATGATACCTTTCATCCCAATTCTCTGTGACCGCTGTCATCACAATGCTCCAGGACAATTTTCATCACAATGCTCCATGCCCCCTGTCATCACAGTGCCCCATAACCCCTGTAATCACAATGCTCCATGACCCTGTCATCACAACACTACATGACCCCTGTCATCACATTGTTCCATGGCCTATGTATTCACAATGCTCCATGGACCCTGTAATCACACTGCTCCATGTTCCCTTTCAACACAATGCTCCATGACCCCTGTCATCACAACTTTCCATGAAAGTTGTCTTCAAAATGCTCCATGACCCCGGTCACCACAAGGTTCCCTGCCCTTGTCATCACAATGCTCCATGACCCTTGTAATCACAATGGTACATGGCCTTGTCATCACAATGTTCCATGGCCTCTGTCATCACCATGCTCCATGGTCTTTCTCATCACAATGCTCTATGACCCCTGTCATCACAATGCTTGATGACCATTGTCATCACAATGCTCCAAGGCCCCTGTCATCACAATGCCTCATGGTCTTTGTAATCACAATGCTCAATGACCCCTGTCATCACAATGCTCCATGGCCCCTGTAATCACAATGCTCAATACCCTTGTCATCACAATGCTCCAGAACACTTGTCATCAGAATGCTGCATTCCCGTGGCATCCCATTGCTCAATGACACTTGTCATCAAAATGTTCCTTGCCCTTTGTCATCACAGTGCTCCCTGATACCTTTAATCAAAATTCTACATGAACACTGTCATCACAATGCAAGATGACCAAGGTCATCACAATGCCCCATGACACGTGTCATCACAATTCACCTTGGCCCTTGTCATCTCAATGCTGTATGAACCGTGTCATCACTAGGTGCCAGGACACTTGTCATCACAGTGATCCATGACCACTTTCATCACAATGCTCCATGAACTTTGTTATGTCAATGCTCCATGGCCTTTGTATTCACAATGCTCCATTGACCCGATAATCGCGTTGCTCCATGAACACTTTCATCACAATGCTCCTTGACCACTGTCACCATAATGCCCCATGAGGTCTCTCATCACTGTGCTCCAAGGCCACTCTCATCAAAATGCTCCATGATCTGTGTCAGCCCAATATTGCATGACACTTGTCATCACAATGCTCCATGATCCCTGTAATCACAATGATCCCTGCCAATGTTATCAAATTGCTCCATGTCTCCTGTAATCACAATACTCCATGCCCTTGTCATCACAATGCTCCAGGTGTGTTGTCATCACCATGCTTCATGCCCGTGTCATCACAATGCTCCATGAATCTTGTCTTCACAATGCTCCATGGCCTTTGTCATCACAATGCTCCGTGACCCCTGTCAACACAATGCCTGATGAACACTGTCATCAAAATGCTAAATGGCACTTGTCATCACAATGCTTTATGATGCCTGTCATCACCATTCTCCATGTCACTTGTTGTCACAATGCTCCATCGCCCCTGTAACCACAGTACTCCATGACCCCTTTCATCACAATGCCCAATGCCACCTCTCATCACAATTCTCCATGGCATTTGTCATCACGATGCTCCATGACACCTGTCATCACAATGCTCCATGACACTTGTCATCACAATCCTCGATGGCCCTTGTCATCACAATGTTCCTTGGTGCTTTTCATCGCAATGCTCCATGACAAGTTTCATCAAAATACTCCAAGATTTGTTTCATCAGAATGCTCCATGGCCCTTGTCATTACAAATCCACATGATCCCTTTCATCACAATTCTCCATGGCAACTTACATAAAAATCCTCCATGCCCCTGTCATCACAATGCCCAATAATACCTGTTTTTACAATGATCCAAGACCCTTGTCATCACAAGGCTCCATGTCCCTTGTATTCACAATGCTCCATGGGCCTTGTCATCACAATGCTCCATGAAATATTTCCTCACAATGCTCCAGTACGCCTTTCATCCAAATTCCCCATGGCCACTGTCATCACAATTCTCCATGACCCCTTCATCGTAATGGTCCATGACCCGTTTCATCTCAATTCTCCATGACACCTGTCATCACAATGCTCCATGGCCTTTGTCATCACAGTGCTCCATGGCCCCTGTAATCACAGTGCTCCATGACCCGGTTCATCTCAATTCTACATGACCTCACTCATCACAATGCCCCATGACCCCTGTAATCCCAATGCTCGATGACCCTTGTCATCACAGTGCTCCAAGCCTTTGTCATCACACTGCTCCATGGCCCTTGTAATCACAATGCTCCATGCCCTTGTCATCACAAGGCTCCAGAACTCTTGTCATTATAATGCTCCTTGTCCGTTTCATCACCATGCTCCATGACACTTGTCATCACAATGCTCCATGGCCCCTCTCATTACTGTGCTCCATAATAACTTTAATCACATTTCTAGATGACCACTGCCATCACAATGCCCCATGACATTGTCATCACAATTCACCATGACCATTGTCATCACAATGCTCCATGAACAATGTCATCACAGGGTCCCAGGACACTTGTCATCACAATGATCCATTACCACTTTCATCTCAATGCTCCATGACCACTGTCATCTAAATGCTCCATGGCCTTTGTATTCACAATGCTCCATGGCCCCTGTAATCACAGTGCTCCATAACACCTTTCATCATAATGCTCCATAACCACTGCCATCTCAATGACCCATGATCCCTGTCATCACAATTCTCCAAGGCCCCTCTCATCACAATGCTCCATGACACTTGTCATCACATTGCTCAATAATACCTGTCATCACAGTGTTCCCTGCCCATGTCATCACAATGCTCCATGTCCCCTATAATCACAGCGCTCCATGCCTTTTTCCTCACAATGCTCCAGAATTCTTGTCATCACAATGTTCCATGACCGTGGCATCACAATGCTCCATGGCCCTTGTCATCACAATGCTCTATGTCGCATTTCATCACAATTCTCAATGACCACTTTAATCACTATGCTCGCTGACCATTTTCATCACATTTCTCTATTGTCATTACAATTCCCCATGACCCCTTTCTTCACAATGCTTCATGATGCCTGTCATCACAATGCTCCATGGCTTTTGTTATCACAATGCTCCAGGACCAGTTTCATCACAATACTCCATCCCCCTTGTCATCACAGTACACAATGAAACCTTTCATTACAATGGTCCATGACACTTGTCATCACAGTGCTCCATGGCCTTTATTGTCACAATGCTCCCAGGCACTTTTCATCACGATGTTCCATGAAAACTTTCATCACATTGCTCCATGACCATTTCAATCACAATAGTCCATACCCTTGTCAAAACAATGCTGCATAATCTCTGTCATCACAATTCTCCATGACTACTGTCATCACAATAATCCAGGACAATTTTCATAACAATGCTTCATGCCCCCAGTCCTCACAGTGCTCCATGATACCTTTCATCACAATTCCTAGATGATCAATGTCATCACAATGCCCCATGACACCTGTCATCACAATTCGCTATGACCCTTTTCATCACAATACTCGATGAACTGTGTCATCACAGTGTTCCAGGACACATGTCATCACAAAGATCCATGATTATTTTCATCACAATGCTCCAATACACCTTTCATCACAATGCTCCATGGCCCCTGTTATCATATTGCTCCATGATAACTTTCATCACAATGCTCCATGACCCTGTCATCACAATGCTACATGACCCCTGTCATCACATTGTTCCATGGCCTATGTATTCACAATGCTCCATGGACCCTGTAATCACACTGCTCCATGTTCCCTTTCAACACAATGCTCCATGACCCCTGTCATCACATCGTTCCATAAAAGTTGTCATCAAAATGCTCCATGACCCCGGTCACCACAAGGTTCGCTGCCCTTGTCATTACAATGCTCCATGACCCTTGTTATCACAATGATACATGACCTTTTCATCACAATGTTCCATGGCCTCTGTCATCACCATACTCAATGGTCGTTCTCATCACAATGCTCTATGACCCCTGTCATCACAATGCTTGATGACCATTGTCATCACAATGCTCCAAGGCCCCTTTCATCACAATGCTTCATGGTCTTTGTAATCCCAATACTCAATGACCCGTCATCACAATGCTCCATGCCGTTGTCATCACAATGCTCCATGGTCCCTGTAATCACAATGCTCAATACACTTCTCATCACAATGCTCCAGAACACTTGTCATCATAATGCTCCATTCCCGTGTCATCCCATTGCTCAATGACACTTGTCATCAAAATGTTCCTTGCCCTTTGTCATCACAGTGCTCCATGATACCTTTAATCAAAATTCTACATGACCACTGTCATAACAATGCAAGATGACCAAGGTCATCACAATGCCCCATGACATTCTCATCACAATTCACCATGACCATTGTCATCACAATGCTCCATGAACCATGTCATCACAGGGTCCCTGGACACTTGTCATCACAATGATCCATTACCACTTTCATCACAATGCTCCATGACCACTGTCTTCTCACTGCTCCATGGCCTTTGTATTCACAATGCTCCATGGCCCCTGTAATCACAGTGCTCCATAACACCTTTCATCATAATGCTCCATGACCACTGCCATCTCAAGGCCCCATGACGCCTGTCATCACAATTCGCTATGACCCTTGTCCTCACAATACTCGATGAACCGTGTCATCACAGTGTTCCAGGACACATGTCATCACAATGATCCATGACTACTCTCATCACAATGATCCAATACACCTGTCATCACAATGCTCCATGCCCTTGTCATCAAAATGCTCCAGAACTCTTGTCATCATAATGCTCCATGCCAATGTCATCAAAATGCCCCATGACACTTGTCATCACAATGCTCCATGGCTTTTGTCTTCACAAAGTTCCATGGCCCCTCTCATCACAATGCTCCATGCCCTTGTCATCAAAATGCTCCAGAACTCTTGTCATCATAATGCTCCATGCCAATGTCATCAAAATGCCCCATGACACTTGTCATCACAATGCTCCATGGCCTTTGTCTTCACAAAGTTCCATGGCCCCTCTCATCACAATGCTCCATGCCCTTGTCATCAAAATGCTCCAGAACTCTTGTCATCATAATGTTCCATGCCAATGTCATCAAAATGCCCCATGACACTTGTCATCACAATGCTCCAGAACTCTTGTCATCATAATGATGAATGCCCGTGTCATCACAAAGCTCCATGGTACTTGTCATCACAATGCTCCATGGCCTTTGTCATCACAATGTTCCATGGCCCCTGTCATCACAGTGCTCCATGATATCTTTCATCACAATTCTAGATGACCACTGTCATCACAATGCTCCAAGACACATGTCATCACAATTCGCCATGGCCCTTGTCATCACAATGCTCCATGACCCGTGTCATCACAATGGTCCAGGACACTTTTCATCACAATGATCCATGATCACTTTCATCACAATGCTCCATGAACCCTGTCATCTGAATGCTCCATAGCCTTTGTATTCACAATGCTCAATGGCCCCTGTAATCACAGTGCTCCATGAACCATTTCATCACAATGCTCCAAGACCGCTGTCATCACAATGCCCCATGACGCCTGCCCTCATTAATCTCCAAGTCGTCTTTTGCCAAAACGCTCCATGATCCCTGTCCGCACAATGTTCCATGACACTTTTCATCACAATGCTCCATGACCCCTGTAATCACAAAGTTCTCTGCCCATATCATCACAATGCTCCTTGTCACCTTTAATCACAATGCTCCATGCCCTTTCATCACAATGCTCCAGAATTCTTGTCATCACAATGTTCCTTGACCGTGTCATCACAATGCTCCATGACCCTTGTCATCGCAAAGCTCCATGACCCCTGTCATCACAATGATCCATGACTCCTTTCCTCACAGTTCTCCAGTACCCTTTTCATCACAATCCTCCATGCCATTGTCAGCACAATGCTCCTTGGACCCTGTCATCAAAATGCTCCATCCTCATTTCATCACAATGTTCCAGATATCCTATCATTAAAATGCTCAATGCCCGTGTCAACACAATGCTCCATGACCCCTGTCATCAAAATGCTTTATGAATCGTTTTAACAGAATGTTCCATGACCCCTGTCATCAAAATGATCCATGACCGTTGTCATCACAATGCTGCATGATACCTTTCATCCCAATTCTCTGTGACCACTGTCATCACAATGTTCCAGGACAATTTTCATCAGAATGCTCCATTCCCCCTATCATCACAGTGCCCCATAACCCCTGTAATCACACTGCTCAATGACCGTGTCATCACAATGCTACATGAGACC
The DNA here is from genome assembly GCF_965194825.1 of Balaenoptera physalus. NCBI lineage: Eukaryota > Metazoa > Chordata > Mammalia > Artiodactyla > Balaenopteridae > Balaenoptera > Balaenoptera physalus. The sequence continues at coordinate 477,620 of NW_028126244.1, read as the reverse complement.
TGTCATCACATTGTTCCATGGCCTATGTATTCACAATGCTCCATGGACCCTGTAATCACACTGTTCCATGTTCCCTTTCAACACAATGCTCCATGACCCCTGTCATCACAACGTTCTTGAAAGTTGTCATCAAAATTCTCCATGACCCCGGTGACCACAAGGTTCCCTTCGCATGTCATCACAATGCTCCATGACCTTCCTAATCACAATGGTACATGGCCTTGTCATCACAATGCTCCATGGCCTCTGTCATCACCATGCTCCATGGTCTTTCTCATCACAATGCTCTATGACCCCTGTCATCACAAGCTTGATGACCATTGTCATCACAATGCTCCAAGGCCCCTGTCATCACAATGCCTCATGGTCTTTGTAATCACAATGCTCAATGACCCCTGTCATCACAATGCTCCATGCCGTTGTCATCACAATGCTCCATGCCCTTGTCATCACAATGCTCCAGAACACTTGTCATCATAATGCTCCATTCCCGTGTCATCACAGTGCTCCATGATACCTTTAATCAAAATTCTACATGACCACTGTCATCACAATGCAAGATGACCAATGTCATCACAATGCCCCATGACACGTGTCATCACAATGCACCTTGCCCCTTGTCATCTCAATGCTGTATGAACCGTGTCATCACTAGCTTCCAGGACCCTTGTCATCACAATGTTCCATGAACTCTTTATCTCAATGTTCCATGGCCTTTGTATTCACAATGCTCCATTGTCCCTATAATCGCGTTGCTCCATGAACACTTTCATCACAATGCTCCTTGACCACTGTCACCATAATGCCCCATGATGTCTCTCATCACTGTGCTCCAAAGCCACTCTCAACAAAATGCTCCATGATCTGTGTCAGCACAATATTGCATGACACTTGTCATCACAATGCTCCATGATCCTTGTAATCACAATGATCCCTCCCAATGTCATCACAATTCTCCATGTCTCCTGTAATCACAATGCCCCATGCGCTTGTCATCACAATGCTCCATGGCCCTTGTCATCACAATGTTCCATGAAACATTTCTTCACAATGCTCCACTAGGTTTTTCATCCAAATTCCCCATGGCCACTGTCATCACAATTCTCCATGACCCCTGTCATCGTAATGGTCCATGACACGTTTCATCTCAATGCTCCATGACACCTGTCATCACAATGCTCCACGGCCTTTGTCATTACAATGCTCCATGGCCCCTCTAATCACAGTGCTCCATGACCCGTTTCATTTCAATGCTCCATTACCTCACTCATCACAATGCCCCATGAACACTGTAATCACAATGCTCGATGACCCTTGTCATCACAGTGCTCCAAGCCTTTGTCATCACACTGCGCCATGGCCCCTGTAATCACAATGCTCCATGCCCTTGTCATCACAATGCTCCAGAACTCTTGTCATTATAAGCCTCCATGTCCGTTTCATCACCATGCTCCATGACACTTGTCATCACAATGCTCCATGGCCCCTCTCATTACTGTGCTCCATAATAACTTTAATCACACTTCTAGATGACCACTGCCATCACAATGCCCCATGATATTGTCATCACAATTCGCCATGACCATTGTCATCACAATGTTCCATGAACCATGTCATCACAGGGTTCCAGGACACTTGTCATCACAATGATCCATTACCACTTTCATCACAATGCTCCATGACCACTGTCATCTCAATGCTCCATGGCCTCTGTATTCACAATGCTCCATGGCCCCTATAATCACAGTGCTCCATAACACCCTTCATCATAATGCTCCATGACCACTGCCAACTCAATGCCTCATGATGCCTGTCATCACAATTCTCCAAGGCCCGTGTCATCACAGTGTTCCCTGCCCATGTCATCACAATGCTCCATGTCCCCTATAATCACAATGCTCCATGCCTTTTTCCTCACAATGCTCCAGAATTCTGGTCATCACAATGTTCCAAGACCGTGTCATCACAATGCTACATGACCCTGGTCATCACAGTTCTCCATGACCTTTGTCATCACAATGCTCTATGTCGCTTTTCATCACAATTCTCAATGACCACTTTAATCACTATGCTCGCTGACCATTTTCATCACATTGCTCTATTGTCATTACAATTCCCCATGGCCCCTTTCTTCACAATTCTCCATGATGCCTGTCATCACAATGCTCCATGGCTTTTGTTGTCACAATGCTCCAGGACCAGTTTCATCACAATACTCAATCCCCCATGTCATCACAGTGCACAATGAAACCTTTCATTACAATGCTCCATGACACTTGTCATCACAATGCTCCATGGCCTTTATCGTCACAATGCTCCCAGGCACTTACCATCACGATGTTCCATGAAAACTTTCATCACATTGCTCCATGACCATTGTCATCACAATAGTCCATACCCTTGTCAACACAATGCTGCATAATCCCTGTCATCACAATTCTCCATGACTTCTGTCATCACAATAATCCAGGACAATTTTCATAACTATGCTTCATGCCCCCAGTCATCACAGTGCTCCATGATACCTTTCATCACAATTCCTAGATGATCAATGTCATCACAATGCCCCATGACACCTGTCATCACAATTCGCTATGACCCTTGTCATCACAATTCTCGATGAACCGTGTCATCACAGTGTTCCAGGATACATGTCATCACAATGATCCATGACTACTTTCATCACAATGCTCCAATACACTTGTCATCACAATGCTCCATGACCACGGTCATCACCATGCCTCATGACGCCTGTCATCTCAATGCTCCTTGGCCCCTTTCATCACAATGCTCCATGAACCCAGTCATCACAGTGTTCCCTGCCCTTTTCATCACAATGCTCCATGGGCCCTGTCATCACCATGCTCCATGCCCTTGTCAACAAAATGCTCCAGAACACTTGTCATCATAATGCTCCATGCCAATGTCATCAAAATGCCCCATGACACTTGTCATCACAGTGCTCCAGAACTCTTGTCATCATAATGCTCCATGCCATTGTCATAAAAATGCCCCATGACACTTGTCATCACAATGCTCCATGGCCTTTGTATTCACAATGCTCCATGGCCCCTGTCATCACAGTGCTCCATGATACCTTACATCACAATTCTAGATGACCACTGTCATAACAATGCCCCATGACAGATGTCATCACAATTTACCATGGTCCTTGTCATCACAATGCTCCATGAACCCTGTCATCCCAATGCTCCATAGCCCTTGTATTCACAATGCTCCATTGCCCCTGTAATCACAGTGCTCCATGACCCCTTTCAACACAATGCTCCAAGACCGCTGTCATCACAATTTCCCATGATGCCTGCCATCACAAATCTCCAAGGCCTCTCTTACCAGAAAGCTGCATGATCCCTTTCAGCACAATGTTCCATGACTCTTTTCATCACAATGCTCCATGACCCCTGTCATCACAAATTTCTCTACCCATATCATCACAATGCTCCTTGTCACCTTTTATCACAATGCTCCATGCCCTTTCATCACAATGCTCCAGAATTCTTGTCATCGCAATGTTCCTGGACCGTGTCATCACAATGATCCATGACTCCTTTCCTCACAGTGCTCCAGTACCCTTTTCATCACAATGCTCCATGCCATTGTCAGCACAATGCTCCTTGGAACCTGTCATCAAAATGCTCCATCCCCTTTTCATCACAATGCTCCAGATAGCCTATCATCACAATGCTCCATGCCCGTGTCAACACAATGCTCCATGACCCCCGTCATCAAAATGCTTTATGAAGCTTGTTATCAGAATGTTCCATGACCCCTGTCATCAAAATGATCCATGACCGTTGTCATCACAATGCTGCATGATACCTTTCATCCCAATTCTCTGTGACCGCTGTCATCACAATGCTCCAGGACAATTTTCATCACAATGCTCCATGCCCCCTGTCATCACAGTGCCCCATAACCCCTGTAATCACAATGCTCCATGACCCTGTCATCACAACACTACATGACCCCTGTCATCACATTGTTCCATGGCCTATGTATTCACAATGCTCCATGGACCCTGTAATCACACTGCTCCATGTTCCCTTTCAACACAATGCTCCATGACCCCTGTCATCACAACTTTCCATGAAAGTTGTCTTCAAAATGCTCCATGACCCCGGTCACCACAAGGTTCCCTGCCCTTGTCATCACAATGCTCCATGACCCTTGTAATCACAATGGTACATGGCCTTGTCATCACAATGTTCTATGGCCTCTGTCATCACCATGCTCCATGGTCTTTCTCATCACAATGCTCTATGACCCCTGTCATCACAATGCTTGATGACCATTGTCATCACAATGCTCCAAGGCCCCTGTCATCACAATGCGTCATGGTCTTTGTAATCACAATGCTCAATGACCCCTGTCATCACAATGCTCCATGGCCCCTGTAATCACAATGCTCAATACCCTTGTCATCACAATGCTCCAGAACACTTGTCATCATAATGCTGCATTCCCGTGGCATCCCATTGCTCAATGACACTTGTCATCAAAATGTTCCTTGCCCTTTGTCATCACAGTGCTCCCTGATACCTTTAATCAAAATTCTACATGAACACTGTCATCACAATGCAAGATGACCAAGGTCATCACAATGCCCCATGACACGTGTCATCACAATTCACCTTGGCCCTTGTCATCTCAATGCTGTATGAACCGTGTCATCACTAGGTGCCAGGACACTTGTCATCACAGTGATCCATGACCACTTTCATCACAATGCTCCATGAACTTTGTTATGTCAATGCTCCATGGCCTTTGTATTCACAATGCTCCATTGACCCGATAATCGCGTTGCTCCATGAACACTTTCATCACAATGCTCCTTGACCACTGTCACCATAATGCCCCATGAGGTCTCTCATCACTGTGCTCCAAGGCCACTCTCATCAAAATGCTCCATGATCTGTGTCAGCACAATATTGCATGACACTTGTCATCACAATGCTCCATGATCCCTGTAATCACAATGATCCCTGCCAATGTTATCAAATTGCTCCATGTCTCCTGTAATCACAATACTCCATGCCCTTGTCATCACAATGCTCCAGGTCTGTTGTCATCACCATGCTTCATGCCCGTGTCATCACAATGCTCCATGAATCTTGTCTTCACAATGCTCCATGGCCTTTGTCATCACAATGCTCCGTGACCCCTGTCAACACAATGCCTGATGAACACTGTCATCAAAATGCTAAATGGCACTTGTCATCACAATGCTTTATGATGCCTGTCATCACCATTCTCCATGTCACTTGTTGTCACAATGCTCCATGGCCCCTGTAACCACAGTACTCCATGACCCCTTTCATCACAATGCCCAATGCCACCTCTCATCACAATTCTCCATGGCATTTGTCATCACGATGCTCCATGACACCTGTCATCACAATGCTCCATGACACTTGTCATCACAATCCTCGATGGCCCTTGTCATCACAGTGTTCCTTGGTGCTTTTCATCGCAATGCTCCATGACAAGTTTCATCAAAATACTCCAAGATTTGTTTCATCAGAATGCTCCATGGCCCTTGTCATTACAAATCCACATGATCCCTTTCATCACAATTCTCCATGGCAACTTACATAAAAATCCTCCATGCCCCTGTCATCACAATGCCCAATAATACCTGTTTTTACAATGATCCAAGACCCTTGTCATCACAAGGCTCCATGTCCCTTGTATTCACAATGCTCCATGGGCCTTGTCATCACAATGCTCCATGAAATCTTTCCTCACAATGCTCCAGTACGCCTTTCATCCAAATTCCCCATGGCCACTGTCATCACAATTCTCCATGACCCCTTCATCGTAATGGTCCATGACCCATTTCATCTCAATTCTCCATGACACCTGTCATCACAATGCTCCATGGCCTTTGTCATCACAATGCTCCATGGCCCCTGTAATCACAGTGCTCCATGACCCGGTTCATCTCAATTCTACATGACCTCACTCATCACAATGCCCCATGACCCCTGTAATCCCAATGCTCGATGACCCTTGTCATCACAGTGCTCCAAGCCTTTGTCATCACACTGCTCCATGGCCCTTGTAATCACAATGCTCCATGCCCTTGTCATCACAAGGCTCCAGAACTCTTGTCATTATAATGCTCCTTGTCCGTTTCATCACCATGCTCCATGACACTTGTCATCACAATGCTCCATGGCCCCTCTCATTACTGTGCTCCATAATAACTTTAATCACATTTCTAGATGACCACTGCCATCACAATGCCCCATGACATTGTCATCACAATTCACCATGACCATTGTCATCACAATGCTCCATGAACAATGTCATCACAGGGTCCCAGGACACTTGTCATCACAATGATCCATTACCACTTTCATCTCAATGCTCCATGACCACTGTCATCTAAATGCTCCATGGCCTTTGTATTCACAATGCTCCATGGCCCCTGTAATCACAGTGCTCCATAACACCTTTCATCATAATGCTCCATAACCACTGCCATCTCAATGACCCATGATCCCTGTCATCACAATTCTCCAAGGCCCCTCTCATCACAATGCTCCATGACACTTGTCATCACATTGCTCAATAATACCTGTCATCACAGTGTTCCCTGCCCATGTCATCACAATGCTCCATGTCCCCTATAATCACAGCGCTCCATGCCTTTTTCCTCACAATGCTCCAGAATTCTTGTCATCACAATGTTCCATGACCGTGGCATCACAATGCTCCATGGCCCTTGTCATCACAATGCTCTATGTCGCATTTCATCACAATTCTCAATAACCACTTTAATCACTATGCTCGCTGACCATTTTCATCACATTTCTCTATTGTCATTACAATTCCCCATGACCCCTTTCTTCACAATGCTTCATGATGCCTGTCATCACCATGCTCCATGGCTTTTGTTATCACAATGCTCCAGGACCAGTTTCATCACAATACTCCATCCCCCTTGTCATCACAGTACACAATGAAACCTTTCATTACAATGGTCCATGACACTTGTCATCACAGTGCTCCATGGCCTTTATTGTCACAATGCTCCCAGGCACTTTTCATCACGATGTTCCATGAAAACTTTCATCATATTGCTCCATGACCATTTCAATCACAATAGTCCATACCCTTGTCAACACAATGCTGCATAATCCCTGTCATCACAATTCTCCATGACTGCCGTCATCACAATAATCCAGGACAATTTTCATAACAATGCTTCATGCCCCCAGTCCTCACAGTGCTCCATGATACCTTTCATCACAATTCCTAGATGATCAATGTCATCACAATGCCCCATGACACCTGTCATCACAATTCGCTATGACCCTTTTCATCACAATACTCGATGAACTGTGTCATCACAGTGTTCCAGGACACATGTCATCACAAAGATCCATGATTATTTTCATCACAATGCTCCAATACACCTTTCATCACAATGCTCCATGGCCCCTGTTATCATATTGCTCCATGATAACTTTCATCACAATGCTCCATGACCCTGTCATCACAATGCTACATGACCCCTGTCATCACATTGTTCCATGGCCTATGTATTCACAATGCTCCATGGACCCTGTAATCACACTGCTCCATGTTCCCTTTCAACACAATGCTCCATGACCCCTGTCATCACAACGTTCCATGAAAGTTGTCATCAAAATGCTCCATGACCCCGGTCACCACAAGGTTCGCTGCCCTTGTCATTACAATGCTCCATGACCCTTGTTATCACAATTATACATGACCTTTTCATCACAATGTTCCATGGCCTCTGTCATCACCATACTCAATGGTCGTTCTCATCACAATGCTCTATGACCCCTGTCATCACAATGCTTGATGACCATTGTCATCACAATGCTCCAAGGCCCCTTTCATCACAATGCTTCATGGTCTTTGTAATCCCAATACTCAATGACCCGTCATCACAATGCTCCATGCCGTTGTCATCACAATGCTCCATGGTCCCTGTAATCACAATGCTCAATACACTTCTCATCACAATGCTCCAGAACACTTGTCATCATAATGCTCCATTCCCGTGTCATCCCATTGCTCAATGACACTTGTCATCAAAATGTTCCTTGCCCTTTGTCATCACAGTGCTCCATGATACCTTTAATCAAAATTCTACATGACCACTGTCATAACAATGCAAGATGACCAAGGTCATCACAATGCCCCATGACATTCTCATCACAATTCACCATGACCATTGTCATCACAATGCTCCATGAACCATGTCATCACAGGGTCCCTGGACACTTGTCATCACAATGATCCATTACCACTTTCATCACAATGCTCCATGACCACTGTCTTCTCACTGCTCCATGGCCTTTGTATTCACAATGCTCCATGGCCCCTGTAATCACAGTGCTCCATAACACCTTTCATCATAATGCTCCATGACCACTGCCATCTCAAGGCCCCATGACGCCTGTCATCACAATTCGCTATGACCCTTGTCCTCACAATACTCGATGAACCGTGTCATCACAGTGTTCCAGGACACATGTCATCACAATGATCCATGACTACTCTCATCACAATGATCCAATACACCTGTCATCACAATGCTCCATGCCCTTGTCATCAAAATGCTCCAGAACTCTTGTCATCATAATGCTCCATGCCAATGTCATCAAAATGCCCCATGACACTTGTCATCACAATGCTCCATGGCTTTTGTCTTCACAAAGTTCCATGGCCCCTCTCATCACAATGCTCCATGCCCTTGTCATCAAAATGCTCCAGAACTCTTGTCATCATAATGCTCCATGCCAATGTCATCAAAATGCCCCATGACACTTGTCATCACAATGCTCCATGGCCTTTGTCTTCACAAAGTTCCATGGCCCCTCTCATCACAATGCTCCATGCCCTTGTCATCAAAATGCTCCAGAACTCTTGTCATCATAATGTTCCATGCCAATGTCATCAAAATGCCCCATGACACTTGTCATCACAATGCTCCAGAACTCTTGTCATCATAATGATGAATGCCCGTGTCATCACAAAGCTCCATGGTACTTGTCATCACAATGCTCCATGGCCTTTGTCATCACAATGTTCCATGGCCCCTGTCATCACAGTGCTCCATGATATCTTTCATCACAATTCTAGATGACCACTGTCATCACAATGCTCCAAGACACATGTCATCACAATTCGCCATGGCCCTTGTCATCACAATGCTCCATGACCCGTGTCATCACAATGGTCCAGGACACTTTTCATCACAATGATCCATGATCACTTTCATCACAATGCTCCATGAACCCTGTCATCTGAATGCTCCATAGCCTTTGTATTCACAATGCTCAATGGCCCCTCTAATCACAGTGCTCCATGAACCATTTCATCACAATGCTCCAAGACCGCTGTCATCACAATGCCCCATGACGCCTGCCCTCATTAATCTCCAAGTCGTCTTTTGCCAAAAAGCTCCATGATCCCTGTCCGCACAATGTTCCATGACACTTTTCATCACAATGCTCCATGACCCCTGTAATCACAAAGTTCTCTGCCCATATCATAACAATGCTCCTTGTCACCTTTAATCACAATGCTCCATGCCCTTTCATCACAATGCTCCAGAATTCTTGTCATCACAATGTTCCTTGACCGTGTCATCACAATGCTCCATGACCCTTGTCATCGCAAAGCTCCATGACCCCTGTCATCACAATGATCCATGACTCCTTTCCTCACAGTTCTCCAGTACCCTTTTCATCACAATCCTCCATGCCATTGTCAGCACAATGCTCCTTGGACCCTGTCATCAAAATGCTCCATCCTCATTTCATCACAATGCTCCAGATATCCTATCATTAAAATGCTCAATGCCCGTGTCAACACAATGCTCCATGACCCCTGTCATCAAAATGCTTTATGAATCGTTTTAACAGAATGTTCCATGACCCCTGTCATCAAAATGATCCATGACCGTTGTCATCACAATGCTGCATGATACCTTTCATCCCAATTCTCTGTGACCACTGTCATCACAATGTTCCAGGACAATTTTCATCAGAATGCTCCATTCCCCCTATCATCACAGTGCCCCATAACCCCTGTAATCACACTGCTCAATGACCGTGTCATCACAATGCTACATGAGACCTGTCATCACATTGTTCCATGGCCTATGTATTCACAATGCTCCATGGACCCTGTAATCACACTGTTCCATGTTCCCTTTCAACACAATGCTCCATGACCCCTGTCATCACAACGTTCTTGAAAGTTGTCATCAAAATTCTCCATGACCCCGGTGACCACAAGGTTCCCTTCGCATGTCATCACAATGCTCCATGACCTTCCTAATCACAATGGTACATGGCCTTGTCATCACAATGCTCCATGGCCTCTGTCATCACCATGCTCCATGGTCTTTCTCATCACAAAGCTCTATGACCCCTGTCATCACAAGCTTGATGACCATTGTCATCACAATGCTCCAAGGCCCCTGTCATCACAATGCCTCATGGTCTTTGTAATCACAATGCTCAATGACCCCTGTCATCACAATGCTCCATGCCGTTGTCATCACAATGCTCCATGCCCTTGTCATCACAATGCTCCAGAACACTTGTCATCATAATGCTCCATTCCCGTGTCATCACAGTGCTCCATGATACCTTTAATCAAAATTCTACATGACCACTGTCATCACAATGCAAGATGACCAATGTCATCACAATGCCCCATGACACGTGTCATCACAATGCGCCTTGCCCCTTGTCATCTCAATGCTGTATGAACCGTGTCATCACTAGCTTCCAGGACCCTTGTCATCACAATGTTCCATGAACTCTTTATCTCAATGTTCCATGGCCTTTGTATTCACGATGCTCCATTGTCCCTATAATCGCGTTGCTCCATGAACACTTTCATCACAATGCTCCTTGACCACTGTCACCATAATGCCCCATGATGTCTCTCATCACTGTGCTCCAAAGCCACTCTCAACAAAATGCTCCATGATCTGTGTCAGCACAATATTGCATGACACTTGTCATCACAATGCTCCATGATCCTTGTAATCACAATGATCCCTCCCAATGTCATCACAATTCTCCATGTCTCCTGTAATCACAATGCCCCATGCGCTTGTCATCACAATGCTCCATGGCCCTTGTCATCACAATGTTCCATGAAACATTTCTTCACAATGCTCCACTACGTCTTTCATCCAAATTCCCCATGGCCACTGTCATCACAATTCTCCATGAACCCTGTCATCGTAATGGTCCATGACACGTTTCATCTCAATGCTCCATGACACCTGTCATCACAATGCTCCACGGCCTTTGTCATCACAATGCTCCATGGCCCCTCTAATCACAGTGCTCCATGACCCGTTTCATCTCAATGCTCCATTACCTCACTCATCACAATGCCCCATGAACACTGTAATCACAATGCTCGATGACCCTTGTCATCACAGTGCTCCAAGCCTTTGTCATCACACTGCGCCATGGCCCCTGTAATCACAATGCTCCATGCCCTTGTCATCACAATGCTCCAGAACTCTTGTCATTATAAGCCTCCATGTCCGTTTCATCACCATGCTCCATGACACTTGTCATCACAATGCTCCATGGCCCCTCTCATTACTGTGCTCCATAATAACTTTAATCACACTTCTAGATGACCACTGCCATCACAATGCCCCATGACATTGTCATCACAATTCGCCATGACCATTGTCATCACAATGTTCCATGAACCATGTCATCACAGGGTTCCAGGACACTTGTCATCACAATGATCCATTACCACTTTCATCACAATGCTCCATGACCACTGTCATCTCAATGCTCCATGGCCTCTGTATTCACAATGCTCCATGGCCCCTATAATCACAGTGCTCCATAACACCCTTCATCATAATGCTCCATGACCACTGCCAACTCAATGCCTCATGATGCCTGTCATCACAATTCTCCAAGGCCCGTGTCATCACAGTGTTCCCTGCCCATGTCATCACAATGCTCCATGTCCCCTATAATCACAATGCTCCATGCCTTTTTCCTCACAATGCTCCAGAATTCTGGTCATCACAATGTTCCAAGACCGTGTCATCACAATGCTACATGACCCTGGTCATCACAGTTCTCCATGACCTTTGTCATCACAATGCTCTATGTCGCTTTTCATCACAATTCTCAATGACCACTTTAATCACTATGCTCGCTGACCATTTTCATCACATTGCTCTATTGTCATTACAATTCCCCATGGCCCCTTTCTTCACAATTCTCCATGATGCCTGTCATCACAATGCTCCATGGCTTTTGTTGTCACAATGCTCCAGGACCAGTTTCATCACAATACTCAATCCCCCTTGTCATCACAGTGCACAATGAAACCTTTCATTACAATGCTCCATGACACTTGTCATCACAATGCTCCATGGCCTTTATCGTCACAATGCTCCCAGGCACTTACCATCACGATGTTCCATGAAAACTTTCATCACATTGCTCCATGACCATTGTCATCACAATAGTCCATACCCTTGTCAACACAATGCTGCATAATCCCTGTCATCACAATTCTCCATGACTTCTGTCATCACAATAATCCAGGACAATTTTCATAACTATGCTTCATGCCCCCAGTCATCACAGTGCTCCATGATACCTTTCATCACAATTCCTAGATGATCAATGTCATCACAATGCCCCATGACACCTGTCATCACAATTCGCTATGACCCTTGTCATCACAATTCTCGATGAACCGTGTCATCACAGTGTTCCAGGATACATGTCATCACAATGATCCATGACTACTTTCATCACAATGCTCCAATACACTTGTCATCACAATGCTCCATGACCACGGTCATCACCATGCCTCATGACGCCTGTCATCTCAATGCTCCTTGGCCCCTTTCATCACAATGCTCCATGAACCCAGTCATCACAGTGTTCCCTGCCCTTTTCATCACAATGCTCCATGGGCCCTGTCATCACCATGCTCCATGCCCTTGTCAACAAAATGCTCCAGAACACTTGTCATCATAATGCTCCATGCCAATGTCATCAAAATGCCCCATGACACTTGTCATCACAGTGCTCCAGAACTCTTGTCATCATAATGCTCCATGCCATTGTCATAAAAATGCCCCATGACACTTGTCATCACAATGCTCCATGGCCTTTGTATTCACAATGCTCCATGGCCCCTGTCATCACAGTGCTCCATGATACCTTACATCACAATTCTAGATGACCACTGTCATAACAATGCCCCATGACAGATGTCATCACAATTTACCATGGTCCTTGTCATCACAATGCTCCATGAACCCTGTCATCCCAATGCTCCATAGCCCTTGTATTCACAATGCTCCATTGCCCCTGTAATCACAGTGCTCCATGACCCCTTTCAACACAATGCTCCAAGACCGCTGTCATCACAATTTCCCATGATGCCTGCCATCACAAATCTCCAAGGCCTCTCTTACCAGAAAGCTGCATGATCCCTTTCAGCACAATGTTCCATGACTCTTTTCATCACAATGCTCCATGACCCCTGTCATCACAAATTTCTCTACCCATATCATCACAATGCTCCTTGTCACCTTTTATCACAATGCTCCATGCCCTTTCATCACAATGCTCCAGAATTCTTGTCATCGCAATGTTCCTGGACCGTGTCATCACAATGATCCATGACTCCTTTCCTCACAGTGCTCCAGTACCCTTTTCATCACAATGCTCCATGCCATTGTCAGCACAATGCTCCTTGGAACCTGTCATCAAAATGCTCCATCCCCTTTTCATCACAATGCTCCAGATAGCCTATCATCACAATGCTCCATGCCCGTGTCAACACAATGCTCCATGACCCCCGTCATCAAAATGCTTTATGAAGCTTGTTATCAGAATGTTCCATGACCCCTGTCATCAAAATGATCCATGACCGTTGTCATCACAATGCTGCATGATACCTTTCATCCCAATTCTCTGTGACCGCTGTCATCACAATGCTCCAGGACAATTTTCATCACAATGCTCCATGCCCCCTGTCATCACAGTGCCCCATAACCCCTGTAATCACAATGCTCCATGACCCTGTCATCACAACACTACATGACCCCTGTCATCACATTGTTCCATGGCCTATGTATTCACAATGCTCCATGGACCCTGTAATCACACTGCTCCATGTTCCCTTTCAACACAATGCTCCATGACCCCTGTCATCACAACTTTCCATGAAAGTTGTCTTCAAAATGCTCCATGACCCCGGTCACCACAAGGTTCCCTGCCCTTGTCATCACAATGCTCCATGACCCTTGTAATCACAATGGTACATGGCCTTGTCATCACAATGTTCTATGGCCTCTGTCATCACCATGCTCCATGGTCTTTCTCATCACAATGCTCTATGACCCCTGTCATCACAATGCTTGATGACCATTGTCATCACAATGCTCCAAGGCCCCTGTCATCACAATGCGTCATGGTCTTTGTAATCACAATGCTCAATGACCCCTGTCATCACAATGCTCCATGGCCCCTGTAATCACAATGCTCAATACCCTTGTCATCACAATGCTCCAGAACACTTGTCATCATAATGCTGCATTCCCGTGGCATCCCATTGCTCAATGACACTTGTCATCAAAATGTTCCTTGCCCTTTGTCATCACAGTGCTCCCTGATACCTTTAATCAAAATTCTACATGAACACTGTCATCACAATGCAAGATGACCAAGGTCATCACAATGCCCCATGACACGTGTCATCACAATTCACCTTGGCCCTTGTCATCTCAATGCTGTATGAACCGTGTCATCACTAGGTGCCAGGACACTTGTCATCACAGTGATCCATGACCACTTTCATCACAATGCTCCATGAACTTTGTTATGTCAATGCTCCATGGCCTTTGTATTCACAATGCTCCATTGACCCGATAATCGCGTTGCTCCATGAACACTTTCATCACAATGCTCCTTGACCACTGTCACCATAATGCCCCATGAGGTCTCTCATCACTGTGCTCCAAGGCCACTCTCATCAAAATGCTCCATGATCTGTGTCAGCACAATATTGCATGACACTTGTCATCACAATGCTCCATGATCCCTGTAATCACAATGATCCCTGCCAATGTTATCAAATTGCTCCATGTCTCCTGTAATCACAATACTCCATGCCCTTGTCATCACAATGCTCCAGGTCTGTTGTCATCACCATGCTTCATGCCCGTGTCATCACAATGCTCCATGAATCTTGTCTTCACAATGCTCCATGGCCTTTGTCATCACAATGCTCCGTGACCCCTGTCAACACAATGCCTGATGAACACTGTCATCAAAATGCTAAATGGCACTTGTCATCACAATGCTTTATGATGCCTGTCATCACCATTCTCCATGTCACTTGTTGTCACAATGCTCCATGGCCCCTGTAACCACAGTACTCCATGACCCCTTTCATCACAATGCCCAATGCCACCTCTCATCACAATTCTCCATGGCATTTGTCATCACGATGCTCCATGACACCTGTCATCACAATGCTCCATGACACTTGTCATCACAATCCTCGATGGCCCTTGTCATCACAGTGTTCCTTGGTGCTTTTCATCGCAATGCTCCATGACAAGTTTCATCAAAATACTCCAAGATTTGTTTCATCAGAATGCTCCATGGCCCTTGTCATTACAAATCCACATGATCCCTTTCATCACAATTCTCCATGGCAACTTACATAAAAATCCTCCATGCCCCTGTCATCACAATGCCCAATAATACCTGTTTTTACAATGATCCAAGACCCTTGTCATCACAAGGCTCCATGTCCCTTGTATTCACAATGCTCCATGGGCCTTGTCATCACAATGCTCCATGAAATATTTCCTCACAATGCTCCAGTACGCCTTTCATCCAAATTCCCCATGGCCACTGTCATCACAATTCTCCATGACCCCTTCATCGTAATGGTCCATGACCCGTTTCATCTCAATTCTCCATGACACCTGTCATCACAATGCTCCATGGCCTTTGTCATCACAATGCTCCATGGCCCCTGTAATCACAGTGCTCCATGACCCGGTTCATCTCAATTCTACATGACCTCACTCATCACAATGCCCCATGACCCCTGTAATCCCAATGCTCGATGACCCTTGTCATCACAGTGCTCCAAGCCTTTGTCATCACACTGCTCCATGGCCCTTGTAATCACAATGCTCCATGCCCTTGTCATCACAAGGCTCCAGAACTCTTGTCATTATAATGCTCCTTGTCCGTTTCATCACCATGCTCCATGACACTTGTCATCACAATGCTCCATGGCCCCTCTCATTACTGTGCTCCATAATAACTTTAATCACATTTCTAGATGACCACTGCCATCACAATGCCCCATGACATTGTCATCACAATTCACCATGACCATTGTCATCACAATGCTCCATGAACAATGTCATCACAGGGTCCCAGGACACTTGTCATCACAATGATCCATTACCACTTTCATCTCAATGCTCCATGACCACTGTCATCTAAATGCTCCATGGCCTTTGTATTCCCAATGCTCCATGGCCCCTGTAATCACAGTGCTCCATAACACCTTTCATCATAATGCTCCATAACCACTGCCATCTCAATGACCCATGATCCCTGTCATCACAATTCTCCAAGGCCCCTCTCATCACAATGCTCCATGACACTTGTCATCACATTGCTCAATAATACCTGTCATCACAGTGTTCCCTGCCCATGTCATCACAATGCTCCATGTCCCCTATAATCACAGCGCTCCATGCCTTTTTCCTCACAATGCTCCAGAATTCTTGTCATCACAATGTTCCATGACCGTGGCATCACAATGCTCCATGGCCCTTGTCATCACAATGCTCTATGTCGCATTTCATCACAATTCTCAATGACCACTTTAATCACTATGCTCGCTGACCATTTTCATCACATTTCTCTATTGTCATTACAATTCCCCATGACCCCTTTCTTCACAATGCTTCATGATGCCTGTCATCACCATGCTCCATGGCTTTTGTTATCACAATGCTCCAGGACCAGTTTCATCACAATACTCCATCCCCCTTGTCATCACAGTACACAATGAAACCTTTCATTACAATGGTCCATGACACTTGTCATCACAGTGCTCCATGGCCTTTATTGTCACAATGCTCCCAGGCACTTTTCATCACGATGTTCCATGAAAACTTTCATCACATTGCTCCATGACCATTTCAATCACAATAGTCCATACCCTTGTCAACACAATGCTGCATAATCCCTGTCATCACAATTCTCCATGACTGCCGTCATCACAATAATCCAGGACAATTTTCATAACAATGCTTCATGCCCCCAGTCCTCACAGTGCTCCATGATACCTTTCATCACAATTCCTAGATGATCAATGTCATCACAATGCCCCATGACACCTGTCATCACAATTCGCTATGACCCTTTTCATCACAATACTCGATGAACTGTGTCATCACAGTGTTCCAGGACACATGTCATCACAAAGATCCATGATTATTTTCATCACAATGCTCCAATACACCTTTCATCACAATGCTCCATGGCCCCTGTTATCATATTGCTCCATGATAACTTTCATCACAATGCTCCATGACCCTGTCATCACAATGCTACATGACCCCTGTCATCACATTGTTCCATGGCCTATGTATTCACAATGCTCCATGGACCCTGTAATCACACTGCTCCATGTTCCCTTTCAACACAATGCTCCATGACCCCTGTCATCACAACGTTCCATGAAAGTTGTCATCAAAATGCTCCATGACCCCGGTCACCACAAGGTTCGCTGCCCTTGTCATTACAATGCTCCATGACCCTTGTTATCACAATGATACATGACCTTTTCATCACAATGTTCCATGGCCTCTGTCATCACCATACTCAATGGTCGTTCTCATCACAATGCTCTATGACCCCTGTCATCACAATGCTTGATGACCATTGTCATCACAATGCTCCAAGGCCCCTTTCATCACAATGCTTCATGGTCTTTGTAATCCCAATACTCAATGACCCATCATCACAATGCTCCATGCCGTTGTCATCACAATGCTCCATGGTCCCTGTAATCACAATGCTCAATACACTTCTCATCACAATGCTCCAGAACACTTGTCATCATAATGCTCCATTCCCGTGTCATCCCATTGCTCAATGACACTTGTCATCAAAATGTTCCTTGCCCTTTGTCATCACAGTGCTCCATGATACCTTTAATCAAAATTCTACATGACCACTGTCATAACAATGCAAGATGACCAAGGTCATCACAATGCCCCATGACATTCTCATCACAATTCACCATGACCATTGTCATCACAATGCTCCATGAACCATGTCATCACAGGGTCCCTGGACACTTGTCATCACAATGATCCATTACCACTTTCATCACAATGCTCCATGACCACTGTCTTCTCACTGCTCCATGGCCTTTGTATTCACAATGCTCCATGGCCCCTGTAATCACAGTGCTCCATAACACCTTTCTTCATAATGCTCCATGACCACTGCCATCTCAAGGCCCCATGACGCCTGTCATCACAATTCGCTATGACCCTTGTCCTCACAATACTCGATGAACCGTGTCATCACAGTGTTCCAGGACACATGTCATCACAATGATCCATGACTACTCTCATCACAATGATCCAATACACCTGTCATCACAATGCTCCATGCCCTTGTCATCAAAATGCTCCAGAACTCTTGTCATCATAATGCTCCATGCCAATGTCATCAAAATGCCCCATGACACTTGTCATCACAATGCTCCATGGCTTTTGTCTTCACAAAGTTCCATGGCCCCTCTCATCACAATGCTCCATGCCCTTGTCATCAAAATGCTCCAGAACTCTTGTCATCATAATGCTCCATGCCAATGTCATCAAAATGCCCCATGACACTTGTCATCACAATGCTCCATGGCCTTTGTCTTCACAAAGTTCCATGGCCCCTCTCATCACAATGCTCCATGCCCTTG
This sequence comes from Balaenoptera physalus, assembly GCF_965194825.1. NCBI lineage: Eukaryota > Metazoa > Chordata > Mammalia > Artiodactyla > Balaenopteridae > Balaenoptera > Balaenoptera physalus. The sequence continues at coordinate 458,570 of NW_028126244.1, read as the reverse complement.
TCATCAAAATGCTCCAGAACTCTTGTCATCATAATGTTCCATGCCAATGTCATCAAAATGCCCCATGACACTTGTCATCACAATGCTCCAGAACTCTTGTCATCATAATGATGAATGCCCGTGTCATCACAAAGCTCCATGGTACTTGTCATCACAATGCTCCATGGCCTTTGTCATCACAATGTTCCATGGCCCCTGTCATCACAGTGCTCCATGATATCTTTCATCACAATTCTAGATGACCACTGTCATCACAATGCTCCAAGACACATGTCATCACAATTCGCCATGGCCCTTGTCATCACAATGCTCCATGACCCGTGTCATCACAATGGTCCAGGACACTTTTCATCACAATGATCCATGATCACTTTCATCACAATGCTCCATGAACCCTGTCATCTGAATGCTCCATAGCCTTTGTATTCACAATGCTCAATGGCCCCTCTAATCACAGTGCTCCATGAACCATTTCATCACAATGCTCCAAGACCGCTGTCATCACAATGCCCCATGACGCCTGCCCTCATTAATCTCCAAGTCGTCTTTTGCCAAAAAGCTCCATGATCCCTGTCCGCACAATGTTCCATGACACTTTTCATCACAATGCTCCATGACCCCTGTAATCACAAAGTTCTCTGCCCATATCATAACAATGCTCCTTGTCACCTTTAATCACAATGCTCCATGCCCTTTCATCACAATGCTCCAGAATTCTTGTCATCACAATGTTCCTTGACCGTGTCATCACAATGCTCCATGACCCTTGTCATCGCAAAGCTCCATGACCCCTGTCATCACAATGATCCATGACTCCTTTCCTCACAGTTCTCCAGTACCCTTTTCATCACAATCCTCCATGCCATTGTCAGCACAATGCTCCTTGGACCCTGTCATCAAAATGCTCCATCCTCATTTCATCACAATGCTCCAGATATCCTATCATTAAAATGCTCAATGCCCGTGTCAACACAATGCTCCATGACCCCTGTCATCAAAATGCTTTATGAATCGTTTTAACAGAATGTTCCATGACCCCTGTCATCAAAATGATCCATGACCGTTGTCATCACAATGCTGCATGATACCTTTCATCCCAATTCTCTGTGACCACTGTCATCACAATGTTCCAGGACAATTTTCATCAGAATGCTCCATTCCCCCTATCATCACAGTGCCCCATAACCCCTGTAATCACACTGCTCAATGACCGTGTCATCACAATGCTACATGAGACCTGTCATCACATTGTTCCATGGCCTATGTATTCACAATGCTCCATGGACCCTGTAATCACACTGTTCCATGTTCCCTTTCAACACAATGCTCCATGACCCCTGTCATCACAACGTTCTTGAAAGTTGTCATCAAAATTCTCCATGACCCCGGTGACCACAAGGTTCCCTTCGCATGTCATCACAATGCTCCATGACCTTCCTAATCACAATGGTACATGGCCTTGTCATCACAATGCTCCATGGCCTCTGTCATCACCATGCTCCATGGTCTTTCTCATCACAATGCTCTATGACCCCTGTCATCACAAGCTTGATGACCATTGTCATCACAATGCTCCAAGGCCCCTGTCATCACAATGCCTCATGGTCTTTGTAATCACAATGCTCAATGACCCCTGTCATCACAATGCTCCATGCCGTTGTCATCACAATGCTCCATGCCCTTGTCATCACAATGCTCCAGAACACTTGTCATCATAATGCTCCATTCCCGTGTCATCACAGTGCTCCATGATACCTTTAATCAAAATTCTACATGACCACTGTCATCACAATGCAAGATGACCAATGTCATCACAATGCCCCATGACACGTGTCATCACAATGCGCCTTGCCCCTTGTCATCTCAATGCTGTATGAACCGTGTCATCACTAGCTTCCAGGACCCTTGTCATCACAATGTTCCATGAACTCTTTATCTCAATGTTCCATGGCCTTTGTATTCACAATGCTCCATTGTCCCTATAATCGCGTTGCTCCATGAACACTTTCATCACAATGCTCCTTGACCACTGTCACCATAATGCCCCATGATGTCTCTCATCACTGTGCTCCAAAGCCACTCTCAACAAAATGCTCCATGATCTGTGTCAGCACAATATTGCATGACACTTGTCATCACAATGCTCCATGATCCTTGTAATCACAATGATCCCTCCCAATGTCATCACAATTCTCCATGTCTCCTGTAATCACAATGCCCCATGCGCTTGTCATCACAATGCTCCATGGCCCTTGTCATCACAATGTTCCATGAAACATTTCTTCACAATGCTCCACTAGGTTTTTCATCCAAATTCCCCATGGCCACTGTCATCACAATTCTCCATGACCCCTGTCATCGTAATGGTCCATGACACGTTTCATCTCAATGCTCCATGACACCTGTCATCACAATGCTCCACGGCCTTTGTCATTACAATGCTCCATGGCCCCTCTAATCACAGTGCTCCATGACCCGTTTCATTTCAATGCTCCATTACCTCACTCATCACAATGCCCCATGAACACTGTAATCACAATGCTCGATGACCCTTGTCATCACAGTGCTCCAAGCCTTTGTCATCACACTGCGCCATGGCCCCTGTAATCACAATGCTCCATGCCCTTGTCATCACAATGCTCCAGAACTCTTGTCATTATAAGCCTCCATGTCCGTTTCATCACCATGCTCCATGACACTTGTCATCACAATGCTCCATGGCCCCTCTCATTACTGTGCTCCATAATAACTTTAATCACACTTCTAGATGACCACTGCCATCACAATGCCCCATGATATTGTCATCACAATTCGCCATGACCATTGTCATCACAATGTTCCATGAACCATGTCATCACAGGGTTCCAGGACACTTGTCATCACAATGATCCATTACCACTTTCATCACAATGCTCCATGACCACTGTCATCTCAATGCTCCATGGCCTCTGTATTCACAATGCTCCATGGCCCCTATAATCACAGTGCTCCATAACACCCTTCATCATAATGCTCCATGACCACTGCCAACTCAATGCCTCATGATGCCTGTCATCACAATTCTCCAAGGCCCGTGTCATCACAGTGTTCCCTGCCCATGTCATCACAATGCTCCATGTCCCCTATAATCACAATGCTCCATGCCTTTTTCCTCACAATGCTCCAGAATTCTGGTCATCACAATGTTCCAAGACCGTGTCATCACAATGCTACATGACCCTGGTCATCACAGTTCTCCATGACCTTTGTCATCACAATGCTCTATGTCGCTTTTCATCACAATTCTCAATGACCACTTTAATCACTATGCTCGCTGACCATTTTCATCACATTGCTCTATTGTCATTACAATTCCCCATGGCCCCTTTCTTCACAATTCTCCATGATGTCTGTCATCACAATGTTCCATGGCTTTTGTTGTCACAATGCTCCAGGACCAGTTTCATCACAATACTCAATCCCCCTTGTCATCACAGTGCACAATGAAACCTTTCATTACAATGCTCCATGACACTTGTCATCACAATGCTCCATGGCCTTTATCGTCACAATGCTCCCAGGCACTTACCATCACGATGTTCCATGAAAACTTTCATCACATTGCTCCATGACCATTGTCATCACAATAGTCCATACCCTTGTCAACACAATGCTGCATAATCCCTGTCATCACAATTCTCCATGACTTCTGTCATCACAATAATCCAGGACAATTTTCATAACTATGCTTCATGCCCCCAGTCATCACAGTGCTCCATGATACCTTTCATCACAATTCCTAGATGATCAATGTCATCACAATGCCCCATGACACCTGTCATCACAATTCGCTATGACCCTTGTCATCACAATTCTCGATGAACCGTGTCATCACAGTGTTCCAGGATACATGTCATCACAATGATCCATGACTACTTTCATCACAATGCTCCAATACACTTGTCATCACAATGCTCCATGACCACGGTCATCACCATGCCTCATGACGCCTGTCATCTCAATGCTCCTTGGCCCCTTTCATCACAATGCTCCATGAACCCAGTCATCACAGTGTTCCCTGCCCTTTTCATCACAATGCTCCATGGGCCCTGTCATCACCATGCTCCATGCCCTTGTCAACAAAATGCTCCAGAACACTTGTCATCATAATGCTCCATGCCAATGTCATCAAAATGCCCCATGACACTTGTCATCACAGTGCTCCAGAACTCTTGTCATCATAATGCTCCATGCCATTGTCATAAAAATGCCCCATGACACTTGTCATCACAATGCTCCATGGCCTTTGTATTCACAATGCTCCATGGCCCCTGTCATCACAGTGCTCCATGATACCTTACATCACAATTCTAGATGACCACTGTCATAACAATGCCCCATGACAGATGTCATCACAATTTACCATGGTCCTTGTCATCACAATGCTCCATGAACCCTGTCATCCCAATGCTCCATAGCCCTTGTATTCACAATGCTCCATTGCCCCTGTAATCACAGTGCTCCATGACCCCTTTCAACACAATGCTCCAAGACCGCTGTCATCACAATTTCCCATGATGCCTGCCATCACAAATCTCCAAGGCCTCTCTTACCAGAAAGCTGCATGATCCCTTTCAGCACAATGTTCCATGACTCTTTTCATCACAATGCTCCATGACCCCTGTCATCACAAATTTCTCTACCCATATCATCACAATGCTCCTTGTCACCTTTTATCACAATGCTCCATGCCCTTTCATCACAATGCTCCAGAATTCTTGTCATCGCAATGTTCCTGGACCGTGTCATCACAATGATCCATGACTCCTTTCCTCACAGTGCTCCAGTACCCTTTTCATCACAATGCTCCATGCCATTGTCAGCACAATGCTCCTTGGAACCTGTCATCAAAATGCTCCATCCCCTTTTCATCACAATGCTCCAGATAGCCTATCATCACAATGCTCCATGCCCGTGTCAACACAATGCTCCATGACCCCCGTCATCAAAATGCTTTATGAAGCTTGTTATCAGAATGTTCCATGACCCCTGTCATCAAAATGATCCATGACCGTTGTCATCACAATGCTGCATGATACCTTTCATCCCAATTCTCTGTGACCGCTGTCATCACAATGCTCCAGGACAATTTTCATCACAATGCTCCATGCCCCCTGTCATCACAGTGCCCCATAACCCCTGTAATCACAATGCTCCATGACCCTGTCATCACAACACTACATGACCCCTGTCATCACATTGTTCCATGGCCTATGTATTCACAATGCTCCATGGACCCTGTAATCACACTGCTCCATGTTCCCTTTCAACACAATGCTCCATGACCCCTGTCATCACAACTTTCCATGAAAGTTGTCTTCAAAATGCTCCATGACCCCGGTCACCACAAGGTTCCCTGCCCTTGTCATCACAATGCTCCATGACCCTTGTAATCACAATGGTACATGGCCTTGTCATCACAATGTTCTATGGCCTCTGTCATCACCATGCTCCATGGTCTTTCTCATCACAATGCTCTATGACCCCTGTCATCACAATGCTTGATGACCATTGTCATCACAATGCTCCAAGGCCCCTGTCATCACAATGCGTCATGGTCTTTGTAATCACAATGCTCAATGACCCCTGTCATCACAATGCTCCATGGCCCCTGTAATCACAATGCTCAATACCCTTGTCATCACAATGCTCCAGAACACTTGTCATCATAATGCTGCATTCCCGTGGCATCCCATTGCTCAATGACACTTGTCATCAAAATGTTCCTTGCCCTTTGTCATCACAGTGCTCCCTGATACCTTTAATCAAAATTCTACATGAACACTGTCATCACAATGCAAGATGACCAAGGTCATCACAATGCCCCATGACACGTGTCATCACAATTCACCTTGGCCCTTGTCATCTCAATGCTGTATGAACCGTGTCATCACTAGGTGCCAGGACACTTGTCATCACAGTGATCCATGACCACTTTCATCACAATGCTCCATGAACTTTGTTATGTCAATGCTCCATGGCCTTTGTATTCACAATGCTCCATTGACCCGATAATCGCGTTGCTCCATGAACACTTTCATCACAATGCTCCTTGACCACTGTCACCATAATGCCCCATGAGGTCTCTCATCACTGTGCTCCAAGGCCACTCTCATCAAAATGCTCCATGATCTGTGTCAGCACAATATTGCATGACACTTGTCATCACAATGCTCCATGATCCCTGTAATCACAATGATCCCTGCCAATGTTATCAAATTGCTCCATGTCTCCTGTAATCACAATACTCCATGCCCTTGTCATCACAATGCTCCAGGTCTGTTGTCATCACCATGCTTCATGCCCGTGTCATCACAATGCTCCATGAATCTTGTCTTCACAATGCTCCATGGCCTTTGTCATCACAATGCTCCGTGACCCCTGTCAACACAATGCCTGATGAACACTGTCATCAAAATGCTAAATGGCACTTGTCATCACAATGCTTTATGATGCCTGTCATCACCATTCTCCATGTCACTTGTTGTCACAATGCTCCATGGCCCCTGTAACCACAGTACTCCATGACCCCTTTCATCACAATGCCCAATGCCACCTCTCATCACAATTCTCCATGGCATTTGTCATCACGATGCTCCATGACACCTGTCATCACAATGCTCCATGACACTTGTCATCACAATCCTCGATGGCCCTTGTCATCACAGTGTTCCTTGGTGCTTTTCATCGCAATGCTCCATGACAAGTTTCATCAAAATACTCCAAGATTTGTTTCATCAGAATGCTCCATGGCCCTTGTCATTACAAATCCACATGATCCCTTTCATCACAATTCTCCATGGCAACTTACATAAAAATCCTCCATGCCCCTGTCATCACAATGCCCAATAATACCTGTTTTTACAATGATCCAAGACCCTTGTCATCACAAGGCTCCATGTCCCTTGTATTCACAATGCTCCATGGGCCTTGTCATCACAATGCTCCATGAAATATTTCCTCACAATGCTCCAGTACGCCTTTCATCCAAATTCCCCATGGCCACTGTCATCACAATTCTCCATGACCCCTTCATCGTAATGGTCCATGACCCGTTTCATCTCAATTCTCCATGACACCTGTCATCACAATGCTCCATGGCCTTTGTCATCACAATGCTCCATGGCCCCTGTAATCACAGTGCTCCATGACCCGGTTCATCTCAATTCTACATGACCTCACTCATCACAATGCCCCATGACCCCTGTAATCCCAATGCTCGATGACCCTTGTCATCACAGTGCTCCAAGCCTTTGTCATCACACTGCTCCATGGCCCTTGTAATCACAATGCTCCATGCCCTTGTCATCACAAGGCTCCAGAACTCTTGTCATTATAATGCTCCTTGTCCGTTTCATCACCATGCTCCATGACACTTGTCATCACAATGCTCCATGGCCCCTCTCATTACTGTGCTCCATAATAACTTTAATCACATTTCTAGATGACCACTGCCATCACAATGCCCCATGACATTGTCATCACAATTCACCATGACCATTGTCATCACAATGCTCCATGAACAATGTCATCACAGGGTCCCAGGACACTTGTCATCACAATGATCCATTACCACTTTCATCTCAATGCTCCATGACCACTGTCATCTAAATGCTCCATGGCCTTTGTATTCCCAATGCTCCATGGCCCCTGTAATCACAGTGCTCCATAACACCTTTCATCATAATGCTCCATAACCACTGCCATCTCAATGACCCATGATCCCTGTCATCACAATTCTCCAAGGCCCCTCTCATCACAATGCTCCATGACACTTGTCATCACATTGCTCAATAATACCTGTCATCACAGTGTTCCCTGCCCATGTCATCACAATGCTCCATGTCCCCTATAATCACAGCGCTCCATGCCTTTTTCCTCACAATGCTCCAGAATTCTTGTCATCACAATGTTCCATGACCGTGGCATCACAATGCTCCATGGCCCTTGTCATCACAATGCTCTATGTCGCATTTCATCACAATTCTCAATGACCACTTTAATCACTATGCTCGCTGACCATTTTCATCACATTTCTCTATTGTCATTACAATTCCCCATGACCCCTTTCTTCACAATGCTTCATGATGCCTGTCATCACCATGCTCCATGGCTTTTGTTATCACAATGCTCCAGGACCAGTTTCATCACAATACTCCATCCCCCTTGTCATCACAGTACACAATGAAACCTTTCATTACAATGGTCCATGACACTTGTCATCACAGTGCTCCATGGCCTTTATTGTCACAATGCTCCCAGGCACTTTTCATCACGATGTTCCATGAAAACTTTCATCACATTGCTCCATGACCATTTCAATCACAATAGTCCATACCCTTGTCAACACAATGCTGCATAATCCCTGTCATCACAATTCTCCATGACTGCCGTCATCACAATAATCCAGGACAATTTTCATAACAATGCTTCATGCCCCCAGTCCTCACAGTGCTCCATGATACCTTTCATCACAATTCCTAGATGATCAATGTCATCACAATGCCCCATGACACCTGTCATCACAATTCGCTATGACCCTTTTCATCACAATACTCGATGAACTGTGTCATCACAGTGTTCCAGGACACATGTCATCACAAAGATCCATGATTATTTTCATCACAATGCTCCAATACACCTTTCATCACAATGCTCCATGGCCCCTGTTATCATATTGCTCCATGATAACTTTCATCACAATGCTCCATGACCCTGTCATCACAATGCTACATGACCCCTGTCATCACATTGTTCCATGGCCTATGTATTCACAATGCTCCATGGACCCTGTAATCACACTGCTCCATGTTCCCTTTCAACACAATGCTCCATGACCCCTGTCATCACAACGTTCCATGAAAGTTGTCATCAAAATGCTCCATGACCCCGGTCACCACAAGGTTCGCTGCCCTTGTCATTACAATGCTCCATGACCCTTGTTATCACAATGATACATGACCTTTTCATCACAATGTTCCATGGCCTCTGTCATCACCATACTCAATGGTCGTTCTCATCACAATGCTCTATGACCCCTGTCATCACAATGCTTGATGACCATTGTCATCACAATGCTCCAAGGCCCCTTTCATCACAATGCTTCATGGTCTTTGTAATCCCAATACTCAATGACCCGTCATCACAATGCTCCATGCCGTTGTCATCACAATGCTCCATGGTCCCTGTAATCACAATGCTCAATACACTTCTCATCACAATGCTCCAGAACACTTGTCATCATAATGCTCCATTCCCGTGTCATCCCATTGCTCAATGACACTTGTCATCAAAATGTTCCTTGCCCTTTGTCATCACAGTGCTCCATGATACCTTTAATCAAAATTCTACATGACCACTGTCATAACAATGCAAGATGACCAAGGTCATCACAATGCCCCATGACATTCTCATCACAATTCACCATGACCATTGTCATCACAATGCTCCATGAACCATGTCATCACAGGGTCCCTGGACACTTGTCATCACAATGATCCATTACCACTTTCATCACAATGCTCCATGACCACTGTCTTCTCACTGCTCCATGGCCTTTGTATTCACAATGCTCCATGGCCCCTGTAATCACAGTGCTCCATAACACCTTTCATCATAATGCTCCATGACCACTGCCATCTCAAGGCCCCATGACGCCTGTCATCACAATTCGCTATGACCCTTGTCCTCACAATACTCGATGAACCGTGTCATCACAGTGTTCCAGGACACATGTCATCACAATGATCCATGACTACTCTCATCACAATGATCCAATACACCTGTCATCACAATGCTCCATGCCCTTGTCATCAAAATGCTCCAGAACTCTTGTCATCATAATGCTCCATGCCAATGTCATCAAAATGCCCCATGACACTTGTCATCACAATGCTCCATGGCTTTTGTCTTCACAAAGTTCCATGGCCCCTCTCATCACAATGCTCCATGCCCTTGTCATCAAAATGCTCCAGAACTCTTGTCATCATAATGCTCCATGCCAATGTCATCAAAATGCCCCATGACACTTGTCATCACAATGCTCCATGGCCTTTGTCTTCACAAAGTTCCATGGCCCCTCTCATCACAATGCTCCATGCCCTTGTCATCAAAATGCTCCAGAACTCTTGTCATCATAATGTTCCATGCCAATGTCATCAAAATGCCCCATGACACTTGTCATCACAATGCTCCAGAACTCTTGTCATCATAATGATGAATGCCCGTGTCATCACAAAGCTCCATGGTACTTGTCATCACAATGCTCCATGGCCTTTGTCATCACAATGTTCCATGGCCCCTGTCATCACAGTGCTCCATGATATCTTTCATCACAATTCTAGATGACCACTGTCATCACAATGCTCCAAGACACATGTCATCACAATTCGCCATGGCCCTTGTCATCACAATGCTCCATGACCCGTGTCATCACAATGGTCCAGGACACTTTTCATCACAATGATCCATGATCACTTTCATCACAATGCTCCATGAACCCTGTCATCTGAATGCTCCATAGCCTTTGTATTCACAATGCTCAATGGCCCCTCTAATCACAGTGCTCCATGAACCATTTCATCACAATGCTCCAAGACCGCTGTCATCACAATGCCCCATGACGCCTGCCCTCATTAATCTCCAAGTCGTCTTTTGCCAAAAAGCTCCATGATCCCTGTCCGCACAATGTTCCATGACACTTTTCATCACAATGCTCCATGACCCCTGTAATCACAAAGTTCTCTGCCCATATCATAACAATGCTCCTTGTCACCTTTAATCACAATGCTCCATGCCCTTTCATCACAATGCTCCAGAATTCTTGTCATCACAATGTTCCTTGACCGTGTCATCACAATGCTCCATGACCCTTGTCATCGCAAAGCTCCATGACCCCTGTCATCACAATGATCCATGACTCCTTTCCTCACAGTTCTCCAGTACCCTTTTCATCACAATCCTCCATGCCATTGTCAGCACAATGCTCCTTGGACCCTGTCATCAAAATGCTCCATCCTCATTTCATCACAATGCTCCAGATATCCTATCATTAAAATGCTCAATGCCCGTGTCAACACAATGCTCCATGACCCCTGTCATCAAAATGCTTTATGAATCGTTTTAACAGAATGTTCCATGACCCCTGTCATCAAAATGATCCATGACCGTTGTCATCACAATGCTGCATGATACCTTTCATCCCAATTCTCTGTGACCACTGTCATCACAATGTTCCAGGACAATTTTCATCAGAATGCTCCATTCCCCCTATCATCACAGTGCCCCATAACCCCTGTAATCACACTGCTCAATGACCGTGTCATCACAATGCTACATGAGACCTGTCATCACATTGTTCCATGGCCTATGTATTCACAATGCTCCATGGACCCTGTAATCACACTGTTCCATGTTCCCTTTCAACACAATGCTCCATGACCCCTGTCATCACAACGTTCTTGAAAGTTGTCATCAAAATTCTCCATGACCCCGGTGACCACAAGGTTCCCTTCGCATGTCATCACAATGCTCCATGACCTTCCTAATCACAATGGTACATGGCCTTGTCATCACAATGCTCCATGGCCTCTGTCATCACCATGCTCCATGGTCTTTCTCATCACAATGCTCTATGACCCCTGTCATCACAAGCTTGATGACCATTGTCATCACAATGCTCCAAGGCCCCTGTCATCACAATGCCTCATGGTCTTTGTAATCACAATGCTCAATGACCCCTGTCATCACAATGCTCCATGCCGTTGTCATCACAATGCTCCATGCCCTTGTCATCACAATGCTCCAGAACACTTGTCATCATAATGCTCCATTCCCGTGTCATCACAGTGCTCCATGATACCTTTAATCAAAATTCTACATGACCACTGTCATCACAATGCAAGATGACCAATGTCATCACAATGCCCCATGACACGTGTCATCACAATGCGCCTTGCCCCTTGTCATCTCAATGCTGTATGAACCGTGTCATCACTAGCTTCCAGGACCCTTGTCATCACAATGTTCCATGAACTCTTTATCTCAATGTTCCATGGCCTTTGTATTCACAATGCTCCATTGTCCCTATAATCGCGTTGCTCCATGAACACTTTCATCACAATGCTCCTTGACCACTGTCACCATAATGCCCCATGATGTCTCTCATCACTGTGCTCCAAAGCCACTCTCAACAAAATGCTCCATGATCTGTGTCAGCACAATATTGCATGACACTTGTCATCACAATGCTCCATGATCCTTGTAATCACAATGATCCCTCCCAATGTCATCACAATTCTCCATGTCTCCTGTAATCACAATGCCCCATGCGCTTGTCATCACAATGCTCCATGGCCCTTGTCATCACAATGTTCCATGAAACATTTCTTCACAATGCTCCACTACGTCTTTCATCCAAATTCCCCATGGCCACTGTCATCACAATTCTCCATGACCCCTGTCATCGTAATGGTCCATGACACGTTTCATCTCAATGCTCCATGACACCTGTCATCACAATGCTCCACGGCCTTTGTCATCACAATGCTCCATGGCCCCTCTAATCACAGTGCTCCATGACCCGTTTCATCTCAATGCTCCATTACCTCACTCATCACAATGCCCCATGAACACTGTAATCACAATGCTCGATGACCCTTGTCATCACAGTGCTCCAAGCCTTTGTCATCACACTGCGCCATGGCCCCTGTAATCACAATGCTCCATGCCCTTGTCATCACAATGCTCCAGAACTCTTGTCATTATAAGCCTCCATGTCCGTTTCATCACCATGCTCCATGACACTTGTCATCACAATGCTCCATGGCCCCTCTCATTACTGTGCTCCATAATAACTTTAATCACACTTCTAGATGACCACTGCCATCACAATGCCCCATGATATTGTCATCACAATTCGCCATGACCATTGTCATCACAATGTTCCATGAACCATGTCATCACAGGGTTCCAGGACACTTGTCATCACAATGATCCATTACCACTTTCATCACAATGCTCCATGACCACTGTCATCTCAATGCTCCATGGCCTCTGTATTCACAATGCTCCATGGCCCCTATAATCACAGTGCTCCATAACACCCTTCATCATAATGCTCCATGACCACTGCCAACTCAATGCCTCATGATGCCTGTCATCACAATTCTCCAAGGCCCGTGTCATCACAGTGTTCCCTGCCCATGTCATCACAATGCTCCATGTCCCCTATAATCACAATGCTCCATGCCTTTTTCCTCACAATGCTCCAGAATTCTGGTCATCACAATGTTCCAAGACCGTGTCATCACAATGCTACATGACCCTGGTCATCACAGTTCTCCATGACCTTTGTCATCACAATGCTCTATGTCGCTTTTCATCACAATTCTCAATGACCACTTTAATCACTATGCTCGCTGACCATTTTCATCACATTGCTCTATTGTCATTACAATTCCCCATGGCCCCTTTCTTCACAATTCTCCATGATGCCTGTCATCACAATGCTCCATGGCTTTTGTTGTCACAATGCTCCAGGACCAGTTTCATCACAATACTCAATCCCCCTTGTCATCACAGTGCACAATGAAACCTTTCATTACAATGCTCCATGACACTTGTCATCACAATGCTCCAGAACTCTTGTCATCATAATGTTCCATGCCAATGTCATCAAAATGCCCCATGACACTTGTCATCACAATGCTCCAGAACTCTTGTCATCATAATGATGAATGCCCGTGTCATCACAAAGCTCCATGGTACTTGTCATCACAATGCTCCATGGCCTTTGTCATCACAATGTTCCATGGCCCCTGTCATCACAGTGCTCCATGATATCTTTCATCACAATTCTAGATGACCACTGTCATCACAATGCTCCAAGACACATGTCATCACAATTCGCCATGGCCCTTGTCATCACAATGCTCCATGACCCGTGTCATCACAATGGTCCAGGACACTTTTCATCACAATGATCCATGATCACTTTCATCACAATGCTCCATGAACCCTGTCATCTGAATGCTCCATAGCCTTTGTATTCACAATGCTCAATGGCCCCTCTAATCACAGTGCTCCATGAACCATTTCATCACAATGCTCCAAGACCGCTGTCATCACAATGCCCCATGACGCCTGCCCTCATTAATCTCCAAGTCGTCTTTTGCCAAAAAGCTCCATGATCCCTGTCCGCACAATGTTCCATGACACTTTTCATCACAATGCTCCATGACCCCTGTAATCACAAAGTTCTCTGCCCATATCATAACAATGCTCCTTGTCACCTTTAATCACAATGCTCCATGCCCTTTCATCACAATGCTCCAGAATTCTTGTCATCACAATGTTCCTTGACCGTGTCATCACAATGCTCCATGACCCTTGTCATCGCAAAGCTCCATGACCCCTGTCATCACAATGATCCATGACTCCTTTCCTCACAGTTCTCCAGTACCCTTTTCATCACAATCCTCCATGCCATTGTCAGCACAATGCTCCTTGGACCCTGTCATCAAAATGCTCCATCCTCATTTCATCACAATGCTCCAGATATCCTATCATTAAAATGCTCAATGCCCGTGTCAACACAATGCTCCATGACCCCTGTCATCAAAATGCTTTATGAATCGTTTTAACAGAATGTTCCATGACCCCTGTCATCAAAATGATCCATGACCGTTGTCATCACAATGCTGCATGATACCTTTCATCCCAATTCTCTGTGACCACTGTCATCACAATGTTCCAGGACAATTTTCATCAGAATGCTCCATTCCCCCTATCATCACAGTGCCCCATAACCCCTGTAATCACACTGCTCAATGACCGTGTCATCACAATGCTACATGAGACCTGTCATCACATTGTTCCATGGCCTATGTATTCACAATGCTCCATGGACCCTGTAATCACACTGTTCCATGTTCCCTTTCAACACAATGCTCCATGACCCCTGTCATCACAACGTTCTTGAAAGTTGTCATCAAAATTCTCCATGACCCCGGTGACCACAAGGTTCCCTTCGCATGTCATCACAATGCTCCATGACCTTCCTAATCACAATGGTACATGGCCTTGTCATCACAATGCTCCATGGCCTCTGTCATCACCATGCTCCATGGTCTTTCTCATCACAATGCTCTATGACCCCTGTCATCACAAGCTTGATGACCATTGTCATCACAATGCTCCAAGGCCCCTGTCATCACAATGCCTCATGGTCTTTGTAATCACAATGCTCAATGACCCCTGTCATCACAATGCTCCATGCCGTTGTCATCACAATGCTCCATGCCCTTGTCATCACAATGCTCCAGAACACTTGTCATCATAATGCTCCATTCCCGTGTCATCACAGTGCTCCATGATACCTTTAATCAAAATTCTACATGACCACTGTCATCACAATGCAAGATGACCAATGTCATCACAATGCCCCATGACACGTGTCATCACAATGCGCCTTGCCCCTTGTCATCTCAATGCTGTATGAACCGTGTCATCACTAGCTTCCAGGACCCTTGTCATCACAATGTTCCATGAACTCTTTATCTCAATGTTCCATGGCCTTTGTATTCACAATGCTCCATTGTCCCTATAATCGCGTTGCTCCATGAACACTTTCATCACAATGCTCCTTGACCACTGTCACCATAATGCCCCATGATGTCTCTCATCACTGTGCTCCAAAGCCACTCTCAACAAAATGCTCCATGATCTGTGTCAGCACAATATTGCATGACACTTGTCATCACAATGCTCCATGATCCTTGTAATCACAATGATCCCTCCCAATGTCATCACAATTCTCCATGTCTCCTGTAATCACAATGCCCCATGCGCTTGTCATCACAATGCTCCATGGCCCTTGTCATCACAATGTTCCATGAAACATTTCTTCACAATGCTCCACTACGTCTTTCATCCAAATTCCCCATGGCCACTGTCATCACAATTCTCCATGACCCCTGTCATCGTAATGGTCCATGACACGTTTCATCTCAATGCTCCATGACACCTGTCATCACAATGCTCCACGGCCTTTGTCATCACAATGCTCCATGGCCCCTCTAATCACAGTGCTCCATGACCCGTTTCATCTCAATGCTCCATTACCTCACTCATCACAATGCCCCATGAACACTGTAATCACAATGCTCGATGACCCTTGTCATCACAGTGCTCCAAGCCTTTGTCATCACACTGCGCCATGGCCCCTGTAATCACAATGCTCCATGCCCTTGTCATCACAATGCTCCAGAACTCTTGTCATTATAAGCCTCCATGTCCGTTTCATCACCATGCTCCATGACACTTGTCATCACAATGCTCCATGGCCCCTCTCATTACTGTGCTCCATAATAACTTTAATCACACTTCTAGATGACCACTGCCATCACAATGCCCCATGACATTGTCATCACAATTCGCCATGACCATTGTCATCACAATGTTCCATGAACCATGTCATCACAGGGTTCCAGGACACTTGTCATCACAATGATCCATTACCACTTTCATCACAATGCTCCATGACCACTGTCATCTCAATGCTCCATGGCCTCTGTATTCACAATGCTCCATGGCCCCTATAATCACAGTGCTCCATAACACCCTTCATCATAATGCTCCATGACCACTGCCAACTCAATGCCTCATGATGCCTGTCATCACAATTCTCCAAGGCCCGTGTCATCACAGTGTTCCCTGCCCATGTCATCACAATGCTCCATGTCCCCTATAATCACAATGCTCCATGCCTTTTTCCTCACAATGCTCCAGAATTCTGGTCATCACAATGTTCCAAGACCGTGTCATCACAATGCTACATGACCCTGGTCATCACAGTTCTCCATGACCTTTGTCATCACAATGCTCTATGTCGCTTTTCATCACAATTCTCAATGACCACTTTAATCACTATGCTCGCTGACCATTTTCATCACATTGCTCTATTGTCATTACAATTCCCCATGGCCCCTTTCTTCACAATTCTCCATGATGCCTGTCATCACAATGCTCCATGGCTTTTGTTGTCACAATGCTCCAGGACCAGTTTCATCACAATACTCAATCCCCCTTGTCATCACAGTGCACAATGAAACCTTTCATTACAATGCTCCATGACACTTGTCATCACAATGCTCCATGGCCTTTATCGTCACAATGCTCCCAGGCACTTACCATCACGATGTTCCATGAAAACTTTCATCACATTGCTCCATGACCATTGTCATCACAATAGTCCATACCCTTGTCAACACAATGCTGCATAATCCCTGTCATCACAATTCTCCATGACTTCTGTCATCACAATAATCCAGGACAATTTTCATAACTATGCTTCATGCCCCCAGTCATCACAGTGCTCCATGATACCTTTCATCACAATTCCTAGATGATCAATGTCATCACAATGCCCCATGACACCTGTCATCACAATTCGCTATGACCCTTGTCATCACAATTCTCGATGAACCGTGTCATCACAGTGTTCCAGGATACATGTCATCACAATGATCCATGACTACTTTCATCACAATGCTCCAATACACTTGTCATCACAATGCTCCATGACCACGGTCATCACAGTGTTCCCTGCCCTTTTCATCACAATGCTCCATGAACCCAGTCATCACAGTGTTCCCTGCCCTTTTCATCACAATGCTCCATGGACCCTGTCATCACCATGCTCCATGCCCTTGTCAACAAAATGCTCCAGAACACTTGTCATCATAATGCTCCATGCCAATGTCATCAAAATGCCCCATGACACTTGTCATCACAGTGCTCCAGAACTCTTGTCATCATAATGCTCCATGCCATTGTCATCAAAATGCCCCATGACACTTGTCATCACAATGCTCCATGGCCTTTGTATTCACAATGCTCCATGGCCCCTGTCATCACAGTGCTCCATGATACCTTACATCACAATTCTAGATGACCACTGTCATAACAATGCCCCATGACAGATGTCATCACAATTTACCATGGTCCTTGTCATCACAATGCTCCATGAACCCTGTCATCCCAATGCTCCATAGCCCTTGTATTCACAATGCTCCATTGCCCCTGTAATCACAGTGCTCCATGACCCCTTTCAACACAATGCTCCAAGACCGCTGTCATCACAATTTCCCATGATGCCTGCCATCACAAATCTCCAAGGCCTCTCTTACCAGAAAGCTGCATGATCCCTTTCAGCACAATGTTCCATGACTCTTTTCATCACAATGCTCCATGACCCCTGTCATCACAAATTTCTCTACCCATATCATCACAATGCTCCTTGTCACCTTTAATCACAATGCTCCATGCCCTTTCATCACAATGCTCCAGAATTCTTGTCATCGCAATGTTCCTGGACCGTGTCATCACAATGATCCATGACTCCTTTCCTCACAGTGCTCCAGTACCCTTTTCATCACAATGCTCCATGCCATTGTCAGCACAATGCTCTTTGGAACCTGTCATCAAAATGCTCCATCCCCTTTTCATCACAATGCTCCAGATAGCCTATCATCACAATGCTCCATGCCCGTGTCAACACAATGCTCCATGACCCCTGTCATCAAAATGCTTTATGAAGCTTCTTATCAGAATGTTCCATGACCCCTGTCATCAAAATGATCCATGACCGTTGTCATCACAATGCTGCATGATACCTTTCATCCCAATTCTCTGTGACCGCTGTCATCACAATGCTCCAGGACAATTTTCATCACAATGCTCCATGCCCCCTGTCATCACAGTGCCCCATAACCCCTGTAATCACAATGCTCCATGACCCTGTCATCACAACACTACATGACCCCTGTCATCACATTGTTCCATGGCCTATGTATTCACAATGCTCCATGGACCCTGTAATCACACTGCTCCATGTTCCCTTTCAACACAATGCTCCATGACCCCTGTCATCACAACTTTCCATGAAAGTTGTCTTCAAAATGCTCCATGACCCCGGTCACCACAAGGTTCCCTGCCCTTGTCATCACAATGCTCCATGACCCTTGTAATCACAATGGTACATGGCCTTGTCATCACAATGTTCCATGGCCTCTGTCATCACCATGCTCCATGGTCTTTCTCATCACAATGCTCTATGACCCCTGTCATCACAATGCTTGATGACCATTGTCATCACAATGCTCCAAGGCCCCTGTCATCACAATGCCTCATGGTCTTTGTAATCACAATGCTCAATGACCCCTGTCATCACAATGCTCCATGGCCCCTGTAATCACAATGCTCAATACCCTTGTCATCACAATGCTCCAGAACACTTGTCATCATAATGCTGCATTCCCGTGGCATCCCATTGCTCAATGACACTTGTCATCAAAATGTTCCTTGCCCTTTGTCATCACAGTGCTCCCTGATACCTTTAATCAAAATTCTACATGAACACTGTCATCACAATGCAAGATGACCAAGGTCATCACAATGCCCCATGACACGTGTCATCACAATTCACCTTGGCCCTTGTCATCTCAATGCTGTATGAACCGTGTCATCACTAGGTGCCAGGACACTTGTCATCACAGTGATCCATGACCACTTTCATCACAATGCTCCATGAACTTTGTTATGTCAATGCTCCATGGCCTTTGTATTCACAATGCTCCATTGACCCGATAATCGCGTTGCTCCATGAACACTTTCATCACAATGCTCCTTGACCACTGTCACCATAATGCCCCATGAGGTCTCTCATCACTGTGCTCCAAGGCCACTCTCATCAAAATGCTCCATGATCTGTGTCAGCACAATATTGCATGACACTTGTCATCACAATGCTCCATGATCCCTGTAATCACAATGATCCCTGCCAATGTTATCAAATTGCTCCATGTCTCCTGTAATCACAATACTCCATGCCCTTGTCATCACAATGCTCCAGGTCTGTTGTCATCACCATGCTTCATGCCCGTGTCATCACAATGCTCCATGAATCTTGTCTTCACAATGCTCCATGGCCTTTGTCATCACAATGCTCCGTGACCCCTGTCAACACAATGCCTGATGAACACTGTCATCAAAATGCTAAATGGCACTTGTCATCACAATGCTTTATGATGCCTGTCATCACCATTCTCCATGTCACTTGTTGTCACAATGCTCCATGGCCCCTGTAACCACAGTACTCCATGACCCCTTTCATCACAATGCCCAATGCCACCTCTCATCACAATTCTCCATGGCATTTGTCATCACGATGCTCCATGACACCTGTCATCACAATGCTCCATGACACTTGTCATCACAATCCTCGATGGCCCTTGTCATCACAGTGTTCCTTGGTGCTTTTCATCGCAATGCTCCATGACAAGTTTCATCAAAATACTCCAAGATTTGTTTCATCAGAATGCTCCATGGCCCTTGTCATTACAAATCCACATGATCCCTTTCATCACAATTCTCCATGGCAACTTACATAAAAATCCTCCATGCCCCTGTCATCACAATGCCCAATAATACCTGTTTTTACAATGATCCAAGACCCTTGTCATCACAAGGCTCCATGTCCCTTGTATTCACAATGCTCCATGGGCCTTGTCATCACAATGCTCCATGAAATATTTCCTCACAATGCTCCAGTACGCCTTTCATCCAAATTCCCCATGGCCACTGTCATCACAATTCTCCATGACCCCTTCATCGTAATGGTCCATGACCCGTTTCATCTCAATTCTCCTTGACACCTGTCATCACAATGCTCCATGGCCTTTGTCATCACAATGCTCCATGGCCCCTGTAATCACAGTGCTCCATGACCCGTTTCATCTCAATTCTACATGACCTCACTCATCACAATGCCCCATGACCCCTGTAATCCCAATGCTCGATGACCCTTGTCATCACAGTGCTCCAAGCCTTTGTCATCACACTGCTCCATGGCCCTTGTAATCACAATGCTCCATGCCCTTGTCATCACAAGGCTCCAGAACTCTTGTCATTATAATGCTCCATGTCCTTTTCATCACCATGCTCCATGACACTTGTCATCACAATGCTCCATGGCCCCTCTCATTACTGTGCTCCATAATAACTTTAATCACATTTCTAGATGACCACTGCCATCACAATGCCCCATGACATTGTCATCACAATTCACCATGACCATTGTCATCACAATGCTCCATGAACAATGTCATCACAGGGTCCCAGGACACTTGTCATCACAATGATCCATTACCACTTCCATCTCAATGCTCCATGACCACTGTCATCTAAATGCTCCATGGCCTTTGTATTCACAATGCTCCATGGCCCCTGTAATCACAGTGCTCCATAACACCTTTCATCATAATGCTCCATTACCAATGCCATCTCAATGACCCATGATCCCTGTCATCACAATTCTCCAAGGCCCCTCTCATCACAATGTTCCATGACACTTGTCATCACATTGCTCAATAATACCTGTCATCACAGTGTTCCCTGCCCATGTCATCACAATGCTCCATGTCCCCTATAATCACAGTGCTCCATGCCTTTTTCCTCACAATGCTCCAGAATTCTTGTCATCACAATGTTCCATGACCGTGGCATCACAATGCTCCATGGCCCTTGTCATCACAATGCTCTATGTCGCTTTTCATCACAATTCTCAATGACCACTTTAATCACTATGCTCGCTGACCATTTTCATCACATTTCTCTATTGTCATTACAATTCCCCATGACCCCTTTCTTCACAATGCTCCATGATGCCTGTCATCACAATGCTCCATGGCTTCTGTTATCACAATGCTCCAGGACCAGTTTCATCACAATACTCCATCCCCCTTGTCATCACAGTACACAATGAAACCTTTCATTACAATGGTCCATGACACTTGTCATCACAGTGCTCCATGGCCTTTATTGTCACAATGCTCCCAGGCACTTTTCATCACGATGTTCCATGAAAACTTTCATCACATTGCTCCATGACCATTTTAATCACAATAGTCCATACCCTTGTCAACACAATGCTGCATAATCTCTGTCATCACAATTCTCCATGACTGCCGTCATCACAATAATCCAGGACAATTTTCATAACAATGCTTCATGCCCCCAGTCCTCACAGTGCTCCATGATACCTTTCATCACAATTCCTAGATGATTAATGTCATCACAATGGCCCATGACACCTGTCATCACATTTCGCTATGACCCTTGTCATCACAATACTCGATGAACTGTGTCATCACAGTGTTCCAGGACACATGTCATCACAAAGATCCATGATTACTTTCATCACAATGCTCCAATACACCTTTCATCACAATGCTCCATGGCCCCTGTTATCATATTGCTCCATGATATCTTTCATCACAATGCTCCATGACCCTGTCATCACAATGCTACATGACCCCTGTCATCACATTGTTCCATGGCCTATGTATTCACAATGCTCCATGGACCCTGTAATCACACTGCTCCATGTTCCCTTTCAACACAATGCTCCATGACCCCTGTCATCACAACTTTCCATGAAAGTTGTCATCAAAATGCTCCATGACCCCGGTCACCACAAGGTTCGCTGCCCTTGTCATTACAATGCTCCATGACCCTTGTTATCACAATGATACATGACCTTTTCATCCCAATGTTCCATGGCCTCTGTCATCACCATGCTCAATGGTCGTTCTCATCACAATGCTCTATGACCCCTGTCATCACAATGCTTGATGACCATTGTCATCACAATGCTTCATGGTCTTTGTAATCCCAATACTCAATGACCCGTCATCACAATGCTCCATGCCGTTGTCATCACAATGCTCCCTGGTTCCTGTAATCACAATGCTCAATACACTTCTCATCACAATGCTCCAGAACACTTGTCATCATAATGCTCCATTCCCGTGTCATCACAGTGCTCCATGATACCTTTAATCAAAATTCTACATGACCACTGTCATCACAATGCAAGATGACCAATGTCATCACAATGCCCCATGACACGTGTCATCACAATTCGTCTTGGCCCTTGTCATCTCAATGCTGTATGAAGCGTGTCATCACTAGGTTCCAGGACCCTTGTCATCACAATGTTCCATGAACTCTGTTATCTCAATATTCCATGGCCTTTGTATTCACAATGCTCCATTGTCCCAATAATCACGTTGCTCCATGATCTGTGTCAGCACAGTATTGCATGA
This sequence comes from Balaenoptera physalus, assembly GCF_965194825.1. Lineage (NCBI taxonomy): Eukaryota > Metazoa > Chordata > Mammalia > Artiodactyla > Balaenopteridae > Balaenoptera > Balaenoptera physalus. Next base: position 435,366 of record NW_028126244.1, on the reverse strand, counting down.
CACTTGTCATCAAAATGCTCCATGATCCCTGTAATCACAATCATCCCTGCCAATGTCATAACAATGCTAGATGTCTCATGTAATCACAATGCTCCATGCCCTTGTCATCACAATGCTACAGGTCTGTTGTCATAACCAGGTTTCATGCACGTGTCATCACAATGCTCCATAAATCTTGTCTTCACAATGCTCCATGGCCCATGTCATCACAGTGCCCCATGACCCCTGTCATCACAAGGCTCTATGGCCTTTGTCATCACAATGCACCGTGACCCCTGTCAACACAATGCCTGATAACCCCTGTCATCAAAATGTAAATGGCACTTGTCATCACAATGCTCTAGGACGCCTGTCATCACTATTCTCCATGTCACTTGTTATCACAATGCTCCATGGCCCCTGTAATCACAGTACTCCATGACCCCTTTCATCACAATGCCCAATGCCACATTTCATCACAATTCTCCTTGGCATTTGTCATCACGATGCTCCATGACACCTGTCATCACAATGCTCCATGACACTTGTCATCACAGTGCTCGATGGCCCTTGTCATCACAATGTTCCCTGGAGAATTTCATCGCAATGCTGCATGACAACTTTCATCAAAATACTCCAAGATTTGTTTCATCACAATGCTCCATGGCCCTTGTCATTACAAATCCACATGATTGCTTTCATCACAATTCTCCATGGCAACTTACATAAAAATGCTCCATGCCCCTATCATCACAATGCTCCATGGCCCTTGTCATCACAATGCTCCAAGAAACATTAACTCACAGTGCTCCAGTAGGCCTTTCATCCAAATTCCCCATGGCCACTGTCATCACAATTCCCCATGACACCTGTCATCGTAATGTTCCATGACCCATATCATCTCAATGCACAATGACACCTGTCATCACATTGCTCCATGGCCTTTGTCATCACAATGCTCCATGGCCCCTGTAATCACAATGCTCCATGACCGTTTCATCTCAATGCTCCATGACCTCACTCATCACAATGCCCCATGACCCCTGTAATCACAAGGCTCCATGAATGTTGTCTTCAAAATGCTCCATGGCCCATGTCATCACACTGCTCCATGGCCCCTGTAATTACAATGCTCCATGCCCTTGTCATCACAATACTCCAGAACTCTTGTCATTATAATGCTCCATGTCCGTTTCATCACCATGCTCCATGACATTTGTCATCACAATGCTCCATGGCCCCTCTCATTACTGTGCTCCATAATAACTTTAGTCACATTTCTAGATGATCACTGCCATCACAAGGCCCCATGACATTGTCATCACAATTCGCCATGATCATTGTCATTACAATGCTCCATGAACCACGTCATCATAGGGTCCCAGGTCATTGTCATCACAATGATCCATTACCACTTTCATCACAATGCTCCATGACAACTGTCATCTCAATGCTCCATGGCCTTTGTATTCACAATGCTCTATGGCCCCTGTAATCACAGTGCTCCATAACACCTTTCATCATAATGCTCCATGACCACTGCCATGTTAATGACCCATGATGCTTCTCATCAAAATTCTCCAAGGCCCCTCTCATCACAATGCTCCATGACCCCTGTCATCACAATGCTCCATGCCCTCTTCATGGCAATGCTCCCGAACCCCTGTCATCACTATCCTCCCAGGCGTTTTTCATCACAACACCCCATGATCCCTTTCACCATAATGCTTCATGACGCCTTCAGCACAGTGCTCCATGACCATTGTTGTCATAATGCTCCATGCGCCTTTCATCACAATGCTCCATGAAAACTGTCATCACAATGCTCCATGGCACCAGTAATCACAGTGTTCCATGACCACTGACATCACAGTGCTCCATGACACCTGTCATCACAATGCTCCATGGCCCTATCATCACAATGCTCCAACCCCTGTCATCACAATCATCCATGACCCCATTCTTCACAATGCTCCATCCCCTTGTCATAACAAATCCCAATGACTCCTTTCATCACAATGCTCCATGACACCTGTCTTCACAATGCTCCATTACTTTTGTCATCACAATGCTCCATGACCCTTGTCCTCACAATGCCACATGACCCCTTTCATCACAATGTTCCATGACCCCTGTCATCACAATCATCCATAACCCTTTTCAGCACAATGCTCCATGCCCCTGACATCACAATGCCCCATGACACCTGTCAACACAATATTACATGGTCCTTGTGATCACAATGCTCTATGACCCCTGTTATCAAAATGCTCCCTGACCCTGGTCATCACAATGCTCCATGATAGCTGTAATCACAGTGCTCCATGACACCTTTCATCACAAAGTTCCATGATCATTGTCATTACAATTCTCCATGGCCCTTTCATCACAATACTCCATGACCCCTGCCATCACAATGCTCCATGACCCTTGTCAGTATGATGCTCCATGAACCCTATAATCACAATGATCCATGAACCCTCTCATCACGATGCTCCAGTACCAGTTTCATCACAATGCTCCATGCCTTTGTCATCACAATGATCCAGAAATCTTGTCATCACAATGATCCAGAACTCTTGTCATCACAATGCTCCATGCCTGGGTCATCACAATGCTCCATTACCCTTGTCATCACAATGCTACATGAACCCTGTCATTACAATGCTCCATGGCGCTTTTCATCACAATGCTCAATGACCACTTTCATCACAATGCTCGCTGACACATTTGATCACAATGCTCCATGGCCCTTCTTATTAAAATTCCCCAATACCACTTTCATCACAATGCTCCATGACCCATATCATCGCATTGATCCATGAACATTTTCACCAAAATACAACATGACCACATTCATCCCAATGCTCCATGACCCTTGTCATCACAATGCTCCATGACACTTCTCATCACAATGCTCAATGGGCCTTTCCATCACAATGCTCAATAACAACTTTTATCAGAATTCTCGCTGACCCCTTTCATCACAATGCTCCATGACACCTGTCATCACAATGCTCCATGGCCCCAGTAATCACAGTGCCCCATGACACCTTTCATCACAATGCTCCATGCCCCTGACATCACAATGACCCATCACACTGGTCATCACAGTGCTCCATTACACTTGTCATTCACAATGTTCCATGATTGTTGTCAACACAATGATCCATGACCACTTTCAGCACAGTGGTCCATGACCCCTTTCATCACAATGTTCCATGGCTCTTGACATCACAATGTTCCATGATCACTGTAATCACAATGATCCATGACCCGTTTCTTCACAATGCCCCATGACCCCTTTAATCAAAAGGCTCCATGACCAATTTCATCACAATTCTCCATGATTATTTTCATCACAATGCTCCATGCCCCTGACATCACAATGACCCATCACACTTGTCATCACAATGCTCCATTACGCTTGTCATTCACAATGCTCCATGATTGATGTCAACACAATGATCCATGACCACTTTCAGCACAGTGGTCCATGGCCCCTTTCATCACAATGTTCCATGGCTCTTGACATCAAAATGCTCCATGATCACTGTAATCACAACGATCTATGACCCATTTCTTCACAATGCCCTATGACCCCTTTAAGCAAAAGGCTCCATGACCAATTTCATCACAATTCTCCATGATCATTTTCATCACAATGATCCATGATCTTTGTCATCACAATGCTCAATGACCCCTGTCACGACAATGCTCCATGCCCCATTTCATCACAGAGTTCCATGCCCCCTGTCATCACAATGCTCCATGATCCCTCTCATCACAATGCTCCATGACCACTTCCTTCACAATACCGCATGACCATGTTCACCACAATGCGCCATGACCATTTTCATCACAATGCCCCATGACCACATTCATCACAATGCCCCACGACCCCTCTCATCACCATGCTCCATGGCCTTTGTCATCACAATGCTCCATGACCTTTGTCATCGCAATTCTACATGCCATTGTCATCACAATGCTCCATGACACCTTTCATCACAATGCTCCATGACCCTTGTCTAAAATGCTACATGCCTGTGAAATCACAAAGCTCCATGCCCCCTGTCATCACAATGCTTCATGGCCCCTGTTATTCAAAATGCCATATGACCACTGTCATCAAAATTTTCCATGGCCCTTGTCATCACAATGCCCCGGGACCCCTGTCACCACAATGTTCCAGGCCCCCTGTCATCAGATTGAGCCATGACCCCTTTCATCACAATGCTCCAGGTCCGTTTTCATCACAATGCTCCATGACCCCTGTCATCACAATGTTCCCTGGCCTTTGTCATCACAATTCTCCATGGCCCCTGTAATCACAGTGCTCCATGACAACGTTCATCACATTGCTCCAGGACCACTGTCATCATAATGCCACATGAACCCTGTCATCACAATGCTCCATGGCCCTTGTCATCACAATGCTCCATGATCCTTGTAATCAAAATGCTCCTTGACCCTTTCATCACAATGTTACAGTACCCCTTTCTTCACAATGCTCCATGCCGCTGGTAACCACAATGCTCCATGACCTCTGTCATCACAATGCTCCATGTCCCATGTCATTAAAATGCTCCATGGCCCCTGTCATCACAATGCTGCATGATCCTTATACTCTCAATGCTCCATGGTCCTCGTCATCACAAATCTGCATGCATTTCTCATCACAATGCTCCATGACCCCTGTCATCCCAATGCTCCATAGCACTTTTCATCACAATGCTACATGACCACTTTTATCACAATGCTCCATGCCACTGGTCACCACAATGCTCCATGACCTCTCTCATCACAATGCTCCATGTCCCTTGTCATCACAATGCTCCATGGCCCCTGTCATCCCAATGCTCCATAGCACTTTTCATCCCAATGCTACATGACCGCATTTATCACAATGTTCCATGACCACTTTAATCACAATGCTCCATGACCACTTTCATCACAATTCCCCATGACCCCTGTAATCAAAATGCTCCATGGCCCTTGTCACCACAATGCTCCAGGACCCGTCATCACAATTCTCCATGGCCCTTGTCATCACAATGCTCCATGGCGCTTGTCATCACAATAATCCAGAGCCTTAGTGCTTGAGTTGGGAGTAGTATCGATGCCTCACTTAGGGACACTGTCACTGCCTGAATTGGGAGTAGTGTCAGAGCCTTAGTTAGGGACAGCGCCAGGGCGAGTTGGGAGTAGTGCCAGTGCCTTAGTTAGGGACAGTGCCAGTGCTTGCATTGGGAGTACTGTCAGGGCCATAGTTAGGGACAGTGTCAGTGGCTGAGATAGGAATAGTGTCAGTGCCTTAGTTATGGACATTGTCAGTGCCTAAGTTGGGATTTTTGTCAGGGTTTTTATTATGGACAGTGTCAGGGCCTGAGTTAAGAGTAGTGTCAAGGCCTTAATTTGGAAGAGTGACGATGTCTCAGTTTGGAGTAGTGTCAAACCCTTAGTTAGGAACAGCATCATTGCCTGAGTTGGGAGTAGTCACATGGCCTAAGTTATGGACAGTGTCAGGGTCTGAGTTAGGAATAGTCTCAGGACCTTAGTTAGAAACAGTGTCAGTGACTATGTTAGGAATAGTGTCAGGGCCTAAGTTAGGAGTAGTCTGAGACCGGGAGTTAGGAACAGTGTCAGGGCCTGAGTTGTGAGTAGTTTCAGGGCCTTAGTTAGAGAAAGTGTCAGTGCCGGATTTGGGAGTTATGTCAGGGCCTTAGTTAGGGACAGTGTCAGTGCCTGAGTTGGAAGTAGTGTCAGGGCATTAGGGACAGTGTCAGTGGCTGTGATGGGAGTAGTGTCAGGGTCTTAGTTAGGGAGAGTGTCAGTGCCTGAGTTGGGAATAGTCTCAGTGTCTTTTTTGGGGACAGCATCAGGGCATGAGTTAAAAGTAGTGTCAAGGCCTTAGATAGGGAGAGTGTCAGTTCCTGTGTTGGGAGTAGTATCAGGCCCTTCGTTAGGGACATTGTCAGGGTCTGAGGTAGAAGTAGTCTCAGGGCCTTAGTTAGGTAGCGTGTCAGTGCCTAAGTAAGTAGTAGTCTGAGGGCCTTACTTAGGGACAGTGTCAAATCCTGTGTTGGGTGTTGTTTCAGGGCCTTACTTAAGGACAGCGTCAGTGCCTGAGTTAGGAGTAGTGTGATGGCCGTAGTTAGGGACACTCTCAGTGCCAGAGTTGGGGGTAGTGTCAGGCCTTTGTTAGGGACTGTGCCAGGGCCTCAGTTAAGAGTCGTGTCAAGTCCTTAGTTAGGGACAGTGTTAGTGCCTGAGTTGGGAGTACTGTCAGGGCGTATTTCGGGACAGTCTCAGTGCCTATGTTGGGATTAGTGTCAGGGCCTTTGTTAGGAACAATGTCAGTGCCTGAGTTGGGAGTTGTGTCAGGACATTAGTTAGGGGCAGTGTCAGTGCCTGAGTTGGGAGTAGTGTCAGGCCTTTGTTAGGGACTGTGCCAGGGCCTGAGTTAAGAGTAGTGTCAAGTCCTTAGTTAGGGACAGTGTTAGTGCCTGAGTTGAGAGTAATGTCAGGGCCTTAGTTAGGGACAATGTCAGTGCCTAGTTTGGGAGTAGTGTCAGGGCCTTAGTTAGGGACAGTGTCAGTGCCTGAGTTGTGAGTACTGTCAGGGCGTATTTCGGGACAGTCTCATTGCCTATGTTGGGATTAGTATCAGGGCCTTTGTTAGGAACAATGTCAGTGCCTAAGGTGGGAGTTGTGTCACGACATTAGTAAGGGACAGTGTCAGTGCCTGAGTTAGGAGAAGTGTCAGGGCTGTAGTTAGGGATAGTGTCAGTGCCTGAGTTGGAGGTAGTGTCAGGGCCTTAGGGATAGTGTCAGTGGCTGAGATGGGAGTAGTGTCAGGGCCTTAGTTACGGACAGTGTCAGTGCCTGATTTGGGAGTAGTGTCAGGGCCTTAGTTAGGGACAGTGACAGTTCCTGAGTTGGAGTAATATCAGTGCCTTAGTTAGGGACAGTGTCAGGCCCTGAATTGGGAGTAGTCTCTGAGCCGTAGTTAGGAACAGTGTCAGTGACTGAGTTGGGAGTACTCTCAGGGTCTTAGTTAAGGACAGTGTCAGGGATTGAGTTAAGTATTGTGTCAAACCTTAGTTACGGAGAGTGTCAGTTGCTGAATTAAGAGAAGTGTAATGGCCTTATTTAGTGACAGTGACAATGCCTGAGTTAGGAGTGGAGTCAGGGCCTTATTTACGGTAGTGTCAGTGCCTGAGTTAGGAGTAGTGTCAGGGCCTTAGTTAGGGACAGTATCAGTGCCTGAGTTGGGAGTAGTGTCAGGACCTTAGTTAGAGAGAGTGTCAGTGCCTGAGTTGGGAGTAGTGCCAGTGTCTTAGTTAGAGACAGCGACAGTGCCTGAGTTGGGAGTAGTGTCAGGGCCATAGTTAGGGATGGTGTCAGTTGCTGAGATGGGAGTAGTGTCAGGCCCTTATTTACGGATAGTGCCAGGGCCTGAGTTGGGATTAGTTTCAGGGTCTTTATTATGGACTGTGTCAGGGCCTGAGTTAAGAGTAGTGTCAAGGCCTTAATTTGGGAGAGTGTCACTGTCTGAGTTGGGAGTAGTGTCAGACCCTTAGTTAAGGGACAGCGTCAGTGTCTGAGTTAGGAATAGTGCCAGAGCCTAAGTTACGGACAGTGCCAAGGCCTGAGTTAGGAGTAGTCTGAGACCGGTAGTTAGTAACAGTGTAAGGGCCTGAGTTGTGACTAGTTTCAGGGCCTTAGTTAGCGAAAGTGTCAATGCCGGAATTGGGAGTAATGTCAGGGCTTACTTAGGGAGAGTGTCAGTGCCTGAGGTGGAAGTAGTATCAGGGCCTTAGTTAAGGAGAGTGTCAGTGCCTGAGTTCGGAGTACTGTCAGGGCATATTTAGGGACAGTCTCAGTGCCTATTTTGGGAGTAGTGTCACGGCCTTAGTTAGTGACATTGTCAGTGCCTGAGCAAGGAGTAGTGTCCGGGCCTTAGTTAGGGACAGTGTCAGTTGCTTAGTTAGGAGTAGTGTCAGGGCCTAAGATAGGGCCAGTGTCAGTGCCTGAGTCAGGAGTAGAGTCAGGGCCTAAGTTAGGGAGCGTGTCATTGCTTGAGATAGGAGTAGTGTCAGGGCCTTAGTTAGGAGTAGCATAAGTGCCTTCATTAGGTATTGTATCAGCGCCTCAGTTAGGAATAGTTTCAGGGCCTTATTTAGGGAGAGTGTTAGTGCCTGAGTTAGGAGTTGTGTCGGCCTTAGTTAGGGACCTTTTCAGGGCCTGAGTTAGGAGTAATGTCAGGGCCTTCCTTAAGTATTGTGTCAGCGCCTGAGTTAGGAATAGTGTCAGGGCCTTAGTTAGGGACATTGTCAGGGCATGATTTAGGAGTTGTGTTAGGGCGTGAGCTATGAATAGTGTCAGGGCCTTAGTTAGTGACAGTGTCAGTGCTGAGTTTGGAGTAGTATCAGGGCCTTAGTTAGAGACAGTGTCAGGGCCTGAGTTAGGTGTATGTCAGGGCCTTAGTTAGGGACAGTGTCAGTGCCTGATTTAGGAGTAGAGTCAGAGGCTTTGTTAGGGACAGTGTCAGGGCCTGAGTTAAGAGTAGTGTCACAGCTTTAGTTAGGACCAGTGTCAGGGACTTAGTTAAGTCCAACATCATCGCCTATGATAGGAATCAGATCAGGACCTGTGTTAGACGTAATGTCAGGGCCTTATTTAAGAACAGTGTCAGGGCCTGAGTCCTGACTGACTCCTTACTCTCCTCACTAAGGACTTTTGACACTACTGCTAATTCAGGCCCTAATACTGTCCCTAACTAACGCCCTGACACTTTCCCTGGCTAAGGCCCTGAACTTCTCCTAAGTCAGGCCCTGATACTGTCCCTAACAATGGCCCTGACACTACACCTAACGGAGGCCCCGACATGATACCTAACAAAGGCTTTGTTGCTAGTCGAAACTAAAGCCCTAAAATTGGTCCTTAATAAGGCCTTGACACTAATCCTAACTCAGGCCCTAGCACTGTCCCTAATTAGGTCCCTGACAGTACACCTAACTCAGACCCTGACACTGTCCCTAAGCAAGGCCCTGACATTACTCCTAACTCAGTACCTTACACTGTACCTAACAAAGTGTCTGATGCTATGCTTAACACAGGCCCTGAAACTGTCTGTAACTAAGGCCCTGCTGCCATCACTATCCAAAGTCCTGACATTGTCCTGAGCTAATATCCTGACCTCTGTCTTTCCTAGGTCCTGAAACTGTCCCAAAGGAAGCCCTGACGCTGTCCCTAAGTGAAGACCTGAGGCTGTCCCTAACTCAGGCCCTGAAGCTTTCCTTAACTGAAGCCTTGAAGCTCTGACTAATTCAGGCCCTGATCATGTACCTAACGAAGACCTTAATGCTGATGCAGCAAAGACGCTGATGCAGCTCCAAAGTCATGCCCTGACAGTGTGCCCAGCTAAGGGCCTGATGCTAAGCCTCACTCAGGCCCTGTCACCCTCCCTAAGTCAGGCCCTGACACTGTCACTAACTAAGGCCCTGACTCTACTCCTAATTCAGTCCCGTACATTGTATCTAACAAAGGCTCTGATGCTAGTCGTAACTCAGGGCCTGACACTGTCTCTAACTAAGGGCTGCTGCCATCAACATCTAAAGTTCTGACATTATCCGGAGCTAATATCCTGACCAATGTCTTACCAAGGTCCTGAAACTCTCCCAAAGTTAGCCCTGACACTGTCCCTAAGTGAGGCCCTGAGGCTGTCCCTCACAGAGGTCCTGATAATGTCTTTAACTAAACTCCAATGCTGATCTTACAGAGACACTTATGTTGATCCTATGTCATGCCCTGACACTGTCCGTAGCTAAGGCCCTGACTCTAGGCATCACTCAGGTGCTGTCGCTCTCCCTAAGTCAGGCTAAGACTCTGTCCCTATCTGAAGCCCTGACACTGGGCCTACATTAGGCACTGATGCTCTAATTAGCTATGGTCTTGACACTATCCCTAGGTCATTTCCTGACATTATCCCTAGATCTTAACCTAAACTTGTCTTTAGCTATTGTCGAACATCTTATGCTAACTAAATCTCTGATGCTGTCTCTAACTAAGAGCCTGAAATTAGTCCCGAGGCTGTCAACCTGTCCCTAACTGAGGTTGGAGGCTCATCCTAACTGAGGCGCTGACACTGTCCCTAATTAAAACCCTGACACTACACCTAACTCAGTCCCTGACACTGTACTTTACAAGGGCTCTGATGCTAGTCCTAACTCAGGCCCTGACATTGTCTCTAAGTAAGGCTCAGAATTTGCCCCTAATATAGGCTCTGCTGTCAGCAATAACTATAAACTGGACACTAGCCTGAGTTAATATCCTGACATATTTCTAACCCAGGTCCTGACACTGTCCCTAAGAAAGCCCTGTCGCTGTCCCTATGTTAAGAACTGAGGCTGTCCCTATGTTAGGAACTCAGGCCCTGAAGCTTTCCCTAACTGAGGTCTTGAAGCTGTGACTAAGTCAGGCCCTGATCATACCTGTAACAAAGACGCTAAGGCTGATCCAACAGAGGCGCTGATTCTGTTCCTAAGTCATGCCCTGACAGTGTCCTCAGCTAAGGGCCTGACGCTAGGCCTCACTCAGGCCCTGTCGCTCTCCCTAAGTCAGGCTCTGATGCTGTCCCTACCTGAAGCCCTGACACTGGTTCTAAATAAGGATCTGATACTCTCAGTAACTAAGGTTTTGACACTATGCTTAGGTCCTTTCCTGACACTATCCCTAGACCATAACCTGACCCTGACCCTAGCAAATGTCGTGCCTCTTATGCTAACTACAGCCCTGCTGCTGTCCTTAACTAAGGGCCTAAAATTACTCTCGAGGCTGTGACCCTGTCCGTACCTAAGGCCTCGATGTTCGTCCTAATTCAGGGCCTGACACTGTCCCTAACTAAGGCCCTGCTGCCGTCAATATCTAAAGTCCTGACACTATCCTGAGCTAATTTCTTGACCCATCTCTTACCAAGGTCCTGAAACTGTCCCTAAGGAAGCCCTGATGCTGTCTCTAAGTGAGGCCTTGAGGCTGTCCCTAACAGAGGCCCTGATAATATCTTTAACATAGCCCCTGAGGCTGATCCTACCGTGGCTTTTATGCTGCTCCTAAGTCATGCCCTGATACTGTCTCTAGCTAAGGCTCTGACGCTAGGCCTCACTCAGGCCCTGTCCCACTCCCTAAGTCAGGCTCTGACGCTGTTCCTACCCAAAGCCCTGACACTCACTGCTCCTAAATTAGGTCCTGATGTGCTAAGTAACTAAGGTCGTGACACTATCCCTAGGTCATTTCCTGACACTCTCCCTAGACCTTAACCTAACCTTCTCTTTAGCTAATGTCGAGATTAGCTAAAGAGATCCTTCAGAACGAGATTCTTTCATCTTCTGAATATAGTTTTCTTCAAAACAAATTTTTATAGTGTTACTAACTTTAAACAAAATGTACTCAACTGCTGTGGAATATTCCTTCATAGGAGCGTGCATGATTCACTTCTGCATCTGCTTGTGGTGGTGTTCAGGTTGCTTTCAGCTGTAGATCCCCTTATGCTAGCTAAATCCCTGATTCTGTCCCTAAATGAGGCCCTGAATTTAGGTCCGAAGTCGTGAACCTGTCCGTAACTGAGGCCTGGAGGCTCGTCCTAATGCAGGCCCTGACACTGTCCCTTACTAAGGCTCTGACGCTACACCTAACTCAGTCACTGACACTGTACCTAACAAAGGCTCTGATGCTAGTCCTAACTTAGGCCCTGACACTGCCTCTAACTAAGGCCCTGCTGCCGTCAATATCTGAACACCTGATATTATCCTGAGCTAATAGCCTGACCCATGGCTTACCAAGGTCCTGAAACTTTCCCAAAGTTAGCACTGACGCTGTCCCTAAGTGAGGCCTTGAGGTTATCCCTAACGGAGGCCCTGATAATAGCTTTAACCAAGACCCTAATGCTGATCCTACAGAGGCCTTTATGCTGCTCCTAAGTCATGCCCTGATACTGTCCCTTACTCAGGCCCTAAAGATAGGCCTCACTTAGGCCCTGTTGCTGTACCTTAGTTAGGCTCTGATGCTGTCCATACATCAAGCCCTGGCACTGGTCCTGATTAAGGCGCTTACACTGCTGCTAACTAAGGCCCTGATGCTCTCAATAACTAAGGTCTTCTCGTTATCCCATGGTCATTTCCTTTCACTATCTCTGGCCTGGAACCTGACTCTGTCCCGAGATAATCTCCTGCATCTTATGCTAACTGAAACCCTAATGCTCTCCCTAACTAAGGCCCTGACTACTCCTAACTAAGGCCATGACACTGAATCTAACAAAGGCCCGGAATCTGTCCTTAATATAGGCCCTGCTGCCAGCAATAACTAAAATCCTGACACTCTCCTGAGCTAATATCCTGACTCATTTCTAACGAAGGTCCTGACACTGTCCCTAAGAAAACCCTGTCGCTGTCTTTAAGTGAAGACATGAGGCTGTCTTTAACTCAGACCCTGAAGCTTTCCCTAACTGACGCCTTGACGCTGTGACTAACTAGGGCTCCGGTCATGTCTTTAACTAAGAACCTAAAGCTGATCCAACAAAGGCACAGATGCTGCTCCTAAGACATTCCCTGACAGTGTCCCCAGCTAAGGGCCTGACATTAAGCCTCACTCAGAACCTGTCAATCTCCCTAAGTCAGTCCCTGATGCTGACCCTACCTGAAGCCCTAACACTGCTTCTGAATAAGTCCCTGAGTGTTTCAGTAACAAAGGTCTTCACACTAACCTTAGGTCATTTCCTGACACGATTCCAAGCCTTTACCCTAACCCTGTCCTGAGGTAATGTCCTACCTCTTATGCTAACTAAAGACCTTATGCTGTGCCTAATTCAGGCACTGAATTTAGTGCCAAGGCCGCTAGACTGTCCCTAACATGGCTCGATGCCCTTATCGTCACAATGTTCCATGACCACTGTCATCACAATGCTCCACGCCCTTGTCATCACTATGCTCCATAACCCCTGTCATCACAATGCTCCATGACCTTTGTCATCGCAATGCTACATGCCATTTTCATCACAATGCTCCATGCCCTTATCATCACAATGCTCCATGACCCCTTTCATCACAATGCACCATGACCCTTGTCTAAAATGCTACATGCCTGTTAAATCACAAAGCTCCATGCCCCCTGTCATCACAATGCTTCATGGCCCCTGTCATTCAAAATGCCATATGACCACTGTCATCAAAATGTTCCATGGCCCTTGTCATCACAATGCCCCGTGACCCCTGTCATCACAATGTTCCAGGCCCCTGTCATCACAATGAACCATGACCCCTTTCATCACAATGCTCCATGACACCTCTCATCACAATGCTCTATGTTCTATGTATTCACAATGCTCCATGACCTCTGTAATCACATTGCTCCATGATCCCTTTCATCACAATGCTCCATGACCGCTGTCATAACAATGTCCCATGACGTCTTTCATCACAATGCTCCATGGCCCCACTCATCACAATGGTCCATGATTCCTGTCAGCAAAATATTCCATGACACTTGTCATCACAATGCTCCATGGCACTTGTCATCACAATAATCCATGGTTCTTTTCATCACAATGCTCCAGGAAAACTTTCATCAGAGTGCTCCATGACCATTTCATCACAATTCCCAATGCCACCTGTCATCACAATGCCCCATGACCCCTGTCATCACCATGCTCCATGGCCCTTGTCATCACAAAGCTCCATGAACCCTGTCATCACAATGATCCATGACCGCTTTTTTCACAATGCTCCAGTAATATTTTCATCACAATGGTCCATACCACTTCTCATCACAAAGCACCATGCACTTGTCAGCACAATGCTCCTTGGCCCCTCTACTCAAAATGCTCCATGCCCTTGTCATTACAATGCTCCACATCTCTTCTCATTACAGTGCTCCATACCCATGTCAACGCAATGCTCCATGACCCCTGTCATCACAATTCTCGATGACCCATTTCATCACAATGCTCCAAGCCCTTGTCATCACAATGCTTCATGAACATTGTCGTCACAATGTTCACTGACCCCTTTCATCACAATGCTTCATGAACCTTGTCATCACAAAGTTCACTGACCCCTGTCATCACAATGATCCATGACCCTAGTCATCACAATGCTGCAGAATTACTGTCATCACAATTCTCCGAAACCGCTGTCTTCACAATGCTCCAGGACCATTTTCATCACAATGTTCCATGCCCCCTGTCATCACAATGCTCCATGACCCTTGTCATCACAAGGCTCCATGGCCCCTGTAATCACAATGCTTCATGCACTAGTCATCACAATGCTCCAGAAGTCTTGTCAACATAAGGCTCCATCCCCGTGTCACCACAATGCTCCTTGACACTTGTCATCACAATGCTCCATGGCCCCTGTCATCACAGTGTTCCATGATACATTTCATCACAATTCTAGATGACCACTATCATCACAATGCCACCTGACATCTGTCATCACAATTCGCCATGACCCTTGTCATCACAATGCTCCCTGAACCGTGTCATCACAAGGTTCCAGGACAGTTGTCATCACAAGGCTCCATTGCCCCTGTCATCTCAATGCTCCATTGCCTTTGCTCATCACAATGCTCCATGGCCCCTGTAATCACAGCACTCCATGACACCTTTCATCACACTGCTCCATGACCACTGTCATCACAATGCCCCATGACACCTGTCATCACAATGCTCAAAAACCTTTCTCATCACAATGCTCCATGATCCCTGTCAGCACAATGTTCCATGACACTTGTCATCACAATCTTCCATGACCTCTGTGATCACAATGTTCCCTGTCCATGTAATCACAATTCTCCATGCCCTTTTCATCACAATACACCATGCCCTTTTCAGCACAGTGCACCTTGGCCCCTATAATCACAATGCTCCATGCCCTTGTCATCACAATGCTCCAGTTCCCTTCTCATCACAATGCTCCATGCCTGTGTCAACACAATGCTCCATGACCCTGGTCATCACAATGCTCGATGACCCATGTCATCACAATGCTACATGCCGTTGTCATCACAATGTTGCATGATCCCTGTCATCACTGTTCTCCATGACCGATGTCATCACAATGCTCCAGGACAATTTTCATCACAATGCTCCATTCACCCTCTCATCACAATGCCCATGACCCCTGTCATCACAATGCTCCATGGCCTTTGTCATTTCAATGCTCCATGACAACTGTCATGAAAATGCTGGATGGCCCTTGTCATCACAATGCTCCATGCCATGGTCATCACAATGCTCCAGACCTCTTGTCATCATAATGTCTCATGCCCGTGTCATCACAATGCTCCATGGCCATTGTCATCAGAATGCTACATGGCCCCTGTCATCACAGTGCTCCATGATACCTTTCATCACAATGCTAGATGACCACTCTCATCAAAATGCCCCATGACACCTTATATCACAATTCGCCATGGCCCTTGTCTACACAATGCTCCTTGAACTGTGTCATCACAAGTTTCCAGGACACATGTAATCACAATGGTCAATTACAACTTTCATCACAATGCTCCATGCCACTTGTCATCACAATGCACATTGCCTTGTCAGCACAATGCTCCTTGGCCACTGTAATCAAAATGCTCCTTGGCCCCTGTAATCAATATGCTCCATGCCCTTGTCATCACAACGTTCCATGGCCTATGTCATCACAATGCTCCATAGCCCTTGTCATCACAGTGCTCCATGATACCTTTCATGACAATTCTAGATGACCACTGTCATCACATTTCCCCGTGACACCTGACATCACAATTCGCCATTGCCCTTGTCATGACAGTGCTCCATGAACCGTGTCATCACAATGTTCCAGGTCACTTGTCATCAAAATGATCCATGACCACTTTCATCACAATGCTCCATGACACCTCTCATCACAATGCTCTATGTCCTATGTATTCACAATGCTCCATGGCCCCTGTAATCACATTGCTCCATGATCCCTTTCATCACAATGCTCCATGACCGCTGTCATAACAATGCCCCATGACGTCTTTCATCACCATGCTCCATGGCCCCACTCATCACAATGCTCCATGATTCCTGTCAGCAAAATATTCCATGACAGTTGTCATCACTGTGCTCCATGTCACTTGTCATCACAATAATCCATGGTTCTTTTCATCACAATGCTCCAGGAAAACTTTCATCAGAGTGCTCCATGAACCTTTCATCACAATTCCCAATGCCACCTGTCTTCACAATGCCCCATGACCCCTGTCATCACCATGCTCCATGGCCCTTGTCATCACAAAGCTCCATGAACCCTGTCATCACAATGATCCATGACCGCTTTCTTCACAATGCTCCAGTAACATTTTCATCACAATGGTCCATACCACTTCTCATCACAATGCACCATGCACTTGTCAGCACAATGCTCCTTGGCACCTGTACTCATAATGCTCCATGCCCTTGTCATTACAATGCTCCAGATCTCTTCTCATTACAATGCTCCATACCCATGTCATTGCAAAGCTCCATGACCCCTGTCATCACAATTCTCGATGACCCATTTCATCACAATGCTCCAAGCCCTTGTCATCACAATGCTTCATGAACATTGTCGTCACAATGTTCACTGACCCCTCTCATCACAATGCTTCATGAACCTTGTCGTCACAATGTTCACTGACCCCTCTCATCACAAGGTTCCATGACCCTAGTCTCACAATGCTGCATTATTACTGTCATCACAATTCTCCGTGACCGCTGTCATCACAATGCTCCAGGACCATTTTCATCACAATGTTCCATGCCCCCTGTCATCACAATGCTCCATGACCCTTGTCATCACAATGCTCCATGGCCCCTGTAATCACAATGCTTCATGCACTAGTCATCACAATGCTCCAGAACTCTTGTCAACATAATGCTCCATCCCCGTGTCACCACAATCCTCCTTGACACTTGTCATCACAATGCTCCATAGCCCCTGTCAACACAGTGCTCCATGATACATTTCATCACAATTCTAGAGGACCACTATCCTCAGAATGCCACCTGACATCTCTCATCACAATTCGTCATGGCCCTTGTCATCACAATGCTCCCTGAACCATGTCATCACAATGTTCCAGTTAACTTGTCATCACAATGATCCATGACCACTTTCATCACAATGTTCCATGACCCCTGTCATCACAATGCTCCATGGCCTATGTATTCACATTGCTCCATGGCCCATGTAATCACATTGCTCCATGATAACTTTCATCACAATGTTCCATGACACTTGTCATCACTATGCTCCAGATCTCATGTTATCACAATGCTCCATTCCCTTGTCATCACAATGCTCCATGGTGCTTTTCATCACAATGCTCTATGACCACATTCACTGCAATGCTCCATGCCCCCTGTCATCCCAATGCTCCATGGTGCTTTTCATCAGAATGCTCCATGACCACATTCACTGCAATGCTCCATGGGCCCTGTCATCCCAATGCCCCATGACACCTGTCATCACAATTCGCCATGGCCCATGCCAACACAATGCTCCATGAACCGTGTCATCACAAGGTTCCAGGATAGTTTTCATCACAAGGCTCCATTGCCCCTATCATCTCAATGCTCCATTGCCTTTGCTCATCACAATGCTCCACGCCCCTGAAATCACAGCGCTCCATGACACCTTTCATCACACTGCTCCATGACCACTGTCATCACAATGCCCCATGACACCTGTCATCACAATGTTCGAAAACCTTTCTCATCACAATGCTCCATGATCCCTGTCAGCACAATGTTCCATGACACTTGTCATCACAATTTTCCATGACGTCTGTGATCACAATGTTCCCTGTCCATGTCATCACAATTCTCCATGCCCTTTTCATCACAATACACCATGCCCTTGTCAGCACGGTGCTCCTTGGCCCCTATAATCACAATGCTCCATGCACTTGTCATCACAATGCTCCAGTTCTCTTCTCATCACAATGCTCCATGCCTGTGTCAACACAATGCTCCATGACCCTGGTCATCACAATGCTCAATGACCCAATGTCATCACAATGCTCCATGCCGTTGTCATCACAATGTTCCATGATCCCTATCATCACAATGCTCCATGCCCGTGTCATCACAATGTTCCATGGCCTATGTCATCACAATGCTCCATAGCCCTTGTCATCACAGTGCTCCATGATACCTTTCATGACAATTCTAGATGACCACTGTCATCACATTTCCCCATGACACCTGTCATCACAATTCGCCATTGCCCTTGTCATCACAGTGCTCCATGAACCGTGTCATCACAATGTTCCAGGTCAGTTGTCATCAAAATGATCCATGACCACTTTCATCACAATGCTCCATGACACCTCTCATCACAATGCTCTATGTCCTATGTATTCACAATGCTCCATGGCCCCTGTAATCACATTGCTCCATGATCCCTTTCATCACAATGCTCCATGACTGCTGTCATAACAATGCCCCATGAAGTCTTTCATCACAATGCTCCATGGCCCCACTCATCACAATGCTCCATGATTCCTATCAGCAAAATATTCCATGACACTTGTCATCACAATGTTCCATGGCACTTGTCATCACAATAA
This sequence comes from Balaenoptera physalus, assembly GCF_965194825.1. Lineage (NCBI taxonomy): Eukaryota > Metazoa > Chordata > Mammalia > Artiodactyla > Balaenopteridae > Balaenoptera > Balaenoptera physalus. Next base: position 416,760 of record NW_028126244.1, on the reverse strand, counting down.
TCCATGGTTCTTTTCATCACAATGCTCCAGGAAAACTTTCATCAGAGTGCTCCATGACCCTTTCATCACAATTCCAAATGCCACCTGTCATCACAATGCCCCATGACCCCTGTCATCACCATGCTCCATGGCCCTTGTCATCACAAAGCTCCATGAACCCTGTCATCACAATGATCCATGACCGCTTTTTTCACAATGCTCCAGTAACATTTTCATCACAATGGTCCATACCACTTCTCATCACAATGCACCATGCACTTGTCAGCACAATGCTCCTTGGCCCCTCTACTCAAAATGCTCCATGCCCTTGTCATTACAATGCTCCACATCTCTTCTCATTACAGTGCTCCATACCCATGTCAACACAATGCTCCATGACCCCTGTCATCACAATTCTCGATGACCCATTTCATCACAATGCTCCAAGCCCTTGTCATCACAATGCTTCATGAACATTGTCGTCACAATGTTCACTGACCCCTTTCATCACAATGCTTCATGAACCTTGTGGTCACAAAGTTCACTGACCCCTGTCATCACAATGATCCATGAACCTAGTCATCACAATGCTGCAGAATTACTGTCATCACAATTCTCCGAAACTGCTGTCTTCACAATGCTCCAGGACCATTTTCATCACAATGTTCCATGCCCCCTGTCATCACAATGCCCCATGAACCCTGTCATCACAATTCGCCATGTTCCCTGTCATCACAATGCTCCATGACCCCTGTCATCACAATGCTCGATGACCCTTGTCATCACAATGCTCCATCGCCACTGTAATCACAATGCTTCATGCACTAGTCATCACAATGCTCCAGAACTCTTGTCAACATAAGGCTCCATCCCCGTGTCACCACAATGCTCCTTGACACTTGTCATCACAATGCTCCATGGCCCCTGTCATCACAGTGCTCCATGATACATTTCATCACAATTCTAGATGACCACTATTCTCACAATGCCACCTGACATCTGTCATCCCAATTCGCCATGGCCCTTGTCATCACAATGCTCCCTGAACCGTGTCATCACAATGTTCCAGGAAACATTTCATCAAAATGATCCATGACCACATTCATCACAATGTTCCATGATCCCTGTCATCACAATGCTCCATGGCCTATGTATTCACATTGCTCCATGGCCCATGTAATCACATTGCTCCATGATCACTTTCATCACAATGTTCCATGACACTTGTAATCACTATGCTCCAGATCTCATGTTATCACAATGCTCCATTCCCTTGTCATCACAATGCTCCATGACTAGTGTTATCACCATACTCTATTGCCCCTGTCATCCCAATGCTCCATGGTGCTTTTCATCAAAATGCACCATGACCATATTCACTGCAATGCTCCATGCGCCCTGTCATCCCAATGCCCCATAACACCTGTCATCACAATTCGCCATGGCCCATGCCATCACAATGCTCCATGAACCGTGTTATCTCAAGGTTCCAGGACAGTTTTCATCACAAGGCTCCATTGCCCCTGTCATCTCAATGCTCCATTGCCTTTGCTCATCACAATGCTCCATGGCCCCTGTCATCACAATGCCCCATGACACCTGTGATCACAATGCTCGAAAACCTTTCTCATCACAATGCTCCATGATCCCTGTCAGCACAATGTTCCATGACACTTGTCATCACAATTTTCCATGACCTCTGTGATCACAATGTTCCCTGTCCATGTCATCACAATTCTCCATGCCCTTTTCATCACAATACACCATGCCCTTGTCAGCACAGTGCTCCTTGGCCCCTATAATCACAATGCTCCATGCCCTTGTCATCACAATGCTCCAGTTCTCTTCTCATCACAATGCTCCATGCCTGTGTCAACACAATGCTCCATGACCCTGGTCATCACAATGCTCGATGACCCATGTCATCACAATGCTCCATGCCGTTGTCATTACAATGTTGCATGATCCCTGTCATCACTGTTCTCCGTGACCGATGTCATCACAATGCTCTAGGACAATTTTCATCACAATGCTCCATTCACCCAGTCATCACAATGCTCATGACACCTATCATCACAATGCTCCATGGCCTTTCTCATTTCAATGCTCCATGACAACTGTCATGAAAATGCTGGATGGCCCTTGTCATCACAATGCTTCATGACCCCTGTCATCACAATGCTCGATGACCCTTGTCATCACAATGCTCCATGGCCCCTGTAATCACAGTGTTTCATGCTCTAGTCATCACAATGCTCCAGAACTCTTGTCAACATAATGCTCCATCCCCGTGTCACCACAATGCTCCTTGACACTTGTCATCACAATGCTCCATGGCCCCTGTCATCACAGTGCTCCATGACCCCTGTCATCACAATCCTCCATGGACCTTGTCATCACAAATCTCCATGAACCCTGTCATCACAATGCTCCATGACCCCTTTCCTCACAATGCTCCAGTACCCCTTTCATCACAATACTCCATGGCCCCTGTAATCACAATGCTCCATGCCTTTGGCATCACAATGCTCCAGAACACTTGTCATCATAATGCTCCATGCCCTTGTCTTCAAAATGGTCCATGACACTTGTCATCAGAATGTTCCATGGCCATTGTCATCAAAATGCTCCATGACATCTCTCATCACAATTCGCCATGGCCCTTGTATTCACAATGCTCCATGAACCTTGTCATCACAATGTCCTGGGACACTTGTCATCACAATGATCCATGCAATTTTCAGTACAATTCCCATGACACCGACATCACAATGCTCCATGGCCTATGTACTCAGAATGTTCCATGATCCTGTCCCCACAATGGTCCATGACAGTTGTCATCACAATGATCCATGACACCTGCCATCAGAGTGTTCCCTGCCCATGTCATCACAAAGCTCCATGGCCCTTGTAATCACAATGCTCCATGCCTTTGTCATCATAATGCTCCAGAACACTTGTCATCATAATGCACCATGCAAATGTCATACAATGCTCCATGACACTTGTCATCACAATGCTCCATGGCATTTGTCATCACAATGCTCTACTGCCCCTGTCATCACAGTGCTCCATGATACCTTTCATCACAATCCTAGGTGACCACTGTCATCACAGTGCCCCATGACACTTGTCACCACAATTCGCCATGGCCCTTGTCATCACAATGTTCCATCAGCCGTATCATGACAATATTCCATGACACTTGTCATCACAATGATCCATGACCACATTCATCACAATGTTCCATGACCACTGTCATCACAATGCTCCATGGCCTATGTATTCACATTGCTCCATGGCCCATGTAATCACATTGCTCCATGATCACTTTCATCACAATGTTCCATGACACTTGTCATCACTATGCTCCAGATCTCATGTTATCACAATGCTCCATTCCCTTTTCATCACAATGCTCCATGACTAGTGTCATCACCATTCTCTATGGCCCTTGTCATCACAATGCTCCATGTTGCTTTTCATCACAATGCTCTATGACCACATTCACTGCAATGCTCCATGCCCCCTGTCATCCCAATTCTCCATGGTGCTTTTCATCACAATGCTCCATGACCACATTCACTGCAATGTTCCATGCGCTCTGTCATCCCAATGCCCCATGACACCTGTCATCACAATTCGCAATGGTCTATGCCATCACAATGCTCCATGAACCGTGTCATCACAAGGTTCCAGGACAGTTTTCATCACAAGGCTCCATTGCCCCTGTCATCTCAATGCTCCGTTGCCTTTGCTCATCACAATGCTAAATGGCCCCTGTAATCACAGCGCTCCATGACACCTTTCATCACACTGCTCCATGACCACTGTCATCACAATGCCCCATGACACCTGTCATCACAATGCTCGAAAACCTTTCTCATCACGAAGCTCCATGATCCCTGTCAGCACAATGTTCCATGACACTTGTCATCACAATTTTCCATGACCTCTGTGATCACAATGTTCCCTGTCCATGTCATCACAATTCTCCATGCCCTTTTCATCACAATACACCATGCCCTTGTCAGCACAGTGCTCCTTGGCCCCTATAATCACAATGTTCCATGCCCTTGTCATCACAACGCTCCAGTTCTCTTCTCATCACAATGCTCCATGCCTGTGTCAATACAATGCTCCATGACCCTGGTCATCAGAATGCTCGATGACCCATGTCATCACAATGCTCCATGCCATTGTCATCACAATGTTGCATGATCCCTGTCATCACGGTTCTCCGTGACCGAGGTTATCACAATGCTCTAGGACAATTTTCATCACAATTCTCCATTCACCCTCTCATCACAATGCCTTTGACCCATGTCATCTCAATGCTCTATGGCCTTTGTCATTTCAATGCTCCATGACAACTGTCATGAAAATGCTGGATGGCCCTTGTCATCACAATGCTCCATGGCATGCTCATCACAATGCTCCATGGCCCCTATAAACACAATGCTCCATGCCCGTGTCATCACAATGCTCCATGGCCTTTTTCATCAGAATGCTATATGGCCCGTGTCATCACAGTGCTCCATGATACCTTTCATCACAATGCTAGATGACCACTGTCATCAATATGCCCCGTGACACCTTATATCACAATTCGCCATGGCCCTTGTCATCACAATGCTCCTTGAACTGTGTCATCACAAGTTTCCAGGACACATGTAATCACAAAGGTCAATAAAAACTTTCATCACCATGCTCCATGCTAGTTGTCATCACAATGCTCCTTGGCCCCTATAATCAAAATGCTCCATGCCCTTGTCACACAATGCTCCAGATCTCTTCTCATCACAGTGCTGAATGCTCGTGTCAACACAATGCTCCAGGGCCCCTGTCATCACAATGCTCGATGACCCTTGTCATCACAATGCTCCATGCCCGTGTCATCACAATGCCCCATAACACTTGTCATCACAATGCTCCATAGCCCTTGTCATCACAGTGCTCCATGAACCGTGTCATCACAGCTATACAGGTCACTTGTCATCAAAATGATCCATGACCACTTTCATCACAATGCTCCATGACACCTCTCATCACAATGCTCTATGTCCTATGTATTCACAATGCTCCATGGCCCCTGTAATCACATTGCTCCATGATACCTTTCATCATAATGCTCCATGACCGCTGTCATAACAATGCCCCATGATGTCTTTCATCACAATGCTCCATGACTCCTGTCAGCAAATTATTCCATGACACTTGTCCTCACAATGCTCCATGGCACTTTTCATCACAATGCTCCAGGAAAACTTTCATCAGAGTGCTCCATGACCCTTTCATCACAATTCCCAATGCCACCTGTCATCACAATGCCCCATGACCCCTGCCATCACCATGCTCCATGGCCCTTGTCATCACAAAGCTCCATGAACCCTGTCATCACAATGTTCCGTGACCGCTTTCTTCACAATGCTCCAGTAACATTTTCATCACTATGGTCCATACCACTTCTCATCACAACGCACCATGCTCTTGTCAACACAATGCTCCTTGGCCCCTCTACTCAAAATGTTCCATGCCCTTGTCATTACAATGCTCCAGATCTCTTCTCATTACAATGCTCCATACCCATGTCAACGCAATGCTCCATGACCCCTGACATCACAATCCTCAATGACCCATTTCATCACAGTGCTCCAAGCCCTTGTCATCACAATGCTTCATGAACCTTGTCGTCACAATGTTCACTGACCCCTGTCATCACAATGCTCCATGACCCTAGGCATCACAATGCTGCATAATTACTGTCATCACAATTCTCCGTGACCGCTGTCATCACAATGCTCCAGGGCCATTTTCATCACAATGTTCCATGCCCCCTGTCATCACAATGCCCCATGAAACCTGTCATCACAATTCGCCAGGTTCCTTGTCATCACAATGCTCCATGACCCCTGTCATCACAATGCTCGATGACCCTTGTCATCACAATGCTCCATGGCCCCTGTAATCACAATGCTTCATGCACTAGTCATCACAATGCTCCAGGAGACTTGTCAACATAATGCTCCATCCCCGTGACAGCACAATGCTCCTTGACACTTGTCATCACAATGCTCCATGGCCCCTGTTATCACAGTGCTCCATGTTACATTTCATCACAATTCTAGATGACCACTATCATCACAATGCCACCTGACATCTGTCATCACAATTCGCCATGGCCCTTGTCATCACAATGCTCCCTGAAACGTGTCATCACAATGCTCCTTGACCCCTGTAATCAAAATGCTCCATGCCCTTGTCATCACAATGCTCCAGATCTCTTCCCATCACACTGCTCAATGCTCGTGTCAACACAATTCTCCTGGGCCCCTGTTATCACAATGCTCAATGACCCTTATCATCACAATGCTCCATGCCCGTTTCAGCACAATGCTCCATAACACTTGTCATCACAATGTTCCATGTTCTATGTCATCACAATGTTCCATGGTCCTTTTCATCACAGTGCTCCATGATAACTTTCATGACAATTCTAGATGACCACTGTAGTCATATTTCCCTGTGACACCTGTCATCACAATTCGCTATTGCCCTTGTCATCACAGTGCCCCATGAACCGTGTCATCACAATGTTCCAGGTCACTTGTCATCAAAATGATCCATGACCACTTTCATCACAATGCTCGATGACACCTCTCATTACAATGCCCTATGTCCTATGTATTCACAATGCTCCATGGCCCCTGTAATCACATTGCTCCATGATCCCTGTCATCACAATGCTCCAAGGCCACTCCCATCACAATGCTCCATGATCCCTGTCAGCACAATATTCCATGAGCGTGTCATCACAATGCTCCAAGACGCATGGCATCACAATTCTCCATGATACTTGTCATTACAATGCTCCATGGCTCTCTACCTCACAATGCTCCATGGTGCTTTTCTTCACAATTCTCCACGACAACTTTCATCACAGTATTCCATGACCCCTGTCATCACAATGCTCGATGACCATTGTCATCACCATGCTCCATGGCCCCTGTAATCACAATGCTTCATGCACTAGTCATCACAACGCTCCAGAACACTTGTCAACATAATGCTCCATTCCCGTGTCACCACAATGCTCCTTGACACTTGTCGTCACAATGCTCCATGGCCCCTGTCATCACAGTGCTCCATGATACATATCATCACAATTCTAGATGACCACTATCATCACAATGCCACCTGACATCTGTCATCACTATTCGCCATGGCCCTTGTCATCACAATGCTCCCTGAACCGTGTCCTCACAATGTTCCAGGAAACTTGTCATCACAGTGATCCATGACCACTTTTGTCACAATGTTTCATGACCCCTGTCATCACAATGCTCCATGCCCTATGTTTTCACTATTCTCCGTGTCCCCTGTAATCACATTACACCATGATGCCTTTCATCACAATGCTCCATGAGCACTGTCATTACAATGCCCCATGACACCTGTGCTCAAAATGCGCCATGCCCGTTGACATCACAATATTCCATGACAACTGTCATCACAATGCTCGATGAACCTTGTAATCACAATGCTCCAGAATTCTTGTCATCACAATGCTCCAGAACTCTTGTCATCATAATGCTCCATGCATATGTCATCACAATGCTCCAAGGCCTTTGTCATCACAATGCTCCATGGCCACTGCCATCACAGTGCTCCAGGATACCTTTCATCACAATGCTAGATGCCCACTGTTATCAAAATGCCCAATGATGCCTGTCATCACAATGCTCCAAGGCCACACCCATCACAATGTTCCATGATCCCTGTCAGCACAATGTTCCATGACCGTGTCATCACAATGCTCCATGACGCATGGCATCACAATTCTCCATGATACTTGTCATTACAATGCTCCATGGCTCTCGACATCACAATGCTCCATGGTGCTTTTTTCACAATTCTCCAGGACAACTTTCATCACAGTGTTTCTTGCCCCCTGTTATCACAATGCCCCCGACCCCTGTCATCACAATCCTCCATGGCCCTTGTCATCACAAATCTCAATGACCCCTGTCATCACAATGATCCATGACCCCTTTCCTCACAATGCTCCAGTACCCCTTTCATCACAATGCTCCATGCCATTTTCATCACAATGCTCCATGGCCCCCGTAATCACAATGCCCCATGCCTTTGGCATCACAATGCTCCAGAACTCTTGTCATCATAATGCTCCATGCCCTTGTCTTCACAATGGTCCATGACACTTGTCATCAGAATGTTCCATGGCCATTGTCATCAAAATGCTCCATGACACCTGTCATCACAATTCGCCATGGCCCTTGTCTTCACAATGCTCCATGAACCTGGTCATCACAATGTTCTGGGACACTGGTCATCACAATGATCCATGACAATTTTCATTACAATTCCCATGACCCCGACATCACAATGCTCCATGGCCTATGTACTCAGAATGCTCCATGACACCTCTCACCACAATGTTCCATGACAGTTGTCATCACGATGATCCATGACACCTGCCATCACAGTGTTCCCTGCCCATGTCATCACATTGCTCCATGGCCCCTGTAATCACAATGCTCCATGCCTTTGTCATCATAATGTTCCAGAACTCTTGTCATCATAATGCACCATGCAAATGTCATACAATGCTCCATGACACTTGTCATCACAATGCACCATGGCATTTGTCATCACAATGCTCCATGGCCCCTGTCATCACAGTGCTCCATGATACCTTTCATCACAATCCTAGGTGACCAATGACATCACAGTGCCCCATGACACTTGTCATCACAATTCGCCATGTTCCTTGTCATCACAATGCTCCATGACCCCTGTCATCACAATGCTCGATGACCCTTGTCATCACCATGCTCCATGGCCCCTGTAATCACAAGGCTTCATGCACTAGTCATCACAACGCCCCAGAACTCTTTCCAACATAATGCTCCATTCCCGTGTCACCACAATGCTCCTTGACACTTGTCATCACAATGCTCCATTGCCCCTGTCATCTCAATGCTCCATTGCCTTTGCTCATCACAATGCTCCATGATCCCTGTCAGCACAATGTTCCATGACACTTGTCATCACAATTTTCCATGACCTCTGTGATCACAATGTTCCCTGTCCATGTCATCACAATTCTCCATGCCCTTTTCATCACAATACACCATGCCCTTGTCAGCACAGTGCTCCTTGGCCCCTATAATCACAATGCTCCATGCCCTTGTCATCACAATGCTCCAGTTCTCTTCTCATCACAATGCTCCATGCCTGTGTCAACACAATGCTCCATGACCCTGGTCATCACAATGCTCGATGACCCATGTCATCACAATGCTCCATGACCCTGGTCATCACAATGCTCGATGACCCATGTCATCACAATGCTCCATGCCATTGTCATCACAATGTTGCATGATCCCTGTCATCACTGTTCTCCGTGACCGATGTCATCACAATGCTCTAGGACAATTTTCATCAAAATGCTCCATTCACCCACTCATCACAATGCTCATGACCCCTATCATCACAATGCTCCATGGCCTTTCTCATTTCAATGCTCCATGACAACTGTCATGAAAATGCTGGATGGCCCTTGTCATCACAATGTTTCATGACCCCTGTCATCACAATGCTCGATGACCCTTGTCATCACAATGCTCCATGGCCCCTGTAATCACAGTGTTTCATGCTCTAGTCATCACAATGCTCCAGAACTCTTGTCAACATAATGCTCCATCCCCGTGTCACCACAATGCTGCTTGACACTTGTCATCACAATGCTCCATGGCCCCTGTCATCACAGTGCTCCATGACCCCTGTCATCACAATCCTCCATGGACCTTGTCATCACAAATCTCCATGAACCCTGTCATCACAATGCTCCATGACCCCTTTCCTCACAATGCTCCAGTACCCCTTTCATCACAATACTCCATGGCCCCTGTAATCACAATGCTCCATGCCTTTGGCATCACAATGCTCCAGAACACTTGTCATCATAATGCTCCATGCCCTTGTCTTCAAAATGGTCCATGACACTTGTCATCAGAATGTTCCATGGCCATTGTCATCAAAATGCTCCATGACATCTCTCATCACAATTCGCCATGGCCCTTGTATTCACAATGCTCCATGACACTTGTCATCACAATGCTCCATGGCATTTGTCATCACAATGCTCTACTGCCCCTGTCATCACAGTGCTCCATGATACCTTTCATCACAATCCTAGGTGACCACTGTCATCACAGTGCCCCATGACACTTGTCACCACAATTCGCCATGGCCCTTGTCATCACAATGTTCCATCAGCCGTGTCATGACAATATTCCATGACACTTGTCATCACAATGATCCATGACCACATTCATCACAATGTTCCATGACCGCTGTCATCACAGTGCTCCATGGCCTATGTATTCACATTGCTCCATGGCCCATGTAATCACTTTGCTCCATGATCACTTTCATCACAATGTTCCATGACACTTGTCATCACTATGCTCCAGATCTCATGTTATCACAATGCTCCATTCCCATTTCATCACAATGCTCCATGACTAGTGTCATCACCATTCTCTATGGCCCTTGTCATCACAATGCTCCATGTTGCTTTTCATCACAATGCTCTATGACCACATTCACTGCAATGCTCCATGCCCCCTGTCATCCCAATTCTCCATGGTGCTTTTCATCACAATGCTCCATGACCACATTCACTGCAATGTTCCATGCGCTCTGTCATCCCAATGCCCCATGACACCTGTCATCACAATTCGCCATGGCCTATGCCATCACAATGCTCCATGAACGGTGTCATCACAAGGTTCCAGGACAGTTTTCATCACAAGGCTCCATTGCCCCTGTCATCTCAATGCTCCGTTGCCTTTGCTCATCACAATGCTCCATATCCCCTGTAATCACAGCACTCCATGACACCTTTCATCACACTGCTCCATGACCACTGTCATCACAATGCCTCATGACACCTGTCATCACAATGCTCGAAAACTTTTCTCATCACAATGCTCCATGATCGTGTCAGCACAATGTTTCCTGTCCATGTCATCACAATTCTCCATGCCCTTTTAATCACAATACACCTTGCCCTTGTCAGCACAGCGCTCCTTGGCCCCTATAATCACAATGCTCCATGCCCTTGTCATCACAACGCTCCAGTTCTCTTCTCATCACAATGCTCCATGCCTGTGTCAATACAATGCTCCATGACCCTGGTCATCAGAATGCTCGATGACCCATGTCATCACAATGCTCCATGCCATTGTCATCACAATGTTGCATGATCCCTGTCATCACTGTTCTCCGTGACCGAGGTTATCACAATGCTCTAGGACAATTTTCATCACAATTCTCCATTCACCCTCTCATCACAATGCCCTTGACCCATGTCATCACAATGCTCTATGGCCTTTGTCATTTCAATGCTCCATGACAACTGTCATGAAAATGCTGGATGGCCCTTTTCATCACAATGCTCCATGGCATGCTCATCACAATGCTCCATGGCCCCTATAAACACAATGCTCCATGCCCGTGTCATCACAATGCTCCATGGCCTTTTTCATCAGAATGCTATATGGCCCGTGTCATCACAGTGCTCCATGATACCTTTTATCACAATGCTAGATGACCACTGTCATCAATATGCCCCGTGACACCTTATATCACAATTCGCCATGGCCCTTGTCATCACAATGCTCCTTGAACTGTGTCATCACAAGTTTCCAGGACACATGTAATCACAAAGGTCAATAAAAACTTTCATCACCATGCTCCATGGTACTTGTCATCACAATGCTCCTTGGCCCCTATAATCAAAATGCTCCATGCCCTTGTCACACAATGCTCCAGATCTCTTCTCATCACAGTGCTGAATGTTCGTGTCAACACAATGCTCCAGGGCCCCTGTCATCACAATGCTCGATGACTCTTGTCATCACAATGCTCCATGCCCGTGTCATCACAATGCCCCATAAAACTTGTCATCACAATGCTCCATAACCCTTGTCATCAGAGTGCTCCATGATACCTTTCATGAGAATTCTAGATGACCACTGTCGTCACATTTCCCCATGACACCTGTCATCACAATTCGCCATTGCCCTTGTCATCACAGTGCTCCATGAACCGTGTCATCACAGCTTTCCAGGTCACTTGTCATCAAAATGATCCATGACCACTTTCATCACAATGCTCCATGACACCTCTCATCACAATGCTCTATGTCCTATGTATTCACAATGCTCCATGGCCCCTGTAATCACATTGCTCCATGATACCTTTCATCACAATGCTCCATGACCGCTGTCATAACAATGCCCCATGATGTCTTTCATCACAATGCTCCATGACCCCACTCATCACAATGCTCCATGACTCCTGTCAGCAAATTATTCCATGACACTTGTCCTCACAATGCTCCATGGCACTTTTCATCACAATGCTCCAGGAAAACTTTCATCAGAGTGCTCCATGACCCTTTCATCACAATTCCCAATGCCACCTGTCATCACAATGCCCCATGACCCCTGCCATCACCATGCTCCATGGCCCTTGTCATCACAAAGCTCCATGAACCCTGTCATCACAATGATCCATGACCGCTTTCTTCACAATGCTCCAGTAACATTTTCATCACAATGGTCAATACCACTTCTCATCACAATGCACCATGCACTTGTCAGCACAATGCTCCTTGGCCCCTGTACTCAAAATGCTCCATACCCTTGTCATTACAATGCTCCAGATCTCTTCTCATTACAATGTTCCATACCCATGTCAACGCAATGCTCCATCACCCCTGTCATCACAATTCATGATGACCCATTTCATCACAATGCTCCAAGCCCTTGTCATCACAATGCTTCATGAACATTGTCGTCACAATGTTCACTGACCCCTTTCATCACAATGCTTCATGAACCTTGTGGTCACAAAGTTCACTGACCCCTGTCATCACAATGATCCATGACCCTAGTCATCACAATGCTGCAGAATTACTGTCATCACAATTCTCCGAAACCGCTGTCTTCACAATGCTCCAGGACCATTTTCATCAAAATGTTCCATGCCCCCTGTCATCACAATGCCCCATGAACCCTGTCATCACAATTCGCCATGTTCCTTGTCATCACAATGCTCCATGACCCCTGTCATCACAATGCTCGATGACCCTTGTCATCACAATGCTCCATCGCCACTGTAATCACAATGCTTCATGCACTAGTCATCACAATGCTCCAGAACTCTTGTCAACATAAGGCTCCATCCCCGTGTCACCACAATGCTCCTTGACACTTGTCATCACAATGCTCCATGGCCCCTGTCATCACTGTGCTCCATGATACATTTCATCACAATTCTAGATGACCACTATTCTCACAATGCCACCTGACATCTGTCATCCCAATTCGCCATGGCCCTTGTCATCACAATGCTCCCTGAACCGTGTCATCACAATGTTCCAGGAAACATTTCATCAAAATGATCCATGACCACATTCATCACAATGTTCCATGATCCCTGTCATCACAATGCTCCATGGCCTATGTATTCACATTGCTCCATGGCCCATGTAATCACATTGCTCCATGATCACTTTCATCACAATGTTCCATGACACTTGTAATCACTATGCTCCAGATCTCATGTTATCACAATGCTCCATTCCCTTGTCATCACAATGCTCCATGACTAGTGTTATCACCATACTCTATTGCCCCTGTCATCCCAATGCTCCATGGTGCTTTTCATCAAAATGCACTATGACCATATTCACTGCAATGCTCCATGCGCCCTGTCATCCCAATGCCCCATAACACCTGTCATCACAATTCGCCATGGCCCATGCCATCACAATGCTCCATGAACCGTGTTATCTCAAGGTTCCAGGACAGTTTTCATCACAAGGCTCCATTGCCCCTGTCATCTCAATGCTCCATTGCCTTTGCTCATCACAAAGCTCCATGGCCCCTGTCATCACAATGCCCCATGACACCTGTCATCACAATGCTCGAAAACCTTTCTCATCACAATGCTCCATGATCCCTGTCAGCACAATGTTCCATGACACTTGTCATCACAATTTTCCATGACCTCTGTGATCACAATGTTCCCTGTCCATGTCATCACAATTCTCCATGCCCTTTTCATCACAATACACCATGCCCTTGTCAGCACAGTGCTCCTTGGCCCCTATAATCACAATGCTCCATGCCCTTGTCATCACAATGCTCCACTTCTCTTCTCATCACAATGCTCCATGCCTGTGTCAACACAATGCTCCATGACCCTGGTCATCACAATGCTCGATGACCCATGTCATCACAATGCTCCATGCCGTTGTCATTACAATGTTGCATGATCCCTGTCATCACTGTTCTCCGTGACCGATGTCATCACAATGCTCTAGGACAATTTTCATCACAATGCTCCATTCACCCAGTCATCACAATGCTCATGACCCCTATCATCACAATGCTCCATGGCCTTTCTCATTTCAATGCTCCATGACAACTGTCATGAAAATGCTGGATGGCCCTTGTCATCACAATGCTTCATGACCCCTGTCATCACAATGCTCGATGACCCTTGTCATCACAATGCTCCATGGCCCCTGTAATCACAGTGTTTCATGCTCTAGTCATCACAATGCTCCAGAACTCTTGTCAACATAATGCTCCATCCCCGTGTCACCACAATGCTCCTTGACACTTGTCATCACAATGCTCCATGGCCCCTGTCATCACAGTGCTCCATGACCCCTGTCATCACAATCCTCCATGGACCTTGTCATCACAAATCTCCATGAACCCTGTCATCACAATGCTCCATGACCCCTTTCCTCACAATGCTCCAGTACCCCTTTCATCACAATACTCCATGGCCCCTGTAATCACAATGCTCCATGCCTTTGGCATCACAATGCTCCAGAACACTTGTCATCATAATGCTCCATGCCCTTGTCTTCAAAATGGTCCATGACACTTGTCATCAGAATGTTCCATGGCCATTGTCATCAAAATGCTCCATGACATCTCTCATCACAATTCGCCATGGCCCTTGTATTCACAATGCTCCATGAACCTTGTCATCACAATGTCCTGGGACACTTGTCATCACAATGATCCATGCAATTTTCAGTACAATTCCCATGACACCGACATCACAATGCTCCATGGCCTATGTACTCAGAATGTTCCATGATCCTGTCCCCACAATGGTCCATGACAGTTGTCATCACAATGATCCATGACACCTGCCATCAGAGTGTTCCCTGCCCATGTCATCACAAAGCTCCATGGCCCTTGTAATCACAATGCTCCATGCCTTTGTCATCATAATGCTCCAGAACACTTGTCATCATAATGCACCATGCAAATGTCATACAATGCTCCATGACACTTGTCATCACAATGCTCCATGGCATTTGTCATCACAATGCTCTACTGCCCCTGTCATCACAGTGCTCCATGATACCTTTCATCACAATCCTAGGTGACCACTGTCATCACAGTGCCCCATGACACTTGTCACCACAATTCGCCATGGCCCTTGTCATCACAATGTTCCATCAGCCGTGTCATGACAATATTCCATGACACTTGTCATCACAATGATCCATGACCACATTCATCACAATGTTCCATGACCACTGTCATCACAATGCTCCATGGCCTATGTATTCACATTGCTCCATGGCCCATGTAATCACTTTGCTCCATGATCACTTTCATCACAATGTTCCATGACACTTGTCATCACTATGCTCCAGATCTCATGTTATCACAATGCTCCATTCCCTTTTCATCACAATGCTCCATGACTAGTGTCATCACCATTCTCTATGGCCCTTGTCATCACAATGCTCCATGTTGCTTTTCATCACAATGCTCTATGACCACATTCACTGCAATGCTCCATGCCCCCTGTCATCCCAATTCTCCATGGTGCTTTTCATCACAATGCTCCATGACCACATTCACTGCAATGTTCCATGCGCTCTGTCATCCCAATGCCCCATGACACCTGTCATCACAATTCGCCATGGCCTATGCCATCACAATGCTCCATGAACCGTGTCATCACAAGGTTCCAGGACAGTTTTCATCACAAGGCTCCATTGCCCCTGTCATCTCAATGCTCCGTTGCCTTTGCTCATCACAATGCTAAATGGCCCCTGTAATCACAGCGCTCCATGACACCTTTCATCACACTGCTCCATGACCACTGTCATCACAATGCCCCATGACACCTGTCATCACAATGCTCGAAAACCTTTCTCATCACGAAGCTCCATGATCCCTGTCAGCACAATGTTCCATGACACTTGTCATCACAATTTTCCATGACCTCTGTGATCACAATGTTCCCTGTCCATGTCATCACAATTCTCCATGCCCTTTTCATCACAATACACCATGCCCTTGTCAGCACAGTGCTCCTTGGCCCCTATAATCACAATGTTCCATGCCCTTGTCATCACAACGCTCCAGTTCTCTTCTCATCACAATGCTCCATGCCTGTGTCAATACAATGCTCCATGACCCTGGTCATCAGAATGCTCGATGACCCATGTCATCACAATGCTCCATGCCATTGTCATCACAATGTTGCATGATCCCTGTCATCACTGTTCTCCGTGACCGAGGTTATCACAATGCTCTAGGACAATTTTCATCACAATTCTCCATTCACCCTCTCATCACAATGCCCTTGACCCATGTCATCACAATGCTCTATGGCCTTTGTCATTTCAATGCTCCATGACAACTGTCATGAAAATGCTGGATGGCCCTTTTCATCACAATGCTCCATGGCATGCTCATCACAATGCTCCATGGCCCCTATAAACACAATGCTCCATGCCCGTGTCATCACAATGCTCCATGGCCTTTTTCACCAGAATGCTATATGGCCCGTGTCATCACAGTGCTCCATGATACCTTTCATCACAATGCTAGATGACCACTGTCATCAATATGCCCCGTGACACCTTATATCACAATTCGCCATGGCCCTTGTCATCACAATGCTCCTTGAACTGTGTCATCACAAGTTTCCAGGACACATGTAATCACAAAGGTCAATAAAAACTTTCATCACCATGCTCCATGCTAGTTGTCATCACAATGCTCCTTGGCCCCTATAATCAAAATGCTCCATGCCCTTGTCACACAATGCTCCAGATCTCTTCTCATCACAGTGCTGAATGCTCGTGTCAACACAATGCTCCAGGGCCCCTGTCATCACAATGCTCGATGACCCTTGTCATCACAATGCTCCATGCCCGTGTCATCACAATGCCCCATAACACTTGTCATCACAATGCTCCATAGCCCTTGTCATCACAGTGCTCCATGAACCGTGTCATCACAGCGTTCCAGGTCACTTGTCATCAAAATGATCCATGACCACTTTCATCACAATGCTCCATGACACCTCTCATCACAATGCTCTATGTCTTATGTATTCACAATGCTCCATGGCCCCTGTAAACACATTGCTCCATGATACCTTTCATCATAATGCTCCATGACCGCTGTCATAACAATGCCCCATGATGTCTTTCATCACAATGCTCCATGGCCCCACTCATCACAATGCTCCATGACTCCTGTCAGCAAATTATTCCATGACACTTGTCCTCACAATGCTCCATGGCACTTTTCATCACAATGCTCCAGGAAAACTTTCATCAGAGTGCTCCATGACCCTTTCATCACAATTCCCAATGCCACCTGTCATCACAATGCCCCATGACACCTGCCATCACCATGCTCCATGGCCCTTGTCATCACAAAGCTCCATGAACCCTGTCATCACAATGATCCATGACCGCTTTCTTCACAATGCTCCAGTAACATTTTCATCACCATGGTCCATACCACTTCTCATCACAACGCACCATGCTCTTGTCAACACAATGCTCCTTGGCCCCTGTACTCAAAATGCTCCATGCCCTTGTCATTACAATGCTCCAGATCTCTTCTCATTACAATGCTCCATACCCATGTCAACGCAATGCTCCATGACCCTTGACATCACAATCCTGAATGACCCATTTCCTAACAGTGCTCCAAGCCCTTGTCATCACAATGCTTCATGAACCTTGTCGTCACAATGTTCACTGACCCCTGTCATCACATTGCTCCATGACCCTAGGCATCACAATGCTGCATAATTACTGTCATCACAATTCTCCGTGACCGCTGTCATCACAATGCTCCAGGGCCATTTTCATCACAATGTTCCATGCCCCCTGTCATCACAATGCCCCATGAAACCTGTCATCACAATTCGCCAGGTTCCTTGTCATCACAATGCTCCATGACCCCTGTCATCACAATGCTCGATGACCCTTGTCATCACAATGCTCCATGGCCCCTGTAATCACAATGTTTCATGCACTAGTCATCACAATGCTCCAGGAGTCTTGTCAACATAATGCTCCATCCCCGTGACACCACAATGCTCCTTGACACTTGTCATCACAATGCTCCATGGCCCCTGTCATCACAGTGCTCCATGTTACATTTCATCACAATTCTAGATGACCACTATCATCACAATGCCACCTGACATCTGTCATCACAATTCGCCATGGCCCTTGTCATCACAATGCTCCCTGAAACGTGTCATCACAATGCTCCTTGACCCCTGTAATCAAAATGCTCCATGCCCTTGTCATCACAATTCTCCAGATCTCTTCTCATCACACTGCTCAATGCTCGTGTCAACACAATTCTCCTGGGCCCCTGTTATCACAATGCTCGATGAACCTTATCATTACAATGCTCCATGCCCGTTTCAGCACAATGCTCCATAACACTTGTCATCACAATGTTCCATGTTCTATGTCATCACAATGTTCCATGGTCCTTTTCATCACAGTGCTCCATGATAACTTTCATGACAATTCTAGATGACCACTGTAGTCATATTTCCCTGTGACACCTGTCATCACAATTCGCTATTGCCCTTGTCATCACAGTGCCCCATGAACCGTGTCATCACAATGTTCCAGGTCACTTGTCATCAAAATGATCCATGACCACTTTCATCACAATGCTCCATGACACCTCTCATTACAATGCTCTATGTCCTATGTATTCACAATGCTCCATGGCCCATGTAATCACATTGCTCCATGATCCCTGTCATCACAATGCTCCAAGGCCACTCCCATCACAATGCTCCATGATCCCTGTCAGCACAATATTCCATGAGCGTGTCATCACAGTGCTCCAAGATGCATGGCATCACAATTCTCCATGATACTTGTCATTACAATGCTCCATGGCTCTCTACATCACAATGCTCCATGGTGCTTTTCTTCACAATTCTCCACGACAACTTTCATCACAGTATTCCATGACCCCTGTCATCACAATGCTCGATGACCATTGTCATCACCATGCTCCATGGCCCCTGTAATCACAATGCTTCATGCACTAGTCATCACAACGCTCCAGAACACTTGTCAACATAATGCTCCATTCCCATGTCACCACAATGCTCCTTGACACTTGTCGTCACAATGCTCCATGGCCCCTGTCATCACAGTGCTCCATGATACATATCATCACAATTCTAGATGACCACTATCATCACAATGCCACCTGACATCTGTCATCACTATTCGCCATGGCCCTTGTCATCACAATGCTCCCTGAACCGTGTCCTCACAATGTTCCAGGAAACTTGTCATCACAGTGATCCATGACCACTTTTGTCACAATGTTTCATGACCCCTGTCATCACAATGCTCCATGCCCTATGTTTTCACTATTCTCCGTGTCCCCTGTAATCACATTACACCATGATGCCTTTCATCACAATGCTCCATGAGCACTGTCATTACAATGCCCCATGACACCTGTGCTCAAAATGCGCCATGCCCGTTGACATCACAACATTCCATGACCACTGTCATCACAATGCTCGATGAACCTTGTAATCACAATGCTCCAGAACTCTTGTCATCACAATGCTCCAGAACTCTTGTCATCATAATGCTCCATGCATATGTCATCACAATGCTCCAAGGCCTTTGTCATCACAATGCTCCATGGCCACTGCCATCACAGTGCTCCATGATACCTTTCATCACAATGCTAGATGCCCACTGTTATCAAAATGCCCAATGATGCCTGTCATCACTATGCTCCAAGGCCACACCCATAACAATGTTCCATGATCCCTGTCAGCACAATGTTCCATGACCGTGTCATCACAATGCTCCATGACGCATGGCATCACAATTCTCCATGATACTTGTCATTACAATGCTCCATGGCTCTCGACATCACCATGCTCCATGGTGCTTTTTTCACAATTCTCCAGGACAACTTTCATCACAGTGTTCCATGCCCCCTGTTATCACAATGCCCCCTGACCCCTGTCATCACAATCCTCCATGGCCCTTGTCATCACAAATCTCAATGACCCCTGTCATCACAATGATCCATGACCCCTTTCCTCACAATGTTCCAGTACCCCTTTCATCACAATGCTCCATGCCATTTTCATCACAATGCTCCATGGCCCCCGTAATCACAATGCCCCATGCCTTTGGCATCACAATGCTCCAGAACTCTTGTCATCATAATGCTCCATACCCTTGTCTTCACAATGGTCCATGACACTTGTCATCAGAATGTTCCATGGCCATTGTCATCAAAATGCTCCATGACACCTGTCATCACAATTCGCCATGGCCCTTGTCTTCACAATGCTCCATGAACCTGGTCATCACAATGTTCTGGGACACTTGTCATCACAATGATCCATGACAATTTTCATTACAATTCCCATGACCCCGACATCACAATGCTCCATGGCCTATGTACTCAGAATGCTCCATGACACCTCTCACCACAATGTTCCATGACAGTTGTCATCACGACGATCCATGACACCTGCCATCACAGTGTTCCCTGCCCATGTCATCACATAGCTCCATGGCACCTGTAATCACAATGCTCCATGCCTTTGTCATCATAATGCTCCAGAACTCTTGTCATCATAATGCACCATGCAAATGTCATACAATGCTCCATGACACTTGTCATCACAATGCTCCATGGCATTTGTCATCACAATGCTCCAAGGCCCCTGTCATCACAGTGCTCCATGATACCTTTCATCACAATCCTAGGTGACCAATGACATCACAGTGCCCCATGACACTTGTCATCACAATTCGCCATGTTCCTTGTCATCACAATGCTCCATGACCCCTGTCATCACAATGCTCGATGACCCTTGTCATCACCATGCTCCATGGCCCCTGTAATCACAAGGCTTCATGCACTAGTCATCACAACGCTCCAGAACTCTTTTCAACATAATGCTCCATTCCCGTGTCACCACAATGCTCCTTGAAACTTGTCATCACAATGCTCCATGGCCCCTGTCATCACAGTGCTCCATGATACATTTCATCACAATTCTAGATGACCACTATCATCACCATGCCACCTGACATCTGTCATCACAATTCGCCATGGCCCTTGTCATCACAATGCTCCCTGAACCGTGTCATCACAATGTTCCAGGAAACTTGTCATCACAGTGATCCATGACCACTTTCGTCACAATATTTCATGACCCCTGTCATCACAATGCTCCATGCCCTATGTTTTCACCATTCTCCGTGGTCCCTGTAATCATATTACACCATGATGCCTTTCATCACAATGCTCCATGAGCACTGTCATTACAATGCCCCATGACACCTGTGCTCACAATGCGCCATGGCTGTTGACATCACAACATTCCATGACCACTGTCATCACAATGCTCGATGAACCTTGTAATCACAATGCTCCATGCCCTTGTCATCACAATGCTCCAGAACTCTTGTCATCATAATGCTCCATGCACATGTCATCACAATGCTCCAAGGCCTTTGTCATCACAATGCTCCATGGCCACTGCCATCACAGTGCTCCATGATACCTTTCATCACAATGCTAGATGCCCACTGTTATCAAAATGCCCAGTGATGCCTGTCATCACAATGCTCCAAGGCCACACCCATCACAATGCTCCATGATCCCTGTCAGCCCAATGTTCCATGACCGTGTCATCACAATGCTCCATGACGCATGGCATCACAATTCTCCATGATACTTGTCATTACAATGCTCCATGGCTCTCGACATCACAATGCTCCATGGTGCTTTTCTTCACAATTCTCCAGGACAACTTTCATCACAGTGTTGCATGCCCCCTGTCATCACAATGCCCCCTGACCCCTGTCATCACAATCCTCCATGGCCCTTGTCATCACAAATCTCCATGACCCCTGTCATCACAATGATCCATGACCCCTTTCCTCACAATGCTCCAGTACCCCTTTCATCACAATGCTCCATGCCATTTTCATCACAATGCTCCATGGCCCCTGTAATCACAATGCTCCATGCCTTTGGCATCACAATGCTCCAGAACTCTTGTCATCATAATGCACCATGCAAATGTCATACAGTGCTCCATGACACTTGTCATCACAATGCTCCATGGCCCCTGTAATCACAATGCTCCATGCCCTTAGCATCACAATGCTCCAGAACTCTTGTCATCATAATGCTCCATGCCCTTGTCTTCACAATGGTCCATGACACTTGTCATCAGAATGTTCCATGGCCATTGTCATCAAAATGCTCCATGACACCTGTCATCACAATTGGCCATGGTCTTTGTCTTCACAATGCTCCATGAACCTGGTCATCACAATGTTCTGGGACAATTGTCATCACAATGATCCATGACAATTTTCATTACAATTCCCATGACCCCGACATCACAATGCTCCATGGCCTATGTACTCAGAATGCTCCATGACACCTCTCACCACAATGTTCCATGACAGTTGTCATCACAACGAACCATGACACCTGCCATCACAGTGTTCCCTGCCCATGTCATCACATAGCTCCATGGCCCCTGTAATCACAATGCTCCATGCCTTTGTCATCATAATGCTCCAGAACTCTTGTCATCATAATGCACCATGCAAATGTCATACAATGCTCCATGACACTTGTCATCACAATGCTCCATGGCATTTGTCATCACAATGCTCCACGGCCCCTGTCATCACAGTGCTCCTTGATACCTTTCATCACAATCCTAGGTGACCAATGACATCACAGTGCCCCATGACACTTGTCACCACAATTCGCCATGGCCCTTGTAATCACAATGTTCCATGAGCCATGTCATCACAATGTTCCAGGACACTTGTCATCACAATGATCCGTGACCACATTCATCACAATGTTCCATGACCCCTGTCATCACAATGCTCCATGGTCTATGTATTCACATTGCTGCATGGCCCATGTAATCACATTGCTCCATGATCACTTTCATCACAATGTTCCATGACACTTGTCATCACTACGCTCCAGATCTCATGTTATCACAATGCTCCATGACTAGTGTCATCACCATGCTCTATGACCCTTGTCATCACAATGCTCCATGGTGCTTTTCATCACAATGCTCTATGACCACATTCACTGCAATGCTCCATGCACCCTGTCATCTCAATGCCCCATGACACCTGTCATCACAATTCGCCATGGCCCATGCCATCACAATGCTCCATGAACCGTGTCATCACAAGGTTCCAGGACAGTTTTCATCACAAGGCTCCATTGCCCCTGTCATCTCAATGCTCCGTTGCCTTTGCTCATCACAATGCTAAATGGCCCCTGTAATCACAGCGCTCCATGACACCTTTCATCACACTGCTCCATGACCACTGTCATCACAATGCCCCATGACACCTGTCATCAAAATGCTCGAAAACCTTTCTCATCACAAAGCTCCATGATCCCTGTCAGCACAATGTTCCATGACACTTGTCATCACAATTTTCCATGACCTCTGTGATCACAATGTTCCCTGTCCATGTCATCACAATTCTCCATGCCCTTTTCATCACAATACACCATATCCTTGTCAGCACAGTGCTCCTTGGCCCCTATAATCACAATGCTCCATGCCCTTGTCATCACAATGCTCCAGTTCTCTTCTCATCACAATGCTCCATGTCTGTGTCAACACAATGCTCCAAGACCCTGGTCATTACAATGCTCGATGACCCATGTCATCACAATTCTCCATGCCATGGTCATCACAATGCTCCATGGCCCCTATAATCACAATGCTCCATGCCCTTGTCATCACAATGCTCCAGACCGCTTGTCATCATAATGTCCCATGCCTGTGTCATCATAATGCTCCATGACCTTTGTCATCAGACTGTTACATGGCCCCTGTCATCACAGTGCTCCATGATACCTTTCATCACAATGTTAGATGACCACTGTCATCAAAATGCCCCGTGACACCTTATATCACAATTCGCCATGGCCCTTGTCATCACAATGCTCCTTGAACTGTGTCATCATAAGTTTCCAGGACACATGTAATCACAATGGTCAATTACAACTTTCATCACAATGCTCCAGGCCACTTGTCATGACAGTGCACAATGCCTTGTCAGCACAATGCTCCTTGGCCCCTGTAATCAAAATGCTCCATGCCCTTGTCATCACAATGCTCCAGATCTCTTCTCATCACATTGCTCAATACTCGTGTCAACACAATGCTCCAGGGCCCCTGTCATCACAATGCTCGATGACCCTTGTCATCACAATGCTCCATGCCCGTGTCATCACAATGCTCCATAACACTTGTCATCACAATGTTCCATGGCCTATGTCATCACAATGCTCCATAGCCCTTGTCATCACAGTGCTCCATGATACCTTTCATGACAATTCGAGATGACCACTGTCATCACATTTCCCCATGACACCTGTCATCACAATTCGCCATTGCCCTTGTCATTACAGTGCTCCATGAACCGTGTCATCACAATGTTCCAGGTCACTTGTCATCAAAATGATCCATGACCACTTTCATCACAAGGCTCCATGACACCTCTCATCACAATGCTCTATGTCCTATGTATTCACAATGCTCCATGGCCCCTGTAATCACATTGCTCCATGATCCCTTTCATCACAATGCCCGATGACCCCACTCATCACAATGCTCCATGATTCCTGTCAGCAAAATATTCCATGACACTTGTCCTCACAATGATCCATGGCACTTTTCATCACAATAATCCATGGTTCTTTGAATCACAATGCTCCAGGAAAACTTTCATCAGAGTGCTCCATGACCCTTTCATCACAATTCCCAATGCCACCTGTCATCACAATGCCCCATGACCCCTGTCATCACCATGCTCCATGGCCCTTGTCATCACAAAGCTCCATGAACCCTGTCATCACAATGATCCATGACCACTTTCTTCACAATGCTCCAGTAACATTTTCATCACAATGGTCAATACCACTTCTCATCACAATGCACCATGCACTTGTCAGCACAATGCTCCTTGGCCCCTGTACTCAAAATGCTCCATACCCTTGTCATTACAATGCTCCAGATCTCTTCTCATTACAATGTTCCATACCCATGTCAACGCAATGCTCCATGACCCCTGTCATCAGAATTCATGATGACCCATTTCATCACAATGCTCAAAGCCCTTGTCATCACAATGCTTCATGAACATTGTCGTCACAATGTTCACTGACCACTGTCATCACAATGCTCCATGACCCTAGTCATCACAATGCTGCATAATTACTGTCATCACAATTTTCCGTGACCGCTGTCATCACAATGCTCCAGGACCATTTTCATCACAATGTTCCATGCCCCCTGTCATCACAATGCCCCATGAACCCTGTCATCACAATTCGCCATGTTCCTTGTCATCACAATGCTCCATGACCCCTGTCATCACAATGCTCGATGACCCTTGTCATCACCATGCTCCATGGCCCCTGTAATCACAATGCTTCATGCACTAGTCATCACAACGCTCCAGAACTCTTTTCAACATAATGCTCCATTCCCGTGTCACCACAATGCTCCTTGACACTTGTCATCACAATGCTCCATGGCCCCTGTCATCACAGTGCTCCATGATACATTTCATCACAATTCTAGATGACCACTATCATCACCATGCCACCTGACATCTGTCATCACAATTCGCCATGGCCCTTGTCATCACAATGCTCCCTGAACCGTGTCATCACAATGTTCCAGGAAACTTGTCATCACAGTGATCCATGACCACTTTCGTCACAATATTTCATGACCCCTGTCATCACAATGCTCCATGCCCTATGTTTTCACCATTCTCCGTGGTCCCTGTAATCACATTACACCATGATGCCTTTCATCACAATGCTCCATGAGCACTGTCATTACAATGCCCCATGACACCTGTGCTCACAATGCGCCATGGCTGTTGACATCACAACATTCCATGACCACTGTCATCACAATGCTCGATGAACCTTGTAATCACAATGCTCCATGCCCTTGTCATCACAATGCTCCAGAACTCTTGTCATCATAATGCTCCATGCACATGTCATCACAATGCTCCAAGGCCTTTGTCATCACAATGCTCCATGGCCACTGCCATCACAGTGCTCCATGATACCTTTCATCACAATGCTAGATGCCCACTGTTATCAAAATGCGCAGTGATGCCTGTCATCACAATGCTCCAAGGCCACACCCATCACAATGCTCCATGATCCCTGTCAGCCCAATGTTCCATGACCGTGTCATCACAATGCTCCATGATGCATGGCATCACAATTCTCCATGATACTTGTCATTACAATGCTCCATGGCTCTCGACATCACAATGCTCCATGGTGCTTTTCTTCACAATTCTCCAGGACAACTTTCATCACAGTGTTGCATGCCCCCTGTCATCACAATGCCCCCTGACCCCTGTCATCACAATCCTCCATGGCCCTTGTCATCACAAATCTCCATGACCCCTGTCATCACAATGATCCATGACCCCTTTCCTCACAATGCTCCAGTACCCCTTTCATCACAATGCTCCATGCCATTTTCATCACAATGCTCCATGGCCCCTGTAATCACAATGCTCCATGCCTTTGGCATCACAATGCTCCAGAACTCTTGTCATCATAATGCACCATGCAAATGTCATACAGTGCTCCATGACACTTGTCATCACAATGCTCCATGGCCCCTGTAATCACAATGCTCCATGCCCTTAGCATCACAATGCTCCAGAACTCTTGTCATCATAATGCTCCATGCCCTTGTCTTCACAATGGTCCATGACACTTGTCATCAGAATGTTCCATGGCCATTGTCATCAAAATGCTCCATGACACCTGTCATCACAATTCGCCATGGTCTTTGTCTTCACAATGCTCCATGAACCTGGTCATCACAATGTTCTGGGACAATTGTCATCACAATGATCCATGACAATTTTCATTACAATTCCCATGACCCCGACATCACAATGCTCCATGGCCTATGTACTCAGAATGCTCCATGACACCTCTCACCACAATGTTCCATGACAGTTGTCATCACAACGAACCATGACACCTGCCATCACAGTGTTCCCTGCCCATGTCATCACATAGCTCCATGGCCCCTGTAATCACAATGCTCCATGCCTTTGTCATCATAATGCTCCAGAACTCTTGTCATCATAATGCACCATGCAAATGTCATACAATGCTCCATGACACTTGTCATCACAATGCTCCATGGCATTTGTCATCACAATGCTCCACGGCCCCTGTCATCACAGTGCTCCATGATACCTTTCATCACAATCCTAGGTGACCAATGACATCACAGTGCCCCATGACACTTGTCACCACAATTCGCCATGGCCCTTGTAATCACAATGTTCCATGAGCCATGTCATCACAATGTTCCAGGACACTTGTCATCACAATGATCCGTGACCACATTCATCACAATGTTCCATGACCCCTGTCATCACAATGCTCCATGGTCTATGTATTCACATTGCTGCATGGCCCATGTAATCACATTGCTCCATGATCACTTTCATCACAATGTTCCATGACACTTGTCATCACTACGCTCCAGATCTCATGTTATCACAATGCTCCATGACTAGTGTCATCACCATGCTCTATGACCCTTGTCATCACAATGCTCCATGGTGCTTTTCATCACAATGCTCTATGACCACATTCACTGCAATGCTCCATGCACCCTGTCATCTCAATGCCCCATGACACCTGTCATCACAATTCGCCATGGCCCATGCCATCACAATGCTCCATGAACCGTGTCATCACAAGGTTCCAGGACAGTTTTCATCACAAGGCTCCATTGCCCCTGTCATCTCAATGCTCCGTTGCCTTTGCTCATCACAATGCTAAATGGCCCCTGTAATCACAGCGCTCCATGACACCTTTCATCACACTGCTCCATGACCAGTGTCATCACAATGCCCCATGACACCTGTCATCACAATGCTCGAAAACCTTTCCCATCACAAAGCTCCATGATCCCTGTCAGCACAATGTTCCATGACACTTGTCATCACAATTTTCCATGACCTCTGTGATCACAATGTTCCCTGTCCATGTCATCACAATTCTCCATGCCCTTTTCATCACAATATACCATATCCTTGTCAGCACAGTGCTCCTTGGCCCCTATAATCACAATGCTCCATGCCCTTGTCATCACAATGCTCCAGTTCTCTTCTCATCACAATGCTCCATGCCTGTGTCAACACAATGCTCCAAGACCCTGGTCATTACAATGCTCGATGACCCATGTCATCACAATTCTCCATGCCATGGTCATCACAATGCTCCATGGCCCCTATAATCACAATGCTCCATGCCCTTGTCATCACAATGCTCCAGACCGCTTGTCATCATAATGTCCCATGCCTGTGTCATCATAATGCTCCATGACCTTTGTCATCAGAATGTTACATGGCCCCTGTCATCACAGTGCTCCATGATACCTTTCATCACAATGTTAGATGACCACTGTCATCAAAATGCCCCGTGACACCTTATATCACAATTCGCCATGGCCCTTGTCATCACAATGCTCCTTGAACTGTGTCATCATAAGTTTCCAGGACACATGTAATCACAATGGTCAATTACAACTTTCATCACAATGCTCCAGGCCACTTGTCATGACAGTGCACAATGCCTTGTCAGCACAATGCTCCTTGGCCCCTGTAATCAAAATGCTCCATGCCCTTGTCATCACAATGCTCCAGATCTCTTCTCATCACATTGCTCAATGCTCGTGTCAACACAATGCTCCAGGGCCCCTGTCATCACAATGCTCGATGACCCTTGTCATCACAATGCTCCATGCCCGTGTCATCACAATGCTCCATAACACTTGTCATCACAATGTTCCATGGCCTATGTCATCACAATGCTCCATAGCCCTTGTCATCACAGTGCTCCATGATACCTTTCATGACAATTCGAGTTGACCACTGTCATCACATTTCCCCATGACACCTGTCATCACAATTCGCCATTGCCCTTGTCATTACAGTGCTCCATGAACCGTGTCATCACAATGTTCCAGGTCACTTGTCATCAAAATGATCCATGACCACTTTCATCACAAGGCTCCATGACACCTCTCATCACAATGCTCTATGTCCTATGTATTCACAATGCTCCATGGCCCCTGTAATCACATTGCTCCATGATCCCTTTCATCACAATGCCCGATGACCCCACTCATCACAATGCTCCATGATTCCTGTCAGCAAAATATTCCATGACACTTGTCCTCACAATGATCCATGGCACTTTTCATCACAATAATCCATGGTTCTTTGAATCACAATGCTCCAGGAAAACTTTCATCAGAGTGCTCCATGACCCTTTCATCACAATTCCCAATGCCACCTGTCATCACAATGCCCCATGACCCCTGTCATCACCATGCTCCATGGCCCTTGTCATCACAAAGCTCCATGAACCCTGTCATCACAATGATCCATGACCACTTTCTTCACAATGCTCCAGTAACATTTTCATCACAATGGTCAATACCACTTCTCATCACAATGCACCATGCACTTGTCAGCACAATGCTCCTTGGCCCCTGTACTCAAAATGCTCCATACCCTTGTCATTACAATGCTCCAGATCTCTTCTCATTACAATGTTCCATACCCATGTCAACGCAATGCTCCATGACCCCTGTCATCACAATTCATGATGACCCATTTCATCACAATGCTCAAAGCCCTTGTCATCACAATGCTTCATGAACATTGTCGTCACAATGTTCACTGACCACTGTCATCACAATGCTCCATGACCCTAGTCATCACAATGCTGCATAATTACTGTCATCACAATTTTCCGTGACCGCTGTCATCACAATGCTCCAGGACCATTTTCATCACAATGTTCCATGCCCCCTGTCATCACAATGCCCCATGAACCCTGTCATCACAATTCGCCATGTTCCTTGTCATCACAATGCTCCATGACCCCTGTCATCACAATGCTCGATGACCCTTGTCATCACCATGCTCCATGGCCCCTGTAATCACAATGCTTCATGCACTAGTCATCACAACGCTCCAGAACTCTTTTCAACATAATGCTCCATTCCCGTGTCACCACAATGCTCCTTGACACTTGTCATCACAATGCTCCATGGCCCCTGTCATCACAGTGCTCCATGATACATTTCATCACAATTCTAGATGACCACTATCATCACCATGCCACCTGACATCTGTCATCACAATTCGCCATGGCCCTTGTCATCACAATGCTCCCTGAACCGTGTCATCACAATGTTCCAGGAAACTTGTCATCACAGTGATCCATGACCACTTTCGTCACAATATTTCATGACCCCTGTCATCACAATGCTCCATGCCCTATGTTTTCACCATTCTCCGTGGTCCCTGTAATCACATTACACCATGATGCCTTTCATCACAATGCTCCATGAGCACTGTCATTACAATGCCCCATGACACCTGTGCTCACAATGCGCCATGGCTGTTGACATCACAACATTCCATGACCACTGTCATCACAATGCTCGATGAACCTTGTAATCACAATGCTCCATGCCCTTGTCATCACAATGCTCCAGAACTCTTGTCATCATAATGCTCCATGCACATGTCATCACAATGCTCCAAGGCCTTTGTCATCACAATGCTCCATGGCCACTGCCATCACAGTGCTCCATGATACCTTTCATCACAATGCTAGATGCCCACTGTTATCAAAATGCGCAGTGATGCCTGTCATCACAATGCTCCAAGGCCACACCCATCACAATGCTCCATGATCCCTGTCAGCCCAATGTTCCATGACCGTGTCATCACAATGCTCCATGATGCATGGCATCACAATTCTCCATGATACTTGTCATTACAATGCTCCATGGCTCTCGACATCACAATGCTCCATGGTGCTTTTCTTCACAATTCTCCAGGACAACTTTCATCACAGTGTTGCATGCCCCCTGTCATCACAATGCCCCCTGACCCCTGTCATCACAATCCTCCATGGCCCTTGTCATCACAAATCTCCATGACCCCTGTCATCACAATGATCCATGACCCCTTTCCTCACAATGCTCCAGTACCCCTTTCATCACAATGCTCCATGCCATTTTCATCACAATGCTCCATGGCCCCTGTAATCACAATGCTCCATGCCTTTGGCATCACAATGCTCCAGAACTCTTGTCATCATAATGCACCATGCAAATGTCATACAGTGCTCCATGACACTTGTCATCACAATGCTCCATGGCCCCTGTAATCACAATGCTCCATGCCCTTAGCATCACAATGCTCCAGAACTCTTGTCATCATAATGCTCCATGCCCTTGTCTTCACAATGGTCCATGACACTTGTCATCAGAATGTTCCATGGCCATTGTCATCAAAATGCTCCATGACACCTGTCATCACAATTCGCCATGGTCTTTGTCTTCACAATGCTCCATGAACCTGGTCATCACAATGTTCTGGGACAATTGTCATCACAATGATCCATGACAATTTTCATTACAATTCCCATGACCCCGACATCACAATGCTCCATGGCCTATGTACTCAGAATGCTCCATGACACCTCTCACCACAATGTTCCATGACAGTTGTCATCACAACGAACCATGACACCTGCCATCACAGTGTTCCCTGCCCATGTCATCACATAGCTCCATGGCCCCTGTAATCACAATGCTCCATGCCTTTGTCATCATAATGCTCCAGAACTCTTGTCATCATAATGCACCATGCAAATGTCATACAATGCTCCATGACACTTGTCATCACAATGCTCCATGGCATTTGTCATCACAATGCTCCACGGCCCCTGTCATCACAGTGCTCCTTGATACCTTTCATCACAATCCTAGGTGACCAATGACATCACAGTGCCCCATGACACTTGTCACCACAATTCGCCATGGCCCTTGTAATCACAATGTTCCATGAGCCATGTCATCACAATGTTCCAGGACACTTGTCATCACAATGATCCGTGACCACATTCATCACAATGTTCCATGACCCCTGTCATCACAATGCTCCATGGTCTATGTATTCACATTGCTGCATGGCCCATGTAATCACATTGCTCCATGATCACTTTCATCACAATGTTCCATGACACTTGTCATCACTACGCTCCAGATCTCATGTTATCACAATGCTCCATGACTAGTGTCATCACCATGCTCTATGACCCTTGTCATCACAATGCTCCATGGTGCTTTTCATCACAATGCTCTATGACCACATTCACTGCAATGCTCCATGCACCCTGTCATCTCAATGCCCCATGACACCTGTCATCACAATTCGCCATGGCCCATGCCATCACAATGCTCCATGAACCGTGTCATCACAAGGTTCCAGGACAGTTTTCATCACAAGGCTCCATTGCCCCTGTCATCTCAATGCTCCGTTGCCTTTGCTCATCACAATGCTAAATGGCCCCTGTAATCACAGCGCTCCATGACACCTTTCATCACACTGCTCCATGACCAGTGTCATCACAATGCCCCATGACACCTGTCATCACAATGCTCGAAAACCTTTCTCATCACAAAGCTCCATGATCCCTGTCAGCACAATGTTCCATGACACTTGTCATCACAATTTTCCATGACCTCTGTGATCACAATGTTCCCTGTCCATGTCATCACAATTCTCCATGCCCTTTTCATCACAATATACCATATCCTTGTCAGCACAGTGCTCCTTGGCCCCTATAATCACAATGCTCCATGCCCTTGTCATCACAATGCTCCAGTTCTCTTCTCATCACAATGCTCCATGCCTGTGTCAACAAAATGCTCCAAGACCCTGGTCATTACAATGCTCGATGACCCATGTCATCACAATTCTCCATGCCATGGTCATCACAATGCTCCATGGCCCCTATAATCACAATGCTCCATGCCCTTGTCATCACAATGCTCCAGACCGCTTGTCATCATAATGTCCCATGCCTGTGTCATCATAATGCTCCATGACCTTTGTCATCAGAATGTTACATGGCCCCTGTCATCACAGTGCTCCATGATACCTTTCATCACAATGTTAGATGACCACTGTCATCAAAATGCCCCGTGACACCTTATATCACAATTTGCCATGGCCCTTGTCATCACAATGCTCCTTGAACTGTGTCATCATAAGTTTCCAGGACACATGTAATCACAATGGTCAATTACAACTTTCATCACAATGCTCCATGCCACTTGTCATGACAGTGCACAATACCTTGTCAGCACAATGCTCCTTGGCCCCTGTAATCAAAATGCTCCATGCCCTTGTCATCACAATGCTCCAGATCTCTTCTCATCACATTGCTCAATGCTCGTGTCAACACAATGCTCCAGGGCCCCTGTCATCACAATGCTCGATGACCCTTGTCATCACAATGCTCCATGCCCGTGTCATCACAATGCTCCATAACACTTGTCATCACAATGTTCCATGGCCTATGTCATCACAATGCTCCATAGCCCTTGTCATCACAGTGCTCCATGATACCTTTCATGACAATTCGAGTTGACCACTGTCATCACATTTCCCCATGACACCTGTCATCACAATTCGCCATTGCCCTTGTCATTACAGTGCTCCATGAACCGTGTCATCACAATGTTCCAGGTCACTTGTCATCAAAATGATCCATGACCACTTTCATCACAAGGCTCCATGACACCTCTCATCACAATGCTCTATGTCCTATGTATTCACAATGCTCCATGGCCCCTGTAATCACATTGCTCCATGATCCCTTTCATCACAATGCCCGATGACCCCACTCATCACAATGCTCCATGATTCCTGTCAGCAAAATATTCCATGACACTTGTCCTCACAATGATCCATGGCACTTTTCATCACAATAATCCATGGTTCTTTTCATCACAATGCTCCAGGAAAACTTTCATCAGAGTGCTCCATGACCCTTTCATCACAATTCCCAATGCCACCTGTCATCACAATGCCCCATGACCCCTGTCATCACCATGCTCCATGGCCCTTGTCATCACAAAGCTCCATGAACCCTGTCATCACAATGATCCATGACCGCTTTCTTCACAATGCTCCAGTAACATTTTCATCACAATGGTCAATACCACTTCTCATCACAATGCACCATGCACTTGTCAGCACAATGCTCCTTGGCCCCTGTACTCAAAATGCTCCATGCCCTTGTCATTACAATGCTCCAGATCTCTTCTCATTACAATGTTCCATACCCATGTCAACGCAATGCTCCATGACCCCTGTCATCACAATTCATGATGACCCATTTCATCACAATGCTCAAAGCCCTTGTCATCACAATGCTTCATGAACATTGTCGTCACAATGTTCACTGACCACTGTCATCACAATGCTCCATGACCCTAGTCATCACAATGCTGCATAATTACTGTCATCACAATTTTCCGTGACCGCTGTCATCACAATGCTCCAGGACCATTTTCATCACAATGTTCCATGCCCCCTGTCATCACAATGCCCCATGAACCCTGTCATCACAATTCGCCATGTTCCTTGTCATCACAATGCTCCATGACCCCTGTCATCACAATGCTCGATGACCCTTGTCATCACCATGCTCCATGGCCCCTGTAATCACAATGCTTCATGCACTAGTCATCACAACGCTCCAGAACTCTTTTCAACATAATGCTCCATTCCCGTGTCACCACAATGCTCCTTGACACTTGTCATCACAATGCTCCATGGCCCCTGTCATCACAGTGCTCCATGATACATTTCATCACAATTCTAGATGACCACTATCATCACCATGCCACCTGACATCTGTCATCACAATTCGCCATGGCCCTTGTCATCACAATGCTCCCTGAACCGTGTCATCACAATGTTCCAGGAAACTTGTCATCACAGTGATCCATGACCACTTTCGTCACAATATTTCATGACCCCTGTCATCACAATGCTCCATGCCCTATGTTTTCACCATTCTCCGTGGTCCCTGTAATCACATTACACCATGATGCCTTTCATCACAATGCTCCATGAGCACTGTCATTACAATGCCCCATGACACCTGTGCTCACAATGCGCCATGGCTGTTGACATCACAACATTCCATGACCACTGTCATCACAATGCTCGATGAACCTTGTAATCACAATGCTCCATGCCCTTGTCATCACAATGCTCCAGAACTCTTGTCATCATAATGCTCCATGCACATGTCATCACAATGCTCCAAGGCCTTTGTCATCACAATGCTCCATGGCCACTGCCATCACAGTGCTCCATGATACCTTTCATCACAATGCTAGATGCCCACTGTTATCAAAATGCGCAGTGATGCCTGTCATCACAATGCTCCAAGGCCACACCCATCACAATGCTCCATGATCCCTGTCAGCCCAATGTTCCATGACCGTGTCATCACAATGCTCCATGATGCATGGCATCACAATTCTCCATGATACTTGTCATTACAATGCTCCATGGCTCTCGACATCACAATGCTCCATGGTGCTTTTCTTCACAATTCTCCAGGACAACTTTCATCACAGTGTTGCATGCCCCCTGTCATCACAATGCCCCCTGACCCCTGTCATCACAATCCTCCATGGCCCTTGTCATCACAAATCTCCATGACCCCTGTCATCACAATGATCCATGACCCCTTTCCTCACAATGCTCCAGTACCCCTTTCATCACAATGCTCCATGCCATTTTCATCACAATGCTCCATGGCCCCTGTAATCACAATGCTCCATGCCTTTGGCATCACAATGCTCCAGAACTCTTGTCATCATAATGCACCATGCAAATGTCATACAGTGCTCCATGACACTTGTCATCACAATGCTCCATGGCCCCTGTAATCACAATGCTCCATGCCCTTAGCATCACAATGCTCCAGAACTCTTGTCATCATAATGCTCCATGCCCTTGTCTTCACAATGGTCCATGACACTTGTCATCAGAATGTTCCATGGCCATTGTCATCAAAATGCTCCATGACACCTGTCATCACAATTCGCCATGGTCTTTGTCTTCACAATGCTCCATGAACCTGGTCATCACAATGTTCTGGGACAATTGTCATCACAATGATCCATGACAATTTTCATTACAATTCCCATGACCCCGACATCACAATGCTCCATGGCCTATGTACTCAGAATGCTCCATGACACCTCTCACCACAATGTTCCATGACAGTTGTCATCACAACGAACCATGACACCTGCCATCACAGTGTTCCCTGCCCATGTCATCACATAGCTCCATGGCCCCTGTAATCACAATGCTCCATGCCTTTGTCATCATAATGCTCCAGAACTCTTGTCATCATAATGCACCATGCAAATGTCATACAATGCTCCATGACACTTGTCATCACAATGCTCCATGGCATTTGTCATCACAATGCTCCACGGCCCCTGTCATCACAGTGCTCCATGATACCTTTCATCACAATCCTAGGTGACCAATGACATCACAGTGCCCCATGACACTTGTCACCACAATTCGCCATGGCCCTTGTAATCACAATGTTCCATGAGCCATGTCATCACAATGTTCCAGGACACTTGTCATCACAATGATCCGTGACCACATTCATCACAATGTTCCATGACCCCTGTCATCACAATGCTCCATGGTCTATGTATTCACATTGCTGCATGGCCCATGTAATCACATTGCTCCATGATCACTTTCATCACAATGTTCCATGACACTTGTCATCACTACGCTCCAGATCTCATGTTATCACAATGCTCCATGACTAGTGTCATCACCATGCTCTATGACCCTTGTCATCACAATGCTCCATGGTGCTTTTCATCACAATGCTCTATGACCACATTCACTGCAATGCTCCATGCACCCTGTCATCTCAATGCCCCATGACACCTGTCATCACAATTCGCCATGGCCCATGCCATCACAATGCTCCATGAACCGTGTCATCACAAGGTTCCAGGACAGTTTTCATCACAAGGCTCCATTGCCCCTGTCATCTCAATGCTCCGTTGCCTTTGCTCATCACAATGCTAAATGGCCCCTGTAATCACAGCGCTCCATGACACCTTTCATCACACTGCTCCATGACCAGTGTCATCACAATGCCCCATGACACCTGTCATCACAATGCTCGAAAACCTTTCTCATCACAAAGCTCCATGATCCCTGTCAGCACAATGTTCCATGACACTTGTCATCACAATTTTCCATGACCTCTGTGATCACAATGTTCCCTGTCCATGTCATCACAATTCTCCATGCCCTTTTCATCACAATATACCATATCCTTGTCAGCACAGTGCTCCTTGGCCCCTATAATCACAATGCTCCATGCCCTTCTCATCACAATGCTCCAGTTCTCTTCTCATCACAATGCTCCATGCCTGTGTCAACACAATGCTCCAAGACCCTGGTCATTACAATGCTCGATGACCCATGTCATCACAATTCTCCATGCCATGGTCATCACAATGCTCCATGGCCCCTATAATCACAATGCTCCATGCCCTTGTCATCACAATGCTCCAGACCGCTTGTCATCATAATGTCCCATGCCTGTGTCATCATAATGCTCCATG
The DNA here is from genome assembly GCF_965194825.1 of Balaenoptera physalus. Taxonomy (NCBI): domain Eukaryota; kingdom Metazoa; phylum Chordata; class Mammalia; order Artiodactyla; family Balaenopteridae; genus Balaenoptera; species Balaenoptera physalus. Next base: position 378,735 of record NW_028126244.1, on the reverse strand, counting down.
ACCTTTGTCATCAGAATGTTACATGGCCCCTGTCATCACAGTGCTCCATGATACCTTTCATCACAATGTTAGATGACCACTGTCATCAAAATGCCCCGTGACACCTTATATCACAATTTGCCATGGCCCTTGTCATCACAATGCTCCTTGAACTGTGTCATCATAAGTTTCCAGGACACATGTAATCACAATGGTCAATTACAACTTTCATCACAATGCTCCATGCCACTTGTCATGACAGTGCACAATACCTTGTCAGCACAATGCTCCTTGGCCCCTGTAATCAAAATGCTCCATGCCCTTGTCATCACAATGCTCCAGATCTCTTCTCATCACATTGCTCAATGCTCGTGTCAACACAATGCTCCAGGGCCCCTGTCATCACAATGCTCGATGACCCTTGTCATCACAATGCTCCATGCCCGTGTCATCACAATGCTCCATAACACTTGTCATCACAATGTTCCATGGCCTATGTCATCACAATGCTCCATAGCCCTTGTCATCACAGTGCTCCATGATACCTTTCATGACAATTCGAGTTGACCACTGTCATCACATTTCCCCATGACACCTGTCATCACAATTCGCCATTGCCCTTGTCATTACAGTGCTCCATGAACCGTGTCATCACAATGTTCCAGGTCACTTGTCATCAAAATGATCCATGACCACTTTCATCACAAGGCTCCATGACACCTCTCATCACAATGCTCTATGTCCTATGTATTCACAATGCTCCATGGCCCCTGTAATCACATTGCTCCATGATCCCTTTCATCACAATGCCCGATGACCCCACTCATCACAATGCTCCATGATTCCTGTCAGCAAAATATTCCATGACACTTGTCCTCACAATGATCCATGGCACTTTTCATCACAATAATCCATGGTTCTTTTCATCACAATGCTCCAGGAAAACTTTCATCAGAGTGCTCCATGACCCTTTCATCACAATTCCCAATGCCACCTGTCATCACAATGCCCCATGACCCCTGTCATCACCATGCTCCATGGCCCTTGTCATCACAAAGCTCCATGAACCCTGTCATCACAATGATCCATGACCGCTTTCTTCACAATGCTCCAGTAACATTTTCATCACAATGGTCAATACCACTTCTCATCACAATGCACCATGCACTTGTCAGCACAATGCTCCTTGGCCCCTGTACTCAAAATGCTCCATGCCCTTGTCATTACAATGCTCCAGATCTCTTCTCATTACAATGTTCCATACCCATGTCAACGCAATGCTCCATGACCCCTGTCATCACAATTCATGATGACCCATTTCATCACAATGCTCAAAGCCCTTGTCATCACAATGCTTCATGAACATTGTCGTCACAATGTTCACTGACCACTGTCATCACAATGCTCCATGACCCTAGTCATCACAATGCTGCATAATTACTGTCATCACAATTTTCCGTGACCGCTGTCATCACAATGCTCCAGGACCATTTTCATCACAATGTTCCATGCCCCCTGTCATCACAATGCCCCATGAACCCTGTCATCACAATTCGCCATGTTCCTTGTCATCACAATGCTCCATGACCCCTGTCATCACAATGCTCGATGACCCTTGTCATCACCATGCTCCATGGCCCCTGTAATCACAATGCTTCATGCACTAGTCATCACAACGCTCCAGAACTCTTTTCAACATAATGCTCCATTCCCGTGTCACCACAATGCTCCTTGACACTTGTCATCACAATGCTCCATGGCCCCTGTCATCACAGTGCTCCATGATACATTTCATCACAATTCTAGATGACCACTATCATCACCATGCCACCTGACATCTGTCATCACAATTCGCCATGGCCCTTGTCATCACAATGCTCCCTGAACCGTGTCATCACAATGTTCCAGGAAACTTGTCATCACAGTGATCCATGACCACTTTCATCACAATATTTCATGACCCCTGTCATCACAATGCTCCATGCCCTATGTTTTCACCATTCTCCGTGGTCCCTGTAATCACATTACACCATGATGCCTTTCATCACAATGCTCCATGAGCACTGTCATTACAATGCCCCATGACACCTGTGCTCACAATGCGCCATGGCTGTTGACATCACAACATTCCATGACCACTGTCATCACAATGCTCGATGAACCTTGTAATCACAATGCTCCATGCCCTTGTCATCACAATGCTCCAGAACTCTTGTCATCATAATGCTCCATGCACATGTCATCACAATGCTCCAAGGCCTTTGTCATCACAATGCTCCATGGCCACTGCCATCACAGTGCTCCATGATACCTTTCATCACAATGCTAGATGCCCACTGTTATCAAAATGCCCAGTGATGCCTGTCATCACAATGCTCCAAGGCCACACCCATCACAATGCTCCATGATCCCTGTCAGCCCAATGTTCCATGACCGTGTCATCACAATGCTCCATGATGCATGGCATCACAATTCTCCATGATACTTGTCATTACAATGCTCCATGGCTCTCGACATCACAATGCTCCATGGTGCTTTTCTTCACAATTCTCCAGGACAACTTTCATCACAGTGTTGCATGCCCCCTGTCATCACAATGCCCCCTGACCCCTGTCATCACAATCCTCCATGGCCCTTGTCATCACAAATCTCCATGACCCCTGTCATCACAATGATCCATGACCCCTTTCCTCACAATGCTCCAGTACCCCTTTCATCACAATGCTCCATGCCATTTTCATCACAATGCTCCATGGCCCCTGTAATCACAATGCTCCATGCCTTTGGCATCACAATGCTCCAGAACTCTTGTCATCATAATGCACCATGCAAATGTCATACAGTGCTCCATGACACTTGTCATCACAATGCTCCATGGCCCCTGTAATCACAATGCTCCATGCCCTTAGCATCACAATGCTCCAGAACTCTTGTCATCATAATGCTCCATGCCCTTGTCTTCACAATGGTCCATGACACTTGTCATCAGAATGTTCCATGGCCATTGTCATCAAAATGCTCCATGACACCTGTCATCACAATTCGCCATGGTCTTTGTCTTCACAATGCTCCATGAACCTGGTCATCACAATGTTCTGGGACAATTGTCATCACAATGATCCATGACAATTTTCATTACAATTCCCATGATCCCGACATCACAATGCTCCATGGCCTATGTACTCAGAATGCTCCATGACACCTCTCACCACAATGTTCCATGACAGTTGTCATCACAACGAACCATGACACCTGCCATCACAGTGTTCCCTGCCCATGTCATCACATAGCTCCATGGCCCCTGTAATCACAATGCTCCATGCCTTTGTCATCATAATGCTCCAGAACTCTTGTCATCATAATGCACCATGCAAATGTCATACAATGCTCCATGACACTTGTCATCACAATGCTCCATGGCATTTGTCATCACAATGCTCCACGGCCCCTGTCATCACAGTGCTCCATGATACCTTTCATCACAATCCTAGGTGACCAATGACATCACAGTGCCCCATGACACTTGTCACCACAATTCGCCATGGCCCTTGTAATCACAATGTTCCATGAGCCATGTCATCACAATGTTCCAGGACACTTGTCATCACAATGATCCGTGACCACATTCATCACAATGTTCCATGACCCCTGTCATCACAATGCTCCATGGTCTATGTATTCACATTGCTGCATGGCCCATGTAATCACATTGCTCCATGATCACTTTCATCACAATGTTCCATGACACTTGTCATCACTACGCTCCAGATCTCATGTTATCACAATGCTCCATGACTAGTGTCATCACCATGCTCTATGACCCTTGTCATCACAATGCTCCATGGTGCTTTTCATCACAATGCTCTATGACCACATTCACTGCAATGCTCCATGCACCCTGTCATCTCAATGCCCCATGACACCTGTCATCACAATTCGCCATGGCCCATGCCATCACAATGCTCCATGAACCGTGTCATCACAAGGTTCCAGGACAGTTTTCATCACAAGGCTCCATTGCCCCTGTCATCTCAATGCTCCGTTGCCTTTGCTCATCACAATGCTAAATGGCCCCTGTAATCACAGCGCTCCATGACACCTTTCATCACACTGCTCCATGACCAGTGTCATCACAATGCCCCATGACACCTGTCATCACAATGCTCGAAAACCTTTCTCATCACAAAGCTCCATGATCCCTGTCAGCACAATGTTCCATGACACTTGTCATCACAATTTTCCATGACCTCTGTGATCACAATGTTCCCTGTCCATGTCATCACAATTCTCCATGCCCTTTTCATCACAATATACCATATCCTTGTCAGCACAGTGCTCCTTGGCCCCTATAATCACAATGCTCCATGCCCTTGTCATCACAATGCTCCAGTTCTCTTCTCATCACAATGCTCCATGCCTGTGTCAACACAATGCTCCAAGACCCTGGTCATTACAATGCTCGATGACCCATGTCATCACAATTCTCCATGCCATGGTCATCACAATGCTCCATGGCCCCTATAATCACAATGCTCCATGCCCTTGTCATCACAATGCTCCAGACCGCTTGTCATCATAATGTCCCATGCCTGTGTCATCATAATGCTCCATGACCTTTGTCATCAGAATGTTACATGGCCCCTGTCATCACAGTGCTCCATGATACCTTTCATCACAATGTTAGATGACCACTGTCATCAAAATGCCCCGTGACACCTTATATCACAATTTGCCATGGCCCTTGTCATCACAATGCTCCTGGAACTGTGTCATCATAAGTTTCCAGGACACATGTAATCACAATGGTCAATTACAACTTTCATCACAATGCTCCATGCCACTTGTCATGACAGTGCACAATACCTTGTCAGCACAATGCTCCTTGGCCCCTGTAATCAAAATGCTCCATGCCCTTGTCATCACAATGCTCCAGATCTCTTCTCATCACATTGCTCAATGCTCGTGTCAACACAATGCTCCAGGGCCCCTGTCATCACAATGCTCGATGACCCTTGTCATCACAATGCTCCATGCCCGTGTCATCACAATGCTCCATAACACTTGTCATCACAATGTTCCATGGCCTATGTCATCACAATGCTCCATAGCCCTTGTCATCACAGTGCTCCATGATACCTTTCATGACAATTCGAGTTGACCACTGTCATCACATTTCCCCATGACACCTGTCATCACAATTCGCCATTGCCCTTGTCATTACAGTGCTCCATGAACCGTGTCATCACAATGTTCCAGGTCACTTATCATCAAAATGATCCATGACCACTTTCATCACAAGGCTCCATGACACCTCTCATCACAATGCTCTATGTCCTATGTATTCACAATGCTCCATGGCCCCTGTAATCACATTGCTCCATGATCCCTTTCATCACAATGCCCGATGACCCCACTCATCACAATGCTCCATGATTCCTGTCAGCAAAATATTCCATGACACTTGTCCTCACAATGATCCATGGCACTTTTCATCACAATAATCCATGGTTCTTTTCATCACAATGCTCCAGGAAAACTTTCATCAGAGTGCTCCATGACCCTTTCATCACAATTCCCAATGCCACCTGTCATCACAATGCCCCATGACCCCTGTCATCACCATGCTCCATGGCCCTTGTCATCACAAAGCTCCATGAACCCTGTCATCACAATGATCCATGACCGCTTTCTTCACAATGCTCCAGTAACATTTTCATCACAATGGTCAATACCACTTCTCATCACAATGCACCATGCACTTGTCAGCACAATGCTCCTTGGCCCCTGTACTCAAAATGCTCCATGCCCTTGTCATTACAATGCTCCAGATCTCTTCTCATTACAATGTTCCATGCCCATGTCAACGCAATGCTCCATGACCCCTGTCATCACAATTCATGATGACCCATTTCATCACAATGCTCAAAGCCCTTGTCATCACAATGCTTCATGAACATTGTCGTCACAGTGTTCACTGACCACTGTCATCACAATGCTCCATGACCCTAGTCATCACAATGCTGCATAATTACTGTCATCACAATTTTCCGTGACCGCTGTCATCACAATGCTCCAGGACCATTTTCATCACAATGTTCCATGCCCCCTGTCATCACAATGCCCCATGAACACTGTCATCACAATTCGCCATGTTCCTTGTCATCACAATGCTCCATGACCCCTGTCATCACAATGCTCGATGACCCTTGTCATCACCATGCTCCATGGCCCCTGTAATCACAATGCTTCATGCACTAGTCATCACAACGCTCCAGAACTCTTTTCAACATAATGCTCCATTCCCGTGTCACCACAATGCTCCTTGACACTTGTCATCACAATGCTCCATGGCCCCTGTCATCACAGTGCTCCATGATACATTTCATCACAATTCTAGATGACCACTATCATCACCATGCCACCTGACATCTGTCATCACAATTCGCCATGGCCCTTGTCATCACAATGCTCCCTGAACCGTGTCATCACAATGTTCCAGGAAACTTGTCATCACAGTGATCCATGACCACTTTCGTCACAATATTTCATGACCCCTGTCATCACAATGCTCCATGCCCTATGTTTTCACCATTCTCCGTGGTCCCTGTAATCACATTACACCATGATGCCTTTCATCACAATGCTCCATGAGCACTGTCATTACAATGCCCCATGACACCTGTGCTCACAATGCGCCATGGCTGTTGACATCACAACATTCCATGACCACTGTCATCACAATGCTCGATGAACCTTGTAATCACAATGCTCCATGCCCTTGTCATCACAATGCTCCAGAACTCTTGTCATCATAATGCTCCATGCACATGTCATCACAATGCTCCAAGGCCTTTGTCATCACAATGCTCCATGGCCACTGCCATCACAGTGCTCCATGATACCTTTCATCACAATGCTAGATGCCCACTGTTATCAAAATGCCCAGTGATGCCTGTCATCACAATGCTCCAAGGCCACACCCATCACAATGCTCCATGATCCCTGTCAGCCCAATGTTCCATGACCGTGTCATCACAATGCTCCATGATGCATGGCATCACAATTCTCCATGATACTTGTCATTACAATGCTCCATGGCTCTCGACATCACAATGCTCCATGGTGCTTTTCTTCACAATTCTCCAGGACAACTTTCATCACAGTGTTGCATGCCCCCTGTCATCACAATGCCCCCTGACCCCTGTCATCACAATCCTCCATGGCCCTTGTCATCACAAATCTCCATGACCCCTGTCATCACAATGATCCATGACCCCTTTCCTCACAATGCTCCAGTACCCCTTTCATCACAATGCTCCATGCCATTTTCATCACAATGCTCCATGGCCCCTGTAATCACAATGCTCCATGCCTTTGGCATCACAATGCTCCAGAACTCTTGTCATCATAATGCACCATGCAAATGTCATACAGTGCTCCATGACACTTGTCATCACAATGCTCCATGGCCCCTGTAATCACAATGCTCCATGCCCTTAGCATCACAATGCTCCAGAACTCTTGTCATCATAATGCTCCATGCCCTTGTCTTCACAATGGTCCATGACACTTGTCATCAGAATGTTCCATGGCCATTGTCATCAAAATGCTCCATGACACCTGTCATCACAATTCGCCATGGTCTTTGTCTTCACAATGCTCCATGAACCTGGTCATCACAATGTTCTGGGACAATTGTCATCACAATGATCCATGACAATTTTCATTACAATTCCCATGACCCCGACATCACAATGCTCCATGGCCTATGTACTCAGAATGCTCCATGACACCTCTCACCACAATGTTCCATGACAGTTGTCATCACAACGAACCATGACACCTGCCATCACAGTGTTCCCTGCCCATGTCATCACATAGCTCCATGGCCCCTGTAATCACAATGCTCCATGCCTTTGTCATCATAATGCTCCAGAACTCTTGTCATCATAATGCACCATGCAAATGTCATACAATGCTCCATGACACTTGTCATCACAATGCTCCATGGCATTTGTCATCACAATGCTCCACGGCCCCTGTCATCACAGTGCTCCATGATACCTTTCATCACAATCCTAGGTGACCAATGACATCACAGTGCCCCATGACACTTGTCACCACAATTCGCCATGGCCCTTGTAATCACAATGTTCCATGAGCCATGTCATCACAATGTTCCAGGACACTTGTCATCACAATGATCCGTGACCACATTCATCACAATGTTCCATGACCCCTGTCATCACAATGCTCCATGGTCTATGTATTCACATTGCTGCATGGCCCATGTAATCACATTGCTCCATGATCACTTTCATCACAATGTTCCATGACACTTGTCATCACTACGCTCCAGATCTCATGTTATCACAATGCTCCATGACTAGTGTCATCACCATGCTCTATGACCCTTGTCATCACAATGCTCCATGGTGCTTTTCATCACAATGCTCTATGACCACATTCACTGCAATGCTCCATGCACCCTGTCATCTCAATGCCCCATGACACCTGTCATCACAATTCGCCATGGCCCATGCCATCACAATGCTCCATGAACCGTGTCATCACAAGGTTCCAGGACAGTTTTCATCACAAGGCTCCATTGCCCCTGTCATCTCAATGCTCCGTTGCCTTTGCTCATCACAATGCTAAATGGCCCCTGTAATCACAGCGCTCCATGACACCTTTCATCACACTGCTCCATGACCAGTGTCATCACAATGCCCCATGACACCTGTCATCACAATGCTCGAAAACCTTTCTCATCACAAAGCTCCATGATCCCTGTCAGCACAATGTTCCATGACACTTGTCATCACAATTTTCCATGACCTCTGTGATCACAATGTTCCCTGTCCATGTCATCACAATTCTCCATGCCCTTTTCATCACAATATACCATATCCTTGTCAGCACAGTGCTCCTTGGCCCCTATAATCACAATGCTCCATGCCCTTGTCATCACAATGCTCCAGTTCTCTTCTCATCACAATGCTCCATGCCTGTGTCAACACAATGCTCCAAGACCCTGGTCATTACAATGCTCGATGACCCATGTCATCACAATTCTCCATGCCATGGTCATCACAATGCTCCATGGCCCCTATAATCACAATGCTCCATGCCCTTGTCATCACAATGCTCCAGACCGCTTGTCATCATAATGTCCCATGCCTGTGTCATCATAATGCTCCATGACCTTTGTCATCAGAATGTTACATGGCCCCTGTCATCACAGTGCTCCATGATACCTTTCATCACAATGTTAGATGACCACTGTCATCAAAATGCCCCGTGACACCTTATATCACAATTTGCCATGGCCCTTGTCATCACAATGCTCCTTGAACTGTGTCATCATAAGTTTCCAGGACACATGTAATCACAATGGTCAATTACAACTTTCATCACAATGCTCCATGCCACTTGTCATGACAGTGCACAATACCTTGTCAGCACAATGCTCCTTGGCCCCTGTAATCAAAATGCTCCATGCCCTTGTCATCACAATGCTCCAGATCTCTTCTCATCACATTGCTCAATGCTCGTGTCAACACAATGCTCCAGGGCCCCTGTCATCACAATGCTCGATGACCCTTGTCATCACAATGCTCCATGCCCGTGTCATCACAATGCTCCATAACACTTGTCATCACAATGTTCCATGGCCTATGTCATCACAATGCTCCATAGCCCTTGTCATCACAGTGCTCCATGATACCTTTCATGACAATTCGAGTTGACCACTGTCATCACATTTCCCCATGACACCTGTCATCACAATTCGCCATTGCCCTTGTCATTACAGTGCTCCATGAACCGTGTCATCACAATGTTCCAGGTCACTTGTCATCAAAATGATCCATGACCACTTTCATCACAAGGCTCCATGACACCTCTCATCACAATGCTCTATGTCCTATGTATTCACAATGCTCCATGGCCCCTGTAATCACATTGCTCCATGATCCCTTTCATCACAATGCCCGATGACCCCACTCATCACAATGCTCCATGATTCCTGTCAGCAAAATATTCCATGACACTTGTCCTCACAATGATCCATGGCACTTTTCATCACAATAATCCATGGTTCTTTGAATCACAATGCTCCAGGAAAACTTTCATCAGAGTGCTCCATGACCCTTTCATCACAATTCCCAATGCCACCTGTCATCACAATGCCCCATGACCCCTGTCATCACCATGCTCCATGGCCCTTGTCATCACAAAGCTCCATGAACCCTGTCATCACAATGATCCATGACCACTTTCTTCACAATGCTCCAGTAACATTTTCATCACAATGGTCAATACCACTTCTCATCACAATGCACCATGCACTTGTCAGCACAATGCTCCTTGGCCCCTGTACTCAAAATGCTCCATACCCTTGTCATTACAATGCTCCAGATCTCTTCTCATTACAATGTTCCATACCCATGTCAACGCAATGCTCCATGACCCCTGTCATCAGAATTCATGATGACCCATTTCATCACAATGCTCAAAGCCCTTGTCATCACAATGCTTCATGAACATTGTCGTCACAATGTTCACTGACCACTGTCATCACAATGCTCCATGACCCTAGTCATCACAATGCTGCATAATTACTGTCATCACAATTTTCCGTGACCGCTGTCATCACAATGCTCCAGGACCATTTTCATCACAATGTTCCATGCCCCCTGTCATCACAATGCCCCATGAACCCTGTCATCACAATTCGCCATGTTCCTTGTCATCACAATGCTCCATGACCCCTGTCATCACAATGCTCGATGACCCTTGTCATCACCATGCTCCATGGCCCCTGTAATCACAATGCTTCATGCACTAGTCATCACAACGCTCCAGAACTCTTTTCAACATAATGCTCCATTCCCGTGTCACCACAATGCTCCTTGACACTTGTCATCACAATGCTCCATGGCCCCTGTCATCACAGTGCTCCATGATACATTTCATCACAATTCTAGATGACCACTATCATCACCATGCCACCTGACATCTGTCATCACAATTCGCCATGGCCCTTGTCATCACAATGCTCCCTGAACCGTGTCATCACAATGTTCCAGGAAACTTGTCATCACAGTGATCCATGACCACTTTCGTCACAATATTTCATGACCCCTGTCATCACAATGCTCCATGCCCTATGTTTTCACCATTCTCCGTGGTCCCTGTAATCACATTACACCATGATGCCTTTCATCACAATGCTCCATGAGCACTGTCATTACAATGCCCCATGACACCTGTGCTCACAATGCGCCATGGCTGTTGACATCACAACATTCCATGACCACTGTCATCACAATGCTCGATGAACCTTGTAATCACAATGCTCCATGCCCTTGTCATCACAATGCTCCAGAACTCTTGTCATCATAATGCTCCATGCACATGTCATCACAATGCTCCAAGGCCTTTGTCATCACAATGCTCCATGGCCACTGCCATCACAGTGCTCCATGATACCTTTCATCACAATGCTAGATGCCCACTGTTATCAAAATGCGCAGTGATGCCTGTCATCACAATGCTCCAAGGCCACACCCATCACAATGCTCCATGATCCCTGTCAGCCCAATGTTCCATGACCGTGTCATCACAATGCTCCATGATGCATGGCATCACAATTCTCCATGATACTTGTCATTACAATGCTCCATGGCTCTCGACATCACAATGCTCCATGGTGCTTTTCTTCACAATTCTCCAGGACAACTTTCATCACAGTGTTGCATGCCCCCTGTCATCACAATGCCCCCTGACCCCTGTCATCACAATCCTCCATGGCCCTTGTCATCACAAATCTCCATGACCCCTGTCATCACAATGATCCATGACCCCTTTCCTCACAATGCTCCAGTACCCCTTTCATCACAATGCTCCATGCCATTTTCATCACAATGCTCCATGGCCCCTGTAATCACAATGCTCCATGCCTTTGGCATCACAATGCTCCAGAACTCTTGTCATCATAATGCACCATGCAAATGTCATACAGTGCTCCATGACACTTGTCATCACAATGCTCCATGGCCCCTGTAATCACAATGCTCCATGCCCTTAGCATCACAATGCTCCAGAACTCTTGTCATCATAATGCTCCATGCCCTTGTCTTCACAATGGTCCATGACACTTGTCATCAGAATGTTCCATGGCCATTGTCATCAAAATGCTCCATGACACCTGTCATCACAATTCGCCATGGTCTTTGTCTTCACAATGCTCCATGAACCTGGTCATCACAATGTTCTGGGACAATTGTCATCACAATGATCCATGACAATTTTCATTACAATTCCCATGACCCCGACATCACAATGCTCCATGGCCTATGTACTCAGAATGCTCCATGACACCTCTCACCACAATGTTCCATGACAGTTGTCATCACAACGAACCATGACACCTGCCATCACAGTGTTCCCTGCCCATGTCATCACATAGCTCCATGGCCCCTGTAATCACAATGCTCCATGCCTTTGTCATCATAATGCTCCAGAACTCTTGTCATCATAATGCACCATGCAAATGTCATACAATGCTCCATGACACTTGTCATCACAATGCTCCATGGCATTTGTCATCACAATGCTCCACGGCCCCTGTCATCACAGTGCTCCATGATACCTTTCATCACAATCCTAGGTGACCAATGACATCACAGTGCCCCATGACACTTGTCACCACAATTCGCCATGGCCCTTGTAATCACAATGTTCCATGAGCCATGTCATCACAATGTTCCAGGACACTTGTCATCACAATGATCCGTGACCACATTCATCACAATGTTCCATGACCCCTGTCATCACAATGCTCCATGGTCTATGTATTCACATTGCTGCATGGCCCATGTAATCACATTGCTCCATGATCACTTTCATCACAATGTTCCATGACACTTGTCATCACTACGCTCCAGATCTCATGTTATCACAATGCTCCATGACTAGTGTCATCACCATGCTCTATGACCCTTGTCATCACAATGCTCCATGGTGCTTTTCATCACAATGCTCTATGACCACATTCACTGCAATGCTCCATGCACCCTGTCATCTCAATGCCCCATGACACCTGTCATCACAATTCGCCATGGCCCATGCCATCACAATGCTCCATGAACCGTGTCATCACAAGGTTCCAGGACAGTTTTCATCACAAGGCTCCATTGCCCCTGTCATCTCAATGCTCCGTTGCCTTTGCTCATCACAATGCTAAATGGCCCCTGTAATCACAGCGCTCCATGACACCTTTCATCACACTGCTCCATGACCAGTGTCATCACAATGCCCCATGACACCTGTCATCACAATGCTCGAAAACCTTTCTCATCACAAAGCTCCATGATCCCTGTCAGCACAATGTTCCATGACACTTGTCATCACAATTTTCCATGACCTCTGTGATCACAATGTTCCCTGTCCATGTCATCACAATTCTCCATGCCCTTTTCATCACAATATACCATATCCTTGTCAGCACAGTGCTCCTTGGCCCCTATAATCACAATGCTCCATGCCCTTGTCATCACAATGCTCCAGTTCTCTTCTCATCACAATGCTCCATGCCTGTGTCAACACAATGCTCCAAGACCCTGGTCATTACAATGCTCGATGACCCATGTCATCACAATTCTCCATGCCATGGTCATCACAATGCTCCATGGCCCCTATAATCACAATGCTCCATGCCCTTGTCATCACAATGCTCCAGACCGCTTGTCATCATAATGTCCCATGCCTGTGTCATCATAATGCTCCATGACCTTTGTCATCAGAATGTTACATGGCCCCTGTCATCACAGTGCTCCATGATACCTTTCATCACAATGTTAGATGACCACTGTCATCAAAATGCCCCGTGACACCTTATATCACAATTTGCCATGGCCCTTGTCATCACAATGCTCCTTGAACTGTGTCATCATAAGTTTCCAGGACACATGTAATCACAATGGTCAATTACAACTTTCATCACAATGCTCCATGCCACTTGTCATGACAGTGCACAATACCTTGTCAGCACAATGCTCCTTGGCCCCTGTAATCAAAATGCTCCATGCCCTTGTCATCACAATGCTCCAGATCTCTTCTCATCACATTGCTCAATGCTCGTGTCAACACAATGCTCCAGGGCCCCTGTCATCACAATGCTCGATGACCCTTGTCATCACAATGCTCCATGCCCGTGTCATCACAATGCTCCATAACACTTGTCATCACAATGTTCCATGGCCTATGTCATCACAATGCTCCATAGCCCTTGTCATCACAGTGCTCCATGATACCTTTCATGACAATTCGAGTTGACCACTGTCATCACATTTCCCCATGACACCTGTCATCACAATTCGCCATTGCCCTTGTCATTACAGTGCTCCATGAACCGTGTCATCACAATGTTCCAGGTCACTTGTCATCAAAATGATCCATGACCACTTTCATCACAAGGCTCCATGACACCTCTCATCACAATGCTCTATGTCCTATGTATTCACAATGCTCCATGGCCCCTGTAATCACATTGCTCCATGATCCCTTTCATCACAATGCCCGATGACCCCACTCATCACAATGCTCCATGATTCCTGTCAGCAAAATATTCCATGACACTTGTCCTCACAATGATCCATGGCACTTTTCATCACAATAATCCATGGTTCTTTTCATCACAATGCTCCAGGAAAACTTTCATCAGAGTGCTCCATGACCCTTTCATCACAATTCCCAATGCCACCTGTCATCACAATGCCCCATGACCCCTGTCATCACCATGCTCCATGGCCCTTGTCATCACAAAGCTCCATGAACCCTGTCATCACAATGATCCATGACCGCTTTCTTCACAATGCTCCAGTAACATTTTCATCACAATGGTCAATACCACTTCTCATCACAATGCACCATGCACTTGTCAGCACAATGCTCCTTGGCCCCTGTACTCAAAATGCTCCATGCCCTTGTCATTACAATGCTCCAGATCTCTTCTCATTACAATGTTCCATACCCATGTCAACGCAATGCTCCATGACCCCTGTCATCAGAATTCATGATGACCCATTTCATCACAATGCTCAAAGCCCTTGTCATCACAATGCTTCATGAACATTGTCGTCACAATGTTCACTGACCACTGTCATCACAATGCTCCATGACCCTAGTCATCACAATGCTGCATAATTACTGTCATCACAATTTTCCGTGACCGCTGTCATCACAATGCTCCAGGACCATTTTCATCACAATGTTCCATGCCCCCTGTCATCACAATGCCCCATGAACCCTGTCATCACAATTCGCCATGTTCCTTGTCATCACAATGCTCCATGACCCCTGTCATCACAATGCTCGATGACCCTTGTCATCACCATGCTCCATGGCCCCTGTAATCACAATGCTTCATGCACTAGTCATCACAACGCTCCAGAACTCTTTTCAACATAATGCTCCATTCCCGTGTCACCACAATGCTCCTTGACACTTGTCATCACAATGCTCCATGGCCCCTGTCATCACAGTGCTCCATGATACATTTCATCACAATTCTAGATGACCACTATCATCACCATGCCACCTGACATCTGTCATCACAATTCGCCATGGCCCTTGTCATCACAATGCTCCCTGAACCGTGTCATCACAATGTTCCAGGAAACTTGTCATCACAGTGATCCATGACCACTTTCGTCACAATATTTCATGACCCCTGTCATCACAATGCTCCATGCCCTATGTTTTCACCATTCTCCGTGGTCCCTGTAATCACATTACACCATGATGCCTTTCATCACAATGCTCCATGAGCACTGTCATTACAATGCCCCATGACACCTGTGCTCACAATGCGCCATGGCTGTTGACATCACAACATTCCATGACCACTGTCATCACAATGCTCGATGAACCTTGTAATCACAATGCTCCATGCCCTTGTCATCACAATGCTCCAGAACTCTTGTCATCATAATGCTCCATGCACATGTCATCACAATGCTCCAAGGCCTTTGTCATCACAATGCTCCATGGCCACTGCCATCACAGTGCTCCATGATACCTTTCATCACAATGCTAGATGCCCACTGTTATCAAAATGCCCAGTGATGCCTGTCATCACAATGCTCCAAGGCCACACCCATCACAATGCTCCATGATCCCTGTCAGCCCAATGTTCCATGACCGTGTCATCACAATGCTCCATGATGCATGGCATCACAATTCTCCATGATACTTGTCATTACAATGCTCCATGGCTCTCGACATCACAATGCTCCATGGTGCTTTTCTTCACAATTCTCCAGGACAACTTTCATCACAGTGTTGCATGCCCCCTGTCATCACAATGCCCCCTGACCCCTGTCATCACAATCCTCCATGGCCCTTGTCATCACAAATCTCCATGACCCCTGTCATCACAATGATCCATGACCCCTTTCCTCACAATGCTCCAGTACCCCTTTCATCACAATGCTCCATGCCATTTTCATCACAATGCTCCATGGCCCCTGTAATCACAATGCTCCATGCCTTTGGCATCACAATGCTCCAGAACTCTTGTCATCATAATGCACCATGCAAATGTCATACAGTGCTCCATGACACTTGTCATCACAATGCTCCATGGCCCCTGTAATCACAATGCTCCATGCCCTTAGCATCACAATGCTCCAGAACTCTTGTCATCATAATGCTCCATGCCCTTGTCTTCACAATGGTCCATGACACTTGTCATCAGAATGTTCCATGGCCATTGTCATCAAAATGCTCCATGACACCTGTCATCACAATTCGCCATGGTCTTTGTCTTCACAATGCTCCATGAACCTGGTCATCACAATGTTCTGGGACAATTGTCATCACAATGATCCATGACAATTTTCATTACAATTCCCATGACCCCGACATCACAATGCTCCATGGCCTATGTACTCAGAATGCTCCATGACACCTCTCACCACAATGTTCCATGACAGTTGTCATCACAACGAACCATGACACCTGCCATCACAGTGTTCCCTGCCCATGTCATCACATAGCTCCATGGCCCCTGTAATCACAATGCTCCATGCCTTTGTCATCATAATGCTCCAGAACTCTTGTCATCATAATGCACCATGCAAATGTCATACAATGCTCCATGACACTTGTCATCACAATGCTCCATGGCATTTGTCATCACAATGCTCCACGGCCCCTGTCATCACAGTGCTCCATGATACCTTTCATCACAATCCTAGGTGACCAATGACATCACAGTGCCCCATGACACTTGTCACCACAATTCGCCATGGCCCTTGTAATCACAATGTTCCATGAGCCATGTCATCACAATGTTCCAGGACACTTGTCATCACAATGATCCGTGACCACATTCATCACAATGTTCCATGACCCCTGTCATCACAATGCTCCATGGTCTATGTATTCACATTGCTGCATGGCCCATGTAATCACATTGCTCCATGATCACTTTCATCACAATGTTCCATGACACTTGTCATCACTACGCTCCAGATCTCATGTTATCACAATGCTCCATGACTAGTGTCATCACCATGCTCTATGACCCTTGTCATCACAATGCTCCATGGTGCTTTTCATCACAATGCTCTATGACCACATTCACTGCAATGCTCCATGCACCCTGTCATCTCAATGCCCCATGACACCTGTCATCACAATTCGCCATGGCCCATGCCATCACAATGCTCCATGAACCGTGTCATCACAAGGTTCCAGGACAGTTTTCATCACAAGGCTCCATTGCCCCTGTCATCTCAATGCTCCGTTGCCTTTGCTCATCACAATGCTAAATGGCCCCTGTAATCACAGCGCTCCATGACACCTTTCATCACACTGCTCCATGACCAGTGTCATCACAATGCCCCATGACACCTGTCATCACAATGCTCGAAAACCTTTCTCATCACAAAGCTCCATGATCCCTGTCAGCACAATGTTCCATGACACTTGTCATCACAATTTTCCATGACCTCTGTGATCACAATGTTCCCTGTCCATGTCATCACAATTCTCCATGCCCTTTTCATCACAATATACCATATCCTTGTCAGCACAGTGCTCCTTGGCCCCTATAATCACAATGCTCCATGCCCTTGTCATCACAATGCTCCAGTTCTCTTCTCATCACAATGCTCCATGCCTGTGTCAACACAATGCTCCAAGACCCTGGTCATTACAATGCTCGATGACCCATGTCATCACAATTCTCCATGCCATGGTCATCACAATGCTCCATGGCCCCTATAATCACAATGCTCCATGCCCTTGTCATCACAATGCTCCAGACCGCTTGTCATCATAATGTCCCATGCCTGTGTCATCATAATGCTCCATGACCTTTGTCATCAGAATGTTACATGGCCCCTGTCATCACAGTGCTCCATGATACCTTTCATCACAATGTTAGATGACCACTGTCATCAAAATGCCCCGTGACACCTTATATCACAATTTGCCATGGCCCTTGTCATCACAATGCTCCTTGAACTGTGTCATCATAAGTTTCCAGGACACATGTAATCACAATGGTCAATTACAACTTTCATCACAATGCTCCATGCCACTTGTCATGACAGTGCACAATACCTTGTCAGCACAATGCTCCTTGGCCCCTGTAATCAAAATGCTCCATGCCCTTGTCATCACAATGCTCCAGATCTCTTCTCATCACATTGCTCAATGCTCGTGTCAACACAATGCTCCAGGGCCCCTGTCATCACAATGCTCGATGACCCTTGTCATCACAATGCTCCATGCCCGTGTCATCACAATGCTCCATAACACTTGTCATCACAATGTTCCATGGCCTATGTCATCACAATGCTCCATAGCCCTTGTCATCACAGTGCTCCATGATACCTTTCATGACAATTCGAGTTGACCACTGTCATCACATTTCCCCATGACACCTGTCATCACAATTCGCCATTGCCCTTGTCATTACAGTGCTCCATGAACCGTGTCATCACAATGTTCCAGGTCACTTATCATCAAAATGATCCATGACCACTTTCATCACAAGGCTCCATGACACCTCTCATCACAATGCTCTATGTCCTATGTATTCACAATGCTCCATGGCCCCTGTAATCACATTGCTCCATGATCCCTTTCATCACAATGCCCGATGACCCCACTCATCACAATGCTCCATGATTCCTGTCAGCAAAATATTCCATGACACTTGTCCTCACAATGATCCATGGCACTTTTCATCACAATAATCCATGGTTCTTTTCATCACAATGCTCCAGGAAAACTTTCATCAGAGTGCTCCATGACCCTTTCATCACAATTCCCAATGCCACCTGTCATCACAATGCCCCATGACCCCTGTCATCACCATGCTCCATGGCCCTTGTCATCACAAAGCTCCATGAACCCTGTCATCACAATGATCCATGACCGCTTTCTTCACAATGCTCCAGTAACATTTTCATCACAATGGTCAATACCACTTCTCATCACAATGCACCATGCACTTGTCAGCACAATGCTCCTTGGCCCCTGTACTCAAAATGCTCCATGCCCTTGTCATTACAATGCTCCAGATCTCTTCTCATTACAATGTTCCATACCCATGTCAACGCAATGCTCCATGACCCCTGTCATCACAATTCATGATGACCCATTTCATCACAATGCTCAAAGCCCTTGTCATCACAATGCTTCATGAACATTGTCGTCACAGTGTTCACTGACCACTGTCATCACAATGCTCCATGACCCTAGTCATCACAATGCTGCATAATTACTGTCATCACAATTTTCCGTGACCGCTGTCATCACAATGCTCCAGGACCATTTTCATCACAATGTTCCATGCCCCCTGTCATCACAATGCCCCATGAACCCTGTCATCACAATTCGCCATGTTCCTTGTCATCACAATGCTCCATGACCCCTGTCATCACAATGCTCGATGACCCTTGTCATCACCATGCTCCATGGCCCCTGTAATCACAATGCTTCATGCACTAGTCATCACAACGCTCCAGAACTCTTTTCAACATAATGCTCCATTCCCGTGTCACCACAATGCTCCTTGACACTTGTCATCACAATGCTCCATGGCCCCTGTCATCACAGTGCTCCATGATACATTTCATCACAATTCTAGATGACCACTATCATCACCATGCCACCTGACATCTGTCATCACAATTCGCCATGGCCCTTGTCATCACAATGCTCCCTGAACCGTGTCATCACAATGTTCCAGGAAACTTGTCATCACAGTGATCCATGACCACTTTCGTCACAATATTTCATGACCCCTGTCATCACAATGCTCCATGCCCTATGTTTTCACCATTCTCCGTGGTCCCTGTAATCACATTACACCATGATGCCTTTCATCACAATGCTCCATGAGCACTGTCATTACAATGCCCCATGACACCTGTGCTCACAATGCGCCATGGCTGTTGACATCACAACATTCCATGACCACTGTCATCACAATGCTCGATGAACCTTGTAATCACAATGCTCCATGCCCTTGTCATCACAATGCTCCAGAACTCTTGTCATCATAATGCTCCATGCACATGTCATCACAATGCTCCAAGGCCTTTGTCATCACAATGCTCCATGGCCACTGCCATCACAGTGCTCCATGATACCTTTCATCACAATGCTAGATGCCCACTGTTATCAAAATGCCCAGTGATGCCTGTCATCACAATGCTCCAAGGCCACACCCATCACAATGCTCCATGATCCCTGTCAGCCCAATGTTCCATGACCGTGTCATCACAATGCTCCATGATGCATGGCATCACAATTCTCCATGATACTTGTCATTACAATGCTCCATGGCTCTCGACATCACAATGCTCCATGGTGCTTTTCTTCACAATTCTCCAGGACAACTTTCATCACAGTGTTGCATGCCCCCTGTCATCACAATGCCCCCTGACCCCTGTCATCACAATCCTCCATGGCCCTTGTCATCACAAATCTCCATGACCCCTGTCATCACAATGATCCATGACCCCTTTCCTCACAATGCTCCAGTACCCCTTTCATCACAATGCTCCATGCCATTTTCATCACAATGCTCCATGGCCCCTGTAATCACAATGCTCCATGCCTTTGGCATCACAATGCTCCAGAACTCTTGTCATCATAATGCACCATGCAAATGTCATACAGTGCTCCATGACACTTGTCATCACAATGCTCCATGGCCCCTGTAATCACAATGCTCCATGCCCTTAGCATCACAATGCTCCAGAACTCTTGTCATCATAATGCTCCATGCCCTTGTCTTCACAATGGTCCATGACACTTGTCATCAGAATGTTCCATGGCCATTGTCATCAAAATGCTCCATGACACCTGTCATCACAATTCGCCATGGTCTTTGTCTTCACAATGCTCCATGAACCTGGTCATCACAATGTTCTGGGACAATTGTCATCACAATGATCCATGACAATTTTCATTACAATTCCCATGACCCCGACATCACAATGCTCCATGGCCTATGTACTCAGAATGCTCCATGACACCTCTCACCACAATGTTCCATGACAGTTGTCATCACAACGAACCATGACACCTGCCATCACAGTGTTCCCTGCCCATGTCATCACATAGCTCCATGGCCCCTGTAATCACAATGCTCCATGCCTTTGTCATCATAATGCTCCAGAACTCTTGTCATCATAATGCACCATGCAAATGTCATACAATGCTCCATGACACTTGTCATCACAATGCTCCATGGCATTTGTCATCACAATGCTCCACGGCCCCTGTCATCACAGTGCTCCATGATACCTTTCATCACAATCCTAGGTGACCAATGACATCACAGTGCCCCATGACACTTGTCACCACAATTCGCCATGGCCCTTGTAATCACAATGTTCCATGAGCCATGTCATCACAATGTTCCAGGACACTTGTCATCACAATGATCCGTGACCACATTCATCACAATGTTCCATGACCCCTGTCATCACAATGCTCCATGGTCTATGTATTCACATTGCTGCATGGCCCATGTAATCACATTGCTCCATGATCACTTTCATCACAATGTTCCATGACACTTGTCATCACTACGCTCCAGATCTCATGTTATCACAATGCTCCATGACTAGTGTCATCACCATGCTCTATGACCCTTGTCATCACAATGCTCCATGGTGCTTTTCATCACAATGCTCTATGACCACATTCACTGCAATGCTCCATGCACCCTGTCATCTCAATGCCCCATGACACCTGTCATCACAATTCGCCATGGCCCATGCCATCACAATGCTCCATGAACCGTGTCATCACAAGGTTCCAGGACAGTTTTCATCACAAGGCTCCATTGCCCCTGTCATCTCAATGCTCCGTTGCCTTTGCTCATCACAATGCTAAATGGCCCCTGTAATCACAGCGCTCCATGACACCTTTCATCACACTGCTCCATGACCAGTGTCATCACAATGCCCCATGACACCTGTCATCACAATGCTCGAAAACCTTTCTCATCACAAAGCTCCATGATCCCTGTCAGCACAATGTTCCATGACACTTGTCATCACAATTTTCCATGACCTCTGTGATCACAATGTTCCCTGTCCATGTCATCACAATTCTCCATGCCCTTTTCATCACAATATACCATATCCTTGTCAGCACAGTGCTCCTTGGCCCCTATAATCACAATGCTCCATGCCCTTGTCATCACAATGCTCCAGTTCTCTTCTCATCACAATGCTCCATGCCTGTGTCAACACAATGCTCCAAGACCCTGGTCATTACAATGCTCGATGACCCATGTCATCACAATTCTCCATGCCATGGTCATCACAATGCTCCATGGCCCCTATAATCACAATGCTCCATGCCCTTGTCATCACAATGCTCCAGACCGCTTGTCATCATAATGTCCCATGCCTGTGTCATCATAATGCTCCATGACCTTTGTCATCAGAATGTTACATGGCCCCTGTCATCACAGTGCTCCATGATACCTTTCATCACAATGTTAGATGACCACTGTCATCAAAATGCCCCGTGACACCTTATATCACAATTTGCCATGGCCCTTGTCATCACAATGCTCCTTGAACTGTGTCATCATAAGTTTCCAGGACACATGTAATCACAATGGTCAATTACAACTTTCATCACAATGCTCCATGCCACTTGTCATGACAGTGCACAATACCTTGTCAGCACAATGCTCCTTGGCCCCTGTAATCAAAATGCTCCATGCCCTTGTCATCACAATGCTCCAGATCTCTTCTCATCACATTGCTCAATGCTCGTGTCAACACAATGCTCCAGGGCCCCTGTCATCACAATGCTCGATGACCCTTGTCATCACAATGCTCCATGCCCGTGTCATCACAATGCTCCATAACACTTGTCATCACAATGTTCCATGGCCTATGTCATCACAATGCTCCATAGCCCTTGTCATCACAGTGCTCCATGATACCTTTCATGACAATTCGAGTTGACCACTGTCATCACATTTCCCCATGACACCTGTCATCACAATTCGCCATTGCCCTTGTCATTACAGTGCTCCATGAACCGTGTCATCACAATGTTCCAGGTCACTTGTCATCAAAATGATCCATGACCACTTTCATCACAAGGCTCCATGACACCTCTCATCACAATGCTCTATGTCCTATGTATTCACAATGCTCCATGGCCCCTGTAATCACATTGCTCCATGATCCCTTTCATCACAATGCCCGATGACCCCACTCATCACAATGCTCCATGATTCCTGTCAGCAAAATATTCCATGACACTTGTCCTCACAATGATCCATGGCACTTTTCATCACAATAATCCATGGTTCTTTTCATCACAATGCTCCAGGAAAACTTTCATCAGAGTGCTCCATGACCCTTTCATCACAATTCCCAATGCCACCTGTCATCACAATGCCCCATGACCCCTGTCATCACCATGCTCCATGGCCCTTGTCATCACAAAGCTCCATGAACCCTGTCATCACAATGATCCATGACCGCTTTCTTCACAATGCTCCAGTAACATTTTCATCACAATGGTCAATACCACTTCTCATCACAATGCACCATGCACTTGTCAGCACAATGCTCCTTGGCCCCTGTACTCAAAATGCTCCATGCCCTTGTCATTACAATGCTCCAGATCTCTTCTCATTACAATGTTCCATACCCATGTCAACGCAATGCTCCATGACCCCTGTCATCACAATTCATGATGACCCATTTCATCACAATGCTCAAAGCCCTTGTCATCACAATGCTTCATGAACATTGTCGTCACAATGTTCACTGACCACTGTCATCACAATGCTCCATGACCCTAGTCATCACAATGCTGCATAATTACTGTCATCACAATTTTCCGTGACCGCTGTCATCACAATGCTCCAGGACCATTTTCATCACAATGTTCCATGCCCCCTGTCATCACAATGCCCCATGAACCCTGTCATCACAATTCGCCATGTTCCTTGTCATCACAATGCTCCATGACCCCTGTCATCACAATGCTCGATGACCCTTGTCATCACCATGCTCCATGGCCCCTGTAATCACAATGCTTCATGCACTAGTCATCACAACGCTCCAGAACTCTTTTCAACATAATGCTCCATTCCCGTGTCACCACAATGCTCCTTGACACTTGTCATCACAATGCTCCATGGCCCCTGTCATCACAGTGCTCCATGATACATTTCATCACAATTCTAGATGACCACTATCATCACCATGCCACCTGACATCTGTCATCACAATTCGCCATGGCCCTTGTCATCACAATGCTCCCTGAACCGTGTCATCACAATGTTCCAGGAAACTTGTCATCACAGTGATCCATG
This sequence comes from Balaenoptera physalus, assembly GCF_965194825.1. Taxonomy (NCBI): domain Eukaryota; kingdom Metazoa; phylum Chordata; class Mammalia; order Artiodactyla; family Balaenopteridae; genus Balaenoptera; species Balaenoptera physalus. Next base: position 353,867 of record NW_028126244.1, on the reverse strand, counting down.
ACCACTTTCGTCACAATATTTCATGACCCCTGTCATCACAATGCTCCATGCCCTATGTTTTCACCATTCTCCGTGGTCCCTGTAATCACATTACACCATGATGCCTTTCATCACAATGCTCCATGAGCACTGTCATTACAATGCCCCATGACACCTGTGCTCACAATGCGCCATGGCTGTTGACATCACAACATTCCATGACCACTGTCATCACAATGCTCGATGAACCTTGTAATCACAATGCTCCATGCCCTTGTCATCACAATGCTCCAGAACTCTTGTCATCATAATGCTCCATGCACATGTCATCACAATGCTCCAAGGCCTTTGTCATCACAATGCTCCATGGCCACTGCCATCACAGTGCTCCATGATACCTTTCATCACAATGCTAGATGCCCACTGTTATCAAAATGCCCAGTGATGCCTGTCATCACAATGCTCCAAGGCCACACCCATCACAATGCTCCATGATCCCTGTCAGCCCAATGTTCCATGACCGTGTCATCACAATGCTCCATGATGCATGGCATCACAATTCTCCATGATACTTGTCATTACAATGCTCCATGGCTCTCGACATCACAATGCTCCATGGTGCTTTTCTTCACAATTCTCCAGGACAACTTTCATCACAGTGTTGCATGCCCCCTGTCATCACAATGCCCCCTGACCCCTGTCATCACAATCCTCCATGGCCCTTGTCATCACAAATCTCCATGACCCCTGTCATCACAATGATCCATGACCCCTTTCCTCACAATGCTCCAGTACCCCTTTCATCACAATGCTCCATGCCATTTTCATCACAATGCTCCATGGCCCCTGTAATCACAATGCTCCATGCCTTTGGCATCACAATGCTCCAGAACTCTTGTCATCATAATGCACCATGCAAATGTCATACAGTGCTCCATGACACTTGTCATCACAATGCTCCATGGCCCCTGTAATCACAATGCTCCATGCCCTTAGCATCACAATGCTCCAGAACTCTTGTCATCATAATGCTCCATGCCCTTGTCTTCACAATGGTCCATGACACTTGTCATCAGAATGTTCCATGGCCATTGTCATCAAAATGCTCCATGACACCTGTCATCACAATTCGCCATGGTCTTTGTCTTCACAATGCTCCATGAACCTGGTCATCACAATGTTCTGGGACAATTGTCATCACAATGATCCATGACAATTTTCATTACAATTCCCATGACCCCGACATCACAATGCTCCATGGCCTATGTACTCAGAATGCTCCATGACACCTCTCACCACAATGTTCCATGACAGTTGTCATCACAACGAACCATGACACCTGCCATCACAGTGTTCCCTGCCCATGTCATCACATAGCTCCATGGCCCCTGTAATCACAATGCTCCATGCCTTTGTCATCATAATGCTCCAGAACTCTTGTCATCATAATGCACCATGCAAATGTCATACAATGCTCCATGACACTTGTCATCACAATGCTCCATGGCATTTGTCATCACAATGCTCCACGGCCCCTGTCATCACAGTGCTCCATGATACCTTTCATCACAATCCTAGGTGACCAATGACATCACAGTGCCCCATGACACTTGTCACCACAATTCGCCATGGCCCTTGTAATCACAATGTTCCATGAGCCATGTCATCACAATGTTCCAGGACACTTGTCATCACAATGATCCGTGACCACATTCATCACAATGTTCCATGACCCCTGTCATCACAATGCTCCATGGTCTATGTATTCACATTGCTGCATGGCCCATGTAATCACATTGCTCCATGATCACTTTCATCACAATGTTCCATGACACTTGTCATCACTACGCTCCAGATCTCATGTTATCACAATGCTCCATGACTAGTGTCATCACCATGCTCTATGACCCTTGTCATCACAATGCTCCATGGTGCTTTTCATCACAATGCTCTATGACCACATTCACTGCAATGCTCCATGCACCCTGTCATCTCAATGCCCCATGACACCTGTCATCACAATTCGCCATGGCCCATGCCATCACAATGCTCCATGAACCGTGTCATCACAAGGTTCCAGGACAGTTTTCATCACAAGGCTCCATTGCCCCTGTCATCTCAATGCTCCGTTGCCTTTGCTCATCACAATGCTAAATGGCCCCTGTAATCACAGCGCTCCATGACACCTTTCATCACACTGCTCCATGACCAGTGTCATCACAATGCCCCATGACACCTGTCATCACAATGCTCGAAAACCTTTCTCATCACAAAGCTCCATGATCCCTGTCAGCACAATGTTCCATGACACTTGTCATCACAATTTTCCATGACCTCTGTGATCACAATGTTCCCTGTCCATGTCATCACAATTCTCCATGCCCTTTTCATCACAATATACCATATCCTTGTCAGCACAGTGCTCCTTGGCCCCTATAATCACAATGCTCCATGCCCTTGTCATCACAATGCTCCAGTTCTCTTCTCATCACAATGCTCCATGCCTGTGTCAACACAATGCTCCAAGACCCTGGTCATTACAATGCTCGATGACCCATGTCATCACAATTCTCCATGCCATGGTCATCACAATGCTCCATGGCCCCTATAATCACAATGCTCCATGCCCTTGTCATCACAATGCTCCAGACCGCTTGTCATCATAATGTCCCATGCCTGTGTCATCATAATGCTCCATGACCTTTGTCATCAGAATGTTACATGGCCCCTGTCATCACAGTGCTCCATGATACCTTTCATCACAATGTTAGATGACCACTGTCATCAAAATGCCCCGTGACACCTTATATCACAATTTGCCATGGCCCTTGTCATCACAATGCTCCTTGAACTGTGTCATCATAAGTTTCCAGGACACATGTAATCACAATGGTCAATTACAACTTTCATCACAATGCTCCATGCCACTTGTCATGACAGTGCACAATACCTTGTCAGCACAATGCTCCTTGGCCCCTGTAATCAAAATGCTCCATGCCCTTGTCATCACAATGCTCCAGATCTCTTCTCATCACATTGCTCAATGCTCGTGTCAACACAATGCTCCAGGGCCCCTGTCATCACAATGCTCGATGACCCTTGTCATCACAATGCTCCATGCCCGTGTCATCACAATGCTCCATAACACTTGTCATCACAATGTTCCATGGCCTATGTCATCACAATGCTCCATAGCCCTTGTCATCACAGTGCTCCATGATACCTTTCATGACAATTCGAGTTGACCACTGTCATCACATTTCCCCATGACACCTGTCATCACAATTCGCCATTGCCCTTGTCATTACAGTGCTCCATGAACCGTGTCATCACAATGTTCCAGGTCACTTGTCATCAAAATGATCCATGACCACTTTCATCACAAGGCTCCATGACACCTCTCATCACAATGCTCTATGTCCTATGTATTCACAATGCTCCATGGCCCCTGTAATCACATTGCTCCATGATCCCTTTCATCACAATGCCCGATGACCCCACTCATCACAATGCTCCATGATTCCTGTCAGCAAAATATTCCATGACACTTGTCCTCACAATGATCCATGGCACTTTTCATCACAATAATCCATGGTTCTTTTCATCACAATGCTCCAGGAAAACTTTCATCAGAGTGCTCCATGACCCTTTCATCACAATTCCCAATGCCACCTGTCATCACAATGCCCCATGACCCCTGTCATCACCATGCTCCATGGCCCTTGTCATCACAAAGCTCCATGAACCCTGTCATCACAATGATCCATGACCGCTTTCTTCACAATGCTCCAGTAACATTTTCATCACAATGGTCAATACCACTTCTCATCACAATGCACCATGCACTTGTCAGCACAATGCTCCTTGGCCCCTGTACTCAAAATGCTCCATGCCCTTGTCATTACAATGCTCCAGATCTCTTCTCATTACAATGTTCCATACCCATGTCAACGCAATGCTCCATGACCCCTGTCATCACAATTCATGATGACCCATTTCATCACAATGCTCAAAGCCCTTGTCATCACAATGCTTCATGAACATTGTCGTCACAATGTTCACTGACCACTGTCATCACAATGCTCCATGACCCTAGTCATCACAATGCTGCATAATTACTGTCATCACAATTTTCCGTGACCGCTGTCATCACAATGCTCCAGGACCATTTTCATCACAATGTTCCATGCCCCCTGTCATCACAGTGCCCCATGAACCCTGTCATCACAATTCGCCATGTTCCTTGTCATCACAATGCTCCATGTCCCCTGTCATCACAATGCTCGATGACCCTTGTCATCACCATGCTCCATGGCCCCTGTAATCACAATGCTTCATGCACTAGTCATCACAACGCTCCAGAACTCTTTTCAACATAATGCTCCATTCCCGTGTCACCACAATGCTCCTTGACACTTGTCATCACAATGCTCCATGGCCCCTGTCATCACAGTGCTCCATGATACATTTCATCACAATTCTAGATGACCACTATCATCACCATGCCACCTGACATCTGTCATCACAATTCGCCATGGCCCTTGTCATCACAATGCTCCCTGAACCGTGTCATCACAATGTTCCAGGAAACTTGTCATCACAGTGATCCATGACCACTTTCGTCACAATATTTCATGACCCCTGTCATCACAATGCTCCATGCCCTATGTTTTCACCATTCTCCGTGGTCCCTGTAATCACATTACACCATGATGCCTTTCATCACAATGCTCCATGAGCACTGTCATTACAATGCCCCATGACACCTGTGCTCACAATGCGCCATGGCTGTTGACATCACAACATTCCATGACCACTGTCATCACAATGCTCGATGAACCTTGTAATCACAATGCTCCATGCCCTTGTCATCACAATGCTCCAGAACTCTTGTCATCATAATGCTCCATGCACATGTCATCACAATGCTCCAAGGCCTTTGTCATCACAATGCTCCATGGCCACTGCCATCACAGTGCTCCATGATACCTTTCATCACAATGCTAGATGCCCACTGTTATCAAAATGCCCAGTGATGCCTGTCATCACAATGCTCCAAGGCCACACCCATCACAATGCTCCATGATCCCTGTCAGCCCAATGTTCCATGACCGTGTCATCACAATGCTCCATGATGCATGGCATCACAATTCTCCATGATACTTGTCATTACAATGCTCCATGGCTCTCGACATCACAATGCTCCATGGTGCTTTTCTTCACAATTCTCCAGGACAACTTTCATCACAGTGTTGCATGCCCCCTGTCATCACAATGCCCCCTGACCCCTGTCATCACAATCCTCCATGGCCCTTGTCATCACAAATCTCCATGACCCCTGTCATCACAATGATCCATGACCCCTTTCCTCACAATGCTCCAGTACCCCTTTCATCACAATGCTCCATGCCATTTTCATCACAATGCTCCATGGCCCCTGTAATCACAATGCTCCATGCCTTTGGCATCACAATGCTCCAGAACTCTTGTCATCATAATGCACCATGCAAATGTCATACAGTGCTCCATGACACTTGTCATCACAATGCTCCATGGCCCCTGTAATCACAATGCTCCATGCCCTTAGCATCACAATGCTCCAGAACTCTTGTCATCATAATGCTCCATGCCCTTGTCTTCACAATGGTCCATGACACTTGTCATCAGAATGTTCCATGGCCATTGTCATCAAAATGCTCCATGACACCTGTCATCACAATTCGCCATGGTCTTTGTCTTCACAATGCTCCATGAACCTGGTCATCACAATGTTCTGGGACAATTGTCATCACAATGATCCATGACAATTTTCATTACAATTCCCATGACCCCGACATCACAATGCTCCATGGCCTATGTACTCAGAATGCTCCATGACACCTCTCACCACAATGTTCCATGACAGTTGTCATCACAACGAACCATGACACCTGCCATCACAGTGTTCCCTGCCCATGTCATCACATAGCTCCATGGCCCCTGTAATCACAATGCTCCATGCCTTTGTCATCATAATGCTCCAGAACTCTTGTCATCATAATGCACCATGCAAATGTCATACAATGCTCCATGACACTTGTCATCACAATGCTCCATGGCATTTGTCATCACAATGCTCCACGGCCCCTGTCATCACAGTGCTCCATGATACCTTTCATCACAATCCTAGGTGACCAATGACATCACAGTGCCCCATGACACTTGTCACCACAATTCGCCATGGCCCTTGTAATCACAATGTTCCATGAGCCATGTCATCACAATGTTCCAGGACACTTGTCATCACAATGATCCATGACCACATTCATCACAATGTTCCATGACCCCTGTCATCACAATGCTCCATGGTCTATGTATTCACATTGCTGCATGGCCCATGTAATCACATTGCTCCATGATCACTTTCATCACAATGTTCCATGACACTTGTCATCACTACGCTCCAGATCTCATGTTATCACAATGCTCCATGACTAGTGTCATCACCATGCTCTATGACCCTTGTCATCACAATGCTCCATGGTGCTTTTCATCACAATGCTCTATGACCACATTCACTGCAATGCTCCATGCACCCTGTCATCTCAATGCCCCATGACACCTGTCATCACAATTCGCCATGGCCCATGCCATCACAATGCTCCATGAACCGTGTCATCACAAGGTTCCAGGACAGTTTTCATCACAAGGCTCCATTGCCCCGTCATCTCAATGCTCCGTTGCCTTTGCTCATCACAATGCTAAATGGCCCCTGTAATCACAGCGCTCCATGACACCTTTCATCACACTGCTCCATGACCAGTGTCATCACAATGCCCCATGACACCTGTCATCACAATGCTCGAAAACCTTTCTCATCACAAAGCTCCATGATCCCTGTCAGCACAATGTTCCATGACACTTGTCATCACAATTTTCCATGACCTCTGTGATCACAATGTTCCCTGTCCATGTCATCACAATTCTCCATGCCCTTTTCATCACAATATACCATATCCTTGTCAGCACAGTGCTCCTTGGCCCCTATAATCACAATGCTCCATGCCCTTGTCATCACAATGCTCCAGTTCTCTTCTCATCACAATGCTCCATGCCTGTGTCAACACAATGCTCCAAGACCCTGGTCATTACAATGCTCGATGACCCATGTCATCACAATTCTCCATGCCATGGTCATCACAATGCTCCATGGCCCCTATAATCACAATGCTCCATGCCCTTGTCATCACAATGCTCCAGACCGCTTGTCATCATAATGTCCCATGCCTGTGTCATCATAATGCTCCATGACCTTTGTCATCAGAATGTTACATGGCCCCTGTCATCACAGTGCTCCATGATACCTTTCATCACAATGTTAGATGACCACTGTCATCAAAATGTCCCGTGACACCTTATATCACAATTTGCCATGGCCCTTGTCATCACAATGCTCCTTGAACTGTGTCATCATAAGTTTCCAGGACACATGTAATCACAATGGTCAATTACAACTTTCATCACAATGCTCGATGCCACTTGTCATGACAGTGCACAATACCTTGTCAGCACAATGCTCCTTGGCCCCTGTAATCAAAATGCTCCATGCCCTTGACATCACAATGCTCCAGATCTCTTCTCATCACATTGCTCAATGCTCGTGTCAACACAATGCTCCAGGGCCCCTGTCATCACAATGCTCGATGACCCTTGTCATCACAATGCTCCATGCCCGTGTCATCACAATGCTCCATAACACTTGTCATCACAATGTTCCATGGCCTATGTCATCACAATGCTCCATAGCCCTTGTCATCACAGTGCTCCATGATACCTTTCATGACAATTCGAGTTGACCACTGTCATCACATTTCCCCATGACACCTGTCATCACAATTCGCCATTGCCCTTGTCATTACAGTGCTCCATGAACCATGTCATCACAATGTTCCAGGTCACTTGTCATCAAAATGATCCATGACCACTTTCATCACAAGGCTCCATGACACCTCTCATCACAATGCTCTATGTCCTATGTATTCACAATGCTCCATGGCCCCTGTAATCACATTGCTCCATGATCCCTTTCATCACAATGCCCGATGACCCCACTCATCACAATGCTCCATGATTCCTGTCAGCAAAATATTCCATGACACTTGTCCTCACAATGATCCATGGCACTTTTCATCACAATAATCCATGGTTCTTTTCATCACAATGCTCCAGGAAAACTTTCATCAGAGTGCTCCATGACCCTTTCATCACAATTCCCAATGCCACCTGTCATCACAATGCCCCATGACCCCTGTCATCACCATGCTCCATGGCCCTTGTCATCACAAAGCTCCATGAACCCTGTCATCACAATGATCCATGACCGCTTTCTTCACAATGCTCCAGTAACATTTTCATCACAATGGTCAATACCACTTCTCATCACAATGCACCATGCACTTGTCAGCACAATGCTCCTTGGCCCCTGTACTCAAAATGCTCCATGCCCTTGTCATTACAATGCTCCAGATCTCTTCTCATTACAATGTTCCATACCCATGTCAACGCAATGCTCCATGACCCCTGTCATCACAATTCATGATGACCCATTTCATCACAATGCTCAAAGCCCTTGTCATCACAATGCTTCATGAACATTGTCGTCACAATGTTCACTGACCACTGTCATCACAATGCTCCATGACCCTAGTCATCACAATGCTGCATAATTACTGTCATCACAATTTTCCGTGACCGCTGTCATCACAATGCTCCAGGACCATTTTCATCACAATGTTCCATGCCCCCTGTCATCACAATGCCCCATGAACCCTGTCATCACAATTCGCCATGTTCCTTGTCATCACAATGCTCCATGACCCCTGTCATCACAATGCTCGATGACCCTTGTCATCACCATGCTCCATGGCCCCTGTAATCACAATGCTTCATGCACTAGTCATCACAACGCTCCAGAACTCTTTTCAACATAATGCTCCATTCCCGTGTCACCACAATGCTCCTTGACACTTGTCATCACAATGCTCCATGGCCCCTGTCATCACAGTGCTCCATGATACATTTCATCACAATTCTAGATGACCACTATCATCACCATGCCACCTGACATCTGTCATCACAATTCGCCATGGCCCTTGTCATCACAATGCTCCCTGAACCGTGTCATCACAATGTTCCAGGAAACTTGTCATCACAGTGATCCATGACCACTTTCGTCACAATATTTCATGACCCCTGTCATCACAATGCTCCATGCCCTATGTTTTCACCATTCTCCGTGGTCCCTGTAATCACATTACACCATGATGCCTTTCATCACAATGCTCCATGAGCACTGTCATTACAATGCCCCATGACACCTGTGCTCACAATGCGCCATGGCTGTTGACATCACAACATTCCATGACCACTGTCATCACAATGCTCGATGAACCTTGTAATCACAATGCTCCATGCCCTTGTCATCACAATGCTCCAGAACTCTTGTCATCATAATGCTCCATGCACATGTCATCACAATGCTCCAAGGCCTTTGTCATCACAATGCTCCATGGCCACTGCCATCACAGTGCTCCATGATACCTTTCATCACAATGCTAGATGCCCACTGTTATCAAAATGCCCAGTGATGCCTGTCATCACAATGCTCCAAGGCCACACCCATCACAATGCTCCATGATCCCTGTCAGCCCAATGTTCCATGACCGTGTCATCACAATGCTCCATGATGCATGGCATCACAATTCTCCATGATACTTGTCATTACAATGCTCCATGGCTCTCGACATCACAATGCTCCATGGTGCTTTTCTTCACAATTCTCCAGGACAACTTTCATCACAGTGTTGCATGCCCCCTGTCATCACAATGCCCCCTGACCCCTGTCATCACAATCCTCCATGGCCCTTGTCATCACAAATCTCCATGACCCCTGTCATCACAATGATCCATGACCCCTTTCCTCACAATGCTCCAGTACCCCTTTCATCACAATGCTCCATGCCATTTTCATCACAATGCTCCATGGCCCCTGTAATCACAATGCTCCATGCCTTTGGCATCACAATGCTCCAGAACTCTTGTCATCATAATGCACCATGCAAATGTCATACAGTGCTCCATGACACTTGTCATCACAATGCTCCATGGCCCCTGTAATCACAATGCTCCATGCCCTTAGCATCACAATGCTCCAGAACTCTTGTCATCATAATGCTCCATGCCCTTGTCTTCACAATGGTCCATGACACTTGTCATCAGAATGTTCCATGGCCATTGTCATCAAAATGCTCCATGACACCTGTCATCACAATTCGCCATGGTCTTTGTCTTCACAATGCTCCATGAACCTGGTCATCACAATGTTCTGGGACAATTGTCATCACAATGATCCATGACAATTTTCATTACAATTCCCATGACCCCGACATCACAATGCTCCATGGCCTATGTACTCAGAATGCTCCATGACACCTCTCACCACAATGTTCCATGACAGTTGTCATCACAACGAACCATGACACCTGCCATCACAGTGTTCCCTGCCCATGTCATCACATAGCTCCATGGCCCCTGTAATCACAATGCTCCATGCCTTTGTCATCATAATGCTCCAGAACTCTTGTCATCATAATGCACCATGCAAATGTCATACAATGCTCCATGACACTTGTCATCACAATGCTCCATGGCATTTGTCATCACAATGCTCCACGGCCCCTGTCATCACAGTGCTCCATGATACCTTTCATCACAATCCTAGGTGACCAATGACATCACAGTGCCCCATGACACTTGTCACCACAATTCGCCATGGCCCTTGTAATCACAATGTTCCATGAGCCATGTCATCACAATGTTCCAGGACACTTGTCATCACAATGATCCGTGACCACATTCATCACAATGTTCCATGACCCCTGTCATCACAATGCTCCATGGTCTATGTATTCACATTGCTGCATGGCCCATGTAATCACATTGCTCCATGATCACTTTCATCACAATGTTCCATGACACTTGTCATCACTACGCTCCAGATCTCATGTTATCACAATGCTCCATGACTAGTGTCATCACCATGCTCTATGACCCTTGTCATCACAATGCTCCATGGTGCTTTTCATCACAATGCTCTATGACCACATTCACTGCAATGCTCCATGCACCCTGTCATCTCAATGCCCCATGACACCTGTCATCACAATTCGCCATGGCCCATGCCATCACAATGCTCCATGAACCGTGTCATCACAAGGTTCCAGGACAGTTTTCATCACAAGGCTCCATTGCCCCTGTCATCTCAATGCTCCGTTGCCTTTGCTCATCACAATGCTAAATGGCCCCTGTAATCACAGCGCTCCATGACACCTTTCATCACACTGCTCCATGACCAGTGTCATCACAATGCCCCATGACACCTGTCATCACAATGCTCGAAAACCTTTCTCATCACAAAGCTCCATGATCCCTGTCAGCACAATGTTCCATGACACTTGTCATCACAATTTTCCATGACCTCTGTGATCACAATGTTCCCTGTCCATGTCATCACAATTCTCCATGCCCTTTTCATCACAATATACCATATCCTTGTCAGCACAGTGCTCCTTGGCCCCTATAATCACAATGCTCCATGCCCTTCTCATCACAATGCTCCAGTTCTCTTCTCATCACAATGCTCCATGCCTGTGTCAACACAATGCTCCAAGACCCTGGTCATTACAATGCTCGATGACCCATGTCATCACAATTCTCCATGCCATGGTCATCACAATGCTCCATGGCCCCTATAATCACAATGCTCCATGCCCTTGTCATCACAATGCTCCAGACCGCTTGTCATCATAATGTCCCATGCCTGTGTCATCATAATGCTCCATGACCTTTGTCATCAGAATGTTACATGGCCCCTGTCATCACAGTGCTCCATGATACCTTTCATCACAATGTTAGATGACCACTGTCATCAAAATGCCCCGTGACACCTTATATCACAATTTGCCATGGCCCTTGTCATCACAATGCTCCTTGAACTGTGTCATCATAAGTTTCCAGGACACATGTAATCACAATGGTCAATTACAACTTTCATCACAATGCTCCATGCCACTTGTCATGACAGTGCACAATACCTTGTCAGCACAATGCTCCTTGGCCCCTGTAATCAAAATGCTCCATGCCCTTGTCATCACAATGCTCCAGATCTCTTCTCATCACATTGCTCAATGCTCGTGTCAACACAATGCTCCAGGGCCCCTGTCATCACAATGCTCGATGACCCTTGTCATCACAATGCTCCATGCCCGTGTCATCACAATGCTCCATAACACTTGTCATCACAATGTTCCATGGCCTATGTCATCACAATGCTCCATAGCCCTTGTCATCACAGTGCTCCATGATACCTTTCATGACAATTCGAGTTGACCACTGTCATCACATTTCCCCATGACACCTGTCATCACAATTCGCCATTGCCCTTGTCATTACAGTGCTCCATGAACCGTGTCATCACAATGTTCCAGGTCACTTGTCATCAAAATGATCCATGACCACTTTCATCACAAGGCTCCATGACACCTCTCATCACAATGCTCTATGTCCTATGTATTCACAATGCTCCATGGCCCCTGTAATCACATTGCTCCATGATCCCTTTCATCACAATGCCCGATGACCCCACTCATCACAATGCTCCATGATTCCTGTCAGCAAAATATTCCATGACACTTGTCCTCACAATGATCCATGGCACTTTTCATCACAATAATCCATGGTTCTTTTCATCACAATGCTCCAGGAAAACTTTCATCAGAGTGCTCCATGACCCTTTCATCACAATTCCCAATGCCACCTGTCATCACAATGCCCCATGACCCCTGTCATCACCATGCTCCATGGCCCTTGTCATCACAAAGCTCCATGAACCCTGTCATCACAATGATCCATGACCGCTTTCTTCACAATGCTCCAGTAACATTTTCATCACAATGGTCAATACCACTTCTCATCACAATGCACCATGCACTTGTCAGCACAATGCTCCTTGGCCCCTGTACTCAAAATGCTCCATGCCCTTGTCATTACAATGCTCCAGATCTCTTCTCATTACAATGTTCCATACCCATGTCAACGCAATGCTCCATGACCCCTGTCATCACAATTCATGATGACCCATTTCATCACAATGCTCAAAGCCCTTGTCATCACAATGCTTCATGAACATTGTCGTCACAATGTTCACTGACCACTGTCATCACAATGCTCCATGACCCTAGTCATCACAATGCTGCATAATTACTGTCATCACAATTTTCCGTGACCGCTGTCATCACAATGCTCCAGGACCATTTTCATCACAATGTTCCATGCCCCCTGTCATCACAATGCCCCATGAACCCTGTCATCACAATTCGCCATGTTCCTTGTCATCACAATGCTCCATGACCCCTGTCATCACAATGCTCGATGACCCTTGTCATCACCATGCTCCATGGCCCCTGTAATCACAATGCTTCATGCACTAGTCATCACAACGCTCCAGAACTCTTTTCAACATAATGCTCCATTCCCGTGTCACCACAATGCTCCTTGACACTTGTCATCACAATGCTCCATGGCCCCTGTCATCACAGTGCTCCATGATACATTTCATCACAATTCTAGATGACCACTATCATCACCATGCCACCTGACATCTGTCATCACAATTCGCCATGGCCCTTGTCATCACAATGCTCCCTGAACCGTGTCATCACAATGTTCCAGGAAACTTGTCATCACAGTGATCCATGACCACTTTCGTCACAATATTTCATGACCCCTGTCATCACAATGCTCCATGCCCTATGTTTTCACCATTCTCCGTGGTCCCTGTAATCACATTACACCATGATGCCTTTCATCACAATGCTCCATGAGCACTGTCATTACAATGCCCCATGACACCTGTGCTCACAATGCGCCATGGCTGTTGACATCACAACATTCCATGACCACTGTCATCACAATGCTCGATGAACCTTGTAATCACAATGCTCCATGCCCTTGTCATCACAATGCTCCAGAACTCTTGTCATCATAATGCTCCATGCACATGTCATCACAATGCTCCAAGGCCTTTGTCATCACAATGCTCCATGGCCACTGCCATCACAGTGCTCCATGATACCTTTCATCACAATGCTAGATGCCCACTGTTATCAAAATGCCCAGTGATGCCTGTCATCACAATGCTCCAAGGCCACACCCATCACAATGCTCCATGATCCCTGTCAGCCCAATGTTCCATGACCGTGTCATCACAATGCTCCATGATGCATGGCATCACAATTCTCCATGATACTTGTCATTACAATGCTCCATGGCTCTCGACATCACAATGCTCCATGGTGCTTTTCTTCACAATTCTCCAGGACAACTTTCATCACAGTGTTGCATGCCCCCTGTCATCACAATGCCCCCTGACCCCTGTCATCACAATCCTCCATGGCCCTTGTCATCACAAATCTCCATGACCCCTGTCATCACAATGATCCATGACCCCTTTCCTCACAATGCTCCAGTACCCCTTTCATCACAATGCTCCATGCCATTTTCATCACAATGCTCCATGGCCCCTGTAATCACAATGCTCCATGCCTTTGGCATCACAATGCTCCAGAACTCTTGTCATCATAATGCACCATGCAAATGTCATACAGTGCTCCATGACACTTGTCATCACAATGCTCCATGGCCCCTGTAATCACAATGCTCCATGCCCTTAGCATCACAATGCTCCAGAACTCTTGTCATCATAATGCTCCATGCCCTTGTCTTCACAATGGTCCATGACACTTGTCATCAGAATGTTCCATGGCCATTGTCATCAAAATGCTCCATGACACCTGTCATCACAATTCGCCATGGTCTTTGTCTTCACAATGCTCCATGAACCTGGTCATCACAATGTCCTGGGACAATTGTCATCACAATGATCCATGACAATTTTCATTACAATTCCCATGACCCCGACATCACAATGCTCCATGGCCTATGTACTCAGAATGCTCCATGACACCTCTCACCACAATGTTCCATGACAGTTGTCATCACAACGAACCATGACACATGCCATCACAGTGTTCCCTGCCCATGTCATCACATAGCTCCATGGCCCCTGTAATCACAATGCTCCATGCCTTTGTCATCATAATGCTCCAGAACTCTTGTCATCATAATGCACCATGCAAATGTCATACAATGCTCCATGACACTTGTCATCACAATGCTCCATGGCATTTGTCATCACAATGCTCCACGGCCCCTGTCATCACAGTGCTCCATGATACCTTTCATCACAATCCTAGGTGACCAATGACATCACAGTGCCCCATGACACTTGTCACCACAATTCGCCATGGCCCTTGTAATCACAATGTTCCATGAGCCATGTCATCACAATGTTCCAGGACACTTGTCATCACAATGATCCGTGACCACATTCATCACAATGTTCCATGACCCCTGTCATCACAATGCTCCATGGTCTATGTATTCACATTGCTGCATGGCCCATGTAATCACATTGCTCCATGATCACTTTCATCACAATGTTCCATGACACTTGTCATCACTACGCTCCAGATCTCATGTTATCACAATGCTCCATGACTAGTGTCATCACCATGCTCTATGACCCTTGTCATCACAATGCTCCATGGTGCTTTTCATCACAATGCTCTATGACCACATTCACTGCAATGCTCCATGCACCCTGTCATCTCAATGCCCCATGACACCTGTCATCACAATTCGCCATGGCCCATGCCATCACAATGCTCCATGAACCGTGTCATCACAAGGTTCCAGGACAGTTTTCATCACAAGGCTCCATTGCCCCTGTCATCTCAATGCTCCGTTGCCTTTGCTCATCACAATGCTAAATGGCCCCTGTAATCACAGCGCTCCATGACACCTTCTCATCACACTGCTCCATGACCAGTGTCATCACAATGCCCCATGACACCTGTCATCACAATGCTCGAAAACATTTCTCATCACAAAGCTCCATGATCCCTGTCAGCACAATGTTCCATGACACTTGTCATCACAATTTTCCATGACCTCTGTGATCACAATGTTCCCTGTCCATGTCATCACAATTCTCCATGCCCTTTTCATCACAATACACCATATCCTTGTCAGCACAGTGCTCCTTGGCCCCTATAATCACAATGCTCCATGCCCTTGTCATCACAATGCTCCAGTTCTCTTCTCATCACAATGCTCCATGCCTGTGTCAACACAATGCTCCAAGACCCTGGTCATTACAATGCTCGATGACCCATGTCATCACAATTCTCCATGCCATGGTCATCACAATGCTCCATGGCCCCTATAATCACAATGCTCCATGCCCTTGTCATCACAATGCTCCAGACCGCTTGTCATCATAATGTCCCATGCCTGTGTCATCATAATGCTCCATGACCTTTGTCATCAGAATGTTACATGGCCCCTGTCATCACAGTGCTCCATGATACCTTTCATCACAATGTTAGATGACCACTGTCATCAAAATGCCCCGTGACACCTTATATCACAATTTGCCATGGCCCTTGTCATCACAATGCTCCTTGAACTGTGTCATCATAAGTTTCCAGGACACATGTAATCACAATGGTCAATTACAACTTTCATCACAATGCTCCATGCCACTTGTCATGACAGTGCACAATACCTTGTCAGCACAATGCTCCTTGGCCCCTGTAATCAAAATGCTCCATGCCCTTGTCATCACAATGCTCCAGATCTCTTCTCATCACATTGCTCAATGCTCGTGTCAACACAATGCTCCAGGGCCCCTGTCATCACAATGCTCGATGACCCTTGTCATCACAATGCTCCATGCCCGTGTCATCACAATGCTCCATAACACTTGTCATCACAATGTTCCATGGCCTATGTCATCACAATGCTCCATAGCCCTTGTCATCACAGTGCTCCATGATACCTTTCATGACAATTCGAGTTGACCACTGTCATCACATTTCCCCATGACACCTGTCATCACAATTCGCCATTGCCCTTGTCATTACAGTGCTCCATGAACCGTGTCATCACAATGTTCCAGGTCACTTATCATCAAAATGATCCATGACCACTTTCATCACAAGGCTCCATGACACCTCTCATCACAATGCTCTATGTCCTATGTATTCACAATGCTCCATGGCCCCTGTAATCACATTGCTCCATGATCCCTTTCATCACAATGCCCGATGACCCCACTCATCACAATGCTCCATGATTCCTGTCAGCAAAATATTCCATGACACTTGTCCTCACAATGATCCATGGCACTTTTCATCACAATAATCCATGGTTCTTTTCATCACAATGCTCCAGGAAAACTTTCATCAGAGTGCTCCATGACCCTTTCATCACAATTCCCAATGCCACCTGTCATCACAATGCCCCATGACCCCTGTCATCACCATGCTCCATGGCCCTTGTCATCACAAAGCTCCATGAACCCTGTCATCACAATGATCCATGACCGCTTTCTTCACAATGCTCCAGTAACATTTTCATCACAATGGTCAATACCACTTCTCATCACAATGCACCATGCACTTGTCAGCACAATGCTCCTTGGCCCCTGTACTCAAAATGCTCCATGCCCTTGTCATTACAATGCTCCAGATCTCTTCTCATTACAATGTTCCATACCCATGTCAACGCAATGCTCCATGACCCCTGTCATCACAATTCATGATGACCCATTTCATCACAATGCTCAAAGCCCTTGTCATCACAATGCTTCATGAACATTGTCGTCACAATGTTCACTGACCACTGTCATCACAATGCTCCATGACCCTAGTCATCACAATGCTGCATAATTACTGTCATCACAATTTTCCGTGACCGCTGTCATCACAATGCTCCAGGACCATTTTCATCACAATGTTCCATGCCCCCTGTCATCACAATGCCCCATGAACCCTGTCATCACAATTCGCCATGTTCCTTGTCATCACAATGCTCCATGACCCCTGTCATCACAATGCTCGATGACCCTTGTCATCACCATGCTCCATGGCCCCTGTAATCACAATGCTTCATGCACTAGTCATCACAACGCTCCAGAACTCTTTTCAACATAATGCTCCATTCCCGTGTCACCACAATGCTCCTTGACACTTGTCATCACAATGCTCCATGGCCCCTGTCATCACAGTGCTCCATGATACATTTCATCACAATTCTAGATGACCACTATCATCACCATGCCACCTGACATCTGTCATCACAATTCGCCATGGCCCTTGTCATCACAATGCTCCCTGAACCGTGTCATCACAATGTTCCAGGAAACTTGTCATCACAGTGATCCATGACCACTTTCGTCACAATATTTCATGACCCCTGTCATCACAATGCTCCATGCCCTATGTTTTCACCATTCTCCGTGGTCCCTGTAATCACATTACACCATGATGCCTTTCATCACAATGCTCCATGAGCACTGTCATTACAATGCCCCATGACACCTGTGCTCACAATGCGCCATGGCTGTTGACATCACAACATTCCATGACCACTGTCATCACAATGCTCGATGAACCTTGTAATCACAATGCTCCATGCCCTTGTCATCACAATGCTCCAGAACTCTTGTCATCATAATGCTCCATGCACATGTCATCACAATGCTCCAAGGCCTTTGTCATCACAATGCTCCATGGCCACTGCCATCACAGTGCTCCATGATACCTTTCATCACAATGCTAGATGCCCACTGTTATCAAAATGCCCAGTGATGCCTGTCATCACAATGCTCCAAGGCCACACCCATCACAATGCTCCATGATCCCTGTCAGCCCAATGTTCCATGACCGTGTCATCACAATGCTCCATGATGCATGGCATCACAATTCTCCATGATACTTGTCATTACAATGCTCCATGGCTCTCGACATCACAATGCTCCATGGTGCTTTTCTTCACAATTCTCCAGGACAACTTTCATCACAGTGTTGCATGCCCCCTGTCATCACAATGCCCCCTGACCCCTGTCATCACAATCCTCCATGGCCCTTGTCATCACAAATCTCCATGACCCCTGTCATCACAATGATCCATGACCCCTTTCCTCACAATGCTCCAGTACCCCTTTCATCACAATGCTCCATGCCATTTTCATCACAATGCTCCATGGACCCTGTAATCACAATGCTCCATGCCTTTGGCATCACAATGCTCCAGAACTCTTGTCATCATAATGCACCATGCAAATGTCATACAGTGCTCCATGACACTTGTCATCACAATGCTCCATGGCCCCTGTAATCACAATGCTCCATGCCCTTAGCATCACAATGCTCCAGAACTCTTGTCATCATAATGCTCCATGCCCTTGTCTTCACAATGGTCCATGACACTTGTCATCAGAATGTTCCATGGCCATTGTCATCAAAATGCTCCATGACACCTGTCATCACAATTCGCCATGGTCTTTGTCTTCACAATGCTCCATGAACCTGGTCATCACAATGTCCTGGGACAATTGTCATCACAATGATCCATGACAATTTTCATTACAATTCCCATGACCCCGACATCACAATGCTCCATGGCCTATGTACTCAGAATGCTCCATGACACCTCTCACCACAATGTTCCATGACAGTTGTCATCACAACGAACCATGACACCTGCCATCACAGTGTTCCCTGCCCATGTCATCACATAGCTCCATGGCCCCTGTAATCACAATGCTCCATGCCTTTGTCATCATAATGCTCCAGAACTCTTGTCATCATAATGCACCATGCAAATGTCATACAATGCTCCATGACACTTGTCATCACAATGCTCCATGGCATTTGTCATCACAATGCTCCACGGCCCCTGTCATCACAGTGCTCCATGATACCTTTCATCACAATCCTAGGTGACCAATGACATCACAGTGCCCCATGACACTTGTCACCACAATTCGCCATGGCCCTTGTAATCACAATGTTCCATGAGCCATGTCATCACAATGTTCCAGGACACTTGTCATCACAATGATCCGTGACCACATTCATCACAATGTTCCATGACCCCTGTCATCACAATGCTCCATGGTCTATGTATTCACATTGCTGCATGGCCCATGTAATCACATTGCTCCATGATCACTTTCATCACAATGTTCCATGACACTTGTCATCACTACGCTCCAGATCTCATGTTATCACAATGCTCCATGACTAGTGTCATCACCATGCTCTATGACCCTTGTCATCACAATGCTCCATGGTGCTTTTCATCACAATGCTCTATGACCACATTCACTGCAATGCTCCATGCACCCTGTCATCTCAATGCCCCATGACACCTGTCATCACAATTCGCCATGGCCCATGCCATCACAATGCTCCATGAACCGTGTCATCACAAGGTTCCAGGACAGTTTTCATCACAAGGCTCCATTGCCCCTGTCATCTCAATGCTCCGTTGCCTTTGCTCATCACAATGCTAAATGGCCCCTGTAATCACAGCGCTCCATGACACCTTTCATCACACTGCTCCATGACCAGTGTCATCACAATGCCCCATGACACCTGTCATCACAATGCTCGAAAACCTTTCTCATCACAAAGCTCCATGATCCCTGTCAGCACAATGTTCCATGACACTTGTCATCACAATTTTCCATGACCTCTGTGATCACAATGTTCCCTGTCCATGTCATCACAATTCTCCATGCCCTTTTCATCACAATACACCATATCCTTGTCAGCACAGTGCTCCTTGGCCCCTATAATCACAATGCTCCATGCCCTTGTCATCACAATGCTCCAGTTCTCTTCTCATCACAATGCTCCATGCCTGTGTCAACACAATGCTCCAAGACCCTGGTCATTACAATGCTCGATGACCCATGTCATCACAATTCTCCATGCCATGGTCATCACAATGCTCCATGGCCCCTATAATCACAATGCTCCATGCCCTTGTCATCACAATGCTCCAGACCGCTTGTCATCATAATGTCCCATGCCTGTGTCATCATAATGCTCCATGACCTTTGTCATCAGAATGTTACATGGCCCCTGTCATCACAGTGCTCCATGATACCTTTCATCACAATGTTAGATGACCACTGTCATCAAAATGCCCCGTGACACCTTATATCACAATTTGCCATGGCCCTTGTCATCACAATGCTCCTTGAACTGTGTCATCATAAGTTTCCAGGACACATGTAATCACAATGGTCAATTACAACTTTCATCACAATGCTCCATGCCACTTGTCATGACAGTGCACAATACCTTGTCAGCACAATGCTCCTTGGCCCCTGTAATCAAAATGCTCCATGCCCTTGTCATCACAATGCTCCAGATCTCTTCTCATCACATTGCTCAATGCTCGTGTCAACACAATGCTCCAGGGCCCCTGTCATCACAATGCTCGATGACCCTTGTCATCACAATGCTCCATGCCCGTGTCATCACAATGCTCCATAACACTTGTCATCACAATGTTCCATGGCCTATGTCATCACAATGCTCCATAGCCCTTGTCATCACAGTGCTCCATGATACCTTTCATGACAATTCGAGTTGACCACTGTCATCACATTTCCCCATGACACCTGTCATCACAATTCGCCATTGCCCTTGTCATTACAGTGCTCCATGAACCGTGTCATCACAATGTTCCAGGTCACTTGTCATCAAAATGATCCATGACCACTTTCATCACAAGGCTCCATGACACCTCTCATCACAATGCTCTATGTCCTATGTATTCACAATGCTCCATGGCCCCTGTAATCACATTGCCCCATGATCCCTTTCATCACAATGCCCCATGACCACTGTCATAACAATGCCCCATGACATCTTTCATCACAATGCTCCATGGCCCCACTCATCACAATGCTCCATGACTCCTGTCAGCAAATTATTCCATGACACTTGTCCTCACAATGCTCCATGGCACTTGTCATCACAATAATCCATGGTTCTTTTCATCACAATGCTCCAGGAAAACTTTCATCAGAGTGCTCCATGACCCTTTCATCACAATTCCCAATGCCACCTGTCATCACAATGCCCCATGACCCCTGTCATCACCATGCTCCATGGCCCTTGTCATCACAAAGCTCCATGAACCCTGTCATCACAATGATCCATGACCGCTTTCTTCACAATGCTCCAGTAACATTTTCATCACCATGGTCCATACCACTTCTCATCACAATGCACCATGCACTTGTCAGCACAATGCTCCTTGGCCCCTGTACTCAAAATGCTCCATACCCTTGTCATTACAATGCTCCAGATCTCTTCTCATTACAATGATCCATACCCATGTCAACGCAATGCTCCATGACCCCTGTCATCACAATTCTCGATGACCCAATTCATCACAATGCTCAAAGCCCTTGTCATCACAATGCTTCATGAACATTGTCGTCACAATGTTCACTGACCCCTGTCATCACAATGCTTCATGAACCTTGTCTTCACAATGTTCACTGACCACTGTCATCACAATGCTCCATGACCCTAGTCATCACAATGCTGCATAATTACTGTCACCACAATTTTCCGTGACCGCTGTCATCACAATGCTCCAGGATCATTTTCATCACAATGTTCCATGCCCCCTGTCATCACAATGCCCCATGAACCCTGTCATCACAATTCGCCATGTTCCTTGTCATCACAATGCTCCATGACCCCTGTCATCACAATGGTCGATGACCCTTGTCATCACCATGCTCCATGGCCCCTGTAATCACAAGGCTTCATGCACTCGTCATCACAACGCTCCAGAACTCTTTTCAAAATAATGCTCCATTCCCGTGTCACCACAATGCTCCTTGACACTTGTCATCACAATGCTCCATGGCCCCTGTCATCACAGTGCTCCATGATACATTTCATCACAATTCTAGATGACCACTATCATCACAATGCCACCTGACATCTGTCATCACAATTCGCCATGGCCCTTGTCATCACAATGCTCCCTGAACCGTGTCATCACAATGTTCCAGGAAACTTGTCATCACAGTGATCCATGACCACTTTCGTCACAATATTTCATGACCCCTGTCATCACAATGCTCCATGCCCTATGTTTTCACCATTCTCCGTGGCCCCTGTAATCACATTACACCATGATGCCTTTCATCACAATGCTCCATGAGCACTGTCATTACAATGCCCCATGACACCTGTGCTCACAATGCGCCATGGCTGTTGACATCACAACATTCCATGACCACTGTCATCACAATGCTCGATGAACCTTGTAATCACAATGCTCCATGCCCTTGTCATCACAATGCTCCAGAACTCTTGTCATCATAATGCTCCATGCACGTGTCATCACAATGCTCCAAGGCCTTTGTCATCACAATGCTCCATGGCCAATGCCATCACAGTGCTCCATGATACCTTTCATCACAATGCTAGATGCCCACTGTTATCAAAATGCCCAATGATGCCTGTCATCACAATGCTCCAAGGCCACACCCATCACAATGCTCCATGATCCCTGTCTGCACAATGTTCCATGACCGTGTCATCACAATGCTCCATGACGCATGACATCACAATTCTCCATGATACTTGTCATTACAATGCTCCATGGCTCTCGACATCACAAAGTTCCATGGTGCTTTTCTTCACAATTCTCCAGGACAACTTTCATCACAGTGTTCCATGCCCCCTGTCATCACAATGCCCCCTGACCCCTGTCATCACAATCCTCCATGGCCCTTGTCATCACAAATCTCCATGACCCCTGTCATCACAATGATCCATGACCCCTTTCCTCACAATGCTCCAGTACCCCTTTCATCACAATGCTCCATGCCATTTTCATCACAATGCTCCATGGCCCCTGTAATCACAATGCTCCATGCCTTTGGCATCACAATGCTCCAGAACTCTTGTCATCATAATGCACCATGCAAATGTCATACAATGCTCCATGACACTTGTCATCACAATGCTCCATGGCCCCTGTAATCACAATGTTCCATGCCCTTAGCATCACAATGCTCCAGTACTCTTGTCATCATAATGCTCCATGCCCTTGTCTTCACAATGGTCCATGACACTTGTCATCAGAATGTTCCATGGCCATTGTCATCAAAATGCTCCATGACGCCTGTCATCACAATTCGCCATGGCCCTTGTCTTCACAATGCTCCATGAACCTGGTCATCACAATGTTCTGGGACACTTGTCATCACAATGATCCATGACAATTTTCATTACAATTCCCATGACCCCGACATCACAATGCTCCATGGCCTATGTACTCAGAATGCTCCATGACACCTCTCACCACAATGTTCCATGACAGTTGTCATCACAACGATCCATGACACCTGCCATCACAGTGTTCCCTGCCCATGTTATCACATAGCTCCATGGCCCCTGTAATCACAATGCTCCATGCCTTTGTCATCATAATGCTCCAGAACTCTTGTCATCATAATGCACCATGCAAATGTCATACAATGCTCCATGACACTTGTCATCACAATGCTCCATGGCATTTGTCATCACAATGCTCCACGGCCCCTGTCATCACAGTGCTCCATGATACCTTTCATCACAATCCTAGGTGACCAATGACATCACAGTGCCCCATGACACTTGTCACCTCAATTCGCCATGGCCCTTGTAATCACAATGTTCCATGAGCCATGTCATCACAATGTTCCAGGACACTTGTCATCACAATGATCCGTGACCACATTCATCACAATGTTCCATGACCCCTGTCATCACAATGCTCCATGGCCTATGTATTCACATTGCTGCATGGCCCATGTAATCACATTGCTCCATGATCACTTTCATCACAATGTTCCATGACACTTGTCATCACTACGCTCCAGATCTCATGTTATAACAATGCTCCATGACTAGTGTCATCACCATGCTCTATGACCCTTGTCATCACAATGCTCCATGGTGCTTTTCATCACAATGCTCTATGACCACATTCACTGCAATGCTCCATGAACCCTGTCATCTCAATGCCCCATGACACCTGTCATCACAATTCGCCATGGCCCATGCCATCACAATGCTCCATGAACCGTGTCATCACAAGATTCCAGGACAGTTTTCATCACAAGGCTCCATTGCCCCTGTCATCTCAATGCTCCATTGCCTTTGCTCATCACAATGCTCCATGGCCCCTGTAATCACAGCGCTCCATGACACCTTTCATCACACTGCTCCATGACCACTGTCATCACAATGCCCCATGACACCTGTCATCACAATGCTCGAAAACCTTTCTCATCACAAAGCTCCATGATCCCTGTCAGCACAATGTTCCATGACACTTGTCATCACAATTTTCCATGACCTCTGTGATCACAATGTTCCCTGTCCATGTCATCACAATTCTCCATGCCCTTTTCATCACAATACACCATGCCCTTGTCAGCACAGTGCTCCTTGGCCCCTATAATCACAATGCTACATGCCCTTGTCATCACAATGTTCCAGTTCTCTTCTCATCACAATGCTCCATGCCTGTGTCAACACAATGCTCCAAGACCCTGGTCATCACAATGCTTGATGACCCATGTCATCACAATTCTCCATGCCATGGTCATCACAATGCTCCATGGCCCCTATAAGCACAATGCTCCATGCCCTTGTCATCACAATGCTCCAGACCGCTTGTCATCATAATGTCCCATGCCTGTGTCATCATAATGCTCCATGGCCTTTGTCATCAGAATGCTACATGGCCCCTGTCATCACAGTGCTCCATGATACCTTTCATCACAATGCTAGATGACCACTGTCATCAAAATGCCCCGTGACACTTTATATCACAATTCGCCATGGCCCTTGTCATCACAATGCTCCTTGAACTGTGTCATCATAAGTTTCCAGGACACATGTAATCACAATGGTCAATTACAACTTTCATCACAATGCTCCATGCCACTTGTCATGACAGTGCACAATGCCTTGTCAGCACAATCCTCCTTGGCCCCTGTAATCAAAATGCTCCATGCCCTTGTCATCACAATGCTCCAGATCTCTTCTCATCACATTGCTCAATGCTCGTGTCAACACAATGCTCCATGCCCCTGTCATCACAATGCTCGATGACCCTTGTCATCAAAATGCTCCATGCCCGTGTTATCACAATGCTCCATAACACTTGTCATCACAATGTTCCATGGCCTATGTCATCACAATGCTCCATAGCCCTTGTCATCACAGTGCTCCATGATACTTTTCATGACAATTCGAGATGACCACTGTCATCACATTTCCCCATGACACCTGTCATCACAATTCGCCATTGCCCTTGTCATTACAGTGCTCCATGAACCGTGTCATCACAATGTTCCAGGTCACTTGTCATCAAAATGATCCATGACCACTTTCATCACAATGCTCCATGACACCTCTCATCACAATGCTCTATGTCCTATGTATTAACAATGCTCCATGGCCCCTGTAATCACATTGCCCCACGATCCCTTTCATCACAATGCCCCATGACCACTGTCATAACAATGCCCCATGACGTCTTTCATCACAATGCTCCATGGCCCCACTCATCACAATGCTCCATAACTCCTGTCAGCAAATTATTCCATGACACTTGTCCTCACAATGCTCCATGGCACTTGTCATCACAATAATCCATGGTTCTTTTCATCACAATGCTCCAGGAAAACTTTCATCAGAGTGCTCCATGACCCTTTCATCACAATTCCCAATGCCACCTGTCATCACAATGCCCCATGACCCCTGTCATCACCATGCTCCATGGCCCTTGTCATCACAAAGCTCCATGAACCCTGTCATCACAATGATCCATGACCGCTTTATTCACAATGCTCCAGTAACATTTTCATCACCATGGTCCATACCACTTCTCATCACAATGCACCATGCACTTGTCAGCACAATGCTCCTTGGCCCCTGTACTCAAAATGCTCCATACCCTTGTCATTACAATGCTCCAGATCTCTTCTCATTACAATGATCCATACCCATGTCAACGCAATGCTCCATGACCCCTGTCATCACAATTCTCGATGACACATTTCATCACAATGCTCAAAGCCCTTGTCATCACAATGCTTCATGAACATTGTCGTCACAATGTTCACTGACCCCTGTCATCACAATGCCCCATGAACCCTGTCATCACAATTCGCCATGTTCCTTGTCATCACAATGCTCCATGACCCCTGTCATCACAATGCTCGATGACCGTTGTCATCACCATGCTCCATGGCCCCTGTAATCACAAGGCTTCATGCACTAGTCATCACAACGCTCCAGAACTCTTTTCAACATAATGCTCCATTCCCGTGTCACCACAATGCTCCTTGACACTTGTCATCACAATGCTCCATGGCCCCTGTCATCACAGTGCTCCATGATACATTTCATCACAATTCTAGATGACCACTATCATCACAATGTCACCTGACATCTGTCATCACAATTCGCCATGGCCCTTGTCATCACAATGCTCCCTGAACCGTGTCATCACAATGTTCCAGGAAACTTGTCATCACAGTGATCCATGACCACTTTCGTCACAATATTTCATGACCCCTGTCATCACAATGCTCCATGCCCTATGTTTTCACCATTCTCCGTGGCCCCTGTAATCACATTACACCATGATGCCTTTCATAACAATGCTCCATGAGCACTGTCATTACAATGCCCCATGACACCTGTGCTCACAATGCGCCATGGCTGTTGACATCACAACATTCCATGACCACTGTCATCACAATGCTCGATGAACCTTGTAATCACAATGCTCCATGCCCTTGTCATCACAATGCTCCAGAACTCTTGTCATCATAATGCTCCATGCACGTGTCATAACAATGCTCCAAGGCCTTTGTCATCACAATGCTCCATGGCCACTGCCATCACAGTGCTCCATGATACCTTTCATCACAATGCTAGATGCCCACTGTTATCAAAATGCCCAATGATGCCTGTCATCACAATGCTCCAAGGCCACACCCATCACAATGCTCCATGATCCCTGTCAGCACAATGTTCCATGACCGTGTCATCACAATGCTCCATGACGCATGGCATAACAATTCTCCATGATACTTGTCATTACAATGCTCCATGGCTCTCGAAATCACAATGCTCCATGGTGCTTTTCTTCACAATTCTCCAGGACAACTTTCATCACAGTGTTCCATGCCCCCTGTCATCACAATGCCCCCTGACCCTGTCATCACAATCCTCCATGGCCCTTGTCATCACAAATCTCCATGACCCCTGTCATCACAATGATCCATGACCCCTTTCCTCACAATGCTCCAGTACCCCTTTCATCACAATGCTCCATGCCATTTTCATCACAATGCTCCATGGCCCCTGTAATCACAATGCTCCATGCCTTTGGCATCACAATGCTCCAGAACTCTTGTCATCATAATGCACCATGCAAATGTCATACAATGCTCCATGACACTTGTCATCACAATGCTCCATGGCCCCTGTAATCACAATGCTCCATGCCCTTAGCATCACAATGCTCCAGAACTCTTGTCATCATAATGCTCCATGCCCTTGTCTTCACAATGATCCATGACACTTGTCATCAGAATGTTCCATGGCCATTGTCATCAAAATGCTCCATGACACCTGTCATCACAATTCGCCATGGCCCTTGTCTTCACAATGCTCCATGAACCTGGTCATCACAATGTTCTGGGACACTTGTCATCACAATGATCCATGACAATTTTCATTACAATACCCATGACCCCGACATCACAATGCTCCATGGCCTATGTACTCAGAATGCTCCATGACACCTCTCACCACAATGTTCCATGACAGTTGTCATCACAACGAACCATGACACCTGCCATCACAGTGTTCCCTGCCCATGTCATCACATAGCTCCATGGCCCCTGAAATCACAATGCTCCATGCCTTTGTCATCATAATGCTCCAGAACTCTTGTCATCATAATGCACCATGCAAATGTCATACAATGCTCCATGACACTTGTCATCACAATGCTCCATGGCATTTGTCATCACAATGCTCCACGGCCCCTGTCATCACAGTGCTCCATGATACCTTTCATCACAATCCTAGGTGACCAAAGACATCACATTGCCCCATGACACTTGTCACTACAATTCGCCATGGCCCTTGTAATCACAATGTTCCATGAGCCATGTCATCACAATGTTCCAGGACACTTGTCATCACAATGATCCGTGACCACATTCATCACAATGTTCCATGACCCCTGTCATCACAATGCTCCATGGTCTATGTATTCACATTGCTGCATGGCCCATGTAATCACATTGCTCCATGATCACTTTCATCACAATGTTCCATGACACTTGTCATCACTACGCTCCAGATCTCATGTTATCACAATGCTCCATGACTAGTGTCATCACCATGCTCTATGACCCTTGTCATCACAATGCTCCGTGGTGCTTTTCATCACAATGCTCTATGACCACATTCACTGCAATGCTCCATGCACCCTGTCATCTCAATGCCCCATGACACCTGTCATCACATTTCGCCATGGCCCATGCCATCACAATGCTCCATGAACCGTGTCATCACAATGTTCCATCACAGTTTTCATCTCAAGGCTCCATTGCCCCTGTCATCTCAATGCTCCGTTGCCTTTGCTCATCACAATGCTAAATGGCCCCTGTAATCACAGCGCTCCATGACACCTTTCATCACACTGCTCCATGACCACTGTCATCACAATGCCCCATGACACCTGTCATCACAATGCTCGAAAACCTTTCTCATCACAAAGCTCCATGATCCCTGTCAGCACAATGTTCCATGACACTTGTCATCCCAATTTTCCATGACCTCTGTGATCACAATGTTCCCTGTCCATGTCATCACAATTCTCCATGCCCTTTTCATCACAATACACCATATCCTTGTCAGCACAGTGCTCCTTGGCCCCTATAATCACAATGCTCCATGCCCTTGTCATCACAATGCTCCAGTTCTCTTCTCATCACAATGCTCCATGCCTGTGTCAACACAATGATCCAAGACCCTGGTCATTACAATGCTCGATGACCCATGTCATCACAATTCTCCATGCCATGGTCATCACAATGCTCCATGGCCCCTATAATCACAATGCTCCATGCCCTTGTCATCACAATGCTCCAGACCGCTTGTCATCATAATGTCCCATGCCTGTGTCATCATAATGCTCCATGACCTTTGTCATCAGAATGTTACATGGCCCCTGTCATCACAGTGCTCCATGATACCTTTCATCACAATGCTAGATGACCACTGTCATCAAAATGCCCCGTGACACCTTATATCACAATTCGCCATGGCCCTTGTCATCACAATGCTCCTTGAACTGTGTCATCATAAGTTTCCAGGACACATGTAATCACAATGGTCAATTACAACTTTCATCACAATGCTCCAGGCCACTTGTCATGACAGTGCACAATGCCTTGTCAGCACAATGCTCCTTGGCCCCTGTAATCAAAATGCTCCATGCCCTTTTCATCACAATGCTCCAGATCTCTTCTCATCACATTGCTCAATGCTCGTGTCAACACAATGCTCCAGGGCCCCTGTCATCACAATTCTCGATGACCCTTGTCATCACAATGCTCCATGCCATGTCATCACAATGCTCCATAACACTTGTCATCACAATGTTCCATGGCTTATGTCATCACAATGCTCCATAGCCCTTGTCATCACAGTGCTCCATGATACCTTTCATGACAATTCGAGTTGACCACTGTCATCACATTTCCCCA
Source organism: Balaenoptera physalus (assembly GCF_965194825.1). Lineage (NCBI taxonomy): Eukaryota > Metazoa > Chordata > Mammalia > Artiodactyla > Balaenopteridae > Balaenoptera > Balaenoptera physalus. The sequence goes on along the minus strand of NW_028126244.1, from coordinate 323,053 downwards.
TGACACCTGTCATCACAATTCGCCATTGCCCTTGTCATTACAGAGCTCCATGAACCGTGTCATCACAATGTTCCAGGTCACTTGTCATCAAAATGATCCATGACCACTTTCATCACAAGGCTCCATGACACCTCTCATCACAATGCTCTATGTCCTATGTATTCACAATGCTCCATGGCCTCTGTAATCACATTGCTCCATGATCCCTTTCATCACAATGCCCGATGACCCCACTCATCACAATGCTCCATGATTCCTGTCAGCAAAATATTCCATGACACTTGTCCTCACAATGATCCATGGCACTTTTCATCACAATAATCCATGGTTCTTTTCATCACAATACTCCAGGAAAACTTTCATCAGAGTGCTCCATGACCCTTTCATCACAATTCCCAATGCCACCTGTCATCACAATGCCCCATGACCCCTGTCATCACCATGCTCCATGGCCCTTGTCATCACAAAACTCCATGAACCCTGTCATCACAATGATCCATGACCGCTTTCTTCACAATGCTCCAGTAACATTTTCATCACAATGGTCCATACCACTTCTCATCACAATGCACCATGCACTTGTCAGCATAATGCTCCTTGGGCCCTGTACTCAAAATGCTCCATACCATTGTCATTACAATGCTCCAGATCTCTTCTCATTACAATGTTCCATACCCATGTCAACGCAATGCTCCATGACCCCTGTCATCACAATTCATGATGACCCATTTCATCACAATGCTGAAAGCCCTTGTCATCACAATGCTTCATGAACCTTGTCGTCACAATGTTCACTGACCACTGTCATCACAATGCTCCATGACCCTAGTCATCCCAATGCTGCATAATTACTGTCATCCCAATTTTCTGTGACCGCTCTCATCACAATGCTCCAGGACCATTTTCATCACAATGTTCCATGCCCCCTGTCATCACAATGCCCCATGAACCCTGTCATCACAATTCGCCATGTTCCTTGTCATCACAATGCTCCATGACCCCTGTCATCACAATGCTCGATGACCCTTGTCATCACCATGCTCCATGGACCCTGTAATCACAATGATTCATGCACTAGTCATCACAACGCTCCAGAACTCTTTTCAACATAATGCTCCATTCCCGTGTCACCACAATGCTCCTTGACACTTGTCATCACAATGCTCCATGGCCCCTGTCATCACAGTGCTCCATGATACATTTCATCACAATTCTAGATGACCACTATCATCACCATGCCACCTGACATCTGTCATCACAATTCGCCATGGCCCTTGTCATCACAATGCTCCCTGAACCGTGTCATCACAATGTTCCAGGAAACTTGTCATCACAGTGATCTATGACCACTTTCGTCACAATATTTCATAAACCCTGTCATCACAATGCTCCATGCCCTATGTTTTCACCATTCTCCGTGGCCCCTGTAATCACATTACACCATGATGCCTTTCATCACAATGCTCCATGAGCACTGTCATTACAATGCCCCATGACACCTGTGCTCACAATGCGCCATGGCTGTTGACATCACAACATTCCATGACCACTGTCATCACAATGCTCGATGAACCTTGTAATCACAATGCTCCATGCCCTTGTCATCACAATGCTCCAGAACTTTTGTCATCATAATGCTCCATGCACGTGTCATAACAATGCTCCAAGGCCTTTGTCATCACAATGCTCCATGGCCACTGCCATCACAGTGCTCCATGATACCTTTCATCACAATGCTAGATGCCCACTGTTATCAAAACGCCCAATGATGCCTGTCATCACAATGCTCCAAGGCCACACCCATCACAATGCTCCATGATCCCTGTCAGCACAATGTTCCATGACCGTGTCATCACAATGCTCCATGACGCATGGCATCACAATTCTCCATGATACTTGTCATTACAATGCTCCATGGCTCTCGACATCACAAAGCTCCATGGTGCTTTTCTTCACAATTCTCCAGGACAACTTTCATCACAGTGTTCCATGCCACCTGTCATCACAATGCCCCCTGACCCCTGTCATCACAATCCTCCATGGCCCTTGTCATCACAAATCTCCATGACCCCTGTCATCACAATGATCCATGACCCCTTTCCTCACAATGCTCCAGTACCCCTTTCATCACAATGCTCCATGCCATTTTCATCACAATGCTCCATGGCCCCTGTAATCACAATGCTCCATGCCTTTGGCATCACAATGCTCCAGAACTCTTGTCATCATAATGCACCATGCAAATGTCATACAATGCTCCATGACACTTGTCATCACAATGCTCCATGGCATTTGTCATCACAATGCTCCACGGCCCCTGTCATCACAGTGCTCCATGATACCTTTCATCACAATCCTAGGTGACCAATGACATCACAGTGCCCCATGACACTTGTCACCACAATTCACCATGGCCCTTGTAATCACAATGTTCCATGAGCCATGTCATCACAATGTTCCAGGACACTTGTCATCACAATGATCCGTGACCACATTCATCACAATGTTCCATGACCCCTGTCATCACAATGCTCCATGGCCTATGTATTCACATTGCTGCATGGCCCATGTAATCAAATTGCTCCATGATCACTTTCATCACAATGTTCCATGACACTTGTCATCACTACGCTCCAGATCTCATGTTATCACAATGCTCCATGACTAGTGTCATCACCATGCTCTATGACCCTTGTCATCACAATGCTCCATGGTGCTTTTCATCACAATGCTCTATGACCACATTCATTGCAATGCTCCATGAACCCTGTCATCTCAATGCCCCATGACACCTGTCATCACAATTCGCCATGGCCCATGCCATCACAATGCTCCATGAACCGTGTCATCACAAGGTTCCAGGACAGTTTTCATCACAAGGCTGCATTGCCCCTGTCATCTCAATGCTCCGTTGCCTTTGCTCATCACAATGCTCCATGGCCCCTGTAATCACAGCGCTCCATGACACCTTTCATCACACTGCTCCATGACCACTGTCATCACAATGCCCCATGACACGTGTCATCACAATGCTCGAAAACCTTTCTCATCACAAAGCTCCATGATCCCTGTCAGCACAATGTTCCATGACACTTGTCATCACAATTTTCCATGACCTCTGTGATCACAGTGTTCCCTGTCCATGTCATCACAATTCTCCATGCCCTTTTCATCACAATACACCATATCCTTGTCAGCACAGTGCTCCTTGGCCCCTATAATCACAATGCTCCATGCCCTTGTCATCACAATGCTCCAGTTCTCTTCTCATCACAATGCTCCATGCCTGTGTCAACACAATGCTCCAAGACCCTGGTCATCACAATGCTTGATGACCCATGTCATCACAATTCTCCATGCCATGGTCATCACAATGCTCCATGGCCCCTATAAGCACAATGCTCCATGCCCTTGTCATCACAATGCTCCAGACCGCTTGTCATCATAATGTCCCATGCCTGTGTCATCATAATGCTCCATGGCCTTTGTCATCAGAATGCTACATGGACCCTCTCATCACAGTGATCCATGATACCTTTCATCACAATGCTAGATGACCACTGTCATCAAAATGCCCCGTGACACCTTATATCACAATTCGCCATGGCCCTTGTCATCACAATGCTCCTTGAACTGTGTCATCATAAGTTTCCAGGACACATGTAATCACAGTGGTCAATTACAACTTTCATCACAATGCTCCATGCCACTTTTCATGACAGTGCACAATGCCTTGTCAGCACAATCCTCCTTGGCCCCTGTAATCAAAATTCTCAATGCCCTTGTCATCACAATGCTCCAGATCTCTACTCATCACATTGCTCAATGCTCGTGTCAACACAATGCTCCAGGCCCCTGTCATCACAATGCTCGATGACCCTTGTCATCACAATGTTCCATGCCCGTGTTATCACAATGCTCCATAACACTTGTCATCACAATGTTCCATGGCCTATGTCATCACAATGCTCCATAGCCCTTGTCATCACAGTGCTCCATGATACCTTTCATGACAATTCGAGATGACCACTGTCATCACATTTCCCCATGACACCTGTCATCACAATTCGCCATTGCCCTTGTCATTACAGTGCTCCATGAACCGTGTCATCACAATGTTCCAGGTCACTTGTCATCAAAATGATCCATGACCACTTTCATCACAATGCTCCATGACACCTCTCATCACAATGCTCTATGTCCTATGTATTAACAATGCTCCATGGCCCCTGTAATCACATTGCCCCATAATCCCTTTGATCACAATGCCCCATGACCACTGTCATAACAATGCCCAATGACGTCTTTCTTCACAATGCTCCATGGCCCCACTCATCACAATGCTCCATGACTCCTGTCAGCAAATTATTCCATGACACTTGTCCTCACAATGCTCCATGGCACTTGTCATCACAATAATCCATGGTTCTTTTCATCACAATGCTCCAGGAAAACTTTCATCAGAGTCCTCCATGACCCTTTCATCACAATTCCCAATGCCACCTGTCATCACAATGCCCCATGACCCCTGTCATAAAATGCTCCATGGCCCTTGTCATCACAAAGCTCCATGAACCCTGTCATCACAATGATCCATGACCGCTTTCTTCACAATGCTCCAGTAACATTTTCATCACAATGGTCCATACCACTTCTCATCACAATGCACCATGCACTTGTCAGCACAATGCTCCTTGGCCCCTGTACTCAAAATGCTCCATACCCTTGTCATTACAATGCTCCAGATCTCTTCTCATTACAATGATCCATACCCATGTCAACGCAATGCTCCATGACCCCTGTCATCACAATTCTCGATGACCCAATTCATCACAATGCTCAAAGCCCTTGTCATCACAATGCTTCATGAACATTGTCGTCACAATGTTCACTGACCCCTGTCATCACAATGCTTCATGAACCTTGTTTTCACAATGTTCACTGACCACTGTCATCACAATGCTCCATGACCCTAGTCATCACAATGCTGCATAATTACTGTCACCACAATTTTCCGTGACCGCTGTCATCACAATGCTCCAGGACCATTTTCATCACAATGTTCCATGCCCCCTGTCATCACAATGCCCCATGAACCCTGTCATCACAATTCGCCATGTTCCTTGTCATCACAATGCTCCATGACCCCTGTCATCACAATGGTCGATGACACTTGTCATCACCATGCTCCATGGCCCCTGTAATCACAAGGCTTCATGCACTAGTCATCACAACGCTCCAGAACTCTTTTCAAAATAATGCTCCATTCCCGTGTCACCACAATGCTCCTTGACACTTGTCATCACAATGCTCCATGGCCCCTGTCATCACAGTGCTCCATGATACATTTCATCACAATTCTAGATGACCACTATCATCACAATGCCACCTGACATCTGTCATCACAATTCGCCATGGCCCTTGTCATCACAATGCTCCCTGAACCGTGTCATCACAATGTTCCAGGAAACTTGTCATCACAGTGATCCATGACCACTTTCGTCACAATATTTCATGACCCCTGTCATCACAATGCTCCATGCCCTATGTTTTCACCATTCTCAGTGGCCCCTGTAATCACATTACACCATGATGCCTTTCATCACAATGCTCCATGAGCACTGTCATTACAATGCCCCATGACACCTGTGCTCACAATGCGCCATGGCTGTTGACATCACAACATTCCATGACCACTGTCATCACAATGCTCGATGAACCTTGTAATCACAATGCTCCATGCCCTTGTCATCACAATGCTCCAGAACTCTTGTCATCATAATGCTCCATGCACGTGTCATCACAATGCTCCAAGGCCTTTGTCATCACAATGCTCCATGGCCACTGCCATCACAGTGCTCCATGATACCTTTCATCACAATGCTAGATGCCCACTGTTATCAAAATGCCCAATGATGCCTGTCATCACAATGCTCCAAGGCCACACCCATCACAATGCTCCATGATCCCTGTCAGCACAATGTTCCATGACCGTGTCATCACAATGCTCCATGACGCATGGCATCACAATTCTCCATGATACTTGTCATTACAATGCTCCATGGCTCTCGACATCACAAAGTTCCATGGTGCTTTTCTTCACAATTCTCCAGGACAACTTTCATCACAGTGTTCCATGCCCCCTGTCATCACAATGCCCCCTGACCCCTGTCATCACAATCCTCCATGGCCCTTGTCATCACAAATCTCCATGACCCCTGTCATCACAATGATCCATGACCCCTTTCCTCACAATGCTCCAGTACCCCTTTCATCACAATGCTCCATGGCCCCTGTAATCACAATGCTCCATGCCTTTGGCATCACAATGCTCCAGAACTCTTGTCATCATAATGCACCATGCAAATGTCATACAATGCTCCATGACACTTGTCATCACAATGCTCCATGGCCCCTGTAATCACAATGTTCCATGCCCTTAGCATCACAATGCTCCAGTACTCTTGTCATCATAATGCTCCATGCCCTTGTCTTCACAATGGTCCATGACACTTGTCATCAGAATGTTCCATGGCCATTGTCATCAAAATGCTCCATGACGCCTGTCATCACAATTCGCCATGGCCCTTGTCTTCACAATGCTCCATGAACCTGGTCATCACAATGTTCTGGGACACTTGTCATCACAATGATCCATGACAATTTTCATTACAATTCCCATGACCCCGACATCACAATGCTCCATGGCCTATGTACTCAGAATGCTCCATGACACCTCTCACCACAATGTTCCATGACAGTTGTCATCACAACGATCCATGACACCTGCCATCACAGTGTTCCCTGCCCATGTTATCACATAGCTCCATGGCCCCTGTAATCACAATGCTCCATGCCTTTGTCATCATAATGCTCCAGAACTCTTGTCATCATAATGCACCATGCAAATGTCATACAATGCTCCATGACACTTGTCATCACAATGCTCCATGGCATTTGTCATCACAATGCTCCACGGCCCCTGTCATCACAGTGCTCCATGATACCTTTCATCACAATCCTAGGTGACCAATGACATCACAGTGCCCCATGACACTTGTCACCACAATTCGCCATGGCCCTTGTAATCACAATGTTCCATGAGCCATGTCATCACAATGTTCCAGGACACTTGTCATCACAATGATCCGTGACCACATTCATCACAATGTTCCATGACCCCTGTCATCAAAATGCTCCATGGCCTATGTATTCACATTGCTGCATGGCCCATGTAATCACATTGCTCCATGATCACTTTCATCACAATGTTCCATGACACTTGTCATCACTACGCTCCAGATCTCATGTTATAACAATGCTCCATGACTAGTGTCATCACCATGCTCTATGACCCTTGTCATCACAATGCTCCATGGTGCTTTTCATCACAATGCTCTATGACCACATTCACTGCAATGCTCCATGAACCCTGTCATCTCAATGCCCCATGACACCTGTCATCACAATTCGCCATGGCCCATGCCATCACAATGCTCCATGAACCGTGTCATCACAAGATTCCAGGACAGTTTTCATCACAAGGCTCCATTGCCCCTGTCATCTCAATGCTCCATTGCCTTTGCTCATCACAATGCTCCGTGGCCCCTGTAATCACAGCGCTCCATGACACCTTTCATCACACTGCTCCATGACCACTGTCATCACAATGCCCCATGACACCTGTCATCACAATGCTCGAAAACATTTCTCATCACAAAGCTCCATGATCCCTGTCAGCACAATGTTCCATGACACTTGTCATCACAATTTTCCATGACCTCTGTGATCACAATGTTCCCTGTCCATGTCATCACAATTCTCCATGCCCTTTTCATCACAATACACCATGCCCTTGTCAGCACAGTGCTCCTTGGCCCCTATAATCACAATGCTCCATGCCCTTGTCATCACAATGTTCCAGTTCTCTTCTCATCACAATGCTCCATGCCTGTGTCAACACAATGCTCCAAGACCCTGGTCATCACAATGCTTGATGACCCATGTCATCACAATTCTCCATGCCATGGTCATCACAATGCTCCATGGCCCCTATAAGCACAATGCTCCATGCCCTTGTCATCACAATGCTCCAGACCGCTTGTCATCATAATGTCCCATGCCTGTGTCATCATAATGCTCCATGGCCTTTGTCATCAGAATGCTACATGGCCCCTGTCATCACAGTGCTCCATGATACCTTTCATCACAATGCTAGATGACCACTGTCATCAAAATGCCCCGTGACACTTTATATCACAATTCGCCATGGCCCTTGTCATCACAATGCTCCTTGAACTGTGTCATCATAAGTTTCCAGGACACATGTAATCACAATGGTCAATTACAACTTTCATCACAATGCTCCATGCCACTTGTCATGACAGTGCACAATGCCTTGTCAGCACAATCCTCCTTGGCCCCTGTAATCAAAATGCTCCATGCCCTTGTCATCACAATGCTCCAGATCTCTTCTCATCACATTGCTCAATGCTCGTGTCAACACAATGCTCCAGGCCCCTGTCATCACAATGCTCGATGACCCTTGTCATCAAAATGCTCCATGCCCGTGTTATCACAATGCTCCATAACACTTGTCATCACAATGTTCCATGGCCTATGTCATCACAATGCTCCATAGCCCTTGTCATCACAGTGCTCCATGATACTTTTCATGACAATTCGAGATGACCACTGTCATCACATTTCCCCATGACACCTGTCATCACAATTCGCCATTGCCCTTGTCATTACAGTGCTCCATGAACCGTGTCATCACAATGTTCCAGGTCACTTGTCATCAAAATGATCCATGACCACTTTCATCACAATGCTCCATGACACCTCTCATCACAATGCTCTATGTCCTATGTATTAACAATGCTCCATGGCCCCTGTAATCACATTGCCCCATGATCCCTTTCATCACAATGCCCCATGACCACTGTCATAACAATGCCCCATGACGTCTTTCATCACAATGCTCCATGGCCCCACTCATCACAATGCTCCATGACTCCTGTCAGCAAATTATTCCATGACACTTGTCCTCACAATGCTCCATGGCACTTGTCATCACAATAATCCATGGTTCTTTTCATCACAATGCTCCAGGAAAACTTTCATCAGAGTGCTCCATGACCCTTTCATCACAATTCCCAATGCCACCTGTCATCACAATGCCCCATGACCCCTGTCATCACCATGCTCCATGGCCCTTGTCATCACAAAGCTCCATGAACCCTGTCATCACAATGATCCATGACCGCTTTCTTCACAATGCTCCAGTAACATTTTCATCACCATGGTCCATACCACTTCTCATCACAATGCACCATGCACTTGTCAGCACAATGCTCCTTGGCCCCTGTACTCAAAATGCTCCATACCCTTGTCATTACAATGCTCCAGATCTCTTCTCATTACAATGATCCATACCCATGTCAACGCAATGCTCCATGACCCCTGTCATCACAATTCTCGATGACCCATTTCATCACAATGCTCAAAGCCCTTGTCATCACAATGCTTCATGAATATTGTCGTCACAATGTTCACTGACCCCTGTCATCACAATGCTTCATGAACCTTGTCGTCACAATGTTCACTGACCACTGTCATCACAATGCTTCATGAACCTTGTCGCCACAATGTTCACTGACCACTGTCATCACAATGCTCCATGACCCTAGTCATCACAATGCTGCATAATTACTGTCATCCCAATTTTCCGTGACCGCTGTCATCACAATGCTCCAGGACCATTTTCATCACAATGTTCCATGCCACCTGTCATCACAATGCCCCATGAACCCTGTCATCACAATTCGCCATGTTCCTTGTCATCACAATGCTCCATGACCCCTGTCATCACAATGCTCGATGACCCTTGTCATCACCATGCTCCATGGCCCCTGTAATCACAAGGCTTCATGCACTAGTCATCACAACGCTCCAGAACTCTTTTCAACATAATGCTCCATTCCCGTGTCACCACAATGCTCCTTGACACTTGTCATCACAATGCTCCATGGCCCCTGTCATCACAGTGCTCCATGATACATTTCATCACAATTCTAGATGACCACTATCATCACAATGTCACCTGACATCTGTCATCACAATTCGCCATGGCCCTTGTCATCACAATGCTCCCTGAACCGTGTCATCACAACGTTCCAGGAAACTTGTCATCACAGTGATCCATGACCACTTTCGTCACAATATTTCATGACCCCTGTCATCACAATGCTCCATGCCCTATGTTTTCACCATTCTCCGTGGCCCCTGTAATCACATTACACCATGATGCCTTTCATCACAATGCTCCATGAGCACTGTCATTACAATGCCCCATGACACCTGTGCTCACAATGCGCCATGGCTGTTGACATCACAACATTCCATGACCACTGTCATCACAATGCTCGATGAACCTTGTAATCACAATGCTCCATGCCCTTGTCATCACAATGCTCCAGAACTCTTGTCATCATAATGCTCCATGCACGTGTCATCACAATGCTCCAAGGCCTTTGTCATCACAATGCTCCATGGCCACTGCCATCACAGTGCTCCATGATACCTTTCATCACAATGCTAGATGCCCACTGTTATCAAAATGCCCAATGATGCCTGTCATCACAATGCTCCAAGGCCACACCCATCACAATGCTCCATGATCCCTGTCAGCACAATGTTCCATGACCGTGTCATCACAATGCTCCATGACGCATGGCATCACAATTCTCCATGATACTTGTCATTACAATGCTCCATGGCCCTCGACATCACAAAGTTCCATGGTGCTTTTCTTCACAATTCTCCAGGACAACTTTCATCACAGTGTTCCATGCCCCCTGTCATCACAATGCCCCCTGACCCCTGTCATCACAATCCTCCATGGCCCTTGTCATCACAAATCTCCATGACCCCTGTCATCACAATGATCCATGACCCCTTTCCTCACAATGCTCCAGTACCCCTTTCATCACAATGCTCCATGCCATTTTCATCACAATGCTCCATGGCCCCTGTAATCACAATGCTCCATGCCTTTGGCATCACAATGCTCCAGAACTCTTGTCATCATAATGCACCATGCAAATGTCATACAATGCTCCATGACACTTGTCATCACAATGCTCCATGGCCCCTGTAATCACAATGTTCCATGCCCTTAGCATCACAATGCTCCAGTACTCTTGTCATCATAATGCTCCATGCCCTTGTCTTCACAATGCTCCATGAACCTGGTCATCACAATGTTCTGGGACACTTGTCATCACAATGATCCATGACAATTTTCATTACAATTCCCATGACCCCGACATCACAATGCTCCATGGCCTATGTACTCAGAATGCTCCATGACACCTCTCACCACAATGTTCCATGACAGTTGTCATCACAACGATCCATGACACCTGCCATCACAGTGTTCCCTGCCCATGTTATCACATAGCTCCATGGCCCCTGTAATCACAATGCTCCATGCCTTTGTCATCATAATGCTCCAGAACTCTTGTCATCATAATGCACCATGCAAATGTCATACAATGCTCCATGACACTTGTCATCACAATGCTCCATGGCATTTGTCATCACAATGCTCCACGGCCCCTGTCATCACAGTGCTCCATGATACCTTTCATCACAATCCTAGGTGACCAATGACATCACAGTGCCCCATGACACTTGTCACCACAATTCGCCATGGCCCTTGTAATCACAATGTTCCATGAGCCATGTCATCACAATGTTCCAGGACACTTGTCATCACAATGATCCGTGACCACATTCATCACAATGTTCCATGACCCCTGTCATCACAATGCTCCATGGCCTATGTATTCACATTGCTGCATGGCCCATGTAATCACATTGCTCCATGATCACTTTCATCACAATGTTCCATGACACTTGTCATCACTACGCTCCAGATCTCATGTTATAACAATGCTCCATGACTAGTGTCATCACCATGCTCTATGACCCTTGTCATCACAATGCTCCATGGTGCTTTTCATCACAATGCTCTATGACCACATTCACTGCAATGCTCCATGAACCCTGTCATCTCAATGCCCCATGACACCTGTCATCACAATTCGCCATGGCCCATGCCATCACAATGCTCCATGAACCGTGTCATCACAAGATTCCAGGACAGTTTTCATCACAAGGCTCCATTGCCCCTGTCATCTCAATGCTCCGTTGCCTTTGCTCATCACAATGCTAAATGGCCCCTGTAATCACAGCGCTCCATGACACCTTTCATCACACTGCTCCATGACCACTGTCATCACAATGCCCCATGACACCTGTCATCACAATGCTCGAAAACATTTCTCATCACAAAGCTCCATGATCCCTGTCAGCACAATGTTCCATGACACTTGTCATCACAATTTTCCATGACCTCTGTGATCACAATGTTCCCTGTCCATGTCATCACAATTCTCCATGCCCTTTTCATCACAATACACCATGCCCTTGTCAGCACAGTGCTCCTTGGCCCCTATAATCACAATGCTCCATGCCCTTGTCATCACAATGTTCCAGTTCTCTTCTCATCACAATGCTCCATGCCTGTGTCAACACAATGCTCCAAGACCCTGGTCATCACAATGCTTGATGACCCATGTCATCACAATTCTCCATGCCATGGTCATCACAATGCTCCATGGCCCCTATAAGCACAATGCTCCATGCCCTTGTCATCACAATGCTCCAGACCGCTTGTCATCATAATGTCCCATGCCTGTGTCATCATAATGCTCCATGGCCTTTGTCATCAGAATGCTACATGGCCCCTGTCATCACAGTGCTCCATGATACCTTTCATCACAATGCTAGATGACCACTGTCATCAAAATGCCCCGTGACACTTTATATCACAATTCCCCATGGCCCTTGTCATCACAATGCTCCTTGAACTGTGTCATCATAAGTTTCCAGGACACATGTAATCACAATGGTCAATTACAACTTTCATCACAATGCTCCATGCCACTTGTCATGACAGTGCACAATGCCTTGTCAGCACAATCCTCCTTGGCCCCTGTAATCAAAATGCTCCATGCCCTTGTCATCACAATGCTCCAGATCTCTTCTCATCACATTGCTCAATGCTCGTGTCAACACAATGCTCCAGGCCCCTGTCATCACAATGCTCGATGACCCTTGTCATCAAAATGCTCCATGCCCGTGTTATCACAATGCTCCATAACACTTGTCATCACAATGTTCCATGGCCTATGTCATCACAATGCTCCATAGCCCTTGTCATCACAGTGCTCCATGATACTTTTCATGACAATTCGAGATGACCACTGTCATCACATTTCCCCATGACACCTGTCATCACAATTCGCCATTGCCCTTGTCATTACAGTGCTCCATGAACCGTGTCATCACAATGTTCCAGGTCACTTGTCATCAAAATGATCCATGACCACTTTCATCACAATGCTCCATGACACCTCTCATCACAATGCTCTATGTCCTATGTATTAACAATGCTCCATGGCCCCTGTAATCACATTGCCCCATGATCCCTTTCATCACAATGCCCCATGACCACTGTCATAACAATGCCCCATGACGTCTTTCATCACAATGCTCCATGGCCCCACTCATCACAATGCTCCATGACTCCTGTCAGCAAATTATTCCATGACACTTGTCCTCACAATGCTCCATGGCACTTGTCATCACAATAATCCATGGTTCTTTTCATCACAATGCTCCAGGAAAACTTTCATCAGAGTGCTCCATGACCCTTTCATCACAATTCCCAATGCCACCTGTCATCACAATGCCCCATGACCCCTGTCATCACCATGCTCCATGGCCCTTGTCATCACAAAGCTCCATGAACCCTGTCATCACAATGATCCATGACCGCTTTCTTCACAATGCTCCAGTAACATTTTCATCACCATGGTCCATACCACTTCTCATCACAATGCACCATGCACTTGTCAGCACAATGCTCCTTGGCCCCTGTACTCAAAATGCTCCATACCCTTGTCATTACAATGCTCCAGATCTCTTCTCATTACAATGATCCATACCCATGTCAACGCAATGCTCCATGACCCCTGTCATCAAAATTCTCGATGACCCATTTCATCACAATGCTCAAAGCCCTTGTCATCACAATGCTTCATGAACATTGTCGTCACAATGTTCACTGACCCCTGTCATCACAATGCTTCATGAACCTTGTCGTCACAATGTTCACTGACCACTGTCATCACAATGCTTCATGAACCTTGTCGTCACAATGTTCACTGACCACTGTTATCACAATGCTCCATGACCCTAGTCATCACAATGCTGCATAATTACTGTCATCCCAATTTTCCGTGACCGCTGTCATCACAATGCTCCAGGACCATTTTCATCACAATGTTCCATGCCACCTGTCATCACAATGCCCCATGAACCCTGTCATCACAATTCGCCATGTTCCTTGTCATCACAATGCTCCATGACCCCTGTCATCACAATGCTCGATGACCCTTGTCATCACCATGCTCCATGGCCCCTGTAATCACAAGGCTTCATGCACTAGTCATCACAACGCTCCAGAACTCTTTTCAACATAATGCTCCATTCCCGTGTCACCACAATGCTCCTTGACACTTGTCATCACAATGCTCCATGGCCCCTGTCATCACAGTGCTCCATGATACATTTCATCACAATTCTAGATGACCACTATCATCACAATGTCACCTGACATCTGTCATCACAATTCGCCATGGCCCTTGTCATCACAATGCTCCCTGAACCGTGTCATCACAACGTTCCAGGAAACTTGTCATCACAGTGATCCATGACCACTTTCGTCACAATATTTCATGACCCCTGTCATCACAATGCTCCATGCCCTATGTTTTCACCATTCTCCGTGGCCCCTGTAATCACATTACACCATGATGCCTTTCATCACAATGCTCCATGAGCACTGTCATTACAATGCCCCATGACACCTGTGCTCACAATGCGCCATGGCTGTTGACATCACAACATTCCATGACCACTGTCATCACAATGCTCGATGAACCTTGTAATCACAATGCTCCATGCCCTTGTCATCACAATGCTCCAGAACTCTTGTCATCATAATGCTCCATGCACGTGTCATCACAATGCTCCAAGGCCTTTGTCATCACAATGCTCCATGGCCACTGCCATCACAGTGCTCCATGATACCTTTCATCACAATGCTAGATGCCCACTGTTATCAAAATGCCCAATGATGCCTGTCATCACAATGCTCCAAGGCCACACCCATCACAATGCTCCATGATCCCTGTCAGCACAATGTTCCATGACCGTGTCATCACAATGCTCCATGACGCATGGCATCACAATTCTCCATGATACTTGTCATTACAATGCTCCATGGCTCTCGATATCACAAAGTTCCATGGTGCTTTTCTTCACAATTCTCCAGGACAACTTTCATCACAGTGTTCCATGCCCCCTGTCATCACAATGCCCCCTGACCCCTGTCATCACAATCCTCCATGGCCCTTGTCATCACAAATCTCCATGACCCCTGTCATCACAATGATCCATGACCCCTTTCCTCACAATGCTCCAGTATCCCTTTCATCACAATGCTCCATGCCATTTTCATCACAATGCTCCATGGCCCCTGTAATCACAATGCTCCATGCCTTTGGCATCACAATGCTCCAGAACTCTTGTCATCATAATGCACCATGCAAATGTCATACAATGCTCCATGACACTTGTCATCACAATGCTCCATGGCCCCTGTAATCACAATGTTCCATGCCCTTAGCATCACAATGCTCCAGTACTCTTGTCATCATAATGCTCCATGCCCTTGTCTTCACAATGGTCCAAGACACTTGTCATCAGAATGTTCCATCGCCATTGTCATCAAAATGCTCCATGACACCTGTCATCACAATTCGCCATGGCCCTTTTCTTCACAATGCTCCATGAACCTGGTCATCACAATGTTCTGGGACACTTGTCATCACAATGATCCACGACAATTTTCATTACAATTCCCATGACCCCGACATCACAATGCTCCATGGCCTATGTACTCAGAATGCTCCATGACACCTCTCACCACAATGTTCCATGACAGTTGTCATCACAACGATCCATGACACCTGCCATCACAGTGTTCCCTGCCCATGTCATCACATAGCTCCATGGCCCCTGTAATCACAATGCTCCATGCCTTTGTCATCATAATGCTCCAGAACTCTTGTCATCATAATGCACCATGCAAATGTCATACAATGCTCCATGACACTTGTCATCACAATGCTCCATGGCATTTGTCATCACAATGCTCCACGGCCCCTGTCATCACAGTGCTCCATGATACCTTTCATCACAATCCTAGGTGACCAATGACATCACAGTGCCCCATGACACTTGTCACCACAATTCCCCATGGCCCTTGTAATCACAATGTTCCATGAGCCATGTCATCACAATGTTCCAGGACACTTGTCATCACAATGATCCGTGACCACATTCATCACAATGTTCCATGACCCCTGTCATCACAATGCTCCATGGTCTATGTATTCACATTGCTGCATGGCCCATGTAATCACATTGCTCCATGATCACTTTCATCATAATGTTCCATGACACTTGTCATCAGTACGCTCCAGATCTCATGTTATCACAATGCTCCATGACTAGTGTCATCACCATGCTCTATGACCCTTGTCATCACAATGCTCCATGGTGCTTTTCATCACAATGCTCTATGACCACATTCACTGCAATGCTCCATGCACCCTGTCTTCTCAATGCCCCATGACACCTGTCATCACAATTCGCCATGGCCCATGCCATCACAATGCTCCATGAACCGTGTCATCACAAGGTTCCAGGACAGTTTTCATCACAAGGCTCCATTGCCCCTGTCATCTCAATGCTCCGTTGCCTTTGCTCATCACAATGCTAAATGGCCCCTGTAATCACAGCGCTCCATGACACCTTTCATCACACTGCTCCATGACCAGTTTCATCACAATGCCCCATGACACCTGTCATCACAATGCTCGAAAACCTTTCTCATCACAAAGCTCCATGATCCCTCTCAGCAGAATGTTCCATGACACTTGTCATCACAATTTTCCATGACCTCTGTGATCACAATGTTCCCTGTCCATGTCATCACAATTCTCCATGCCCTTTTCATCACAATACACCATATCTTGTCAGCACAGTGCTCCTTGGCCCCTATAATCACAATGCTCCATGCCCTTGTCATCACAATGCTCCAGTTCTCTTCTCATCACAATGTTCCATGCCTGTGTCAACACAATGCTCCCAGACCGTGGTCATTACAATGCTCGATGACCCATGTCATCACAATTCTCCATGCCATGGTCATCACAATGCTCCATGGTCCCTATAATCACAATGCTCCATGCCCTTTTCATCACAATGCTCCAGACCGCTTGTCATCATAATGTCCCATGCCTGTGTCATCATAATGCTCCATGACCTTTGTCATCAGAATGTTACATGGCCCCTGTCATCACAGTGCTCCATGATACCTTTCATCACAATGCTAGATGACCACTGTCATCAAAATGCCCCGTGACACCTTATATCACAATTCGCCATGGCCCTTGTCATCACAATGCTCCTTGAACTGTGTCATCATAAGTTTCCAGGACACATGTAATCACAATGGTCAATTACAACTTTCATCACAATGCTCCATGCCACATGTCATGACAGTGCACAATGCCTTGTCAGCACAATGCTCCTTGGCCCCTGTAATCAAAATGCTCCATGCCCTTGTCATCACAATGCTCCAGATCTCTGCTCATAACATTGCTCAATGCTCGTGTCAACACAATGCTCCAGGGCCCCTGTCATCACAATGCTCGATGACCTTTGTCATCACAATGCTCCATGCCCGTGTCATCACAATGCTCCATAGCCCTTGTCATCACAGTGCTCCATGATACCTTTCATGACAATTCGAGTTGACCACTGTCATCACATTTCCCCATGACACCTGTCATCACAATTCGCCATTGCCCTTGTCATTACAGTGCTCCATGAACCGTGTCATCACAATGTTCCAGGTCACTTATCATCAAAATGATCCATGACCACTTTCATCACAAGGCTCCATGACACCTCTCATCACAATGCTCTATGTCCTATGTATTCACAATGCTCCATGGCCCCTGTAATCACATTGCTCCATGATCCCTTTCATCACAATGCCCGATGACCCCACTCATCACAATGCTCCATGATTCCTGTCAGCAAAATATTCCATGACACTTGTCCTCACAATGATCCATGGCACTTTTCATCACAATAATCCATGGTTCTTTTCATCACAATGCTCCAGGAAAACTTTCATCAGAGTGCTCCATTACCCTTTCATCACAATTCCCAATGCCACCTGTCATCACAATGCCCCATGACCCCTGTCATCACCATGCTCCATGGCCCTTGTCATCACAAAGCTCCATGAACCCTGTCATCACAATGATCCATGACCGCTTTCTTCACAATGCTCCAGTAACATTTTCATCACAATGGTCCATACCACTTCTCATCACAATGCACCATGCACTTGTCAGCACAATGCTCCTTGGGCCCTGTACTCAAAATGCTCCTTACCCTTGTCATTACAATGCTCCAGATCTATTCTCATTACAATGTTCCATACCCATGTCAACGCAATGCTCCATGACCCCTGTCATCACAATTCATGATGACCCATTTCATCACAATGCTCAAAGCCCTTGTCATCACAATGCTCCATGGTGCTTTTCATCACAATGCTCTTTGACCACATTCACTGCAATGCTCCATGACCCTAGTCATCCCAATGCTGCATAATTAATGTCATCCCAATTTTCTGTGACCGCTCTCATCACAATGCTCCAGGACCATTTTCATCACAATGTTCCATGCCCCCTGTCATCACAATGCCCCATGAACCCTGTCATCACAATTCTCCATGTTCCTTGTCATCACAATGCTCCATGACCCCTGTCATCACAATGCTCGATGACCCTTGTCATCACCATGCTCCATGGACCCTGTAATCACAATGATTCATGCACTAGTCATCACAACGCTCCAGAACTCTTTTCAACATAATGCTCCATTCCCGTGTCACCACAATGCTCCTTGACACTTGTCATCACAATGCTCCATGGCCCCTGTCATCACAGTGCTCCATGATACATTTCATCACAATTCTAGATGACCACTATCATCACAATGCCACCTGACATCTGTCATCACAATTCGCCATGGCCCTTGTCATCACAATGCTCCCTGAACCGTGTCATCACAATGTACCAGGAAACTTGTCATCACAGTGATCTATGACCACTTTCGTCACAATATTTCATGAACCCTGTCATCACAATGCTCCATGCCCTATGTTTTCACCATTCTCCGTGGCCCCTGTAATCACATTACACCATGATGCCTTTCATTACAATGCTCCATGAGCACTGTCATTACAATGCCCCATGACACCTGTGCTCACAATGCACCATGGCTGTTGACATCACAACATTCCATGACCACTGTCATCACAATGCTCGATGAACCTTGTAATCACAATGCTCCATGCCCTTGTCATTACAATGCTCCAGAACTTTTGTCATCATAATGCTCCATGAACGTGTCATCACAATGCTCCAAGGCCTTTGTCATCACAATGCTCCATGGCCACTGCCATCACAGTGCTCCATGATACCTTTCATCACAATGTTAGATGCCCACTGTTATCAAAATGCCCAATGATGCCTGTCATCACAATGCTCCAAGGCCACACCCATCACAATGCTCCATGATCCCTGTCAGCACAATGTTCCATGACCGTGTCATCACAATGCTCCATGACGCATGGCATCACAATTCTCCATGATACTTGTCATTACAATGCTCCATGGCTCTCGACATCACAAAGCTCCATGGTGCTTTTCTTCACAATTCTCCAGGACAACTTTCATCACAGTGTTCCATGCCCCCTGTCATCACAATGCCCCCTGACCCCTGTCATCACAATCCTCCATGGCCCTTGTCATCACAAATCTCCATGACCCCTGTCATCACAATGATCCATGACCCCTTTCCTCACAATGCTCCAGTACCCCTTTCATCACAATGCTCCATGCCATTTTCATCACAATGCTCCATGGCCCCTGTAATCACAATGCTCCATGCCTTTGGCATCACAATGCTCCAGAACTCTTGTCATCATAATGCACCATGCAAATGTCATACAATGCTCCATGACACTTGTCATCACAATGCTCCATGGCCCCTGTAATCACAATGCTCCATGCCCTTAGCATCACAAAGCTCCAGAACTCTTGTCATCATAATGCTCCATGCCCTTTTCTTCACAATGGTCCATGACACTTGTCATCAGAATGTTCCATGACAGTTGTCATCACAACGATCCATGACACCTGCCATCACAGTGTTCCCTGCCCATGTCATCACATAGCTCCATGGCCCCTGTAATCACAATGCTCTATGCCTTTGTCATCATAATGCTCCAGAACTCTTGTCATCATAATGCACCATGCAAATGTCATACAATGCTCCATGACACTTGTCATCACAATGCTCCATGGCATTTGTCATCACAATGCTCCACGGCCCCTGTCATCACAGTCCTCCATGATACCTTTCATCACAATCCTAGGTGACCAATGACATCACAGTGCCCCATGACACTTGTCACCACAATTCACCATGGCCCTTGTAATCACAATGTTCCATGAGCCATGTCATCACAATGTTCCAGGACACTTGTCATCACAATGATCCGTGACCACATTCATCACAATGTTCCATGACCCCTGTCATCACAATGCTCCATGGCATATGTATTCACATTGCTGCATGGCCCATGTAATCACATTGCTCCATGATCACTTTCATCACAATGTTCCATGACACTTGTCATCACTACGCTCCAGATCTCATGTTATCACAATGCTCCATGACTAGTGTCATCACCATGCTCTATGACCCTTGTCATCACAATGCTCCATGGTGCTTTTCATCACAATGCTCTATGACCACATTCACTGCAATGCTCCATGAACCCTGTCATCTCAATGCCCCATGACACCTGTCATCACAATTCGCCATGGCCCATGCCATCACAATGCTCCATGAACCGTGTCATCACAAGGTTCCAGGACAGTTTTCATCACAAGGCTGCATTGCCCCTGTCATCTCAATGCTCCGTTGCCTTTGCTCATCACAATGCTCCATGGCCCCTGTAATCACAGCGCTCCATGACACCTTTCATCACACTGCTCCATGACCACTGTCATCACAATGCCCCATGACACCTGTCATCACAATGCTCGAAAACATTTCTCATCACAAAGCTCCATGATCCCTGTCAGCACAATGTTCCATGACACTTGTCATCACAATTTTCCATGACCTCTGTGATCACAATGTTCCCTGTCCATGTCATCACAATTCTCCATGCCCTTTTCATCACAATACACCATGCCCTTGTCAGCACAGTGCTCCTTGGCCCCTATAATCACAATGCTCCATGCCCTTGTCATCACAATGTTCCAGTTCTCTTCTCATCACAATGCTCCATGCCTGTGTCAACACAATGCTCCAAGACCCTGGTCATCACAATGCTTGATGACCCATGTCATCACAATTCTCCATGCCATGGTCATCACAATGCTCCATGGCCCCTATAAGCACAATGTTCCATGCCCTTGTCATCACAATGCTCCAGACCGCTTGTCATCATAATGTCCCATGCCTGTGTCATCATAATGCTCCATGGCCTTTGTCATCAGAATGCTACATGGACCCTCTCATCACAGTGATCCATGATACCTTTCATCACAATGCTAGATGACCACTGTCATCAAAATGCCCCGTGACACCTTATATCACAATTCTCCATGGCCCTTGTCATCACAATGCTCCTTGAACTGTGTCATCATAAGTTTCCAGGACACATGTAATCACAGTGGTCAATTACAACTTTCATCACAATGCTCCATGCCACTTGTCATGACAGTGCACAATGCCTTGTCAGCACAATCCTCCTTGGCCCCTGTAATCAAAATGCTCCATGCCCTTGTCATCACAATGCTCCAGATCTCTTCTCATCACATTGCTCAATGCTCGTGTCAACACAATGCTCCAAGCCCCTGTCATCACAATGCTCGATGAACCTTGTCATCAAAATGCTCCATAACACTTGTCATCACAATGTTCCATGGCCTATGTCATCACAATGCTCCATAGCCCTTGTCATCACAGTGCTCCATGATACTTTTCATGACAATTCGAGATGACCACTGTCATCACATTTCCCCATGACAACTGTCATCACAATTCGCCATTGCCCTTGTCATTACAGTGCTCCATGAACCGTGTCATCACAATGTTCCAGGTCACTTGTCATCAAAATGATCCATGACCACTTTCATCACAATGCTCCATGACACCTCTCATCACAATGCTCTATGTCCTATGTATTAACAATGCTCCATGGCCCCTGTAATCACATTGCCCCATGATCCCTTTCATCACAATGCCCCATGACCACTGTCATAACAATGCCCCATGACGTCTTTCATCACAATGCTCCATGGCCGCACTCATCACAATGCTCCTTGATTCCTGTCAGCAAATTATTCCATGACACTTGTCCTCACAATGCTCCATGGCACTTGTCATCACAATAATCCATGGTTCTTTTCATCACAATGCTCAAGGAAAACTTTCATCAGAGTGCTCCATGACCCTTTCATCACAATTTCCAATGCCACCTGTCATCACAATGCCCCATGACCCCTGTCATCACCATGCTCCATGGCCCTTGTCATCACAAAGCTCCATGAACCCTGTCATCACAATGATCCATGACCGCTTTCTTCACAATGCTCCAGTAACATTTTCCTCACAATGGTCCATACCACTTCTCATCACAATGCACCATGAACTTGTCAGCACAATTCTCCTTGGCCCCTGTACTCAAAATGCTCCATACCCTTGTCATTACAATGCTCCAGATCTCTTCTCATTACAATGCTCCATACCCATGTCAACGCAATGCTCCATGACCGCAGTCATCACAATTCTCGATGACCCATTTCATCACAATGCTCAAACCCCTTGTCATCACAATGCTTCATGAACATTGTCGTCACAATGTTCACTGACCCATGTCATCACAATGCTTCATGAACCTTTTCGTCACAATGTTCACTGACCACTGTCTTCACAATGCTCCATGACCCTAGTCATCACAATGCTGCATAATTACTGTCATCACAATTTTCCGTGACCGCTGTCATCACAATGCTCCAGGACCATTTTCATCACAATGTTCCATGCCCCCTGTCATCACAATGCCCCATGAACCCTGTCATCACAATTCGCCATGTTCCTTTTCATCACAATGCTCCATGACCCCTGTCATCACAATGCTCGATGACCCTTGTCATCACCATCCTCCATGGCCCCTTTAATCACAATGCTTCATGCACTAGTCATCACAACACTCCAGAACTCTTTTCAACATAATGCTCCATACCCGTGTCACCACAATGCTCCTTGACACTTGTCATCACAATGCTCCATGGCCCCTGTCATCACAGTGCTCCATGATACATTTCATCACAATTCTAGATGACCACTATCATCACAATGCCACCTGACATCTGTCATCCCAATTCGCCATGGCCCCTGTCATCACAATGCTCCCTGAACCGTGTCATCACAATGTTCCAGGAAACTTGTCATCACAGTGATCCATGACCACTTTCGTCACAATATTTCATGACCCCTGTCATCACAATGCTCCATGCCCTATGTTTTCACCATTCTCCGTGGCCCCTGTAATCACATTACACCATGATGCCTTTCATCACAATGCTCCATGAGCACTGTCATTACAATGCCCCATGACACTTGTGCTCACAATGCGCCATGGCTGTTGACATCACAACTCCACGGCTTCTGTTATCACAATGCTCCAGGACCAGTTTCATCACAATACTCCATCCCCCTTGTCATCACAGTGCACAATGAAACCTTTCATTACAATGCTCCATGACACTTGTCATCACAATGCTCCATGGCCTTTATCGTCACAATGCTCCCAGGCACCTTTCATCACGATGTTCCATGAAAATTTTCATCACATTGCTCCATGACCATTGTCAGCACAATAGTCCATACCCTTGTCAACACAATGCTGCATAATCCCTGTCTTCACAATTCTCCATGACTGCTGTCATCACATAATCCAGGACAATTTTCATAACAATGCTTCATGCCCCCAGTCATCACAGTGCTCCATGATACATTTCATCACAATTCCTAGATGATCAATGTCATCACAATGCCCCATGACACCTGTCATCACAATTCGCTATGACCCTTGTCATCACAATACTCGATGAACTGTGTCATCACAGTGTTCCAGGACACATGTCATCACAATGATCCATGACTACTTTCATCACAATGCTCCAATACACCTGTCATCACAATGCTCCATGGCCCCTGTTATCATATTGCTCCATAATCACTTTGATCACAATGCTCCATGACCAGTGTCATCACCATGCCTCATGACGCCTGTCATCTCAATGCTCCATGGCCCCTTTCATCACAATGCTCCAGGAACCCAGTCATCACAGTGTTCCCTGCCCTTTTCATCGCAATGCTCCATGGGCCCTGGCATCACAATGCTCCATGCCCTTGTCATCAAAATGCTCCAGAATTCTTGTCATCGTAATGCTCCATGCCAATGTCATGAAAATGCCCCATGACACTTGTCATCACAATGCTCCATGGCCTTTGTCATCACAATGTTCCATGGCCGCTGTCATCACAGTGCTCCATGATACCTTTCATCACAATTCTAGATGACCAATGTCATCACAATGCCCCAAGACACGTGTCATCACAATTCGCCTTGGCCCTTGTTATCTCAATGCTGTATGAACCCTTTCATCACTAGGTTTCAGGACACTTGTCATCAAAGAGATCCATGACAACATTCATCACAATGCCCCATGAACTCTGTTATCTCAATGCTCCATGGCCTTTGTATTCCCAATGTTCCATTGTCCCGATAATCACATTGCTCCATGAACACTTTCATCACAATGCTCCTTGACCACTGTCACCGTAATGACCCATGACGTTTCTCATCACTGTGCTCCAAGGCCACTCTCATCAAAATGCTCCATGATCTGTGTCAGCCCAATATTGCATGACAGTTGTCATCATAAGGCTCTATGATCCCAGTAATCACAATGATCCCTGCCAATAACATCACAATGTTCCATGTCTACTGTAATCACAATGCTCCATGCCCTTGTCATCACAATGCTCCAGGTCTGTTTTCATCACCATGCTTCATGCCCGTGTCATCACAATGCTCCATGAATCTTGTCTTCACGATGCTCCATGGCCCATGTCACCACAATGCTCCGTGACTCCTGTCAACACAATGCCTGATGACTCCTGTCATCAAAATGCTAAATGGCACTTGTCATCACAATGCTCTATGATGCCTGTCATCACTATTCTCCATGTCACTTGTTATCACAATGCTCCATGGCCCCTGTAATCACAGTACTCCATGACCCCTTTCATCACAATGCCCAATGCCACCTCTTGTCACAATTCTCCATGGCATTTGTCATCACGATGCTCCATGACACCTGTCATCACAATGCTCCATGACACTTGTCATCACAATGCTCGATGGCCCTTGTCATCACAATGTTCCTTGGTGCTTTTCATCGCAATGTTCCATGACAACTCTCATCAAAATACTCCAAGATTTGTTTCATCCCAATGCTCCATGGCCCTTGTCATTACAAATCCACATGATCCCTTTCATCACAATTGTCCATGGCAACTTACATAAAAATGCTCCATGCCCCTGTCATCACAATGCCCAAAGATATCTGTTTTTACAATGATCCATGACCCTTGTCATCACAAGGCTCCATGTCCCTTGTATTCATATTGCTCCATGGCCCTTGTCATCACAATGCTCCATAGCGCTTTTCATCGCAATGCTCCATGACCGCTTTCAGCACAATGCCCCATGACACCTGTCATCATGATGCTCAACTGCCCTTGTCATCACAAGTCTCCATGAAACATTTCCTCAAAATGCTCCAGTACGCCTTTCATCCAAATTCCCCGTGGCCACTGTCATCACAATTCTCCATGACCACTGTCATCATAATGGTCCATGACCCGTTTCATCTCAATGCTCCATGACACCTGTCACCACAATGCTCCATGGCCTTTGTCATCACAATGTTCCATGTCCCCTATAATCAAAATGCTGCATGCCTTTTTCCTCACAATGCTCCAGAATTCTTGTCATCACAATGTTCCCTGACCGTGGCATCGCAATGCTCCATGGCCCTTGTCATCACAATGCTCCAGAATTCTTGTCATCACAATGTTCCATGACCGTGTCATCACAATGCTACATGACCCTGGTCATCACAGTTCTCCCTGACCTTTGTCATCACAATGCTCTATGTCGCTTTTCATCACAGTTCTCAATGACCACTTTAATCACTATGCTCGCTGACCATTTTCATCACATTTCTCTATTGTCATTACAATTCCCCATCGTCCCTTTCTTCACAATGCTCCATGATGCCTGTCATCACAATGCTCCACGGCTTCTGTTATCACAATGCTCCAGGACCAGTTTCATCACAATACTCCATCCCCCTTGTCATCACAGTGCACAATGAAACCTTTCATTACAATGCTCCATGACACTTGTAATCACAATGCTCCATGGCCTTTATCGTCACAATGCTCCCAGGCACTTTTCATCACGATGTTCCATGAAAACTTTCATCACATTGCTCCATGACCATTGTCATCACAATAGTCCATAGCCTTGTCAACACAATGCTGCATAATCCCTGTCATCACAATTCTCCATGACTGCTGTCATCACATAATCCAGGACAATTTTCATAACAATGCTTCATGCCCCCAGTCATCACAGTGCTCCATGATACATTTCATCACAATTCCTAGATGATCAATGTCATCACAATGCCCCATGACACCTGTCATCACAATTCGCTATGACCCTTGTCATCACAATACTCGATGAACTGTGTCATCACAGTGTTCCAGGACACATGTCATCCCAATGATCCATGACTACTTTCATCACAATGCTCCAATACACCTGTCATCACAATGCTCCATGGCCCCTGTTATCATATTGCTCCATGATCTCTTTGATCACAATGCTCCATGACCAGTGTCATCACCATGCCTCATGACGACTGTCATCTCAATGCTCCATGGCCCCTTTCATCACAATGCTCCATGAACCCAGTCATCACAGTGTTCCCTGCCCTTTTCATCGCAATGCTCCATGGCCCCTGTCATCACAATTCTCCATGCCCTTGTCATCAAAATGCTCCAGAACTCTTGTCATCATAATGCTCCATGCCAATGTCATCAAAATGCCCCATGACACTTGTCATCACAATGCTCCATGGCCTTTGTCATCACAATGTTCGATGGCCCCTGTCATCACAATTCTCCATGCCCTTGTCATCAAAATGCTCCAGAACACTTGTCATCATAATGCTCCATGCCAATGTCATCAAAATGCCCCATGACACTTGTCATCACAATGCTCCATGGCCTTCGTCATCACAATGTTCCATGGCCCCTGTCATCACAGTGCTCCATGATAACGTTCATCACAATTCTAGATGACCACTGTCATCACAATGCCCCATGACAGATGTCATCACAATTCGCCATGGTCCTTGTCATCACAATGCTCCATGAACCGTGTCATCACAAGGTTCCAGGACACTTGCCATCACAATGATCCATGATCACATTCAGCACAATGCTATATGAAACCTGTCATCTCAATGCTCCATAGTCTTTGTATTCACAATGCTCCATGGCTCCTGTAATCACAGTGCTCCATGACCCCTTTCATCACAATGCTCCAAGACCGCTGTCATCACAATGCCCCATGACGCCTGCCTTCACAAATCTCCAAGGCCTCTCTTACCAAAATGCTCCATGATCCCTGTCAGCACAATATTCGATGGCACTTTTCATAACAATCCCCCATGACCCCTGTCATCACAAAGTTCTCTGCCCATATCATCACAATGCTCCTTGTCACCTTTAATCACAATGCTCCATGCCCTTTCATCACAATGCCCCAGAATTCTTGTCATCGCAATGTTCCTTGACCGTGTCATCACAATGCTCCATGAACCTTGTCATCACAAAGCTCCATGACCCCTGTCATCACAATGATCCATGACCCTTGTCATCACAAAGCTCCATGACCCCTGTCATCACAATGATCCATGACGCTTGTCATCGCAAAGCTCCATGACCCCTGTCATCACAATGATCCATGACGCTTGTCATCACAAAGCTCCATGACCCCTGTCATCACATGGATCCATGACTCCTTTCCTCACAGTGCTCCAGTACCCTTTTCATCACAATGCTCCATGCCATTGTCAGCACAATGCTCCTTGGACCCTGTCATCAAAATGCTCCATCCCATTTTCATCACAATGCTCCAGATATCCTATCATTACAATGCTCCATGCCCGTGTCAAGACAATGCTCCATGACCCATGTCATCAAATTGCTTTATGAACCTTGTTATCAGAATAATCCATGACCCCTGTCATCAAAATGATCCATGACAGTTGTCATCACAATGCTGCATGATACCTTTCATCCCAACTCTCTGTGACCGCTGTCATCACAATGCTCCAGGACAATTTTCATCACAATGCTCCATGCCCCCTGTCATCACAGTGCCCCTTAACACCTGTAATCACAATGCTCCATGACCCTGTCATCACAATGCTACATGACCCCTGTCATCACATTGTTCCACGGCCTATGTATTCACAATGCTCCATGGACCCTGTAATCACACTGCTCCATGTTCCCTTTCATCACAATGGTCCATGAACCCTGTCATCACAACGTTCCATGAAAGTTGTCATCAAAAGTCTCCATGACCCTGGTCACCACAAGGTTCCCTGCTCTTGTCATCACAATGCTCCTTGACCCTTGTAATCACAATGGTACATGGCCTTGTCACCACAATGTTCCATGGCCTCTGTCATCACCATGCTCCAGGGTCTTTCTCATCACAATGCTCTATGACCCCTGTCATCACTATGCTTGATGACCATTGTCATCACAATGCTCCAAGGCCCCTGTCATCACAATGCCTCATGGTCTTGTAATCACAATGCTCAATGACCCCTGTCATCACAATGCTCCATGCCTTTGTCATCACAATGCTCCATGGCCCCTGTAATCACAATGCTCCAGAACACTTGTCAGCATAATACTCCATTCCCGTGTCATCCCATTGCTCATTGACATTTGTCATCAAAATGTTCCTTGGCCTTTGGCATCACAGTGATCCATGATAACTTTAATCAAAATTCTACATGACCATTGTCATCACAATGCAAGGTGACCAATGTCATCACAATGCCCCAAGACACGTGTCATCACAATTCGCCTTGGCCCTTGTTATCTCAATGCTGTATGAACCGTGTCATCACTAGGTTTCAGGACACTTGTCATCAAAGAGATCCATGACAACATTCATCACAATGCCCCATGAACTCTGTTATCTCAATGCTCCATGGCCTTTGTATTCCCAATGTTCCATTGTCCCGATAATCGCATTGCTCCATGAACACTTTCATCACAATGCTCCTTGACCACTGTCACCGTAATGACCCATGACGTTTCTCATCATTGTGCTCCAAGGCCACTCTCATCAAAATGCTCCATGATCTGTGTCAGCCCAATATTGCATGACAGTTGTCATCACAATGCTCTATGATCCCTGTAATCACAATGATCCCTGCCAATAACATCACAATGTTCCATGTCTCCTGTAATCACAATGCTCCATGCCCTTGTCATCACAATGCTCCAGGTCTGTTTTCATCACCATGCTTCATGCCCGTGTCATCACAATGCTCCACGAATCTTGTCTTCACAATGCTCCATGGCCAATGTCATCACAATGCTCCATGACTCCTGTCAACACAATGCCTGATGACTCCTGTCATCACAATGCTAAATGGCACTTGTCATCACAATGCTCTATGACGCCTGTCATCACTATTCTCCATGTCACTTGTTATCACAATGCTCCATGGCCCCTGTAATCACAGTACTCCATGACCCCTTTCATCACAATGCCCAATGCCACCTCTTATCACAATTCTCCATGGCATTTGTCATCACGATGCTCCATGACACCTGTCATCACAATGCTCCATGACACTTGTCATCACAATGCTCGATGGCCCTTGTCATCACAATGTTCCTTGGTGCTTTTCATCGCAATGTTCCATGACAACTCTCATCAAAATACTCCAAGATTTGTTTCATCCCAATGCTCCATGGCCCTTGTCATTACAAATCCACATGATCCCTTTCATCACAATTGTCCATGGCAACTTACATAAAAATGCTCCATGCCCCTGTCATCACAATGCCCAAAGATATCTGTTTTTACAATGATCCATGACCCTTGTCATCACAAGGCTCCATGTCCCTTGTATTCACATTGCTCCGTGGCCCTTGTCATCACAATGCTCCATAGCGCTTTTCATCGCAATGCTCCATGACCGCTTTCAGCACAATGCCCCATGACCCCTGTCATCATGATGCTCAACTGCCCTTGTCATCACAAGTCTCCATGAAACATTTCCTCAAAATGCTCCAGTACGCCTTTCATCCAAATTCCCCGTGGCCACTGTTATCACAATTCTCCATGACCACTGTCATTATAATGGTCCATGACCCGTTTCATCTCAATGCTCCATGACACCTGTCACCACAGTGCTCCATGGCCTTTGTCATCACAATGTTCCATGTCCCCTATAATCAAAATGCTCCATGCCTTTTTCCTCACAATGCTCCAGAATTCTTGTCATCACAATGTTCCATGACCGTGGCATCACAAAGCTCCATGGCCCTTGTCATCACAATGCTCCAGAATTCTTGTCATCACAATGTTCCATGAACGTGTCATCACAATGCTACATGACCCTGGTCATCACAGTTCTCCCTGACCTTTGTCATCACAATGCTCTATGTCGCTTTTCATCACAATTCTCAATGACCACTTTAATCACTATGCTCGCTGACCATTTTCATCACATTTCTCTATTGTCATTACAATTCCCCATCGTCCCTTTCTTCACAATGCTCCATGATGCCTGTCATCACAATGCTCCACGTCTTCTGTTATCACAATGCTCCAGGACCAGTTTCATCACAATACTCCATCCCCCTTGTCATCACAGTGCACAATGAAACCTTTCATTACAATGCTGCATGACACTTGTCATCAAAATGCTCCATGGCCTTTATCGTCACAATGCTCCCAGGCACTTTTCATCACGATGTTCCATGAAAACTTTCATCACATTGCTCCATGACCATTGTCAGCACAATAGTCCATAGCCTTGTCAACACAATGCTGCATAATCCCTGTCATCACAATTCTCCATGACTGCTGTCATCACATAATCCAGGACAATTTTCATAACAATGCTTCATGCCCCCAGTCATCACAGTGCTCCATGATACATTTCATCACAATTCCTAGATGATCAATGTCATCACAATGCCCCATGACACCTGTCATCACAATTCGCTATGACCCTTGTCATTACAATACTCGATGAACTGTGTCATCACAGTGTTCCAGGACACATGTCATCACAATGATCCATGACTACTTTCATCACAATGCTCCAATACACCTGTCATCACAATGCTCCATGGCCCCTGTTATCATATTGCTCCATGATCTCTTTGATCACAATGCTCCATGACCAGTGTCATCACCATGCCTCATGACGCCTGTCATCTCAATGCTCCATGGCCCCTTTCATCACAATGCTCCAGGAACCCAGTCATCACAGTGTTCCCTGCCCTTTTCATCGCAATGCTCCATGGGCCCTGTCATCACAATGCTCCATGCCCTTGTCATCAAAATGCTCCAGAACTCTTGTCATCATAATGCTCCATGCCAATGTCATCAAAATGCCCCATGACACTTGTCATCAAAATGCTCCATGGCCTTTGTCATCACAATGTTCCATGGCCCCTGTCATCACAATTCTCCATACCCTTGTCATCAAAATGCTCCAGAACTCTTGTCATCATAATTCTCCATGCCAATGTCATCAAAATGCCCCATGACACTTGTCATCACAATGCTCCATGGCCTTCGTCATCACAATGTTCCATGGCCCCTGTCATCACAGTGTTCCATGATAACGTTCATCACAATTCTAGATGACCACTGTCATCACAATGCCCCATGACACATGTCATCATAATTCGCCATGGTCCTTGTCATCACAATGCTCCATGAACCGTGTCATCACAAGGTTCCAGGACACTTGCCATCACAATGATCCATGATCACTTTCAGCACAATGCTCCATGAACCCTGTCGTCTCAATGCTCCATAGTCTTTGTATTCACAATGCTCCATGGCTCCTGTAATCACAGTGCTCCATGACCCCTTTCATCACAATGCTCCAAGACCGCTGTCATCACAATGCCCCATGACGCCTGCCTTCACAAATCTCCAAGGCCTCTCTTACCAAAATGCTCCATGATCCCTGTCAGCACAATATTCGATGGCACTTTTCATAACAATCCCCCATGACCCCTGTCATCACAAAGTTCTCTGCCCATATCATCACAATGCTCCTTGTCACCTTTAATCACAATGCTCCATGCCCTTTCATCACAATGCCCCAGAATTCTTGTCATCGCAATGTTCCTTGACCGTGTCATCACAATGCTCCATGAACCTTGTCATCACAAAGCTCCATGACCCCTGTCATCACAATGATCCATGACCCTTGTCATCACAAAGCTCCATGACCCCTGTCATCACAATGATCCATGACGCTTGTCATCGCAAAGCTCCATGACCCCTGTCATCACAATGATCCATGACGCTTGTCATCACAAAGCTCCATGACCCCTGTCATCACATGGATCCATGACTCCTTTCCTCACAGTGCTCCAGTACCCTTTTCATCACAATGCTCCATGCCATTGTCAGCACAATGCTCCTTGGACCCTGTCATCAAAATGCTCCATCCCATTTTCATCACAATGCTCCAGATATCCTATCATTACAATGCTCCATGCCCGTGTCAAGACAATGCTCCATGACCCATGTCATCAAATTGCTTTATGAACCTTGTTATCAGAATAATCCATGACCCCTGTCATCAAAATGATCCATGACAGTTGTCATCACAATGCTGCATGATACCTTTCATCCCAACTCTCTGTGACCGCTGTCATCACAATGCTCCAGGACAATTTTCATCACAATGCTCCATGCCCCCTGTCATCACAGTTCCCCTTAACACCTGTAATCACAATGCTCCATGACCCTGTCATCACAATGCTACATGACCCCTGTCATCACATTGTTCCACGGCCTATGTATTCACAATGCTCCATGGACCCTGTAATCACACTGCTCCATGTTCCCTTTCATCACAATGGTCCATGAACCCTGTCATCACAACGTTCCATGAAAGTTGTCATCAAAAGTCTCCATGACCCTGGTCACCACAAGGTTCCCTGCTCTTGTCATCACAATGCTCCTTGACCCTTGTAATCACAGTGGTACATGGCCTTGTCACCACAATGTTCCATGGCCTCTGTCATCACCATGCTCCAGGGTCTTTCTCATCACAATGCTCTATGACCCCTGTCATCACTATGCTTGATGACCATTGTCATCACAATGCTCCAAGGCCCCTGTCATCACAATGCCTCATGGTCTTGTAATCACAATGCTCAATGACCCCTGTCATCACAATGCTCCATGCCTTTGTCATCACAATGCTCCATGGCCCCTGTAATCACAATGCTCCAGAACACTTGTCAGCATAATACTCCATTCCCGTGTCATCCCATTGCTCATTGACATTTGTCATCAAAATGTTCCTTGGCCTTTGGCATCACAGTGATCCATGATAACTTTAATCAAAATTCTACATGACCATTGTCATCACAATGCAAGGTGACCAATGTCATCACTATGCCCCAAGACACGTGTCATCACAATTCGCCTTGGCCCTTGTTATCTCAATGCTGTATGAACCGTGTCATCACTAGGTTTCAGGACACTTGTCATCAAAGAGATCCATGACAACATTCATCACAATGCCCCATGAACTCTGTTATCTCAATGCTCCATGGCCTTTGTATTCCCAATGTTCCATTGTCCCGATAATCGCATTGCTCCATGAACACTTTCATCACAATGCTCCTTGACCACTGTCACCGTAATGACCCATGACGTTTCTCATCATTGTGCTCCAAGGCCACTCTCATCAAAATGCTCCATGATCTGTGTCAGCCCAATATTGCATGACAGTTGTCATCACAATGCTCTATGATCCCTGTAATCACAATGATCCCTGCCAATAACATCACAATGTTCCATGTCTCCTGTAATCACAATGCTCCATGCCCTTGTCATCACAATGCTCCAGGTCTGTTTTCATCACCATGCTTCATGCCCGTGTCATCACAATGCTCCACGAATCTTGTCTTCACAATGCTCCATGGCCAATGTCATCACAATGCTCCATGACTCCTGTCAACACAATGCCTGATGACTCCTGTCATCACAATGCTAAATGGCACTTGTCATCACAATGCTCTATGACGCCTGTCATCACTATTCTCCATGTCACTTGTTATCACAATGCTCCATGGCCCCTGTAATCACAGTACTCCATGACCCCTTTCATCACAATGCCCAATGCCACCTCTTATCACAATTCTCCATGGCATTTGTCATCACGATGCTCCATGACACCTGTCATCACAATGCTCCATGACACTTGTCATCACAATGCTCGATGGCCCTTGTCATCACAATGTTCCTTGGTGCTTTTCATCGCAATGTTCCATGACAACTCTCATCAAAATACTCCAAGATTTGTTTCATCCCAATGCTCCATGGCCCTTGTCATTACAAATCCACATGATCCCTTTCATCACAATTGTCCATGGCAACTTACATAAAAATGCTCCATGCCCCTGTCATCACAATGCCCAAAGATATCTGTTTTTACAATGAT
This sequence comes from Balaenoptera physalus, assembly GCF_965194825.1. Taxonomy (NCBI): domain Eukaryota; kingdom Metazoa; phylum Chordata; class Mammalia; order Artiodactyla; family Balaenopteridae; genus Balaenoptera; species Balaenoptera physalus. Next base: position 287,801 of record NW_028126244.1, on the reverse strand, counting down.
CCATGACCCTTGTCATCACAAGGCTCCATGTCCCTTGTATTCACATTGCTCCGTGGCCCTTGTCATCACAATGCTCCATAGCGCTTTTCATCGCAATGCTCCATGACCGCTTTCAGCACAATGCCCCATGACCCCTGTCATCATGATGCTCAACTGCCCTTGTCATCACAAGTCTCCATGAAACATTTCCTCAAAATGCTCCAGTACGCCTTTCATCCAAATTCCCCGTGGCCACTGTTATCACAATTCTCCATGACCACTGTCATTATAATGGTCCATGACCCGTTTCATCTCAATGCTCCATGACACCTGTCACCACAGTGCTCCATGGCCTTTGTCATCACAATGTTCCATGTCCCCTATAATCAAAATGCTCCATGCCTTTTTCCTCACAATGCTCCAGAATTCTTGTCATCACAATGTTCCATGACCGTGGCATCACAAAGCTCCATGGCCCTTGTCATCACAATGCTCCAGAATTCTTGTCATCACAATGTTCCATGAACGTGTCATCACAATGCTACATGACCCTGGTCATCACAGTTCTCCCTGACCTTTGTCATCACAATGCTCTATGTCGCTTTTCATCACAATTCTCAATGACCACTTTAATCACTATGCTCGCTGACCATTTTCATCACATTTCTCTATTGTCATTACAATTCCCCATCGTCCCTTTCTTCACAATGCTCCATGATGCCTGTCATCACAATGCTCCACGTCTTCTGTTATCACAATGCTCCAGGACCAGTTTCATCACAATACTCCATCCCCCTTGTCATCACAGTGCACAATGAAACCTTTCATTACAATGCTGCATGACACTTGTCATCAAAATGCTCCATGGCCTTTATCGTCACAATGCTCCCAGGCACTTTTCATCACGATGTTCCATGAAAACTTTCATCACATTGCTCCATGACCATTGTCAGCACAATAGTCCATAGCCTTGTCAACACAATGCTGCATAATCCCTGTCATCACAATTCTCCATGACTGCTGTCATCACATAATCCAGGACAATTTTCATAACAATGCTTCATGCCCCCAGTCATCACAGTGCTCCATGATACATTTCATCACAATTCCTAGATGATCAATGTCATCACAATGCCCCATGACACCTGTCATCACAATTCGCTATGACCCTTGTCATCACAATACTCGATGAACTGTGTCATCACAGTGTTCCAGGACACATGTCATCACAATGATCCATGACTACTTTCATCACAATGATCCAATACACCTGTCATCACAATGCTCCATGGCCCCTGTTATCATATTGCTCCATGATCTCTTTGATCACAATGCTCCATGACCAGTGTCATCACCATGCCTCATGACGCCTGTCATCTCAATGCTCCATGGCCCCTTTCATCACAATGCTCCAGGAACCCAGTCATCACAGTGTTCCCTGCCCTTTTCATCGCAATGCTCCATGGGCCCTGTCATCACAATGCTCCATGCCCTTGTCATCAAAATGCTCCAGAACTCTTGTCATCATAATGCTCCATGCCAATGTCATCAAAATGCCCCATGACACTTGTCATCAAAATGCTCCATGGCCTTTGTCATCACAATGTTCCATGGCCCCTGTCATCACAATTCTCCATACCCTTGTCATCAAAATGCTCCAGAACTCTTGTCATCATAATTCTCCATGCCAATGTCATCAAAATGCCCCATGACACTTGTCATCACAATGCTCCATGGCCTTCGTCATCACAATGTTCCATGGCCCCTGTCATCACAGTGTTCCATGATAACGTTCATCACAATTCTAGATGACCACTGTCATCACAATGCCCCATGACACATGTCATCATAATTCGCCATGGTCCTTGTCATCACAATGCTCCATGAACCGTGTCATCACAAGGTTCCAGGACACTTGCCATCACAATGATCCATGATCACTTTCAGCACAATGCTCCATGAACCCTGTCGTCTCAATGCTCCATAGTCTTTGTATTCACAATGCTCCATGGCTCCTGTAATCACAGTGCTCCATGACCCCTTTCATCACAATGCTCCAAGACCGCTGTCATCACAATGCCCCATGACGCCTGCCTTCACAAATCTCCAAGGCCTCTCTTACCAAAATGCTCCATGATCCCTGTCAGCACAATATTCGATGGCACTTTTCATCACAATCCTCCATGACCCCTGTCATCACAAAGTTCTCTGCCCATATCATCACAATGCTCCTTGTCACCTTTCATCACAATGCTCCATGCCCTTTCATCACAATGCTCCAGAATTCTTGTCATCGCAATGTTCCTTGACCGTGTCATCACAATGCTCCATGAACCTTGTCATCACAAAGCTCCATGACCCCTGTCATCACAAGGATCCATGACCCTTGTCATCACAAAGCTCCATGACCCCTGTCATCACAATGATCCATGACGCTTGTCATCACAAAGCTCCATGACCACTGTCATCACAATGCTCCATGACCCTTGTCATCACAAAGCTCCATGACCCCTGTCATCACATTGATCCATGACTCCTTTCCTCACAGTGCTCCAGTACCCTTTTCATCACAATGCTCCATGCCATTGTCAGCACAATGCTCCTTGGACCCTGTCATCAAAATGCTCAATCCCCTTTTCATCACAATGCTCCAGATATCCTATCATTACAATGCTCCATGCCCGTGTCAAGACAATGCTCCATGACCCATGTCATCAAATTGCTTTATGAACCTTGTTATCAGAATAATCCATGACCCCTGTCATCAAAATGATCCATGACAGTTGTCATCACAATGCTGCATGATACCTTTCATCCCAACTCTCTGTGACCGCTGTCATCACAATGCTCCAGGACAATTTTCATCACAATGCTCCATGCCCCCTGTCATCACAGTGCCCCTTAACACCTGTAATCACAATGCTCCATGACCCTGTCATCACAATGCTACATGACCCCTGTCATCACATTGTTCCATGGCCTATGTATTCACAATGCTCCATGGACCCTGTAATCACACAGCTCCATGTTCCCTTTCAACACAATGGTCCATGAACCCTGTCATCACAACGTTCCATGAAAGTTGTCATCAAAAGTCTCCATGACCCTTGTCACCACAAGGTTCCCTGCTCTTGTCATCACAATGCTCCATGACCCTTGTAATCACAGTGGTACATGGCCTTGTCACCACAATGTTCCATGGCCTCTGTCATCACCATGCTCCAGAGTCTTTCTCATCACAATGCTCTATGACCCCTGTCATCACTATGCTTGATGACCATTGTCATCACAATGCTCCAAGGCCCCTGTCATCACAATGCCTCATGGTCTTGTAATCACAATGCTCAATGACCCCTGTCATCACAATGCTCCATGCCTTTGTCATCACAATGCTCCATGGCCCCTGTAATCACAATGCTCCAGAACACTTGTCAGCATAATACTCCATTCCCGTGTCATCCCATTGCTCAATGACATTTGTCATCAAAATGTTCCTTGGCCTTTGGCATCACAGTGATCCATGATAACTTTAATCAAAATTCTACATGACCATTGTCATCACAATGCAAGGTGACCAATGTCATCACAATGCCCCAAGACACGTGTCATCACAATTCCCCTTGGCCCTTGTTATCTCAATGCTGTATGAACCGTGTCATCACTAGGTTTCAGGACACTTGTCATCAAAGAGATCCATGACAACATTCATCACAATGCCCCATGAACTCTGTTATCTCAATGCTCCATGGCCTTTGTATTCCCAATGTTCCATTGTCCCGATAATCACATTGCTCCATGAACACTTTCATCACAATGCTCCTTGACCACTGTCACCGTAATGACCCATGACATTTCTCATCACTGTGCTCCAAGGCCACTCTCATCAAAATGCTCCATGATCTGTGTCAGCCCAATATTGCATGACATTTGTCATCACAATGCTCTATGATCCCTGTAATCACAACGATCCCTGCCAATAATATCACAATGTTCCATGTCTCCTGTAATCACAATGCTCCATGCCCTTGTCATCACAATGCTCCAGTTCTGTTTTCATCACCATGCTTCATGCCCGTGTCATCACAATGCTCCATGAATCTTGTCTTCACAATGCTCCATGGCCCATGTCATCACAATGCTCCGTGACTCCTGTCAACACAATGCCTGATGACTCCTGTCATCAAAATGCTAAATGGCACTTGTCATCACAATGCTCTATGATGCCTGTCATCACTATTCTCCATGTCACTTGTTATCACAATGCTCCATGGCCCCTGTAATCACAGTACTCCATGACCCCTTTCATCACAATGCCCAATGCCACCTCTTGTCACAATTCTCCATGGCATTTGTCATCACGATGCTCCATGACACCTGTCATCACAATGCTCCATGACACTTGTCATCACAATGCTCGATGGCCCTTGTCATCACAATGTTCCTTGGTGCTTTTCATCGCAATGTTCCATGACAACTCTCATCAAAATACTCCAAGATTTGTTTCATCCCAATGCTCCATGGCCCTTGTCATTACAAATCCACATGATCCCTTTCATCACAATTGTCCATGGCAACTTACATAAAAATGCTCCATGCCCCTGTCATCACAATGCCCAAAGATATCTGTTTTTACAATGATCCATGACCCTTGTCATCACAAGGCTCCATGTCCCTTGTATTCATATTGCTCCATGGCCCTTGTCATCACAATGCTCCATAGCGCTTTTCATCGCAATGCTCCATGACCGCTTTCAGCACAATGCCCCATGACACCTGTCATCATGATGCTCAACTGCCCTTGTCATCACAAGTCTCCATGAAACATTTCCTCAAAATGCTCCAGTACGCTTTTCATCCAAATTCCCCGTGGCCACTGTCATCACAATTCTCCATGACCACTGTCATCATAATGGTCCATGACCCGTGTCATCTCAATGCTCCATGACACCTGTCACCACAGTGCTCCATGGCCTTTTTCATCACAATGTTCCATGCCCCCTATAATCAAAATGCTCCATGCCTTTTTCCTCACAATGCTCCAGGATTCTTGTCATCACAATGTTCCATGACCGTGGCATCGCAATGCTCCATGGCCCTTGTCATCACAATGCTCCAGAATTCTTGTCATCACAATGTTCCATGACCGTGTCATCACAATGCTACATGACCCTGGTCATCACAGTTCTCCCTGACCTTTGTCATCACAATGCTCTATGTCGCTTTTCATCACAGTTCTCAATGACCACTTTAATCACTATGCTCGCTGACCATTTTCATCACATTTCTCTATTGTCATTACAATTCCCCATCGTCCCTTTCTTCACAATGCTCCATGATGCCTGTCATCACAATGCTCCACGGCTTCTGTTATCACAATGCTCCAGGACCAGTTTCATCACAATACTCCATCCCCCTTGTCATCACAGTGCACAATGAAACCTTTCATTACAATGCTCCATGACACTTGTCATCACAATGCTCCATGGCCTTTATCGTCACAATGCTCCCAGGCACTTTTCATCACGATGTTCTATGAAAACTTTCATCACATTGCTCCATGACCATTGTCATCACAATAGTCCATAGCCTTGTCAACACAATGCTGCATAATCCCTGTCATCACAATTCTCCATGACTGCTGTCATCACATAATCCAGGACAATTTTCATAACAATGCTTCATGCCCCCAGTCATCACAGTGCTCCATGATACATTTCATCACAATTCCTAGATGATCAATGTCATCACAATGCCCCATGACACCTGTCATCACAATTCGCTATGACCCTTGTCATCACAATACTCGATGAACTGTGTCATCACAGTGTTCCAGGACACATGTCATCCCAATGATCCATGACTACTTTCATCACAATGCTCCAATACACCTGTCATCACAATGCTCCATGGCCCCTGTTATCATATTGCTCCATGATCTCTTTGATCACAATGCTCCATGACCAGTGTCATCACCATGCCTCATGACGCCTGTCATCTCAATGCTCCATGGCCCCTTTCATCACAATGCTCCATGAACCCAGTCATCACAGTGTTCCCTGCCCTTTTCATCGAAATGCTCCATGGGCCCTGTCATCACAATGCTCCATGCCCTTGTCATCAAAATGCTCCAGAACTCTTGTCATCATAATGCTCCATGCCAATGTCATCAAAATGCCCCATGACACTTGTCATCAAAATGCTCCATGGCCTTTGTCATCACAATGTTCCATGGCCCCTGTCATCACAATTCTCCATGCCCTTGTCATCAAAATGCTCCAGAACTCTTGTCATCATAATGCTCCATGCCAATGTCATCAAAATGCCCCATGACACTTGTCATCACAATTCTCCATGGCCTTCGTCATCACAATGTTCCATGGCCCCTGTCATCACAGTGCTCCATGATAACGTTCATCACAATTCTAGATGACCACTGTCATCACAATGACCCATGACAGATATCATCACAATTCGCCATGGTCCTTGTCATCACAATGCTCCATGAACCGTGTCATCACAAGGTTCCAGGACACTTGCCATCACAATGATCCATGATCACTTTCAGCACAATGCTCCATGAAACCTGTCATCTCAATGCTCCATAGTCTTTGTATTCACAATGCTCCATGGCTCCTGTAATCACAGTGCTCCATGACCCCTTTCATCACAATGCTCCAAGACCGCTCTCATCACAATGCCCCATGACGCCTGCCTTCACAAATCTCCAAGGCCTCTCTTACCAAAATGCTCCATGATCCCTGTCAGCACAATATTCGATGGCACTTTTCATCACAATCCCCCATGACCCCTGTCATCACAAAGTTCTCTACTCATATCATCACAATGCTCCTTGTCACCTTTAATCACAATGCTCCATGCCCTTTCATCACAATGCTCCAGAATTCTTGTCATCGCAATGTTCCTTGACCGTGTCATCACAATGCTCCATGAACCTTGTCATCACAAAGCTCCATGACCCCTGTCATCACACTGATCCATGACCATTGTCATCACAAAGCTCCATGACCCCTGTCATCACAATGATCCATGACGCTTGTCATCACAAAGCTCCATGACCACTGTCATCACAATGCTCCATGACCCTTGTCATCACAAAGCTCCATGACCCCTGTCATCACATTGATCCATGACTCCTTTCCTCACAGTGCTCCAGTACCCTTTTCATCACAATGCTCCATGCCATTGTCAGCACAATGCGCCTTGGACCCTGTCATCAAAATGCCCCATCCCCTTTTCATCACAATGCTCCAGATATCCTATCATTACAATGCTCCATGCCCGTGTCAACATAATGCTCCATGACCCATGTCATCAAAATGCTTTATGAACTTTGTTATCAGAATATTCCATGACCCCTGTCATCAAAATGATCCATGACAGTTGTCATCACAATGCTGCATGATACCTTTCATCCCAATTCTCTGTGACCGCTGTCATCACAATGCTCCAGGACAATTTTCATCACAATGCTCCATGCCCCCTGTCATCACAGTGCCCCTTAACTCCTGTAATCACAATGCTCCATGACCCTGTCATCACAATGCTACATGACCCCTGTCATCACATTGTTCCATGGCCTATGTATTCACAATGCTCCATGGACCCTGTAATCACACTGCTCCATGTTCCCTTTCAACACAATGGTCCATGAACCCTGTCATCACAACGTTCCATGAAAGTTGTCATCAAAAGTCTCCATGACCCTGGTCACCACAAGGTTCCCTGCTCTTGTCATCACAATGCTCCATGACCCTTGTAATCACAGTGGTACATGGCCTTGTCACCACAATGTTCCATGGCCTCTGTCATCACCATGCTCCATGGTCTTTCTCATCACAATGCTCTATGACCCCTGTCATCACTATGCTTGATGACCATTGTCATCACAATGCTCCAAGGCCCCTGTCATCACAATGCCTCATGGTCTTGTAATCACAATGTTCAATGACCCCTATCATCACAATGCTCCATGCCTTTGTCATCACAATGCTCCATGGCCCCTGTAATCACAATGCTCCAGAACACTTGTCAGCATAATACTCCATTGCCGTGTCATCCCATTGCTCAATGACATTTGTCATCAAAATGTTCCTTGGCCTTTGGCATCACAGTGATCCATGATAACTTTAATCAAAATTCTACATGACCATTGTCATCACAATGCAAGGTGACCAATGTCATCACAATGCCCCAAGACACGTGTCATCACAATTCGCCTTGGCCCTTGTTATCTCAATGCTGTATGAACCATGTCATCACTAGGTTTCAGGACACTTGTCATCAAAGAGATCCATGACAACATTCATCACAATGCCCCATGAACTCTGTTATCTCAATGCTCCATGGCCTTTGTATTCCCAATGTTCCATTGTCCCGATAATCACATTGCTCCATGAACACTTTCATCACAATGCTCCTTGACCACTGTCACCGTAATGACCCATGACGTTTCTCATCACTGTGCTCCAAGGCCACTCTCATCAAAATGCTCCATGATCTGTGTCAGCCCAATATTGCATGACAGTTGTCATCACAAGGCTCTATGATCCCTGTAATCACAATGATCCCTGCCAATAACATCACAATGTTCCATGTCTCCTGTAATCACAATGCTCCATGCCCTTGTCATCACAATTATCCAGGTCTGTTTTCATCACCATGCTTCATGCCCGTGTCATCACAATGCTCCATGAATCTTGTCTTCACAATGCTCCATGGCCCATGTCATCACAATGCTCCGTGACTCCTGTCAACACATTGCCTGATGACTCCTGTCATCAAAATGCTAAATGGCACTTGTCATCACAATGCTCTATGACGCCTGTCATCACTATTCTCCATGTCACTTGTTATCACAATGCTCCATGGCCCCTGTAATCACAGTACTCCATGACCCCCTTCATCACAATGCCCAATGCCACCTCTTATCACAATTCTCCATGGCATTTGTCATCACGATGCTCCATGACACCTGTCATCACAATGCTCCATGACACTTGTCATCACAATGCTCGATGGCCCTTGTCATCACAATGTTCCTTGGTGCTTTTCATCGCAATGTTCCATGACAACTCTCAACAAAATACTCCAAGATTTGTTTCATCCCAATGCTCCATGGCCCTTGTCATTACAAATCCACATGATCCCTTTCATCACAATTGTCCATGGCAACTTACATAAAAATGCTCCATGCCCCTGTCATCACAATGCCCAAAGATATCTGTTTTTACATTGCTCCATGGCCCTTGTCATCACAATGCTCCATAGCGCTTTTCATCGCAATGCTCCATGACCGCTTTCAGTACAATGCCCAATGACCCCTGTCATCATGATGCTCAACTGCCCTTGTCATCACAAGTCTCCATGAAACATTTCCTCAAAATGCTCCAGTACGCCTTTCATCCAAATTCCCCGTGGCCACTGTCATCACAATTCTCCATGACGACTGTCATCATAATGGTCCATGACCCGTTTCATCTCAATGCTCCATGACACCCATCACCACAGTGCTCCATGGCCTTTGTCATCACAATGTTCCATGTCCCCTATAATCAAAATGCTCCATGCCTTTTTCCTCACAATGCTCCAGAATTCTTGTCATCACAATGTTCCATGACCGTGTCATCACAATGCTACATGACCCTGGTCATCACAGTTCTCCCTGACCTTTGTCATCACAATGCTCTATGTCGCTTTTCATCACAATTCTCAATGACCACTTTAATCACTATGCTCGCTGACCATTTACATCACATTTCTCTATTGTCATTACAATTCCCCATCGTCCCTTTCTTCGCAATGCTCCATGATGCCTGTCATCACAATGCTCCACGGCTTCTGTTATCACAATGCTCCAGGACCAGTTTCATCACAATACTCCATCCCCCTTGTCATCACAGTGCACAATGAAACCTTTCATTACAATGCTCCATGACACTTGTCATCACAATGCTCCATGGCCTTTATCGTCACAATGCTCCCAGGCACTTTTCATCACGATGTTCCATGAAAACTTTCATCACATTGCTCCATGACCATTGTCAGCACAATAGTCCATACCCTTGTCAACACAATGCTGCATAATCCCTGTCATCACAATTCTCCATGACTGCTGTCATCACAAAATCCAGGACAATTTTCATAACAATGCTTCATGCCCCCAGTCATCACAGTGCTCCATGATACATTTCATCACAATTCCTAGATGATCAATGTCATCACAATGCCCCATGACACCTGTCATCACAATTCGCTATGACCCTTGTCATCACAATACTCGATGAACTGTGTCATCACAGTGTTCCAGGACACATGTCATCACAATGATCCATGACTACTTCCATCAAAATGCTCCAATACACCTGTCATCACAATGCTCCATGGCCCCTGTTATCATATTTCTCCATGATCTCTTTGATCACAATGCTCCATGACCAGTGTCATCACCATGCCTCATGACGCCTGTCATCTCAATGCTCCATGGCCCCTTTCATCACAATGCTCCATGAACCCAGTCATCACAGTTTTTCCTGCCCTTTTCATCGCAATGCTCCATGGGCCCTGTCAGGACAATGCTCCATGCCCTTGTCATCAAAACGCTCCAGAACTCTTGTCATCATACTGCTCCATGCCAATGTCATCAAAATGCCCCATGACACTTGTCATCACAATGCTCCATGGCCTTTGTCATCACAATGTTCCATGGCCCCTGTCATCACAATTCTCCATGCCCTTGTCATCAAAACGCTCCAGAACTCTTGTCATCATACTGCTCCATGCCAATGTCATCAAAATGCCCCATGACACTTGTCATCACAATGCTCCATGGCCTTTGTCATCACAATGTTCCATGGCCCCTGTCATCACAGTGCTCCATGATAACTTTCATCACAACTCTAGATGACCACTGTCATCACAATGCCCCATGACAGATGTCATCACAATTCGCCATGGTCCTTGTCATCACAATGCTCCATGAACCGTGTCATCACAAGGTTCCAGGACACTTGTCATCACAATGATCCATGATCACTTTCATCACAATGCTCCATGAACCCTGTCGTCTCAATGCTCCATAGTCTTTGTATTCACAGTGCTCCATGGCTCCTGTAATCACAGTGCTCCATGACACCTTTCATCACAATGCTCCAAGACCGCTGTCATCACAATGCCCCATGATGCCTGCCTTCACAAATCTCCAAGGCCTCTCTTACCAAAATGCTCCATGATCCCTGTCAGCACAATATTCGATGGCACTTTTCATCACAATGCTCCATGACCCCTGTCATCACAAAGTTCTCTGCCCATATCATCACAATGCTCCTTGTCACCTTTAATCACAATGCTCCATGCCCTTTCATCACAATGCTCCAGAATTCTTGTCATCGCAATGTTCCTTGACCGTGTCATCACAATGCTACATGAACCTTGTCATCACAAAGCTCCATGACCCCTGTCATCACAATGATCCATGACCCTTGTCATCACAAAGCTCCATGACCCCTGTCATCACAATGATCCATGACGCTTGTCATCACAAAGCTCCATGACAACTGTCATCACAATGCTCCATGACCGTTGTCATCACAAAGATCCATGACCCCTGTCATCACATTGATCCATGACTCCTTTCCTCACAGTGCTCCAGTACCCTTTTCATCACAATGCTCCATGCCATTGTCAGCACAATGCTCCTTGGACCCTGTCATCAAAATGCTCCATCCCCTTTTCATCACAATGCTCCAGATATCCTATCATTACAATGCTCCATGCCCGTGTCAAGACAATGCCCCATGACCCATGTCATCAAATTGCTTTATGAACCTTGTTATCAGAATAATCCATGACCCCTGTCATCAAAATGATCCATGACAGTTGTCATCACAATGCTGCATGATACCTTTCATCCCAACTCTCTGTGACCGCTGTCATCACAATGCTCCAGGACAATTTTCATCACAATGCTCCATGCCCCCTGTCATCACAGTGCCCCTTAACACCTGTAATCACAATGCTCCATGACCCTGTCATCACAGTGCTACATGACCCCTGTCATCACATTGTTCCATGGCCTATGTATTCACAATGCTCCATGGACCCTGTAATCACACTGCTCCATGTTCCCTTTCAACACAATGGTCCATGAACCCTGTCATCACAACGTTCCATGAAAGTTGTCATCAAAAGTCTCCATGACCCTGGTCACCACAAGGTTCCCTGCTCTTGTCATCACAATGCTCCATGACCCTTGTAATCACAGTGGTACATAGCCTTGTCACCACAATGTTCCATGGCCTCTGTCATCACCATGCTCCATGGTCTTTCTCATCACAATGCTCTATGACCCCTGTCATCACTATGCTTGATGACCATTGTCATCACAATGCTCCAAGGCCCCTGTCATCACAATGCCTCATGGTCTTGTAATCACAATGCTCAATGACCCCTGTCATCACAATGCTCCATGCCTTTGTCATCACAATGCTCCATGGCCCCTGTAATCACAATGCTCCAGAACACTTGTCAGCATAATACTCCATTCCCGTGTCATCCCATTGCTCAATGACATTTGTCATCAAAATGTTCCTTGGCCTTAGGCATCACAGTGATCCATGATAACTTTAATCAAAATTCTACATGACCATTGTCATCACAATGCAAGGTGACCAATGTCATCACAATGCCCCAAGACACGTGTCATCACAATTCGCCTTGGCCCTTGTTATCTCAATGCTGTATGAACCGTGTCATCACTAGGTTTCAGGACACTTGTCATCAAAGAGATCCATGACAACATTCATCACAATGCCCCATGAACTCTGTTATCTCAATGCTCCATGGCCTTTGTATTCCCAATGTTCCATTGTCCCGATAATCGCATTGCTCCATGAACACTTTCATCACAATGCTCCTTGACCACTGTCACCGTAATGACCCATGACATTTCTCATCACTGTGCTCCAAGGCCACTCTCATCAAAATGCTCCATGATCTGTGTCAGCCCAATATTGCATGACATTTGTCATCACAATGCTCTATGATCCCTGTAATCACAACGATCCCTGCCAATAATATCACAATGTTCCATGTCTCCTGTAATCACAATGCTCCATGCCCTTGTCATCACAATGCTCCAGTTCTGTTTTCATCACCATGCTTCATGCCCGTGTCATCACAATGCTCCATGAATCTTGTCTTCACAATGCTCCATGGCCCATGTCATCACAATGCTCCGTGACTCCTGTCAACACAATGCCTGATGACTCCTGTCATCAAAATGCTAAATGGCACTTGTCATCACAATGCTCTATGATGCCTGTCATCACTATTCTCCATGTCACTTGTTATCACAATGCTCCATGGCCCCTGTAATCACAGTACTCCATGACCCCTTTCATCACAATGCCCAATGCCACCTCTTGTCACAATTCTCCATGGCATTTGTCATCACGATGCTCCATGACACCTGTCATCACAATGCTCCATGACACTTGTCATCACAATGCTCGATGGCCCTTGTCATCACAATGTTCCTTGGTGCTTTTCATCGCAATGTTCCATGACAACTCTCATCAAAATACTCCAAGATTTGTTTCATCCCAATGCTCCATGGCCCTTGTCATTACAAATCCACATGATCCCTTTCATCACAATTGTCCATGGCAACTTACATAAAAATGCTCCATGCCCCTGTCATCACAATGCCCAAAGATATCTGTTTTTACAATGATCCATGACCCTTGTCATCACAAGGCTCCATGTCCCTTGTATTCATATTGCTCCATGGCCCTTGTCATCACAATGCTCCATAGCGCTTTTCATCGCAATGCTCCATGACCGCTTTCAGCACAATGCCCCATGACACCTGTCATCATGATGCTCAACTGCCCTTGTCATCACAAGTCTCCATGAAACATTTCCTCAAAATGCTCCAGTACGCTTTTCATCCAAATTCCCCGTGGCCACTGTCATCACAATTCTCCATGACCACTGTCATCATAATGGTCCATGACCCGTTTCATCTCAATGCTCCATGACACCTGTCACCACAGTGCTCCATGGCCTTTTTCATCACAATGTTCCATGCCCCCTATAATCAAAATGCTCCATGCCTTTTTCCTCACAATGCTCCAGGATTCTTGTCATCACAATGTTCCATGACCGTGGCATCGCAATGCTCCATGGCCCTTGTCATCACAATGCTCCAGAATTCTTGTCATCACAATGTTCCATGACCGTGTCATCACAATGCTACATGACCCTGGTCATCACAGTTCTCCCTGACCTTTGTCATCACAATGCTCTATGTCGCTTTTCATCACAGTTCTCAATGACCACTTTAATCACTATGCTCGCTGACCATTTTCATCACATTTCTCTATTGTCATTACAATTCCCCATCGTCCCTTTCTTCACAATGCTCCATGATGCCTGTCATCACAATGCTCCACGGCTTCTGTTATCACAATGCTCCAGGACCAGTTTCATCACAATACTCCATCCCCCTTGTCATCACAGTGCACAATGAAACCTTTCATTACAATGCTCCATGACACTTGTCATCACAATGCTCCATGGCCTTTATCGTCACAATGCTCCCAGGCACTTTTCATCACGATGTTCTATGAAAACTTTCATCACATTGCTCCATGACCATTGTCATCACAATAGTCCATAGCCTTGTCAACACAATGCTGCATAATCCCTGTCATCACAATTCTCCATGACTGCTGTCATCACATAATCCAGGACAATTTTCATAACAATGCTTCATGCCCCCAGTCATCACAGTGCTCCATGATACATTTCATCACAATTCCTAGATGATCAATGTCATCACAATGCCCCATGACACCTGTCATCACAATTCGCTATGACCCTTGTCATCACAATACTCGATGAACTGTGTCATCACAGTGTTCCAGGACACATGTCATCCCAATGATCCATGACTACTTTCATCACAATGCTCCAATACACCTGTCATCACAATGCTCCATGGCCCCTGTTATCATATTGCTCCATGATCTCTTTGATCACAATGCTCCATGACCAGTGTCATCACCATGCCTCATGACGCCTGTCATCTCAATGCTCCATGGCCCCTTTCATCACAATGCTCCATGAACCCAGTCATCACAGTGTTCCCTGCCCTTTTCATCGAAATGCTCCATGGGCCCTGTCATCACAATGCTCCATGCCCTTGTCATCAAAATGCTCCAGAACTCTTGTCATCATAATGCTCCATGCCAATGTCATCAAAATGCCCCATGACACTTGTCATCAAAATGCTCCATGGCCTTTGTCATCACAATGTTCCATGGCCCCTGTCATCACAATTCTCCATGCCCTTGTCATCAAAATGCTCCAGAACTCTTGTCATCATAATGCTCCATGCCAATGTCATCAAAATGCCCCATGACACTTGTCATCACAATTCTCCATGGCCTTCGTCATCACAATGTTCCATGGCCCCTGTCATCACAGTGCTCCATGATAACGTTCATCACAATTCTAGATGACCACTGTCATCACAATGACCCATGACAGATATCATCACAATTCGCCATGGTCCTTGTCATCACAATGCTCCATGAACCGTGTCATCACAAGGTTCCAGGACACTTGCCATCACAATGATCCATGATCACTTTCAGCACAATGCTCCATGAAACCTGTCATCTCAATGCTCCATAGTCTTTGTATTCACAATGCTCCATGGCTCCTGTAATCACAGTGCTCCATGACCCCTTTCATCACAATGCTCCAAGACCGCTCTCATCACAATGCCCCATGACGCCTGCCTTCACAAATCTCCAAGGCCTCTCTTACCAAAATGCTCCATGATCCCTGTCAGCACAATATTCGATGGCACTTTTCATCACAATCCCCCATGACCCCTGTCATCACAAAGTTCTCTACTCATATCATCACAATGCTCCTTGTCACCTTTAATCACAATGCTCCATGCCCTTTCATCACAATGCTCCAGAATTCTTGTCATCGCAATGTTCCTTGACCGTGTCATCACAATGCTCCATGAACCTTGTCATCACAAAGCTCCATGACCCCTGTCATCACACTGATCCATGACCATTGTCATCACAAAGCTCCATGACCCCTGTCATCACAATGATCCATGACGCTTGTCATCACAAAGCTCCATGACCACTGTCATCACAATGCTCCATGACCCTTGTCATCACAAAGCTCCATGACCCCTGTCATCACATTGATCCATGACTCCTTTCCTCACAGTGCTCCAGTACCCTTTTCATCACAATGCTCCATGCCATTGTCAGCACAATGCGCCTTGGACCCTGTCATCAAAATGCCCCATCCCCTTTTCATCACAATGCTCCAGATATCCTATCATTACAATGCTCCATGCCCGTGTCAACATAATGCTCCATGACCCATGTCATCAAAATGCTTTATGAACTTTGTTATCAGAATATTCCATGACCCCTGTCATCAAAATGATCCATGACAGTTGTCATCACAATGCTGCATGATACCTTTCATCCCAATTCTCTGTGACCGCTGTCATCACAATGCTCCAGGACAATTTTCATCACAATGCTCCATGCCCCCTGTCATCACAGTGCCCCTTAACACCTGTAATCACAATGCTCCATGACCCTGTCATCACAATGCTACATGACCCCTGTCATCACATTGTTCCATGGCCTATGTATTCACAATGCTCCATGGACCCTGTAATCACACTGCTCCATGTTCCCTTTCAACACAATGGTCCATGAACCCTGTCATCACAACGTTCCATGAAAGTTGTCATCAAAAGTCTCCATGACCCTGGTCACCACAAGGTTCCCTGCTCTTGTCATCACAATGCTCCATGACCCTTGTAATCACAGTGGTACATGGCCTTGTCACCACAATGTTCCATGGCCTCTGTCATCACCATGCTCCATGGTCTTTCTCATCACAATGCTCTATGACCCCTGTCATCACTATGCTTGATGACCATTGTCATCACAATGCTCCAAGGCCCCTGTCATCACAATGCCTCATGGTCTTGTAATCACAATGTTCAATGACCCCTATCATCACAATGCTCCATGCCTTTGTCATCACAATGCTCCATGGCCCCTGTAATCACAATGCTCCAGAACACTTGTCAGCATAATACTCCATTGCCGTGTCATCCCATTGCTCAATGACATTTGTCATCAAAATGTTCCTTGGCCTTTGGCATCACAGTGATCCATGATAACTTTAATCAAAATTCTACATGACCATTGTCATCACAATGCAAGGTGACCAATGTCATCACAATGCCCCAAGACACGTGTCATCACAATTCGCCTTGGCCCTTGTTATCTCAATGCTGTATGAACCATGTCATCACTAGGTTTCAGGACACTTGTCATCAAAGAGATCCATGACAACATTCATCACAATGCCCCATGAACTCTGTTATCTCAATGCTCCATGGCCTTTGTATTCCCAATGTTCCATTGTCCCGATAATCACATTGCTCCATGAACACTTTCATCACAATGCTCCTTGACCACTGTCACCGTAATGACCCATGACGTTTCTCATCACTGTGCTCCAAGGCCACTCTCATCAAAATGCTCCATGATCTGTGTCAGCCCAATATTGCATGACAGTTGTCATCACAAGGCTCTATGATCCCTGTAATCACAATGATCCCTGCCAATAACATCACAATGTTCCATGTCTCCTGTAATCACAATGCTCCATGCCCTTGTCATCACAATTATCCAGGTCTGTTTTCATCACCATGCTTCATGCCCGTGTCATCACAATGCTCCATGAATCTTGTCTTCACAATGCTCCATGGCCCATGTCATCACAATGCTCCGTGACTCCTGTCAACACATTGCCTGATGACTCCTGTCATCAAAATGCTAAATGGCACTTGTCATCACAATGCTCTATGACGCCTGTCATCACTATTCTCCATGTCACTTGTTATCACAATGCTCCATGGCCCCTGTAATCACAGTACTCCATGACCCCCTTCATCACAATGCCCAATGCCACCTCTTATCACAATTCTCCATGGCATTTGTCATCACGATGCTCCATGACACCTGTCATCACAATGCTCCATGACACTTGTCATCACAATGCTCGATGGCCCTTGTCATCACAATGTTCCTTGGTGCTTTTCATCGCAATGTTCCATGACAACTCTCAACAAAATACTCCAAGATTTGTTTCATCCCAATGCTCCATGGCCCTTGTCATTACAAATCCACATGATCCCTTTCATCACAATTGTCCATGGCAACTTACATAAAAATGCTCCATGCCCCTGTCATCACAATGCCCAAAGATATCTGTTTTTACATTGCTCCATGGCCCTTGTCATCACAATGCTCCATAGCGCTTTTCATCGCAATGCTCCATGACCGCTTTCAGTACAATGCCCCATGACCCCTGTCATCATGATGCTCAACTGCCCTTGTCATCACAAGTCTCCATGAAACATTTCCTCAAAATGCTCCAGTACGCCTTTCATCCAAATTCCCCGTGGCCACTGTCATCACAATTCTCCATGACGACTGTCATCATAATGGTCCATGACCCGTTTCATCTCAATGCTCCATGACACCCATCACCACAGTGCTCCATGGCCTTTGTCATCACAATGTTCCATGTCCCCTATAATCAAAATGCTCCATGCCTTTTTCCTCACAATGCTCCAGAATTCTTGTCATCACAATGTTCCATGACCGTGTCATCACAATGCTACATGACCCTGGTCATCACAGTTCTCCCTGACCTTTGTCATCACAATGCTCTATGTCGCTTTTCATCACAATTCTCAATGACCACTTTAATCACTATGCTCGCTGACCATTTACATCACATTTCTCTATTGTCATTACAATTCCCCATCGTCCCTTTCTTCGCAATGCTCCATGATGCCTGTCATCACAATGCTCCACGGCTTCTGTTATCACAATGCTCCAGGACCAGTTTCATCACAATACTCCATCCCCCTTGTCATCACAGTGCACAATGAAACCTTTCATTACAATGCTCCATGACACTTGTCATCACAATGCTCCATGGCCTTTATCGTCACAATGCTCCCAGGCACTTTTCATCACGATGTTCCATGAAAACTTTCATCACATTGCTCCATGACCATTGTCAGCACAATAGTCCATACCCTTGTCAACACAATGCTGCATAATCCCTGTCATCACAATTCTCCATGACTGCTGTCATCACAAAATCCAGGACAATTTTCATAACAATGCTTCATGCCCCCAGTCATCACAGTGCTCCATGATACATTTCAGCACAATTCCTAGATGATCAATGTCATCACAATGCCCCATGACACCTGTCATCACAATTCGCTATGACCCTTGTCATCACAATACTCGATGAACTGTGTCATCACAGTGTTCCAGGACACATGTCATCACAATGATCCATGACTACTTCCATCAAAATGCTCCAATACACCTGTCATCACAATGCTCCATGGCCCCTGTTATCATATTTCTCCATGATCTCTTTGATCACAATGCTCCATGACCAGTGTCATCACCATGCCTCATGACGCCTGTCATCTCAATGCTCCATGGCCCCTTTCATCACAATGCTCCATGAACCCAGTCATCACAGTTTTTCCTGCCCTTTTCATCGCAATGCTCCATGGGCCCTGTCAGGACAATGCTCCATGCCCTTGTCATCAAAACGCTCCAGAACTCTTGTCATCATACTGCTCCATGCCAATGTCATCAAAATGCCCCATGACACTTGTCATCACAATGCTCCATGGCCTTTGTCATCACAATGTTCCATGGCCCCTGTCATCACAATTCTCCATGCCCTTGTCATCAAAACGCTCCAGAACTCTTGTCATCATACTGCTCCATGCCAATGTCATCAAAATGCCCCATGACACTTGTCATCACAATGCTCCATGGCCTTTGTCATCACAATGTTCCATGGCCCCTGTCATCACAGTGCTCCATGATAACTTTCATCACAACTCTAGATGACCACTGTCATCACAATGCCCCATGACAGATGTCATCACAATTCGCCATGGTCCTTGTCATCACAATGCTCCATGAACCGTGTCATCACAAGGTTCCAGGACACTTGTCATCACAATGATCCATGATCACTTTCATCACAATGCTCCATGAACCCTGTCGTCTCAATGCTCCATAGTCTTTGTATTCACAGTGCTCCATGGCTCCTGTAATCACAGTGCTCCATGACACCTTTCATCACAATGCTCCAAGACCGCTGTCATCACAATGCCCCATGATGCCTGCCTTCACAAATCTCCAAGGCCTCTCTTACCAAAATGCTCCATGATCCCTGTCAGCACAATATTCGATGGCACTTTTCATCACAATGCTCCATGACCCCTGTCATCACAAAGTTCTCTGCCCATATCATCACAATGCTCCTTGTCACCTTTAATCACAATGCTCCATGCCCTTTCATCACAATGCTCCAGAATTCTTGTCATCGCAATGTTCCTTGACCGTGTCATCACAATGCTACATGAACCTTGTCATCACAAAGCTCCATGACCCCTGTCATCACAATGATCCATGACCCTTGTCATCACAAAGCTCCATGACCCCTGTCATCACAATGATCCATGACGCTTGTCATCACAAAGCTCCATGACAACTGTCATCACAATGCTCCATGACCGTTGTCATCACAAAGATCCATGACCCCTGTCATCACATTGATCCATGACTCCTTTCCTCACAGTGCTCCAGTACCCTTTTCATCACAATGCTCCATGCCATTGTCAGCACAATGCTCCTTGGACCCTGTCATCAAAATGCTCCATCCCCTTTTCATCACAATGCTCCAGATATCCTATCATTACAATGCTCCATGCCCGTGTCAAGACAATGCCCCATGACCCATGTCATCAAATTGCTTTATGAACCTTGTTATCAGAATAATCCATGACCCCTGTCATCAAAATGATCCATGACAGTTGTCATCACAATGCTGCATGATACCTTTCATCCCAACTCTCTGTGACCGCTGTCATCACAATGCTCCAGGACAATTTTCATCACAATGCTCCATGCCCCCTGTCATCACAGTGCCCCTTAACACCTGTAATCACAATGCTCCATGACCCTGTCATCACAGTGCTACATGACCCCTGTCATCACATTGTTCCATGGCCTATGTATTCACAATGCTCCATGGACCCTGTAATCACACTGCTCCATGTTCCCTTTCAACACAATGGTCCATGAACCCTGTCATCACAACGTTCCATGAAAGTTGTCATCAAAAGTCTCCATGACCCTGGTCACCACAAGGTTCCCTGCTCTTGTCATCACAATGCTCCATGACCCTTGTAATCACAGTGGTACATAGCCTTGTCACCACAATGTTCCATGGCCTCTGTCATCACCATGCTCCATGGTCTTTCTCATCACAATGCTCTATGACCCCTGTCATCACTATGCTTGATGACCATTGTCATCACAATGCTCCAAGGCCCCTGTCATCACAATGCCTCATGGTCTTGTAATCACAATGCTCAATGACCCCTGTCATCACAATGCTCCATGCCTTTGTCATCACAATGCTCCATGGCCCCTGTAATCACAATGCTCCAGAACACTTGTCAGCATAATACTCCATTCCCGTGTCATCCCATTGCTCAATGACATTTGTCATCAAAATGTTCCTTGGCCTTTGGCATCACAGTGATCCATGATAACTTTAATCAAAATTCTACATGACCATTGTCATCACAATGCAAGGTGACCAATGTCATCACAATGCCCCAAGACACGTGTCATCACAATTCGCCTTGGCCCTTGTTATCTCAATGCTGTATGAACCGTGTCATCACTAGGTTTCAGGACACTTGTCATCAAAGAGATCCATGACAACATTCATCACAATGCCCCATGAACTCTGTTATCTCAATGCTCCATGGCCTTTGTATTCCCAATGTTCCATTGTCCCGATAATCGCATTGCTCCATGAACACTTTCATCACAATGCTCCTTGACCACTGTCACCGTAATGACCCATGACGTTTCTCATCACTGTGCTCCAAGGCCACTCTCATCAAAATGCTCCATGATCTGTGTCAGCCCAATATTGCATGACAGTTGTCATCTCAATGCTCTATGATCCCTGTAATCACAATGATCCCTGCCAATAACATCACAATGTTCCATGTCTCCTGTAATCACAATGCTCCATGCCCTTGTCATCACAATGCTCCAGGTCTGTTTTCATCACCATGCTTCATGCCCGTGTCATCACAATGCTCCACGAATCTTGTCTTCACAATGCTCCATGGCCCATGTCATCACAATGCTCCGTGACTCCTGTCAACACAATGCCTGATGACTCCTGTCATCAAAATGCTAAATGGCACTTGTCATCACAATGCTCTATGACGCCTGTCATCACTATTCTCCATGTCACTTGTTATCACAATGCTCCATGGCCCCTGTAATCACAGTACTCCATGACCCCTTTCATCACAATGCCCAATGCCACCTCTTATCACAATTCTCCATGGCATTTGTCATCACGATGCTCCATGACACCTGTCATCACAATGCTCCATGACACTTGTCATCACAATGCTCGATGGCCCTTGTCATCACAATGTTCCTTGGTGCTTTTCATCGCAATGTTCCATGACAACTCTCAACAAAATACTCCAAGATTTGTTTCATCCCAATGCTCCATGGCCCTTGTCATTACAAATCCACATGATCCCTTTCCTCACAATTGTCCATGGCAACTTACATAAAAATGCTCCATGCCCCTGTCATCACAATGCCCAAAGATATCTGTTTTTACAATGATCCATGACCCTTGTCATCACAAGGCTCCATGTCCCTTGTATTCACATTGCTCCATGGCCCTTGTCATCACAATGCTCCATAGCGCTTTTCATCGCAATGCTCCATGACCGCTTTCAGCACAATGCCCCATGACCCCTGTCATCATGATGCTCAACTGCCCTTGTCATCACAAGTCTCCATGAAACATTTCCTCAAAATGCTCCAGTACGCCTTTCATCCAAATTCCCCGTGGCCACTGTCATCACAATTCTCCATGACCACTGTCATCATAATGGTCCATGACCCGTTTCATCTCAATGCTCCATGACACCTGTCTACCACAGTGTTCCATGGCCTTTGTCATCACAATGTTCCATGTCCCCTATAATCAAAATGCTCCATGTCTTTTTCCCCACAATGCTCCAGAATTCTTGTCATCACAATGTTCCATGACCATGGCATCACAATGCTCCATGGCCCTTGTCATCACAATGCTCCAGAATTCTTGTCATCACAATGTTCCATGACCGTGTCATCACAATGCTACATGACCCTGGTCATCACAGTTCTCCCTGACCTTTGTCATCACAATGCTCTATTTCGCTTTTCTTCACAATTCTCAATGACCACTTTAATCACTATGCTCGCTGACCATTTTCATCACATTTCTCTATTGTCATTACAATTCCCCATCGTCCCTTTCTTCACAATGATCCATGATGCATGTCACTACAATGCTCCACGGCTTCTGTTATCACAATGCTCCAGGACCAGTTTCATCACAATACTCCATCCCCCTTGTCATCACAGTGCACAATGAAACCTTTCATTACAATGCTCCATGACACTTGTCATCACAATGCTCCATGGCCTTTATCGTCACAATGCTCCCAGGCACTTTTCATCACGATGTTCCATGAAAACTTTCATCACATTGCTCCATGACCATTGTCATCACAATAGTCCATAGCCTTGTCAACACAATGCTGCATAATCCCTGTCATCACAATTCTCCATGACTGCTGTCATCACATAATCCAGGACAATTTTCATAACAATGCTTCATGCCCCCAGTCATCACAGTGCTCCATGATACATTTCATCACAATTCCTAGATGATCAATGTCATCACAATGCCCCATGACACCTGTCATCACAATTCGCTACGACCCTTGTCATCACAATACTCGATGAACTGTGTCATCACAGTGTTCCAGGACACATGTCATCACAATGATCCATGACTACTTTCATCACAATGCTCCAATACACCTGTCATCACAATGCTCCATGGCCCCTGTTATCATATTGCTCCATAATCACTTTGATCACAATGCTCCATGACCAGTGTCATCACCATGCCTCATGACGCCTGTCATCTCAATGCTCCATGGCCCCTTTCATCACAATGCTCCATGAACCCAGTCATCACAGTGTTCCCTGCCCTTTTCATCGCAATGTTCCATGGGCCCTGTCATCACAATTCTCCATGCCCTTGTCATCAAAATGCTCCAGAACTCTTGTCATCATAATGCTCCATGCCAATGTCATCAAAATGCCCCATGACACTTGTCATCACAATGCTCCATGGCCTTTGTCATCACAATGTTCCATGGCCCCTGTCATCCCAGTACTCCATGATAACTTTCATCACAATTCTAGATGACAACTGTCATCACAATGCCCCATGACAGATGTCATCACAATTCGCCATGGTCCTTGTCATCACAATGCTCCATGAACCGTGTCATCACAAGGTTCCAGGACACTTGTCATCACAATGATCCATGATCACTTTCATCACAATGCTCCATGAACCCTGTCGTCTCAATGCTCCATAGTCTTTGTATTCACAATGCTCCATGGCTCCTGTAATCACAGTGCTCCATGACCCCTTTCATCACAATGCTCCAAGACCGCTGTCATCACAATGCCCCATGACGCCTGCCTTCACAAATCTCCAAGGCCTCTCTTACCAAAATGCTCCATGATCCCTGTCAGCACAATATTCGATGGCACTTTTCATCACAATGCTCCATGACCCCTGTCATCACAAAGTTCTCTGCCCATATCATCACAATGCTCCTTGTCACCTTTAATCACAATGCTCCATGCCCTTTCATCACAATGCTCTAGAATTCTTGTCATCGCAATGTTCCTTGACCGTGTCATCACAATGCTCCATGAACCTTGTCATCACAAAGCTCCATGACCCCTGTCATCACAATGATCCATGACGCTTGTCATCACAAAGCTCCATGACCCCTGTCATCACAATGATCCATGACCCTTGTCATCACAAAGCTCCATGACCCCTGTCATCACAATGATCCATGACGCTTGTCATCACAAAGCTCCATGACCCCTGTCATCATAATGATCCATGACTCCTTTCCTCACAGTGCTCCAGTACCCTTTTCATCACAATGCTCCATGCCATTGTCAGCACAATGCTCCTTGGACCCTGTCATCAAAATGCTCCATCCCCTTTTCATCACAATGCTCCAGATATCCTATCATTATAATGCTCCATGCCCGTGTCAAGACAATGCTCCATGACCCATGTCATCAAATTGCTTTATGAACCTTGTTATCAGAATAATCCATGACCCCTGTCATCAAAATGATCCATGACAGTTGTCATCACAATGCTGCATGATACCTTTCATCCCAACTCTCTGTGACCGCTGTCATCACAATGCTCCAGGACAATTTTCATCACAATGCTCCATGCCCCCTGTCATCACAGTGCCCCTTAACACCTGTAATCACAATTCTCCATGACCCTGTCATCAGAATGCTACATGACCCTTGTCATCACATTGTTCCATGGCCTATGTATTCACAATGCTCCATGGACCCTGTAATCACACTGCTCCATGTTCCCTTTCAACACAAAAGTCCATGAACCCTGTCATCACAACGTTCCATGGAAGTTGTCATCAAAAGTCTCCATGACCCTGGTCACCACAAGGTTCCCTGCTCTTGTCATCACAATGCTCCATGACCCTTGTAATCACAGTGGTACATGGCCTTGTCACCACAATGTTCCATGGCCTCTGTCATCACCATGCTCCATGGTCTTTCTCATCACAATGCTCTATGACCCCTGTCATCACTATGCTTGATGACCATTGTCATCACAATGCTCCAAGGCCCCTGTCATCACAATGCCTCATGGTCTTGTAATCACAATGCTCAATGACCCCTGTCATCACAATGCTCCATGCCTTTGTCATCACAATGCTCCATGGCCCCTGTAATCACAATGCTCCAGAACACTTGTCAGCATAATACTCCATTCCCGTGTCATCCCATTGCTCAATGACATTTGTCATCAAAATGTTCCTTGGCCTTAGGCATCACAGTGATCCATGATAACTTTAATCAAAATTCTACATGACCATTGTCATCACAATGCAAGGTGACCAATGTCATCACAATGCCCCAAGACACGTGTCATCACAATTCCCCTTGGCCCTTGTTATCTCAATGCTGTATGAACCGTGTCATCACTAGGTTTCAGGACACTTGTCATCAAAGAGATCCATGACAACATTCATCACAATGCCCCATGAACTCTGTTATCTCAATGCTCCATGGCCTTTGTATTCCCAATGTTCCATTGTCCCGATAATCACATTGCTCCATGAACACTTTCATCACAATGCTCCTTGACCACTGTCACCGTAATGACCCATGACGTTTCTCATCACTGTGCTCCAAGGCCACTCTCATCAAAATGCTCCATGATCTTTGTCAGCCCAATATTGCATGACATTTGTCATCACAATGCTCTATGATCCCTGTAATGACAACGATCCCTGCCAATAATATCACAATGTTCCATGTCTCCTGTAATCACAATGCTCCATGCCCTTGTCATCACAATGCTCCAGGTCTGTTTTCATCACCATGCTTCATGCCCGTGTCATCACAATGCTCCATGAATCTTGTCTTCACAATGCTCCATGGCCCATGTCATCACAATGCTCCGTGACTCCTGTCAACACAATGCCTGATGACTCCTGTCATCAAAATGCTAAATGGCACTTGTCATCACAATGCTCTATGATGCCTGTCATCACTATTCTCCATGTCACTTGTTATCACAATGCTCCATGGCCCCTGTAATCACAGTACTCCATGACCCCTTTCATCACAATGCCCAATGCCACCTCTTATCACAATTCTCCATGGCATTTGTCATCACGATGCTCCATGACACCTGTCATCACAATGCTCCATGACACTTGTCATCACACTGCTCGATGGCCCTTGTCATCACAATGTTCCTTGGTGCTTTTCATCGCAATGTTCCATGACAACTCTCATCAAAATACTCCAAGATTTGTTTCATCCCAATGCTCCATGGCCCTTGTCATTACAAATCCACATGATCCCTTTCATCACAATTGTCCATGGCAACTTACATAAAAGTGCTCCATGCCCCTGTCATCACAATGCCCAAAGATATCTGTTTTTACAATGATCCATGACCCTTGTCATCACAAGGCTCCATGTCCCTTGTATTCATATTGCTCCATGGCCCTTGTCATCACAATGCTCCATAGCGCTTTTCATCGCAATGCTCCATGACCGCTTTCAGCACAATGCCCCATGACACCTGTCATCATGATGCTCAACTGCCCTTGTCATCACAAGTCTCCATGAAACATTTCCTCAAAATGCTCCAGTACGCCTTTCATCCAAATTCCCCGTGGCCACTGTCATCACAATTCTCCATGACCACTGTCATCATAATGGTCCATGACCCGTTTCATCTCAATGCTCCATGACACCTGTCACCACAGTGCTCCATGGCCTTTGTCATCACAATGTTCCATGTCCCCTATAATCAAAATGCTCCATGCCTTTTTCCTCACAATGCTCCAGAATTCTTGTCATCACAATGTTCCATGACCGTGGCATCACAATGCTCCATGGCCCTTGTCATCACAATGCTCCAGAATTCTTGTCATCACAATGTTCCATGACCGTGTCATCACAATGCTACATGACCCTGGTCATCACAGTTCTCCCTGACCTTTGTCATCACAATGCTCTATGTCGCTTTTCATCACAGTTCTCAATGACCACTTTAATCACTATGCTCGCTGACCATTTTCATCACATTTCTCTATTGTCATTACAATTCGCCATCGTCCCTTTCTTCACAATGCTCCATGATGCCTGTCATCACAATGCTCCACGGCTTCTGTTATCACAATGCTCCAGGACCAGTTTCATCACAATACTCCATCCCCCTTGTCATCACAGTGCACAATGAAACCTTTCATTACAATGCTCCATGACACTTGTCATCACAATGCTCCATGGCCTTTATCGTCACAATGCTCCCAGGCACTTTTCATCACGATGTTCCATGAAAACTTTCATCACATTGCTCCATGACCATTGTCATCACAATAGTCCATAGCCTTGTCAACACAATGCTGCATAATCCCTGTCATCACAATTCTCCATGACTGCTGTCATCACATAATCCAGGACAATTTTCATAACAATGCTTCATGCCCCCAGTCATCACAGTGCTCCATGATACATTTCATCACAATTCCTAGATGATCAATGTCATCACAATGCCCCATGACACCTGTCATCACAATTCGCTATGACCCTTGTCATCACAATACTCGATGAACTGTGTCATCACAGTGTTCCAGGACACATGTCATCCCAATGATCCATGACTACTTTCATCACAATGCTCCAATACACCTGTCATCACAATGCTCCATGGCCCCTGTTATCATATTGCTCCATGATCTCTTTGATCACAATGCTCCATGACCAGTGTCATCACCATGCCTCATGACGCCTGTCATCTCAATGCTCCATGGCCCCTTTCATCACAATGCTCCATGAACCCAGTCATCACAGTGTTCCCTGCCCTTTTCATCGCAATGCTCCATGGGCCCTGTCATCACAATGCTCCATGCCCTTGTCATCAAAATGCTCCAGAACTCTTGTCATCATAATGCTCCATGCCAATGTCATCAAAATGCCCCATGACACTTGTCATCACAATGCTCCATGGCCTTTGTCATCACAATGTTCCATGGCCCCTGTCATCACAATTCTCCATGCCCTTGTCATCAAAATGCTCCAGAACTCTTGTCATCATAATGCTCCATGCCAATGTCATCAAAATGCCCCATGACACTTGTCATCACAATTCTCCATGGCCTTCGTCATCACAATGTTCCATGGCCCCTGTCATCACAGTGCTCCATGATAACGTTCATCACAATTCTAGATGACCACTGTCAACACAATGCCCCATGACAGATGTCATCACAATTCGCCATGGTCCTTGTGATCACAATGCTCCATGAACCGTGTCATCACAAGGTTCCAGGACACTTGCCATCACAATGATCCATGATCAATTTCAGCACAATGCTCCATGAAACCTGTCATCTCAATGCTCCATAGTCTTTGTATTCACAATGCTCCATGGCTCCTGTAATCACAGTGCTCCATGACCCCTTTCATCACAATGCTCCAAGACCGCTGTCATCACAATGCCCCATGACGCCTGCCTTCACAAATCTCCAAGGCCTCTCTTACCAAAATGCTCCATATTCCCTGTCAGCACAATATTCGATGGCACTTTTCATCACAATCCCCCATGACCCCTATCATCACAAAGTTCTCTGCCCATATCATCACAATGCTCCTTGTCACCTTTAATCACAATGCTCCATGCCCTTTCATCACAATGCTCCAGAATTCTTGTCATCACAATGTTCCTTGACCGTGTCATCACAATGCTCCATGAACCTTGTCATCACAAAGCTCCATGACCCCTGTCATCACAATGATCCATGACCCTTGTCATCACAAAGCTCCATGACCCCTGTCATCACAATGCTCCATGACCGTTGTCATCACAAAGATCCATGACCCCTGTCATCACATTGATCCATGACTCCTTTCCTCACAGTGCTCCAGTACCCTTTTCATCACAATGCTCCATGCCATTGTCAGCACAATGCTCCTTGGACCCTGTCATCAAAATGCTCCATCCCCTTATCACAATGCTCCAGATATCCTATCATTACAATGCTCCATGCCCGTGTCAAGACAATGCCCCATGACCCATGTCATCAAATTGCTTTATGAACCTTGTTATCAGAATAATCCATGACCCCTGTCATCAAAATGATCCATGACAGTTGTCATCACAATGCTGCATGATACCTTTCATCCCAACTCTCTGTGACCGCTGTCATCACAATGCTCCAGGACAATTTTCATCACAATGCTCCATGCCCCCTGTCATCACAGTGCCCCTTAACACCTGTAATCACAATGCTCCATGACCCTGTCATCACAGTGCTACATGACCCCTGTCATCACATTGTTCCATGGCCTATGTATTCACAATGCTCCATGGACCCTGTAATCACACTGCTCCATGTTCCCTTTCAACACAATGGTCCATGAACCCTGTCATCACAACGTTCCATGAAAGTTGTCATCAAAAGTCTCCATGACCCTGGTCACCACAAGGTTCCCTGCTCTTGTCATCACAATGCTCCATGACCCTTGTAATCACAGTGGTACATAGCCTTGTCACCACAATGTTCCATGGCCTCTGTCATCACCATGCTCCATGGTCTTTCTCATCACAATGCTCTATGACCCCTGTCATCACTATGCTTGATGACCATTGTCATCACAATGCTCCAAGGCCCCTGTCATCACAATGCCTCATGGTCTTGTAATCACAATGCTCAATGACCCCTGTCATCACAATGCTCCATGCCTTTGTCATCACAATGCTCCATGGCCCCTGTAATCACAATGCTCCAGAACACTTGTCAGCATAATACTCCATTCCCGTGTCATCCCATTGCTCAATGACATTTGTCATCAAAATGTTCCTTGGCCTTTGGCATCACAGTGATCCATGATAACTTTAATCAAAATTCTACATGACCATTGTCATCACAATGCAAGGTGACCAATGTCATCACAATGCCCCAAGACACGTGTCATCACAATTCGCCTTGGCCCTTGTTATCTCAATGCTGTATGAACCGTGTCATCACTAGGTTTCAGGACACTTGTCATCAAAGAGATCCATGACAACATTCATCACAATGCCCCATGAACTCTGTTATCTCAATGCTCCATGGCCTTTGTATTCCCAATGTTCCATTGTCCCGATAATCGCATTGCTCCATGAACACTTTCATCACAATGCTCCTTGACCACTGTCACCGTAATGACCCATGACGTTTCTCATCACTGTGCTCCAAGGCCACTCTCATCAAAATGCTCCATGATCTGTGTCAGCCCAATATTGCATGACAGTTGTCATCTCAATGCTCTATGATCCCTGTAATCACAATGATCCCTGCCAATAACATCACAATGTTCCATGTCTCCTGTAATCACAATGCTCCATGCCCTTGTCATCACAATGCTCCAGGTCTGTTTTCATCACCATGCTTCATGCCCGTGTCATCACAATGCTCCACGAATCTTGTCTTCACAATGCTCCATGGCCCATGTCATCACAATGCTCCGTGACTCCTGTCAACACAATGCCTGATGACTCCTGTCATCAAAATGCTAAATGGCACTTGTCATCACAATGCTCTATGACGCCTGTCATCACTATTCTCCATGTCACTTGTTATCACAATGCTCCATGGCCCCTGTAATCACAGTACTCCATGACCCCTTTCATCACAATGCCCAATGCCACCTCTTATCACAATTCTCCATGGCATTTGTCATCACGATGCTCCATGACACCTGTCATCACAATGCTCCATGACACTTGTCATCACAATGCTCGATGGCCCTTGTCATCACAATGTTCCTTGGTGCTTTTCATCGCAATGTTCCATGACAACTCTCAACAAAATACTCCAAGATTTGTTTCATCCCAATGCTCCATGGCCCTTGTCATTACAAATCCACATGATCCCTTTCCTCACAATTGTCCATGGCAACTTACATAAAAATGCTCCATGCCCCTGTCATCACAATGCCCAAAGATATCTGTTTTTACAATGATCCATGACCCTTGTCATCACAAGGCTCCATGTCCCTTGTATTCACATTGCTCCATGGCCCTTGTCATCACAATGCTCCATAGCGCTTTTCATCGCAATGCTCCATGACCGCTTTCAGCACAATGCCCCATGACCCCTGTCATCATGATGCTCAACTGCCCTTGTCATCACAAGTCTCCATGAAACATTTCCTCAAAATGCTCCAGTACGCCTTTCATCCAAATTCCCCGTGGCCACTGTCATCACAATTCTCCATGACCACTGTCATCATAATGGTCCATGACCCGTTTCATCTCAATGCTCCATGACACCTGTCTACCACAGTGTTCCATGGCCTTTGTCATCACAATGTTCCATGTCCCCTATAATCAAAATGCTCCATGTCTTTTTCCCCACAATGCTCCAGAATTCTTGTCATCACAATGTTCCATGACCATGGCATCACAATGCTCCATGGCCCTTGTCATCACAATGCTCCAGAATTCTTGTCATCACAATGTTCCATGACCGTGTCATCACAATGCTACATGACCCTGGTCATCACAGTTCTCCCTGACCTTTGTCATCACAATGCTCTATTTCGCTTTTCTTCACAATTCTCAATGACCACTTTAATCACTATGCTCGCTGACCATTTTCATCACATTTCTCTATTGTCATTACAATTCCCCATCGTCCCTTTCTTCACAATGATCCATGATGCATGTCACTACAATGCTCCACGGCTTCTGTTATCACAATGCTCCAGGACCAGTTTCATCACAATACTCCATCCCCCTTGTCATCACAGTGCACAATGAAACCTTTCATTACAATGCTCCATGACACTTGTCATCACAATGCTCCATGGCCTTTATCGTCACAATGCTCCCAGGCACTTTTCATCACGATGTTCCATGAAAACTTTCATCACATTGCTCCATGACCATTGTCATCACAATAGTCCATAGCCTTGTCAACACAATGCTGCATAATCCCTGTCATCACAATTCTCCATGACTGCTGTCATCACATAATCCAGGACAATTTTCATAACAATGCTTCATGCCCCCAGTCATCACAGTGCTCCATGATACATTTCATCACAATTCCTAGATGATCAATGTCATCACAATGCCCCATGACACCTGTCATCACAATTCGCTACGACCCTTGTCATCACAATACTCGATGAACTGTGTCATCACAGTGTTCCAGGACACATGTCATCACAATGATCCATGACTACTTTCATCACAATGCTCCAATACACCTGTCATCACAATGCTCCATGGCCCCTGTTATCATATTGCTCCATAATCACTTTGATCACAATGCTCCATGACCAGTGTCATCACCATGCCTCATGACGCCTGTCATCTCAATGCTCCATGGCCCCTTTCATCACAATGCTCCATGAACCCAGTCATCACAGTGTTCCCTGCCCTTTTCATCGCAATGTTCCATGGGCCCTGTCATCACAATTCTCCATGCCCTTGTCATCAAAATGCTCCAGAACTCTTGTCATCATAATGCTCCATGCCAATGTCATCAAAATGCCCCATGACACTTGTCATCACAATGCTCCATGGCCTTTGTCATCACAATGTTCCATGGCCCCTGTCATCCCAGTACTCCATGATAACTTTCATCACAATTCTAGATGACAACTGTCATCACAATGCCCCATGACAGATGTCATCACAATTCGCCATGGTCCTTGTCATCACAATGCTCCATGAACCGTGTCATCACAAGGTTCCAGGACACTTGTCATCACAATGATCCATGATCACTTTCATCACAATGCTCCATGAACCCTGTCGTCTCAATGCTCCATAGTCTTTGTATTCACAATGCTCCATGGCTCCTGTAATCACAGTGCTCCATGACCCCTTTCATCACAATGCTCCAAGACCGCTGTCATCACAATGCCCCATGACGCCTGCCTTCACAAATCTCCAAGGCCTCTCTTACCAAAATGCTCCATGATCCCTGTCAGCACAATATTCGATGGCACTTTTCATCACAATGCTCCATGACCCCTGTCATCACAAAGTTCTCTGCCCATATCATCACAATGCTCCTTGTCACCTTTAATCACAATGCTCCATGCCCTTTCATCACAATGCTCTAGAATTCTTGTCATCGCAATGTTCCTTGACCGTGTCATCACAATGCTCCATGAACCTTGTCATCACAAAGCTCCATGACCCCTGTCATCACAATGATCCATGACGCTTGTCATCACAAAGCTCCATGACCCCTGTCATCACAATGATCCATGACCCTTGTCATCACAAAGCTCCATGACCCCTGTCATCACAATGATCCATGACGCTTGTCATCACAAAGCTCCATGACCCCTGTCATCATAATGATCCATGACTCCTTTCCTCACAGTGCTCCAGTACCCTTTTCATCACAATGCTCCATGCCATTGTCAGCACAATGCTCCTTGGACCCTGTCATCAAAATGCTCCATCCCCTTTTCATCACAATGCTCCAGATATCCTATCATTATAATGCTCCATGCCAGTGTCAAGACAATGCTCCATGACCCATGTCATCAAATTGCTTTATGAACCTTGTTATCAGAATAATCCATGACCCCTGTCATCAAAATGATCCATGACAGTTGTCATCACAATGCTGCATGATACCTTTCATCCCAACTCTCTGTGACCGCTGTCATCACAATGCTCCAGGACAATTTTCATCACAATGCTCCATGCCCCCTGTCATCACAGTGCCCCTTAACACCTGTAATCACAATTCTCCATGACCCTGTCATCAGAATGCTACATGACCCTTGTCATCACATTGTTCCATGGCCTATGTATTCACAATGCTCCATGGACCCTGTAATCACACTGCTCCATGTTCCCTTTCAACACAAAAGTCCATGAACCCTGTCATCACAACGTTCCATGGAAGTTGTCATCAAAAGTCTCCATGACCCTGGTCACCACAAGGTTCCCTGCTCTTGTCATCACAATGCTCCATGACCCTTGTAATCACAGTGGTACATGGCCTTGTCACCACAATGTTCCATGGCCTCTGTCATCACCATGCTCCATGGTCTTTCTCATCACAATGCTCTATGACCCCTGTCATCACTATGCTTGATGACCATTGTCATCACAATGCTCCAAGGCCCCTGTCATCACAATGCCTCATGGTCTTGTAATCACAATGCTCAATGACCCCTGTCATCACAATGCTCCATGCCTTTGTCATCACAATGCTCCATGGCCCCTGTAATCACAATGCTCCAGAACACTTGTCAGCATAATACTCCATTCCCGTGTCATCCCATTGCTCAATGACATTTGTCATCAAAATGTTCCTTGGCCTTAGGCATCACAGTGATCCATGATAACTTTAATCAAAATTCTACATGACCATTGTCATCACAATGCAAGGTGACCAATGTCATCACAATGCCCCAAGACACGTGTCATCACAATTCCCCTTGGCCCTTGTTATCTCAATGCTGTATGAACCGTGTCATCACTAGGTTTCAGGACACTTGTCATCAAAGAGATCCATGACAACATTCATCACAATGCCCCATGAACTCTGTTATCTCAATGCTCCATGGCCTTTGTATTCCCAATGTTCCATTGTCCCGATAATCACATTGCTCCATGAACACTTTCATCACAATGCTCCTTGACCACTGTCACCGTAATGACCCATGACGTTTCTCATCACTGTGCTCCAAGGCCACTCTCATCAAAATGCTCCATGATCTTTGTCAGCCCAATATTGCATGACATTTGTCATCACAATGCTCTATGATCCCTGTAATCACAACGATCCCTGCCAATAATATCACAATGTTCCATGTCTCCTGTAATCACAATGCTCCATGCCCTTGTCATCACAATGCTCCAGGTCTGTTTTCATCACCATGCTTCATGCCCGTGTCATCACAATGCTCCATGAATCTTGTCTTCACAATGCTCCATGGCCCATGTCATCACAATGCTCCGTGACTCCTGTCAACACAATGCCTGATGACTCCTGTCATCAAAATGCTAAATGGCACTTGTCATCACAATGCTCTATGATGCCTGTCATCACTATTCTCCATGTCACTTGTTATCACAATGCTCCATGGCCCCTGTAATCACAGTACTCCATGACCCCTTTCATCACAATGCCCAATGCCACCTCTTATCACAATTCTCCATGGCATTTGTCATCACGATGCTCCATGACACCTGTCATCACAATGCTCCATGACACTTGTCATCACACTGCTCGATGGCCCTTGTCATCACAATGTTCCTTGGTGCTTTTCATCGCAATGTTCCATGACAACTCTCATCAAAATACTCCAAGATTTGTTTCATCCCAATGCTCCATGGCCCTTGTCATTACAAATCCACATGATCCCTTTCATCACAATTGTCCATGGCAACTTACATAAAAGTGCTCCATGCCCCTGTCATCACAATGCCCAAAGATATCTGTTTTTACAATGATCCATGACCCTTGTCATCACAAGGCTCCATGTCCCTTGTATTCATATTGCTCCATGGCCCTTGTCATCACAATGCTCCATAGCGCTTTTCATCGCAATGCTCCATGACCGCTTTCAGCACAATGCCCCATGACACCTGTCATCATGATGCTCAACTGCCCTTGTCATCACAAGTCTCCATGAAACATTTCCTCAAAATGCTCCAGTACGCCTTTCATCCAAATTCCCCGTGGCCACTGTCATCACAATTCTCCATGACCACTGTCATCATAATGGTCCATGACCCGTTTCATCTCAATGCTCCATGACACCTGTCACCACAGTGCTCCATGGCCTTTGTCATCACAATGTTCCATGTCCCCTATAATCAAAATGCTCCATGCCTTTTTCCTCACAATGCTCCAGAATTCTTGTCATCACAATGTTCCATGACCGTGGCATCACAATGCTCCATGGCCCTTGTCATCACAATGCTCCAGAATTCTTGTCATCACAATGTTCCATGACCGTGTCATCACAATGCTACATGACCCTGGTCATCACAGTTCTCCCTGACCTTTGTCATCACAATGCTCTATGTCGCTTTTCATCACAGTTCTCAATGACCACTTTAATCACTATGCTCGCTGACCATTTTCATCACATTTCTCTATTGTCATTACAATTCGCCATCGTCCCTTTCTTCACAATGCTCCATGATGCCTGTCATCACAATGCTCCACGGCTTCTGTTATCACAATGCTCCAGGACCAGTTTCATCACAATACTCCATCCCCCTTGTCATCACAGTGCACAATGAAACCTTTCATTACAATGCTCCATGACACTTGTCATCACAATGCTCCATGGCCTTTATCGTCACAATGCTCCCAGGCACTTTTCATCACGATGTTCCATGAAAACTTTCATCACATTGCTCCATGACCATTGTCATCACAATAGTCCATAGCCTTGTCAACACAATGCTGCATAATCCCTGTCATCACAATTCTCCATGACTGCTGTCATCACATAATCCAGGACAATTTTCATAACAATGCTTCATGCCCCCAGTCATCACAGTGCTCCATGATACATTTCATCACAATTCCTAGATGATCAATGTCATCACAATGCCCCATGACACCTGTCATCACAATTCGCTATGACCCTTGTCATCACAATACTCGATGAACTGTGTCATCACAGTGTTCCAGGACACATGTCATCCCAATGATCCATGACTACTTTCATCACAATGCTCCAATACACCTGTCATCACAATGCTCCATGGCCCCTGTTATCATATTGCTCCATGATCTCTTTGATCACAATGCTCCATGACCAGTGTCATCACCATGCCTCATGACGCCTGTCATCTCAATGCTCCATGGCCCCTTTCATCACAATGCTCCATGAACCCAGTCATCACAGTGTTCCCTGCCCTTTTCATCGCAATGCTCCATGGGCCCTGTCATCACAATGCTCCATGCCCTTGTCATCAAAATGCTCCAGAACTCTTGTCATCATAATGCTCCATGCCAATGTCATCAAAATGCCCCATGACACTTGTCATCACAATGCTCCATGGCCTTTGTCATCACAATGTTCCATGGCCCCTGTCATCACAATTCTCCATGCCCTTGTCATCAAAATGCTCCAGAACTCTTGTCATCATAATGCTCCATGCCAATGTCATCAAAATGCCCCATGACACTTGTCATCACAATTCTCCATGGCCTTCGTCATCACAATGTTCCATGGCCCCTGTCATCACAGTGCTCCATGATAACGTTCATCACAATTCTAGATGACCACTGTCAACACAATGCCCCATGACAGATGTCATCACAATTCGCCATGGTCCTTGTGATCACAATGCTCCATGAACCGTGTCATCACAAGGTTCCAGGACACTTGCCATCACAATGATCCATGATCAATTTCAGCACAATGCTCCATGAAACCTGTCATCTCAATGCTCCATAGTCTTTGTATTCACAATGCTCCATGGCTCCTGTAATCACAGTGCTCCATGACCCCTTTCATCACAATGCTCCAAGACCGCTGTCATCACAATGCCCCATGACGCCTGCCTTCACAAATCTCCAAGGCCTCTCTTACCAAAATGCTCCATATTCCCTGTCAGCACAATATTCGATGGCACTTTTCATCACAATCCCCCATGACCCCTATCATCACAAAGTTCTCTGCCCATATCATCACAATGCTCCTTGTCACCTTTAATCACAATGCTCCATGCCCTTTCATCACAATGCTCCAGAATTCTTGTCATCACAATGTTCCTTGACCGTGTCATCACAATGCTCCATGAACCTTGTCATCACAAAGCTCCATAACCCCTGTCATCACAATGATCCATGACCCTTGTCATCACAAAGCTCCATGACCCCTGTCATCACAATGCTCCATGACCGTTGTCATCACAAAGATCCATGACCCCTGTCATCACATTGATCCATGACTCCTTTCCTCACAGTGCTCCAGTACCCTTTTCATCACAATGCTCCATGCCATTGTCAGCACAATGCTCCTTGGACCCTGTCATCAAAATGCTCCATCCCCTTATCACAATGCTCCAGATATCCTATCATTACAATGCTCCATGCCCGTGTCAAGACAATGCCCCATGACCCATGTCATCAAATTGCTTTATGAACCTTGTTATCAGAATAATCCATGACCCCTGTCATCAAAATGATCCATGACAGTTGTCATCACAATGCTGCATGATACCTTTCATCCCAACTCTCTGTGACCGCTGTCATCACAATGCTCCAGGACAATTTTCATCACAATGCTCCATGCCCCCTGTCATCACAGTGCCCCTTAACACCTGTAATCACAATGCTCCATGACCCTGTCATCACAGTGCTACATGACCCCTGTCATCACATTGTTCCATGGCCTATGTATTCACAATGCTCCATGGACCCTGTAATCACACTGCTCCATGTTCCCTTTCAACACAATGGTCCATGAACCCTGTCATCACAACGTTCCATGAAAGTTGTCATCAAAAGTCTCCATGACCCTGGTCACCACAAGGTTCCCTGCTCTTGTCATCACAATGCTCCATGACCCTTGTAATCACAGTGGTACATAGCCTTGTCACCACAATGTTCCATGGCCTCTGTCATCACCATGCTCCATGGTCTTTCTCATCACAATGCTCTATGACCCCTGTCATCACTATGCTTGATGACCATTGTCATCACAATGCTCCAAGGCCCCTGTCATCACAATGCCTCATGGTCTTGTAATCACAATGCTCAATGACCCCTGTCATCACAATGCTCCATGCCTTTGTCATCACAATGCTCCATGGCCCCTGTAATCACAATGCTCCAGAACACTTGTCAGCATAATACTCCATTCCCGTGTCATCCCATTGCTCAATGACATTTGTCATCAAAATGTTCCTTGGCCTTTGGCATCACAGTGATCCATGATAACTTTAATCAAAATTCTACATGACCATTGTCATCACAATGCAAGGTGACCAATGTCATCACAATGCCCCAAGACACGTGTCATCACAATTCGCCTTGGCCCTTGTTATCTCAATGCTGTATGAACCGTGTCATCACTAGGTTTCAGGACACTTGTCATCAAAGAGATCCATGACAACATTCATCACAATGCCCCATGAACTCTGTTATCTCAATGCTCCATGGCCTTTGTATTCCCAATGTTCCATTGTCCCGATAATCGCATTGCTCCATGAACACTTTCATCACAATGCTCCTTGACCACTGTCACCGTAATGACCCATGACGTTTCTCATCACTGTGCTCCAAGGCCACTCTCATCAAAATGCTCCATGATCTGTGTCAGCCCAATATTGCATGACAGTTGTCATCACAAGGCTCTATGATCCCTGTAATCACAACGATCCCTGCCAATAACATCACAATGTTCCATGTCTCCTGTAATCACAATGCTCCATGCCCTTGTCATCACAATGCTCCAGGTCTGTTTTCATCACCATGCTTCATGCCCGTGTCATCACAATGCTCCACGAATCTTGTCTTCACAATGCTCCATGGCCCATGTCATCACAATGCTCCGTGACTCCTGTCAACACAATGCCTGATGACTCCTGTCATCAAAATGCTAAATGGCACTTGTCATCACAATGCTCTATGACACCTGTCATCACTATTCTCCATGTCACTTGTTATCACAATGCTCCATGGCCCCTGTAATCACAGTACTCCATGACCCCTTTCATCACAATGCCCAATGCCACCTCTTATCACAATTCTCCATGGCATTTGTCATCACGATGCTCCATGACACCTGTCATCACAATGCTCCATGACACTTGTCATCACAATGCTCGATGGCCCTTGTCATCACAATGTTCCTTGGTGCTTTTCATCGCAATGTTCCATGACAACTCTCATCAAAATACTCCAAGATTTGTTTCATCCCAATGCTCCATGGCCCTTGTCATTACAAATCCACATGATCCCTTTCATCACAATTGTCCATGGCAACTTACATAAAAATGCTTCATGCCCCTGTCATCACAATGCCCAAAGATATCTGTTTTTACAATGATCCATGACCCTTGTCATCACAAGGCTCCATGTCCCTTGTATTCACATTGCTCCATGGCCCTTGTCATCACAATGCTCCATAGCGCTTTTCATCGCAAAGCTCCATGACCGCTTTCAGCACAATGCCCCATGACCCCTGTCATCATGATGCTCAACTGCCCTTGTCATCACAAGTCTCCATGAAACATTTCCTCAAAATGCTTCAGTACGCCTTTCATCCAAATTCCCCGTGGCCACTGTTATCACAATTCTCCATGACCACTGTCATCATAATGGTCCATGACCCGTTTCATCTCAATGCTCCATGACACCCGTCACCACAGTGCTCCATGGCCTTTGTCATCACAATGTTCCATGTCCCCTATAATCAAAATGCTCCATGCCTTTTTCCTCACAATGCTCCAGAATTCTTGTCATCACAATGTTCCATGACCGTGGCATCACAATGCTCCATGGCCCTTGTCATCACAATGCTCCAGAATTCTTGTCATCACAATGTTCCATGACCGTGTCATCACAATGCTACATGACCCTGGTCATCACAGTTCTCCCTGACCTTTGTCATCACAATGCTCTATGTCGCTTTTCATCACAGTTCTCAATGACCACTTTAATCACTATGCTCGCTGACCATTTTCATCACATTTCTCTATTGTCATTACAATTTCCCCTCGTCCCTTTCTTCACAATGCTCCATGATGCCTGTCATCACAATGCTCCACGGCTTCTGTTATCACAATGCTCCAGGACCAGTTTCATCACAATACTCCATCCCCCTTGTCATCACAGTGCACAATGAAACCTTTCATTACAAGCCTCCATGACACTTGTCATCACAATGCTCCATGGCCTTTATCGTCACAATGCTCCCAGGCACTTTTCATCACGATGTTCCATGAAAACTTTCATCACATTGCTCCATGACCATTGTCATCACAATAGTCCATAGCCTTGTCAACACAATGCTGCATAATCCCTGTCATCACAATTCTCCATGACTGCTGTCATCACATAATCCAGGACAATTTTCATAACAATGCTTCATGCCCCCAGTCATCACAGTGCTCCATGATACATTTCATCACAATTCCTAGATGATCAATGTCATCACAATGCCCCATGACACCTGTCATCACAATTCGCTATGACCCTTGTCATCACAATACTCGATGAACTGTGTCATCACAGTGTTCCAGGACACATGTCATCACAATGCTCCAGGACAATTTTCATCACAATGCTCCATGCCCCCTGTCATCACAGTGCCCCTTAACACCTGTAATCACAATGCTCCATGACCCTGTCATCACAGTGCTACATGACCCCTGTCATCACATTGTTCCATGGCCTATGTATTCACAATGCTCCATGGACCCTGTAATCACACTGCTCCATGTTCCCTTTCAACACAATGGTCCATGAACCCTGTCATCACAACGTTCCATGAAAGTTGTCATCAAAAGTCTCCATGACCCTGGTCACCACAAGGTTCCCTGCTCTTGTCATCACAATGCTCCATGACCCTTGTAATCACAGTGGTACATAGCCTTGTCACCACAATGTTCCATGGCCTCTGTCATCACCATGCTCCATGGTCTTTCTCATCACAATGCTCTATGACCCCTGTCATCACTATGCTTGATGACCATTGTCATCACAATGCTCCAAGGCCCCTGTCATCACAATGCCTCATGGTCTTGTAATCACAATGCTCAATGACCCCTGTCATCACAATGCTCCATGCCTTTGTCATCACAATGCTCCATGGCCCCTGTAATCACAATGCTCCAGAACACTTGTCAGCATAATACTCCATTCCCGTGTCATCCCATTGCTCAATGACATTTGTCATCAAAATGTTCCTTGGCCTTTGGCATCACAGTGATCCATGATAACTTTAATCAAAATTCTACATGACCATTGTCATCACAATGCAAGGTGACCAATGTCATCACAATGCCCCAAGACACGTGTCATCACAATTCGCCTTGGCCCTTGTTATCTCAATGCTGTATGAACCGTGTCATCACTAGGTTTCAGGACACTTGTCATCAAAGAGATCCATGACAACATTCATCACAATGCCCCATGAACTCTGTTATCTCAATGCTCCATGGCCTTTGTATTCCCAATGTTCCATTGTCCCGATAATCGCATTGCTCCATGAACACTTTCATCACAATGCTCCTTGACCACTGTCACCGTAATGACCCATGACGTTTCTCATCACTGTGCTCCAAGGCCACTCTCATCAAAATGCTCCATGATCTGTGTCAGCCCAATATTGCATGACAGTTGTCATCTCAATGCTCTATGATCCCTGTAATCACAATGATCCCTGCCAATATCATCACAATGTTCCATGTCTCCTGTAATCACAATGCTCCATGCCCTTGTCATCACAATGCTCCAGGTCTGTTTCCATCACCATGCTTCATGCCCGTGTCATCACAATGCTCCACGAATCTTGTCTTCACAATGCTCCATGGCCCATGTCATCACAATGCTCCGTGACTCCTGTCAACACAATGCCTGATGACTCCTGTCATCAAAATGCTAAATGGCACTTGTCATCACAATGCTCTATGACGCCTGTCATCACTATTCTCCATGTCACTTGTTATCACAATGCTCCATGGCCCCTGTAATCACAGTACTCCATGACCCCTTTCATCACAATGCCCAATGCCA
The DNA here is from genome assembly GCF_965194825.1 of Balaenoptera physalus. Lineage (NCBI taxonomy): Eukaryota > Metazoa > Chordata > Mammalia > Artiodactyla > Balaenopteridae > Balaenoptera > Balaenoptera physalus. The sequence continues at coordinate 244,198 of NW_028126244.1, read as the reverse complement.
CCTCTTATCACAATTCTCCATGGCATTTGTCATCACGATGCTCCATGACACCTGTCATCACAATGCTCCATGACACTTGTCATCACAATGCTCGATGGCCCTTGTCATCACAATGTTCCTTGGTGCTTTTCATCGCAATGTTCCATGACAACTCTCAACAAAATACTCCAAGATTTGTTTCATCCCAATGCTCCATGGCCCTTGTCATTACAAATCCACATGATCCCTTTCCTCACAATTGTCCATGGCAACTTACATAAAAATGCTCCATGCCCCTGTCATCACAATGCCCAAAGATATCTGTTTTTACAATGATCCATGACCCTTGTCATCACAAGGCTCCATGTCCCTTGTATTCACATTGCTCCATGGCCCTTGTCATCACAATGCTCCATAGCGCTTTTCATCGCAATGCTCCATGACCGCTTTCAGCACAATGCCCCATGACCCCTGTCATCATGATGCTCAACTGCCCTTGTCATCACAAGTCTCCATGAAACATTTCCTCAAAATGCTCCAGTACGCCTTTCATCCAAATTCCCCGTGGCCACTGTCATCACAATTCTCCATGACCACTGTCATCATAATGGTCCATGACCCGTTTCATCTCAATGCTCCATGACACCTGTCTACCACAGTGTTCCATGGCCTTTGTCATCACAATGTTCCATGTCCCCTATAATCAAAATGCTCCATGTCTTTTTCCCCACAATGCTCCAGAATTCTTGTCATCACAATGTTCCATGACCATGGCATCACAATGCTCCATGGCCCTTGTCATCACAATGCTCCAGAATTCTTGTCATCACAATGTTCCATGACCGTGTCATCACAATGCTACATGACCCTGGTCATCACAGTTCTCCCTGACCTTTGTCATCACAATGCTCTATTTCGCTTTTCTTCACAATTCTCAATGACCACTTTAATCACTATGCTCGCTGACCATTTTCATCACATTTCTCTATTGTCATTACAATTCCCCATCGTCCCTTTCTTCACAATGATCCATGATGCATGTCACTACAATGCTCCACGGCTTCTGTTATCACAATGCTCCAGGACCAGTTTCATCACAATACTCCATCCCCCTTGTCATCACAGTGCACAATGAAACCTTTCATTACAATGCTCCATGACACTTGTCATCACAATGCTCCATGGCCTTTATCGTCACAATGCTCCCAGGCACTTTTCATCACGATGTTCCATGAAAACTTTCATCACATTGCTCCATGACCATTGTCATCACAATAGTCCATAGCCTTGTCAACACAATGCTGCATAATCCCTGTCATCACAATTCTCCATGACTGCTGTCATCACATAATCCAGGACAATTTTCATAACAATGCTTCATGCCCCCAGTCATCACAGTGCTCCATGATACATTTCATCACAATTCCTAGATGATCAATGTCATCACAATGCCCCATGACACCTGTCATCACAATTCGCTACGACCCTTGTCATCACAATACTCGATGAACTGTGTCATCACAGTGTTCCAGGACACATGTCATCACAATGATCCATGACTACTTTCATCACAATGCTCCAATACACCTGTCATCACAATGCTCCATGGCCCCTGTTATCATATTGCTCCATAATCACTTTGATCACAATGCTCCATGACCAGTGTCATCACCATGCCTCATGACGCCTGTCATCTCAATGCTCCATGGCCCCTTTCATCACAATGCTCCATGAACCCAGTCATCACAGTGTTCCCTGCCCTTTTCATCGCAATGTTCCATGGGCCCTGTCATCACAATTCTCCATGCCCTTGTCATCAAAATGCTCCAGAACTCTTGTCATCATAATGCTCCATGCCAATGTCATCAAAATGCCCCATGACACTTGTCATCACAATGCTCCATGGCCTTTGTCATCACAATGTTCCATGGCCCCTGTCATCCCAGTACTCCATGATAACTTTCATCACAATTCTAGATGACAACTGTCATCACAATGCCCCATGACAGATGTCATCACAATTCGCCATGGTCCTTGTCATCACAATGCTCCATGAACCGTGTCATCACAAGGTTCCAGGACACTTGTCATCACAATGATCCATGATCACTTTCATCACAATGCTCCATGAACCCTGTCGTCTCAATGCTCCATAGTCTTTGTATTCACAATGCTCCATGGCTCCTGTAATCACAGTGCTCCATGACCCCTTTCATCACAATGCTCCAAGACCGCTGTCATCACAATGCCCCATGACGCCTGCCTTCACAAATCTCCAAGGCCTCTCTTACCAAAATGCTCCATGATCCCTGTCAGCACAATATTCGATGGCACTTTTCATCACAATGCTCCATGACCCCTGTCATCACAAAGTTCTCTGCCCATATCATCACAATGCTCCTTGTCACCTTTAATCACAATGCTCCATGCCCTTTCATCACAATGCTCTAGAATTCTTGTCATCGCAATGTTCCTTGACCGTGTCATCACAATGCTCCATGAACCTTGTCATCACAAAGCTCCATGACCCCTGTCATCACAATGATCCATGACGCTTGTCATCACAAAGCTCCATGACCCCTGTCATCACAATGATCCATGACCCTTGTCATCACAAAGCTCCATGACCCCTGTCATCACAATGATCCATGACGCTTGTCATCACAAAGCTCCATGACCCCTGTCATCATAATGATCCATGACTCCTTTCCTCACAGTGCTCCAGTACCCTTTTCATCACAATGCTCCATGCCATTGTCAGCACAATGCTCCTTGGACCCTGTCATCAAAATGCTCCATCCCCTTTTCATCACAATGCTCCAGATATCCTATCATTATAATGCTCCATGCCCGTGTCAAGACAATGCTCCATGACCCATGTCATCAAATTGCTTTATGAACCTTGTTATCAGAATAATCCATGACCCCTGTCATCAAAATGATCCATGACAGTTGTCATCACAATGCTGCATGATACCTTTCATCCCAACTCTCTGTGACCGCTGTCATCACAATGCTCCAGGACAATTTTCATCACAATGCTCCATGCCCCCTGTCATCACAGTGCCCCTTAACACCTGTAATCACAATTCTCCATGACCCTGTCATCAGAATGCTACATGACCCTTGTCATCACATTGTTCCATGGCCTATGTATTCACAATGCTCCATGGACCCTGTAATCACACTGCTCCATGTTCCCTTTCAACACAAAAGTCCATGAACCCTGTCATCACAACGTTCCATGGAAGTTGTCATCAAAAGTCTCCATGACCCTGGTCACCACAAGGTTCCCTGCTCTTGTCATCACAATGCTCCATGACCCTTGTAATCACAGTGGTACATGGCCTTGCCACCACAATGTTCCATGGCCTCTGTCATCACCATGCTCCATGGTCTTTCTCATCACAATGCTCTATGACCCCTGTCATCACTATGCTTGATGACCATTGTCATCACAATGCTCCAAGGCCCCTGTCATCACAATGCCTCATGGTCTTGTAATCACAATGCTCAATGACCCCTGTCATCACAATGCTCCATGCCTTTGTCATCACAATGCTCCATGGCCCCTGTAATCACAATGCTCCAGAACACTTGTCAGCATAATACTCCATTCCCGTGTCATCCCATTGCTCAATGACATTTGTCATCAAAATGTTCCTTGGCCTTAGGCATCACAGTGATCCATGATAACTTTAATCAAAATTCTACATGACCATTGTCATCACAATGCAAGGTGACCAATGTCATCACAATGCCCCAAGACACGTGTCATCACAATTCCCCTTGGCCCTTGTTATCTCAATGCTGTATGAACCGTGTCATCACTAGGTTTCAGGACACTTGTCATCAAAGAGATCCATGACAACATTCATCACAATGCCCCATGAACTCTGTTATCTCAATGCTCCATGGCCTTTGTATTCCCAATGTTCCATTGTCCCGATAATCACATTGCTCCATGAACACTTTCATCACAATGCTCCTTGACCACTGTCACCGTAATGACCCATGACGTTTCTCATCACTGTGCTCCAAGGCCACTCTCATCAAAATGCTCCATGATCTGTGTCAGCCCAATATTGCATGACATTTGTCATCACAATGCTCTATGATCCCTGTAATCACAACGATCCCTGCCAATAATATCACAATGTTCCATGTCTCCTGTAATCACAATGCTCCATGCCCTTGTCATCACAATGCTCCAGGTCTGTTTTCATCACCATGCTTCATGCCCGTGTCATCACAATGCTCCATGAATCTTGTCTTCACAATGCTCCATGGCCCATGTCATCACAATGCTCCGTGACTCCTGTCAACACAATGCCTGATGACTCCTGTCATCAAAATGCTAAATGGCACTTGTCATCACAATGCTCTATGATGCCTGTCATCACTATTCTCCATGTCACTTGTTATCACAATGCTCCATGGCCCCTGTAATCACAGTACTCCATGACCCCTTTCATCACAATGCCCAATGCCACCTCTTATCACAATTCTCCATGGCATTTGTCATCACGATGCTCCATGACACCTGTCATCACAATGCTCCATGACACTTGTCATCACAATGCTCGATGGCCCTTGTCATCACAATGTTCCTTGGTGCTTTTCATCGCAATGTTCCATGACAACTCTCATCAAAATACTCCAAGATTTGTTTCATCCCAATGCTCCATGGCCCTTGTCATTACAAATCCACATGATCCCTTTCATCACAATTGTCCATGGCAACTTACATAAAAATGCTTCATGCCCCTGTCATCACAATGCCCAAAGATATCTGTTTTTACAATGATCCATGACCCTTGTCATCACAAGGCTCCATGTCCCTTGTATTCACATTGCTCCATGGCCCTTGTCATCACAATGCTCCATAGCGCTTTTCATCGCAAAGCTCCATGACCGCTTTCAGCACAATGCCCCATGACCCCTGTCATCATGATGCTCAACTGCCCTTGTCATCACAAGTCTCCATGAAACATTTCCTCAAAATGCTTCAGTACGCCTTTCATCCAAATTCCCCGTGGCCACTGTTATCACAATTCTCCTTGACCACTGTCATCATAATGGTCCATGACCCGTTTCATCTCAATGCTCCATGACACCCGTCACCACAGTGCTCCATGGCCTTTGTCATCACAATGTTCCATGTCCCCTATAATCAAAATGCTCCATGCCTTTTTCCTCACAATGCTCCAGAATTCTTGTCATCACAATGTTCCATGACCGTGGCATCACAATGCTCCATGGCCCTTGTCATCACAATGCTCCAGAATTCTTGTCATCACAATGTTCCATGACCGTGTCATCACAATGCTACATGACCCTGGTCATCACAGTTCTCCCTGACCTTTGTCATCACAATGCTCTATGTCGCTTTTCATCACAGTTCTCAATGACCACTTTAATCACTATGCTCGCTGACCATTTTCATCACATTTCTCTATTGTCATTACAATTTCCCCTCGTCCCTTTCTTCACAATGCTCCATGATGCCTGTCATCACAATGCTCCACGGCTTCTGTTATCACAATGCTCCAGGACCAGTTTCATCACAATACTCCATCCCCCTTGTCATCACAGTGCACAATGAAACCTTTCATTACAAGCCTCCATGACACTTGTCATCACAATGCTCCATGGCCTTTATCGTCACAATGCTCCCAGGCACTTTTCATCACGATGTTCCATGAAAACTTTCATCACATTGCTCCATGACCATTGTCATCACAATAGTCCATAGCCTTGTCAACACAATGCTGCATAATCCCTGTCATCACAATTCTCCATGACTGCTGTCATCACATAATCCAGGACAATTTTCATAACAATGCTTCATGCCCCCAGTCATCACAGTGCTCCATGATACATTTCATCACAATTCCTAGATGATCAATGTCATCACAATGCCCCATGACACCTGTCATCACAATTCGCTATGACCCTTGTCATCACAATACTCGATGAACTGTGTCATCACAGTGTTCCAGGACACATGTCATCACAATGCTCCAGGACAATTTTCATCACAATGCTCCATGCCCCCTGTCATCACAGTGCCCCTTAACACCTGTAATCACAATGCTCCATGACCCTGTCATCACAGTGCTACATGACCCCTGTCATCACATTGTTCCATGGCCTATGTATTCACAATGCTCCATGGACCCTGTAATCACACTGCTCCATGTTCCCTTTCAACACAATGGTCCATGAACCCTGTCATCACAACGTTCCATGAAAGTTGTCATCAAAAGTCTCCATGACCCTGGTCACCACAAGGTTCCCTGCTCTTGTCATCACAATGCTCCATGACCCTTGTAATCACAGTGGTACATAGCCTTGTCACCACAATGTTCCATGGCCTCTGTCATCACCATGCTCCATGGTCTTTCTCATCACAATGCTCTATGACCCCTGTCATCACTATGCTTGATGACCATTGTCATCACAATGCTCCAAGGCCCCTGTCATCACAATGCCTCATGGTCTTGTAATCACAATGCTCAATGACCCCTGTCATCACAATGCTCCATGCCTTTGTCATCACAATGCTCCATGGCCCCTGTAATCACAATGCTCCAGAACACTTGTCAGCATAATACTCCATTCCCGTGTCATCCCATTGCTCAATGACATTTGTCATCAAAATGTTCCTTGGCCTTTGGCATCACAGTGATCCATGATAACTTTAATCAAAATTCTACATGACCATTGTCATCACAATGCAAGGTGACCAATGTCATCACAATGCCCCAAGACACGTGTCATCACAATTCGCCTTGGCCCTTGTTATCTCAATGCTGTATGAACCGTGTCATCACTAGGTTTCAGGACACTTGTCATCAAAGAGATCCATGACAACATTCATCACAATGCCCCATGAACTCTGTTATCTCAATGCTCCATGGCCTTTGTATTCCCAATGTTCCATTGTCCCGATAATCGCATTGCTCCATGAACACTTTCATCACAATGCTCCTTGACCACTGTCACCGTAATGACCCATGACGTTTCTCATCACTGTGCTCCAAGGCCACTCTCATCAAAATGCTCCATGATCTGTGTCAGCCCAATATTGCATGACAGTTGTCATCTCAATGCTCTATGATCCCTGTAATCACAATGATCCCTGCCAATATCATCACAATGTTCCATGTCTCCTGTAATCACAATGCTCCATGCCCTTGTCATCACAATGCTCCAGGTCTGTTTCCATCACCATGCTTCATGCCCGTGTCATCACAATGCTCCACGAATCTTGTCTTCACAATGCTCCATGGCCCATGTCATCACAATGCTCCGTGACTCCTGTCAACACAATGCCTGATGACTCCTGTCATCAAAATGCTAAATGGCACTTGTCATCACAATGCTCTATGACGCCTGTCATCACTATTCTCCATGTCACTTGTTATCACAATGCTCCATGGCCCCTGTAATCACAGTACTCCATGACCCCTTTCATCACAATGCCCAATGCCACCTCTTATCACAATTCTCCATGGCATTTGTCATCACGATGCTCCATGACACCTGTCATCACAATGCTCCATGACACTTGTCATCACAATGCTCGATGGCCCTTGTCATCACAATGTTCCTTGGTGCTTTTCATCGCAATGTTCCATGACAACTCTCAACAAAATACTCCAAGATTTGTTTCATCCCAATGCTCCATGGCCCTTGTCATTACAAATCCACATGATCCCTTTCCTCACAATTGTCCATGGCAACTTACATAAAAATGCTCCATGCCCCTGTCATCACAATGCCCAAAGATATCTGTTTTTACAATGATCCATGACCCTTGTCATCACAAGGCTCCATGTCCCTTGTATTCACATTGCTCCATGGCCCTTGTCATCACAATGCTCCATAGCGCTTTTCATCGCAATGCTCCATGACCGCTTTCAGCACAATGCCCCATGACCCCTGTCATCATGATGCTCAACTGCCCTTGTCATCACAAGTCTCCATGAAACATTTCCTCAAAATGCTCCAGTACGCCTTTCATCCAAATTCCCCGTGGCCACTGTCATCACAATTCTCCATGACCACTGTCATCATAATGGTCCATGACCCGTTTCATCTCAATGCTCCATGACACCTGTCTACCACAGTGTTCCATGGCCTTTGTCATCACAATGTTCCATGTCCCCTATAATCAAAATGCTCCATGTCTTTTTCCCCACAATGCTCCAGAATTCTTGTCATCACAATGTTCCATGACCATGGCATCACAATGCTCCATGGCCCTTGTCATCACAATGCTCCAGAATTCTTGTCATCACAATGTTCCATGACCGTGTCATCACAATGCTACATGACCCTGGTCATCACAGTTCTCCCTGACCTTTGTCATCACAATGCTCTATTTCGCTTTTCTTCACAATTCTCAATGACCACTTTAATCACTATGCTCGCTGACCATTTTCATCACATTTCTCTATTGTCATTACAATTCCCCATCGTCCCTTTCTTCACAATGATCCATGATGCATGTCACTACAATGCTCCACGGCTTCTGTTATCACAATGCTCCAGGACCAGTTTCATCACAATACTCCATCCCCCTTGTCATCACAGTGCACAATGAAACCTTTCATTACAATGCTCCATGACACTTGTCATCACAATGCTCCATGGCCTTTATCGTCACAATGCTCCCAGGCACTTTTCATCACGATGTTCCATGAAAACTTTCATCACATTGCTCCATGACCATTGTCATCACAATAGTCCATAGCCTTGTCAACACAATGCTGCATAATCCCTGTCATCACAATTCTCCATGACTGCTGTCATCACATAATCCAGGACAATTTTCATAACAATGCTTCATGCCCCCAGTCATCACAGTGCTCCATGATACATTTCATCACAATTCCTAGATGATCAATGTCATCACAATGCCCCATGACACCTGTCATCACAATTCGCTACGACCCTTGTCATCACAATACTCGATGAACTGTGTCATCACAGTGTTCCAGGACACATGTCATCACAATGATCCATGACTACTTTCATCACAATGCTCCAATACACCTGTCATCACAATGCTCCATGGCCCCTGTTATCATATTGCTCCATAATCACTTTGATCACAATGCTCCATGACCAGTGTCATCACCATGCCTCATGACGCCTGTCATCTCAATGCTCCATGGCCCCTTTCATCACAATGCTCCATGAACCCAGTCATCACAGTGTTCCCTGCCCTTTTCATCGCAATGTTCCATGGGCCCTGTCATCACAATTCTCCATGCCCTTGTCATCAAAATGCTCCAGAACTCTTGTCATCATAATGCTCCATGCCAATGTCATCAAAATGCCCCATGACACTTGTCATCACAATGCTCCATGGCCTTTGTCATCACAATGTTCCATGGCCCCTGTCATCCCAGTACTCCATGATAACTTTCATCACAATTCTAGATGACAACTGTCATCACAATGCCCCATGACAGATGTCATCACAATTCGCCATGGTCCTTGTCATCACAATGCTCCATGAACCGTGTCATCACAAGGTTCCAGGACACTTGTCATCACAATGATCCATGATCACTTTCATCACAATGCTCCATGAACCCTGTCGTCTCAATGCTCCATAGTCTTTGTATTCACAATGCTCCATGGCTCCTGTAATCACAGTGCTCCATGACCCCTTTCATCACAATGCTCCAAGACCGCTGTCATCACAATGCCCCATGACGCCTGCCTTCACAAATCTCCAAGGCCTCTCTTACCAAAATGCTCCATGATCCCTGTCAGCACAATATTCGATGGCACTTTTCATCACAATGCTCCATGACCCCTGTCATCACAAAGTTCTCTGCCCATATCATCACAATGCTCCTTGTCACCTTTAATCACAATGCTCCATGCCCTTTCATCACAATGCTCTAGAATTCTTGTCATCGCAATGTTCCTTGACCGTGTCATCACAATGCTCCATGAACCTTGTCATCACAAAGCTCCATGACCCCTGTCATCACAATGATCCATGACGCTTGTCATCACAAAGCTCCATGACCCCTGTCATCACAATGATCCATGACCCTTGTCATCACAAAGCTCCATGACCCCTGTCATCACAATGATCCATGACGCTTGTCATCACAAAGCTCCATGACCCCTGTCATCATAATGATCCATGACTCCTTTCCTCACAGTGCTCCAGTACCCTTTTCATCACAATGCTCCATGCCATTGTCAGCACAATGCTCCTTGGACCCTGTCATCAAAATGCTCCATCCCCTTTTCATCACAATGCTCCAGATATCCTATCATTATAATGCTCCATGCCCGTGTCAAGACAATGCTCCATGACCCATGTCATCAAATTGCTTTATGAACCTTGTTATCAGAATAATCCATGACCCCTGTCATCAAAATGATCCATGACAGTTGTCATCACAATGCTGCATGATACCTTTCATCCCAACTCTCTGTGACCGCTGTCATCACAATGCTCCAGGACAATTTTCATCACAATGCTCCATGCCCCCTGTCATCACAGTGCCCCTTAACACCTGTAATCACAATTCTCCATGACCCTGTCATCAGAATGCTACATGACCCTTGTCATCACATTGTTCCATGGCCTATGTATTCACAATGCTCCATGGACCCTGTAATCACACTGCTCCATGTTCCCTTTCAACACAAAAGTCCATGAACCCTGTCATCACAACGTTCCATGGAAGTTGTCATCAAAAGTCTCCATGACCCTGGTCACCACAAGGTTCCCTGCTCTTGTCATCACAATGCTCCATGACCCTTGTAATCACAGTGGTACATGGCCTTGCCACCACAATGTTCCATGGCCTCTGTCATCACCATGCTCCATGGTCTTTCTCATCACAATGCTCTATGACCCCTGTCATCACTATGCTTGATGACCATTGTCATCACAATGCTCCAAGGCCCCTGTCATCACAATGCCTCATGGTCTTGTAATCACAATGCTCAATGACCCCTGTCATCACAATGCTCCATGCCTTTGTCATCACAATGCTCCATGGCCCCTGTAATCACAATGCTCCAGAACACTTGTCAGCATAATACTCCATTCCCGTGTCATCCCATTGCTCAATGACATTTGTCATCAAAATGTTCCTTGGCCTTAGGCATCACAGTGATCCATGATAACTTTAATCAAAATTCTACATGACCATTGTCATCACAATGCAAGGTGACCAATGTCATCACAATGCCCCAAGACACGTGTCATCACAATTCCCCTTGGCCCTTGTTATCTCAATGCTGTATGAACCGTGTCATCACTAGGTTTCAGGACACTTGTCATCAAAGAGATCCATGACAACATTCATCACAATGCCCCATGAACTCTGTTATCTCAATGCTCCATGGCCTTTGTATTCCCAATGTTCCATTGTCCCGATAATCACATTGCTCCATGAACACTTTCATCACAATGCTCCTTGACCACTGTCACCGTAATGACCCATGACGTTTCTCATCACTGTGCTCCAAGGCCACTCTCATCAAAATGCTCCATGATCTGTGTCAGCCCAATATTGCATGACATTTGTCATCACAATGCTCTATGATCCCTGTAATCACAACGATCCCTGCCAATAATATCACAATGTTCCATGTCTCCTGTAATCACAATGCTCCATGCCCTTGTCATCACAATGCTCCAGGTCTGTTTTCATCACCATGCTTCATGCCCGTGTCATCACAATGCTCCATGAATCTTGTCTTCACAATGCTCCATGGCCCATGTCATCACAATGCTCCGTGACTCCTGTCAACACAATGCCTGATGACTCCTGTCATCAAAATGCTAAATGGCACTTGTCATCACAATGCTCTATGATGCCTGTCATCACTATTCTCCATGTCACTTGTTATCACAATGCTCCATGGCCCCTGTAATCACAGTACTCCATGACCCCTTTCATCACAATGCCCAATGCCACCTCTTATCACAATTCTCCATGGCATTTGTCATCACGATGCTCCATGACACCTGTCATCACAATGCTCCATGACACTTGTCATCACACTGCTCGATGGCCCTTGTCATCACAATGTTCCTTGGTGCTTTTCATCGCAATGTTCCATGACAACTCTCATCAAAATACTCCAAGATTTGTTTCATCCCAATGCTCCATGGCCCTTGTCATTACAAATCCACATGATCCCTTTCATCACAATTGTCCATGGCAACTTACATAAAAGTGCTCCATGCCCCTGTCATCACAATGCCCAAAGATATCTGTTTTTACAATGATCCATGACCCTTGTCATCACAAGGCTCCATGTCCCTTGTATTCATATTGCTCCATGGCCCTTGTCATCACAATGCTCCATAGCACTTTTCATCGCAATGCTCCATGACCGCTTTCAGCACAATGCCCCATGACACCTGTCATCATGATGCTCAACTGCCCTTGTCATCACAAGTCTCCATGAAACATTTCCTCAAAATGCTCCAGTACGCCTTTCATCCAAATTCCCCGTGGCCACTGTCATCACAATTCTCCATGACCACTGTCATCATAATGGTCCATGACCCGTTTCATCTCAATGCTCCATGACACCTGTCACCACAGTGCTCCATGGCCTTTGTCATCACAATGTTCCATGTCCCCTATAATCAAAATGCTCCATGCCTTTTTCCTCACAATGCTCCAGAATTCTTGTCATCACAATGTTCCATGACCGTGGCATCACAATGCTCCATGGCCCTTGTCATCACAATGCTCCAGAATTCTTGTCATCACAATGTTCCATGACCGTGTCATCACAATGCTACATGACCCTGGTCATCACAGTTCTCCCTGACCTTTGTCATCACAATGCTCTATGTCGCTTTTCATCACAGTTCTCAATGACCACTTTAATCACTATGCTCGCTGACCATTTTCATCACATTTCTCTATTGTCATTACAATTCGCCATCGTCCCTTTCTTCACAATGCTCCATGATGCCTGTCATCACAATGCTCCACGGCTTCTGTTATCACAATGCTCCAGGACCAGTTTCATCACAATACTCCATCCCCCTTGTCATCACAGTGCACAATGAAACCTTTCATTACAATGCTCCATGACACTTGTCATCACAATGCTCCATGGCCTTTATCGTCACAATGCTCCCAGGCACTTTTCATCACGATGTTCCATGAAAACTTTCATCACATTGCTCCATGACCATTGTCATCACAATAGTCCATAGCCTTGTCAACACAATGCTGCATAATCCCTGTCATCACAATTCTCCATGACTGCTGTCATCACATAATCCAGGACAATTTTCATAACAATGCTTCATGCCCCCAGTCATCACAGTGCTCCATGATACATTTCATCACAATTCCTAGATGATCAATGTCATCACAATGCCCCATGACACCTGTCATCACAATTCGCTATGACCCTTGTCATCACAATACTCGATGAACTGTGTCATCACAGTGTTCCAGGACACATGTCATCCCAATGATCCATGACTACTTTCATCACAATGCTCCAATACACCTGTCATCACAATGCTCCATGGCCCCTGTTATCATATTGCTCCATGATCTCTTTGATCACAATGCTCCATGACCAGTGTCATCACCATGCCTCATGACGCCTGTCATCTCAATGCTCCATGGCCCCTTTCATCACAATGCTCCATGAACCCAGTCATCACAGTGTTCCCTGCCCTTTTCATCGCAATGCTCCATGGGCCCTGTCATCACAATGCTCCATGCCCTTGTCATCAAAATGCTCCAGAACTCTTGTCATCATAATGCTCCATGCCAATGTCATCAAAATGCCCCATGACACTTGTCATCACAATGCTCCATGGCCTTTGTCATCACAATGTTCCATGGCCCCTGTCATCACAATTCTCCATGCCCTTGTCATCAAAATGCTCCAGAACTCTTGTCATCATAATGCTCCATGCCAATGTCATCAAAATGCCCCATGACACTTGTCATCACAATTCTCCATGGCCTTCGTCATCACAATGTTCCATGGCCCCTGTCATCACAGTGCTCCATGATAACGTTCATCACAATTCTAGATGACCACTGTCAACACAATGCCCCATGACAGATGTCATCACAATTCGCCATGGTCCTTGTGATCACAATGCTCCATGAACCGTGTCATCACAAGGTTCCAGGACACTTGCCATCACAATGATCCATGATCAATTTCAGCACAATGCTCCATGAAACCTGTCATCTCAATGCTCCATAGTCTTTGTATTCACAATGCTCCATGGCTCCTGTAATCACAGTGCTCCATGACCCCTTTCATCACAATGCTCCAAGACCGCTGTCATCACAATGCCCCATGACGCCTGCCTTCACAAATCTCCAAGGCCTCTCTTACCAAAATGCTCCATATTCCCTGTCAGCACAATATTCGATGGCACTTTTCATCACAATCCCCCATGACCCCTATCATCACAAAGTTCTCTGCCCATATCATCACAATGCTCCTTGTCACCTTTAATCACAATGCTCCATGCCCTTTCATCACAATGCTCCAGAATTCTTGTCATCACAATGTTCCTTGACCGTGTCATCACAATGCTCCATGAACCTTGTCATCACAAAGCTCCATGACCCCTGTCATCACAATGATCCATGACCCTTGTCATCACAAAGCTCCATGACCCCTGTCATCACAATGCTCCATGACCGTTGTCATCACAAAGATCCATGACCCCTGTCATCACATTGATCCATGACTCCTTTCCTCACAGTGCTCCAGTACCCTTTTCATCACAATGCTCCATGCCATTGTCAGCACAATGCTCCTTGGACCCTGTCATCAAAATGCTCCATCCCCTTATCACAATGCTCCAGATATCCTATCATTACAATGCTCCATGCCCGTGTCAAGACAATGCCCCATGACCCATGTCATCAAATTGCTTTATGAACCTTGTTATCAGAATAATCCATGACCCCTGTCATCAAAATGATCCATGACAGTTGTCATCACAATGCTGCATGATACCTTTCATCCCAACTCTCTGTGACCGCTGTCATCACAATGCTCCAGGACAATTTTCATCACAATGCTCCATGCCCCCTGTCATCACAGTGCCCCTTAACACCTGTAATCACAATGCTCCATGACCCTGTCATCACAGTGCTACATGACCCCTGTCATCACATTGTTCCATGGCCTATGTATTCACAATGCTCCATGGACCCTGTAATCACACTGCTCCATGTTCCCTTTCAACACAATGGTCCATGAACCCTGTCATCACAACGTTCCATGAAAGTTGTCATCAAAAGTCTCCATGACCCTGGTCACCACAAGGTTCCCTGCTCTTGTCATCACAATGCTCCATGACCCTTGTAATCACAGTGGTACATAGCCTTGTCATCACAATGTTCCATGGCCTCTGTCATCACCATGCTCCATGGTCTTTCTCATCACAATGCTCTATGACCCCTGTCATCACTATGCTTGATGACCATTGTCATCACAATGCTCCAAGGCCCCTGTCATCACAATGCCTCATGGTCTTGTAATCACAATGCTCAATGACCCCTGTCATCACAATGCTCCATGCCTTTGTCATCACAATGCTCCATGGCCCCTGTAATCACAATGCTCCAGAACACTTGTCAGCATAATACTCCATTCCCGTGTCATCCCATTGCTCAATGACATTTGTCATCAAAATGTTCCTTGGCCTTTGGCATCACAGTGATCCATGATAACTTTAATCAAAATTCTACATGACCATTGTCATCACAATGCAAGGTGACCAATGTCATCACAATGCCCCAAGACACGTGTCATCACAATTCGCCTTGGCCCTTGTTATCTCAATGCTGTATGAACCGTGTCATCACTAGGTTTCAGGACACTTGTCATCAAAGAGATCCATGACAACATTCATCACAATGCCCCATGAACTCTGTTATCTCAATGCTCCATGGCCTTTGTATTCCCAATGTTCCATTGTCCCGATAATCGCATTGCTCCATGAACACTTTCATCACAATGCTCCTTGACCACTGTCACCGTAATGACCCATGACGTTTCTCATCACTGTGCTCCAAGGCCACTCTCATCAAAATGCTCCATGATCTGTGTCAGCCCAATATTGCATGACAGTTGTCATCACAATGCTCTATGATCCCTGTAATCACAATGATCCCTGCCAATAACATCACAATGTTCCATGTCTCCTGTAATCACAATGCTCCATGCCCTTGTCATCACAATGCTCCAGGTCTGTTTTCATCACCATGCTTCATGCCCGTGTCATCACAATGCTCCACGAATCTTGTCTTCACAATGCTCCATGGCCCATGTCATCACAATGCTCCGTGACTCCTGTCAACACAATGCCTGATGACTCCTGTCATCAAAATGCTAAATGGCACTTGTCATCACAATGCTCTATGACGCCTGTCATCACTATTCTCCATGTCACTTGTTATCACAATGCTCCATGGCCCCTGTAATCACAGTACTCCATGACCCCTTTCATCACAATGCCCAATGCCACCTCTTATCACAATTCTCCATGGCATTTGTCATCACGATGCTCCATGACACCTGTCATCACAATGCTCCATGACACTTGTCATCACAATGCTCGATGGCCCTTGTCATCACAATGTTCCTTGGTGCTTTTCATCGCAATGTTCCATGACAACTCTCAACAAAATACTCCAAGATTTGTTTCATCCCAATGCTCCATGGCCCTTGTCATTACAAATCCACATGATCCCTTTCCTCACAATTGTCCATGGCAACTTACATAAAAATGCTCCATGCCCCTGTCATCACAATGCCCAAAGATATCTGTTTTTACAATGATCCATGACCCTTGTCATCACAAGGCTCCATGTCCCTTGTATTCACATTGCTCCATGGCCCTTGTCATCACAATGCTCCATAGCGCTTTTCATCGCAATGCTCCATGACCGCTTTCAGCACAATGCCCCATGACCCCTGTCATCATGATGCTCAACTGCCCTTGTCATCACAAGTCTCCATGAAACATTTCCTCAAAATGCTCCAGTACGCCTTTCATCCAAATTCCCCGTGGCCACTGTCATCACAATTCTCCATGACCACTGTCATCATAATGGTCCATGACCCGTTTCATCTCAATGCTCCATGACACCTGTCTACCACAGTGCTCCATGGCCTTTGTCATCACAATGTTCCATGTCCCCTATAATCAAAATGCTCCATGTCTTTTTCCTCACAATGCTCCAGAATTCTTGTCATCACAATGTTCCATGACCATGGCATCACAATGCTCCATGGCCCTTGTCATCACAATGCTCCAGAATTCTTGTCATCACAATGTTCCATGACCATGGCATCACAATGCTCCATGGCCCTTGTCATCACAATGCTCCAGAATTCTTGTCATCACAATGTTCCATGACCGTGTCATCACAATGCTACATGACCCTGGTCATCACAGTTCTCCCTGACCTTTGTCATCACAATGCTCTATTTCGCTTTTCTTCACAATTCTCAATGACCACTTTAATCACTATGCTCGCTGACCATTTTCATCACATTTCTCTATTGTCATTACAATTCCCCATCGTCCCTTTCTTCACAATGATCCATGATGCCTGTCAATACAATGCTCCACGGCTTCTGTTATCACAATGCTCCAGGACCAGTTTCATCACAATACTCCATCCCCCTTGTCATCACAGTGCACAATGAAACCTTTCATTACAATGCTCCATGACACTTGTCATCACAATGCTCCATGGCCTTTATCGTCACAATGCTCCCAGGCACTTTTCATCACGATGTTCCATGAAAACTTTCATCACATTGCTCCATGACCATTGTCATCACAATAGTCCATAGCCTTGTCAACACAATGCTGCATAATCCCTGTCATCACAATTCTCCATGACTGCTGTCATCACATAATCCAGGACAATTTTCATAACAATGCTTCATGCCCCCAGTCATCACAGTGCTCCATGATACATTTCATCACAATTCCTAGATGATCAATGTCATCACAATGCCCCATGACACCTGTCATCACAATTCGCTACGACCCTTGTCATCACAATACTCGATGAACTGTGTCATCACAGTGTTCCAGGACACATGTCATCACAATGATCCATGACTACTTTCATCACAATGCTCCAATACACCTGTCATCACAATGCTCCATGGCCCCTGTTATCATATTGCTCCATAATCACTTTGATCACAATGCTCCATGACCAGTGTCATCACCATGCCTCATGACGCCTGTCATCACAAAGCTCCATGACCCCTGTCATCACAATGATCCATGACCCTTGTCATCACAAAGCTCCATGACCCCTGTCATCACAATGATCCATGACGCTTGTCATCACAAAGCTCCATGAACACTGTCATCACAATGATCCATGACCGTTGTCATCACAAAGCTCCATGACCCCTGTCATCACATTGATCCATGACTTCTTTCCTCACAGTGCTCCAGTACCCTTTTCATCACAATGCTCCATGCCATTGTCAGGACAATGCTCCTTGGACCCTGTCATCAAAATGCTCCATCCCCTTTTCATCACAATGCTCCAGATATCCTATCATTACAATGCTCCATGCCCGTGTCAAGACAATGCTCCATGACCCATGTCATCAAATTGCTTTACGAACCTTGTTATCAGAATAATCCATGACCCCTGTCATCAAAATGATCCATGACAGTTGTCATCACAATGCTGCATGATACCTTTCATCCCAACTCTCTGTGACCGCTGTCATCACAATGCTCCAGGACAATTTTCATCACAATGGTCCATGCCCCCTGTCATCACAGTGCCCCTTAACACCTGTAATCACAATGCTCCATGACCCTGTCATCACAATGCTACATGACCCCTGTCATCACATTGTTCCATGGCCTATGTATTCACAATGCTCCATGGACCCTGTAATCACACTGCTCCATGTTCCCTTTCAACACAATGGTCCATGAACCCTGTCATCACAACGTTCCATGAAAGTTGTCATCAAAAGTCTCCATGACCCTGGTCACCACAAGGTTCCCTGCTCTTGTCATCACAATGCTCCATGACCCTTGTAATCACAGTGGTACATAGCCTTGTCACCACAATGTTCCATGGCCTCTGTCATCACCATGCTCCATGGTCTTTCTCATCACAATGCTCTATGACCCCTGTCATCACTATGCTTGATGACCATTGTCATCACAATGCTCCAAGGCCCCTGTCATCACAATGCCTCATGGTCTTGTAATCACAATGCTCAATGACCCCTGTCATCACAATGCTCCATGCCTTTGTCATCACAATGCTCCATGGCCCCTGTAATCACAATGCTCCAGAACACTTGTCAGCATAATACTCCATTCCCGTGTCATCCCATTGCTCAATGACATTTGTCATCAAAATGTTCCTTGGCCTTTGGCATCACAGTGATCCATGATAACTTTAATCAAAATTCTACATGACCATTGTCATCACAATGCAAGGTGACCAATGTCATCACAATGCCCCAAGACACGTGTCATCACAATTCGCCTTGGCCCTTGTTATCTCAATGCTGTATGAACCGTGTCATCACTAGGTTTCAGGACACTTGTCATCAAAGAGATCCATGACAACATTCATCACAATGCCCCATGAACTCTGTTATCTCAATGCTCCATGGCCTTTGTATTCCCAATGTTCCATTGTCCCGATAATCGCATTGCTCCATGAACACTTTCATCACAATGCTCCTTGACCACTGTCACCGTAATGACCCATGACGTTTCTCATCACTGTGCTCCAAGGCCACTCTCATCAAAATGCTCCATGATCTGTGTCAGCCCAATATTGCATGACAGTTGTCATCACAAGGCTCTATGATCCCTGTAATCACAACGATCCCTGCCAATAACATCACAATGTTCCATGTCTCCTGTAATCACAATGCTCCATGCCCTTGTCATCACAATGCTCCAGGTCTGTTTTCATCACCATGCTTCATGCCCGTGTCATCACAATGCTCCACGAATCTTGTCTTCACAATGCTCCATGGCCCATGTCATCACAATGCTCCGTGACTCCTGTCAACACAATGCCTGATGACTCCTGTCATCAAAATGCTAAATGGCACTTGTCATCACAATGCTCTATGACACCTGTCATCACTATTCTCCATGTCACTTGTTATCACAATGCTCCATGGCCCCTGTAATCACAGTACTCCATGACCCCTTTCATCACAATGCCCAATGCCACCTCTTATCACAATTCTCCATGGCATTTGTCATCACAATGCTCCATGACACTTGTCATCACAATGCTCGATGGCCCTTGTCATCACAATGTTCCTTGGTGCTTTTCATCGCAATGTTCCATGACAACTCTCATCAAAATACTCCAAGATTTGTTTCATCCCAATGCTCCATGGCCCTTGTCATTACAAATCCACATGATCCCTTTCATCACAATTGTCCATGGCAACTTACATAAAAATGCTTCATGCCCCTGTCATCACAATGCCCAAAGATATCTGTTTTTACAATGATCCATGACCCTTGTCATCACAAGGCTCCATGTCCCTTGTATTCACATTGCTCCATGGCCCTTGTCATCACAATGCTCCATAGCGCTTTTCATCGCAAAGCTCCATGACCGCTTTCAGCACAATGCCCCATGACCCCTGTCATCATGATGCTCAACTGCCCTTGTCATCACAAGTCTCCATGAAACATTTCCTCAAAATGCTCCAGTACGCCTTTCATCCAAATTCCCCGTGGCCACTGTTATCACAATTCTCCATGACCACTGTCATCATAATGGTCCATGACCCGTTTCATCTCAATGCTCCATGACACCCGTCACCACAGTGCTCCATGGCCTTTGTCATCA
This sequence comes from Balaenoptera physalus, assembly GCF_965194825.1. NCBI lineage: Eukaryota > Metazoa > Chordata > Mammalia > Artiodactyla > Balaenopteridae > Balaenoptera > Balaenoptera physalus. Next base: position 223,325 of record NW_028126244.1, on the reverse strand, counting down.
CAATGTTCCATGTCCCCTATAATCAAAATGCTCCATGCCTTTTTCCTCACAATGCTCCAGAATTCTTGTCATCACAATGTTCCATGACTGTGGCATCACAATGCTCCATGGCCCTTGTCATCACAATGCTCCAGAATTCTTGTCATCACAATGTTCCATGACCGTGTCATCACAATGCTACATGACCCTGGTCATCACAGTTCTCCCTGACCTTTGTCATCACAATGCTCTATGTCGCTTTTCATCACAGTTCTCAATGACCACTTTAATCACTATGCTCGCTGACCATTTTCATCACATTTCTCTATTGTCATTACAATTTCCCCTCGTCCCTTTCTTCACAATGCTCCATGATGCCTGTCATCACAATGCTCCACGGCTTCTGTTATCACAATGCTCCAGGACCAGTTTCATCACAATACTCCATCCCCCTTGTCATCACAGTGCACAATGAAACCTTTCATTACAAGCCTCCATGACACTTGTCATCACAATGCTCCATGGCCTTTATCGTCACAATGCTCCCAGGCACTTTTCATCACGATGTTCCATGAAAACTTTCATCACATTGCTCCATGACCATTGTCATCACAATAGTCCATAGCCTTGTCAACACAATGCTGCATAATCCCTGTCATCACAATTCTCCATGACTGCTGTCATCACATAATCCAGGACAATTTTCATAACAATGCTTCATGCCCCCAGTCATCACAGTGCTCCACGATACATTTCATCACAATTCCTAGATGATCAATGTCATCACAATGCCCCATGACACCTGTCATCACAATTCGCTATGACCCTTGTCATCACAATACTCGATGAACTGTGTCATCACAGTGTTCCAGGACACATGTCATCACAATGATCCATGACTACTTTCATCACAATGCTCCAATACACCTGTCATCACAATGCTCCATGGCCCCTGTTATCATATTGCTCCATGATCTCTTTGATCACAATGCTCCATGACCAGTGTCATCACCATGCCTCATGACGCCTGTCATCTCAATGCTCCATGGCCCCTTTCATCACAATGCTCCATGAACCCAGTCATCACAGTGTTCCCTGCCCTTTTCATCGCAATGCTCCATGGGCCCTGTCATCACAATGCTCCATGCCCTTGTCATCAAAATGCTCCAGAACACTTGTCATCATAATGCTCCATGCCAATGTCATCAAAATGCCCCATGACACTTGTCATCACAATGCTCCATGGCCTTTGTCATCACAATGTTCCATGGCCCCTGTCATCACAGTGCTCCATGATAACTTTCATTACAATTCTAGATGACCACTGTCATCACAATGCCCCATGACAGATGTCATCACAATTCGCCATGGTCCTTGTCATCACAATGCTCCATGAACCGTGTCATCACAAGGTTCCAGGACACTTGTCATCACAATGATCCATGATCACTTTCAGCACAATGCTCCATGAACCCTGTCGTCTCAATGCTCCATAGTCTTTGTATTCACAATGCTCCATGGCTCCTGTAATCACAGTGCTCCATGACCCCTTTCATCACAATGCTCCAAGACCGCTCTCATCACAATGCCCCATGACGCCTGCCTTCACAAATCTCCAAGGCCTCTCTTACCAAAATGCTCCATGATCCCTGTCAGCACAATATTCGATGGCACTTTTCATCACAATGCTCCATGACCCCTGTCATCACAAAGGTCTCTGCCCATATCATCACAATGCTCCTTGTCACCTTTAATCACAATGCTCCATGCCCTTTCATCACAATGCTCCGGAATTCTTGTCATCGCAATGTTCCTTGACCGTGTCATCACAATGCTCCATGAACCTTGTCATCACAAAGCTCCATGACCCCTGTCATCACAATGATCCATGACGCTTGTCATCACAAAGCTCCATGACCACTGTCATCACAATGCTCCATGACCGTTGTCAACACAAAGCTCCATGACCCCTGTCATCACATTGATCCATGACTCCTTTCCTCACAGTGCTCCAGTACCCTTTTCATCACAATGCTCCATGCCATTGTCAGCACAATGCTCCTTGGACCCTCTCATCACAATGCTCCAGATATCCTATCATTACAATGCTCCATGCCCGTGTCAAGACAATGCTCCATGACCCATGTCATCAAATTGCTTTATGAACCTTGTTATCAGAATAATCCATGAACCCTGTCATCAAAATGATCCATGACAGTTGTCATCACAATGCTGCATGATACCTTTCATCCCAACTCTCTGTGACCGCTTTCATCACAATGCTCCAGGACAATTTTCATCACAATGCTCCATGCCCCCTGTCATCACAGTGCCCCTTAACACCTGTAATCACAATGCTCCATGACCCTGTCATCACAATGCTACATGACCCCTGTCATCACATTGTTCCATGGCCTATGTATTCACAATGCTCCATGGACCCTGTAATCACACTGCTCCATGTTCCCTTTCAACACAATGGTCCATGAACCCTGTCATCACAACGTTCCATGAAAGTTGTCATCAAAAGTCTCCATGACCCTTGTCACCACAAGGTTCCCTGCTCTTGTCATCACAATGCTCCATGACCCTTGTAATCACAGTGGTACATGGCCTTGTCACCACAATGTTCCATGGCCTCTGTCATCACCATGCTCCATGGTCTTTCTCATCACAATGCTCTATGACCCCTGACATCACTATGCTTGATGACCATTGTCATCACAATGCTCCAAGGCCCCTGTCATCACAATGCCTCATGGTCTTGTAATCACAATGCTCAATGACCCCTGTCATCACAATGCTCCATGCCTTTGTCATCACAATGCTCCATGGCCCCTGTAATCACAATGCTCCAGAACACTTGTCAGCATAATACTCCATTCCCATGTCATCCCATTGCTCAATGACATTTGTCATCAAAATGTTCCTTGGCCTTTGGCATCACAGTGATCCATGATAACTTTAATCAAAATTCTACATGACCATTGTCATCACAATGCAAGGTGAACAATGTCATCACAATGCCGCAAGACACGTGTCATCACAATTCGCCTTGGCCCTTGTTATCTCAATGCTGTATGAACCGTGTCATCACTAGGTTTCAGGACACTTGTCATCAAAGAGATCCATGACAACATTCATCACAATGCCCCATGAACTCTGTTATCTCAATGCTCCATGGCCTTTGTATTCCCAATGTTCCATTGTCCCGATAATCACATTGCTCCATGAACACTTTCATCACAATGCTCCTTGACCACTGTCACCGTAATGACCCATGACGTTTCTCATCACTGTGCTCCAAGGCCACTCTCATCAAAATGCTCCATGATCTGTGTCAGCCCAATATTGCATGACAGTTGTCATCATAAGGCTCTATGATCCCTGTAATCACAATGATCCCTGCCAATAACATCACAATGTTCCATGTCTCCTGTAATCACAATGCTCCATGCCCTTGTCATCACAATGCTCCAGGTCTGTTTTCATCACCATGCTTCATGCCCGTGTCATCACAATGCTCCATGAATCTTGTCTTCACAATGCTCCATGGCCCATGTCATCACAATGCTCCGTGACTCCTGTCAACACAATGCCTGATGACTCCTGTCATCAAAATGCTAAATGGCACTTGTCATCACAATGCTCTATGACGCCTGTCATCACTATTCTCCATGTCACTTGTTATCACAATGCTCCATGGCCCCTGTAATCACAGTACTCCATGACCCCTTTCATCACATTGCCCAATGCCACCTCTTATCACAATTCTCCATGGCATTTGTCCTCACGATGCTCCATGACACCTGTCATCACAATGCTCCATGACACTTGTCATCACAATGCTCGATGTCCCTTGTCATCACAAGGTTCCTTGGTGCTTTTCACGGCAATGTTCCATGACAACTCTCATCAAAATACTCCAAGATTTGTTTCATCCCAATGCTCCATGGCCCTTGTCATTACAAATCCACATGATCCCTTTCATCACAATTGTCCATGGCAACTTACATAAAAGTGCTCCATGCCCCTGTCATCACAATGCCCAAAGATATCTGTTTTTACAATGATCCATGACCCTTGTCATCACAAGGCTCCATGTCCCTTGTATTCATATTGCTCCATGGCCCTTGTCATCACAATGCTCCATAGCACTTTTCATCGCAATGCTCCATGACCGCTTTCAGCACAATGCCCCATGACACCTGTCATCATGATGCTCAACTGCCCTTGTCATCACAAGTCTCCATGAAACATTTCCTCAAAATGCTCCAGTACGCCTTTCATCCAAATTCCCCGTGGCCACTGTCATCACAATTCTCCATGACCACTGTCATCATAATGGTCCATGACCCGTTTCATCTCAATGCTCCATGACACCTGTCACCACAGTGCTCCATGGCCTTTGTCATCACAATGTTCCATGTCCCCTATAATCAAAATGCTCCATGCCTTTTTCCTCACAATGCTCCAGAATTCTTGTCATCACAATGTTCCATGACCGTGGCATCACAATGCTCCATGGCCCTTGTCATCACAATGCTCCAGAATTCTTGTCATCACAATGTTCCATGACCGTGTCATCACAATGCTACATGACCCTGGTCATCACAGTTCTCCCTGACCTTTGTCATCACAATGCTCTATGTCGCTTTTCATCACAGTTCTCAATGACCACTTTAATCACTATGCTCGCTGACCATTTTCATCACATTTCTCTATTGTCATTACAATTCGCCATCGTCCCTTTCTTCACAATGCTCCATGATGCCTGTCATCACAATGCTCCACGGCTTCTGTTATCACAATGCTCCAGGACCAGTTTCATCACAATACTCCATCCCCCTTGTCATCACAGTGCACAATGAAACCTTTCATTACAATGCTCCATGACACTTGTCATCACAATGCTCCATGGCCTTTATCGTCACAATGCTCCCAGGCACTTTTCATCACGATGTTCCATGAAAACTTTCATCACATTGCTCCATGACCATTGTCATCACAATAGTCCATAGCCTTGTCAACACAATGCTGCATAATCCCTGTCATCACAATTCTCCATGACTGCTGTCATCACATAATCCAGGACAATTTTCATAACAATGCTTCATGCCCCCAGTCATCACAGTGCTCCATGATACATTTCATCACAATTCCTAGATGATCAATGTCATCACAATGCCCCATGACACCTGTCATCACAATTCGCTATGACCCTTGTCATCACAATACTCGATGAACTGTGTCATCACAGTGTTCCAGGACACATGTCATCCCAATGATCCATGACTACTTTCATCACAATGCTCCAATACACCTGTCATCACAATGCTCCATGGCCCCTGTTATCATATTGCTCCATGATCTCTTTGATCACAATGCTCCATGACCAGTGTCATCACCATGCCTCATGACGCCTGTCATCTCAATGCTCCATGGCCCCTTTCATCACAATGCTCCATGAACCCAGTCATCACAGTGTTCCCTGCCCTTTTCATCGCAATGCTCCATGGGCCCTGTCATCACAATGCTCCAAGACCGCTGTCATCACAATGCCCCATGACGCCTGCCTTCACAAATCTCCAAGGCCTCTCTTACCAAAATGCTCCATATTCCCTGTCAGCACAATATTCGATGGCACTTTTCATCACAATCCCCCATGACCCCTATCATCACAAAGTTCTCTGCCCATATCATCACAATGCTCCTTGTCACCTTTAATCACAATGCTCCATGCCCTTTCATCACAATGCTCCAGAATTCTTGTCATCACAATGTTCCTTGACCGTGTCATCACAATGCTCCATGAACCTTGTCATCACAAAGCTCCATGACCCCTGTCATCACAATGATCCATGACCCTTGTCATCACAAAGCTCCATGACCCCTGTCATCACAATGCTCCATGACCGTTGTCATCACAAAGATCCATGACCCCTGTCATCACATTGATCCATGACTCCTTTCCTCACAGTGCTCCAGTACCCTTTTCATCACAATGCTCCATGCCATTGTCAGCACAATGCTCCTTGGACCCTGTCATCAAAATGCTCCATCCCCTTATCACAATGCTCCAGATATCCTATCATTACAATGCTCCATGCCCGTGTCAAGACAATGCCCCATGACCCATGTCATCAAATTGCTTTATGAACCTTGTTATCAGAATAATCCATGACCCCTGTCATCAAAATGATCCATGACAGTTGTCATCACAATGCTGCATGATACCTTTCATCCCAACTCTCTGTGACCGCTGTCATCACAATGCTCCAGGACAATTTTCATCACAATGCTCCATGCCCCCTGTCATCACAGTGCCCCTTAACACCTGTAATCACAATGCTCCATGACCCTGTCATCACAGTGCTACATGACCCCTGTCATCACATTGTTCCATGGCCTATGTATTCACAATGCTCCATGGACCCTGTAATCACACTGCTCCATGTTCCCTTTCAACACAATGGTCCATGAACCCTGTCATCACAACGTTCCATGAAAGTTGTCATCAAAAGTCTCCATGACCCTGGTCACCACAAGGTTCCCTGCTCTTGTCATCACAATGCTCCATGACCCTTGTAATCACAGTGGTACATAGCCTTGTCATCACAATGTTCCATGGCCTCTGTCATCACCATGCTCCATGGTCTTTCTCATCACAATGCTCTATGACCCCTGTCATCACTATGCTTGATGACCATTGTCATCACAATGCTCCAAGGCCCCTGTCATCACAATGCCTCATGGTCTTGTAATCACAATGCTCAATGACCCCTGTCATCACAATGCTCCATGCCTTTGTCATCACAATGCTCCATGGCCCCTGTAATCACAATGCTCCAGAACACTTGTCAGCATAATACTCCATTCCCGTGTCATCCCATTGCTCAATGACATTTGTCATCAAAATGTTCCTTGGCCTTTGGCATCACAGTGATCCATGATAACTTTAATCAAAATTCTACATGACCATTGTCATCACAATGCAAGGTGACCAATGTCATCACAATGCCCCAAGACACGTGTCATCACAATTCGCCTTGGCCCTTGTTATCTCAATGCTGTATGAACCGTGTCATCACTAGGTTTCAGGACACTTGTCATCAAAGAGATCCATGACAACATTCATCACAATGCCCCATGAACTCTGTTATCTCAATGCTCCATGGCCTTTGTATTCCCAATGTTCCATTGTCCCGATAATCGCATTGCTCCATGAACACTTTCATCACAATGCTCCTTGACCACTGTCACCGTAATGACCCATGACGTTTCTCATCACTGTGCTCCAAGGCCACTCTCATCAAAATGCTCCATGATCTGTGTCAGCCCAATATTGCATGACAGTTGTCATCACAATGCTCTATGATCCCTGTAATCACAATGATCCCTGCCAATAACATCACAATGTTCCATGTCTCCTGTAATCACAATGCTCCATGCCCTTGTCATCACAATGCTCCAGGTCTGTTTTCATCACCATGCTTCATGCCCGTGTCATCACAATGCTCCACGAATCTTGTCTTCACAATGCTCCATGGCCCATGTCATCACAATGCTCCGTGACTCCTGTCAACACAATGCCTGATGACTCCTGTCATCAAAATGCTAAATGGCACTTGTCATCACAATGCTCTATGACGCCTGTCATCACTATTCTCCATGTCACTTGTTATCACAATGCTCCATGGCCCCTGTAATCACAGTACTCCATGACCCCTTTCATCACAATGCCCAATGCCACCTCTTATCACAATTCTCCATGGCATTTGTCATCACGATGCTCCATGACACCTGTCATCACAATGCTCCATGACACTTGTCATCACAATGCTCGATGGCCCTTGTCATCACAATGTTCCTTGGTGCTTTTCATCGCAATGTTCCATGACAACTCTCAACAAAATACTCCAAGATTTGTTTCATCCCAATGCTCCATGGCCCTTGTCATTACAAATCCACATGATCCCTTTCCTCACAATTGTCCATGGCAACTTACATAAAAATGCTCCATGCCCCTGTCATCACAATGCCCAAAGATATCTGTTTTTACAATGATCCATGACCCTTGTCATCACAAGGCTCCATGTCCCTTGTATTCACATTGCTCCATGGCCCTTGTCATCACAATGCTCCATAGCGCTTTTCATCGCAATGCTCCATGACCGCTTTCAGCACAATGCCCCATGACCCCTGTCATCATGATGCTCAACTGCCCTTGTCATCACAAGTCTCCATGAAACATTTCCTCAAAATGCTCCAGTACGCCTTTCATCCAAATTCCCCGTGGCCACTGTCATCACAATTCTCCATGACCACTGTCATCATAACGGTCCATGACCCGTTTCATCTCAATGCTCCATGACACCTGTCTACCACAGTGCTCCATGGCCTTTGTCATCACAATGTTCCATGTCCCCTATAATCAAAATGCTCCATGTCTTTTTCCTCACAATGCTCCAGAATTCTTGTCATCACAATGTTCCATGACCATGGCATCACAATGCTCCATGGCCCTTGTCATCACAATGCTCCAGAATTCTTGTCATCACAATGTTCCATGACTGTGGCATCACAATGCTCCATGGCCCTTGTCATCACAATGCTCCAGAATTCTTGTCATCACAATGTTCCATGACCGTGTCATCACAATGCTACATGACCCTGGTCATCACAGTTCTCCCTGACCTTTGTCATCACAATGCTCTATTTCGCTTTTCTTCACAATTCTCAATGACCACTTTAATCACTATGCTCGCTGACCATTTTCATCACATTTCTCTATTGTCATTACAATTCCCCATCGTCCCTTTCTTCACAATGATCCATGATGCCTGTCAATACAATGCTCCACGGCTTCTGTTATCACAATGCTCCAGGACCAGTTTCATCACAATACTCCATCCCCCTTGTCATCACAGTGCACAATGAAACCTTTCATTACAATGCTCCATGACACTTGTCATCACAATGCTCCATGGCCTTTATCGTCACAATGCTCCCAGGCACTTTTCATCACGATGTTCCATGAAAACTTTCATCACATTGCTCCATGACCATTGTCATCACAATAGTCCATAGCCTTGTCAACACAATGCTGCATAATCCCTGTCATCACAATTCTCCATGACTGCTGTCATCACATAATCCAGGACAATTTTCATAACAATGCTTCATGCCCCCAGTCATCACAGTGCTCCATGATACATTTCATCACAATTCCTAGATGATCAATGTCATCACAATGCCCCATGACACCTGTCATCACAATTCGCTACGACCCTTGTCATCACAATACTCGATGAACTGTGTCATCACAGTGTTCCAGGACACATGTCATCACAATGATCCATGACTACTTTCATCACAATGCTCCAATACACCTGTCATCACAATGCTCCATGGCCCCTGTTATCATATTGCTCCATAATCACTTTGATCACAATGCTCCATGACCAGTGTCATCACCATGCCTCATGACGCCTGTCATCACAAAGCTCCATGACCCCTGTCATCACAATGATCCATGACCCTTGTCATCACAAAGCTCCATGACCCCTGTCATCACAATGATCCATGACGCTTGTCATCACAAAGCTCCATGAACACTGTCATCACAATGATCCATGACCGTTGTCATCACAAAGCTCCATGACCCCTGTCATCACATTGATCCATGACTTCTTTCCTCACAGTGCTCCAGTACCCTTTTCATCACAATGCTCCATGCCATTGTCAGGACAATGCTCCTTGGACCCTGTCATCAAAATGCTCCATCCCCTTTTCATCACAATGCTCCAGATATCCTATCATTACAATGCTCCATGCCCGTGTCAAGACAATGCTCCATGACCCATGTCATCAAATTGCTTTACGAACCTTGTTATCAGAATAATCCATGACCCCTGTCATCAAAATGATCCATGACAGTTGTCATCACAATGCTGCATGATACCTTTCATCCCAACTCTCTGTGACCGCTGTCATCACAATGCTCCAGGACAATTTTCATCACAATGGTCCATGCCCCCTGTCATCACAGTGCCCCTTAACACCTGTAATCACAATGCTCCATGACCCTGTCATCACAATGCTACATGACCCCTGTCATCACATTGTTCCATGGCCTATGTATTCACAATGCTCCATGGACCCTGTAATCACACTGCTCCATGTTCCCTTTCAACACAATGGTCCATGAACCCTGTCATCACAACGTTCCATGAAAGTTGTCATCAAAAGTCTCCATGACCCTGGTCACCACAAGGTTCCCTGCTCTTGTCATCACAATGCTCCATGACCCTTGTAATCACAGTGGTACATAGCCTTGTCACCACAATGTTCCATGGCCTCTGTCATCACCATGCTCCATGGTCTTTCTCATCACAATGCTCTATGACCCCTGTCATCACTATGCTTGATGACCATTGTCATCACAATGCTCCAAGGCCCCTGTCATCACAATGCCTCATGGTCTTGTAATCACAATGCTCAATGACCCCTGTCATCACAATGCTCCATGCCTTTGTCATCACAATGCTCCATGGCCCCTGTAATCACAATGCTCCAGAACACTTGTCAGCATAATACTCCATTCCCGTGTCATCCCATTGCTCAATGACATTTGTCATCAAAATGTTCCTTGGCCTTTGGCATCACAGTGATCCATGATAACTTTAATCAAAATTCTACATGACCATTGTCATCACAATGCAAGGTGACCAATGTCATCACAATGCCCCAAGACACGTGTCATCACAATTCGCCTTGGCCCTTGTTATCTCAATGCTGTATGAACCGTGTCATCACTAGGTTTCAGGACACTTGTCATCAAAGAGATCCATGACAACATTCATCACAATGCCCCATGAACTCTGTTATCTCAATGCTCCATGGCCTTTGTATTCCCAATGTTCCATTGTCCCGATAATCGCATTGCTCCATGAACACTTTCATCACAATGCTCCTTGACCACTGTCACCGTAATGACCCATGACGTTTCTCATCACTGTGCTCCAAGGCCACTCTCATCAAAATGCTCCATGATCTGTGTCAGCCCAATATTGCATGACAGTTGTCATCACAAGGCTCTATGATCCCTGTAATCACAACGATCCCTGCCAATAACATCACAATGTTCCATGTCTCCTGTAATCACAATGCTCCATGCCCTTGTCATCACAATGCTCCAGGTCTGTTTTCATCACCATGCTTCATGCCCGTGTCATCACAATGCTCCACGAATCTTGTCTTCACAATGCTCCATGGCCCATGTCATCACAATGCTCCGTGACTCCTGTCAACACAATGCCTGATGACTCCTGTCATCAAAATGCTAAATGGCACTTGTCATCACAATGCTCTATGACACCTGTCATCACTATTCTCCATGTCACTTGTTATCACAATGCTCCATGGCCCCTGTAATCACAGTACTCCATGACCCCTTTCATCACAATGCCCAATGCCACCTCTTATCACAATTCTCCATGGCATTTGTCATCACGATGCTCCATGACACCTGTCATCACAATGCTCCATGACACTTGTCATCACAATGCTCGATGGCCCTTGTCATCACAATGTTCCTTGGTGCTTTTCATCGCAATGTTCCATGACAACTCTCATCAAAATACTCCAAGATTTGTTTCATCCCAATGCTCCATGGCCCTTGTCATTACAAATCCACATGATCCCTTTCATCACAATTGTCCATGGCAACTTACATAAAAATGCTTCATGCCCCTGTCATCACAATGCCCAAAGATATCTGTTTTTACAATGATCCATGACCCTTGTCATCACAAGGCTCCATGTCCCTTGTATTCACATTGCTCCATGGCCCTTGTCATCACAATGCTCCATAGCGCTTTTCATCGCAAAGCTCCATGACCGCTTTCAGCACAATGCCCCATGACCCCTGTCATCATGATGCTCAACTGCCCTTGTCATCACAAGTCTCCATGAAACATTTCCTCAAAATGCTCCAGTACGCCTTTCATCCAAATTCCCCGTGGCCACTGTTATCACAATTCTCCATGACCACTGTCATCATAATGGTCCATGACCCGTTTCATCTCAATGCTCCATGACACCCGTCACCACAGTGCTCCATGGCCTTTGTCATCACAATGTTCCATGTCCCCTATAATCAAAATGCTCCATGCCTTTTTCCTCACAATGCTCCAGAATTCTTGTCATCACAATGTTCCATGACTGTGGCATCACAATGCTCCATGGCCCTTGTCATCACAATGCTCCAGAATTCTTGTCATCACAATGTTCCATGACCGTGTCATCACAATGCTACATGACCCTGGTCATCACAGTTCTCCCTGACCTTTGTCATCACAATGCTCTATTTCGCTTTTCTTCACAATTCTCAATGACCACTTTAATCACTATGCTCGCTGACCATTTTCATCACATTTCTCTATTGTCATTACAATTCCCCATCGTCCCTTTCTTCACAATGATCCATGATGCCTGTCAATACAATGCTCCACGGCTTCTGTTATCACAATGCTCCAGGACCAGTTTCATCACAATACTCCATCCCCCTTGTCATCACAGTGCACAATGAAACCTTTCATTACAATGCTCCATGACACTTGTCATCACAATGCTCCATGGCCTTTATCGTCACAATGCTCCCAGGCACTTTTCATCACGATGTTCCATGAAAACTTTCATCACATTGCTCCATGACCATTGTCATCACAATAGTCCATAGCCTTGTCAACACAATGCTGCATAATCCCTGTCATCACAATTCTCCATGACTGCTGTCATCACATAATCCAGGACAATTTTCATAACAATGCTTCATGCCCCCAGTCATCACAGTGCTCCATGATACATTTCATCACAATTCCTAGATGATCAATGTCATCACAATGCCCCATGACACCTGTCATCACAATTCGCTACGACCCTTGTCATCACAATACTCGATGAACTGTGTCATCACAGTGTTCCAGGACACATGTCATCACAATGATCCATGACTACTTTCATCACAATGCTCCAATACACCTGTCATCACAATGCTCCATGGCCCCTGTTATCATATTGCTCCATAATCACTTTGATCACAATGCTCCATGACCAGTGTCATCACCATGCCTCATGACGCCTGTCATCACAAAGCTCCATGACCCCTGTCATCACAATGATCCATGACCCTTGTCATCACAAAGCTCCATGACCCCTGTCATCACAATGATCCATGACGCTTGTCATCACAAAGCTCCATGAACACTGTCATCACAATGATCCATGACCGTTGTCATCACAAAGCTCCATGACCCCTGTCATCACATTGATCCATGACTTCTTTCCTCACAGTGCTCCAGTACCCTTTTCATCACAATGCTCCATGCCATTGTCAGGACAATGCTCCTTGGACCCTGTCATCAAAATGCTCCATCCCCTTTTCATCACAATGCTCCAGATATCCTATCATTACAATGCTCCATGCCCGTGTCAAGACAATGCTCCATGACCCATGTCATCAAATTGCTTTACGAACCTTGTTATCAGAATAATCCATGACCCCTGTCATCAAAATGATCCATGACAGTTGTCATCACAATGCTGCATGATACCTTTCATCCCAACTCTCTGTGACCGCTGTCATCACAATGCTCCAGGACAATTTTCATCACAATGGTCCATGCCCCCTGTCATCACAGTGCCCCTTAACACCTGTAATCACAATGCTCCATGACCCTGTCATCACAATGCTACATGACCCCTGTCATCACATTGTTCCATGGCCTATGTATTCACAATGCTCCATGGACCCTGTAATCACACTGCTCCATGTTCCCTTTCAACACAATGGTCCATGAACCCTGTCATCACAACGTTCCATGAAAGTTGTCATCAAAAGTCTCCATGACCCTGGTCACCACAAGGTTCCCTGCTCTTGTCATCACAATGCTCCATGACCCTTGTAATCACAGTGGTACATAGCCTTGTCACCACAATGTTCCATGGCCTCTGTCATCACCATGCTCCATGGTCTTTCTCATCACAATGCTCTATGACCCCTGTCATCACTATGCTTGATGACCATTGTCATCACAATGCTCCAAGGCCCCTGTCATCACAATGCCTCATGGTCTTGTAATCACAATGCTCAATGACCCCTGTCATCACAATGCTCCATGCCTTTGTCATCACAATGCTCCATGGCCCCTGTAATCACAATGCTCCAGAACACTTGTCAGCATAATACTCCATTCCCGTGTCATCCCATTGCTCAATGACATTTGTCATCAAAATGTTCCTTGGCCTTTGGCATCACAGTGATCCATGATAACTTTAATCAAAATTCTACATGACCATTGTCATCACAATGCAAGGTGACCAATGTCATCACAATGCCCCAAGACACGTGTCATCACAATTCGCCTTGGCCCTTGTTATCTCAATGCTGTATGAACCGTGTCATCACTAGGTTTCAGGACACTTGTCATCAAAGAGATCCATGACAACATTCATCACAATGCCCCATGAACTCTGTTATCTCAATGCTCCATGGCCTTTGTATTCCCAATGTTCCATTGTCCCGATAATCGCATTGCTCCATGAACACTTTCATCACAATGCTCCTTGACCACTGTCACCGTAATGACCCATGACGTTTCTCATCACTGTGCTCCAAGGCCACTCTCATCAAAATGCTCCATGATCTGTGTCAGCCCAATATTGCATGACAGTTGTCATCACAAGGCTCTATGATCCCTGTAATCACAACGATCCCTGCCAATAACATCACAATGTTCCATGTCTCCTGTAATCACAATGCTCCATGCCCTTGTCATCACAATGCTCCAGGTCTGTTTTCATCACCATGCTTCATGCCCGTGTCATCACAATGCTCCACGAATCTTGTCTTCACAATGCTCCATGGCCCATGTCATCACAATGCTCCGTGACTCCTGTCAACACAATGCCTGATGACTCCTGTCATCAAAATGCTAAATGGCACTTGTCATCACAATGCTCTATGACACCTGTCATCACTATTCTCCATGTCACTTGTTATCACAATGCTCCATGGCCCCTGTAATCACAGTACTCCATGACCCCTTTCATCACAATGCCCAATGCCACCTCTTATCACAATTCTCCATGGCATTTGTCATCACGATGCTCCATGACACCTGTCATCACAATGCTCCATGACACTTGTCATCACAATGCTCGATGGCCCTTGTCATCACAATGTTCCTTGGTGCTTTTCATCGCAATGTTCCATGACAACTCTCATCAAAATACTCCAAGATTTGTTTCATCCCAATGCTCCATGGCCCTTGTCATTACAAATCCACATGATCCCTTTCATCACAATTGTCCATGGCAACTTACATAAAAATGCTTCATGCCCCTGTCATCACAATGCCCAAAGATATCTGTTTTTACAATGATCCATGACCCTTGTCATCACAAGGCTCCATGTCCCTTGTATTCACATTGCTCCATGGCCCTTGTCATCACAATGCTCCATAGCGCTTTTCATCGCAAAGCTCCATGACCGCTTTCAGCACAATGCCCCATGACCCCTGTCATCATGATGCTCAACTGCCCTTGTCATCACAAGTCTCCATGAAACATTTCCTCAAAATGCTCCAGTACGCCTTTCATCCAAATTCCCCGTGGCCACTGTTATCACAATTCTCCATGACCACTGTCATCATAATGGTCCATGACCCGTTTCATCTCAATGCTCCATGACACCCGTCACCACAGTGCTCCATGGCCTTTGTCATCACAATGTTCCATGTCCCCTATAATCAAAATGCTCCATGCCTTTTTCCTCACAATGCTCCAGAATTCTTGTCATCACAATGTTCCATGACTGTGGCATCACAATGCTCCATGGCCCTTGTCATCACAATGCTCCAGAATTCTTGTCATCACAATGTTCCATGACCGTGTCATCACAATGCTACATGACCCTGGTCATCACAGTTCTCCCTGACCTTTGTCATCACAATGCTCTATGTCGCTTTTCATCACAGTTCTCAATGACCACTTTAATCACTATGCTCGCTGACCATTTTCATCACATTTCTCTATTGTCATTACAATTTCCCCTCGTCCCTTTCTTCACAATGCTCCATGATGCCTGTCATCACAATGCTCCACGGCTTCTGTTATCACAATGCTCCAGGACCAGTTTCATCACAATACTCCATCCCCCTTGTCATCACAGTGCACAATGAAACCTTTCATTACAAGCCTCCATGACACTTGTCATCACAATGCTCCATGGCCTTTATCGTCACAATGCTCCCAGGCACTTTTCATCACGATGTTCCATGAAAACTTTCATCACATTGCTCCATGACCATTGTCATCACAATAGTCCATAGCCTTGTCAACACAATGCTGCATAATCCCTGTCATCACAATTCTCCATGACTGCTGTCATCACATAATCCAGGACAATTTTCATAACAATGCTTCATGCCCCCAGTCATCACAGTGCTCCACGATACATTTCATCACAATTCCTAGATGATCAATGTCATCACAATGCCCCATGACACCTGTCATCACAATTCGCTATGACCCTTGTCATCACAATACTCGATGAACTGTGTCATCACAGTGTTCCAGGACACATGTCATCACAATGATCCATGACTACTTTCATCACAATGCTCCAATACACCTGTCATCACAATGCTCCATGGCCCCTGTTATCATATTGCTCCATGATCTCTTTGATCACAATGCTCCATGACCAGTGTCATCACCATGCCTCATGACGCCTGTCATCTCAATGCTCCATGGCCCCTTTCATCACAATGCTCCATGAACCCAGTCATCACAGTGTTCCCTGCCCTTTTCATCGCAATGCTCCATGGGCCCTGTCATCACAATGCTCCATGCCCTTGTCATCAAAATGCTCCAGAACACTTGTCATCATAATGCTCCATGCCAATGTCATCAAAATGCCCCATGACACTTGTCATCACAATGCTCCATGGCCTTTGTCATCACAATGTTCCATGGCCCCTGTCATCACAGTGCTCCATGATAACTTTCATTACAATTCTAGATGACCACTGTCATCACAATGCCCCATGACAGATGTCATCACAATTCGCCATGGTCCTTGTCATCACAATGCTCCATGAACCGTGTCATCACAAGGTTCCAGGACACTTGTCATCACAATGATCCATGATCACTTTCAGCACAATGCTCCATGAACCCTGTCGTCTCAATGCTCCATAGTCTTTGTATTCACAATGCTCCATGGCTCCTGTAATCACAGTGCTCCATGACCCCTTTCATCACAATGCTCCAAGACCGCTCTCATCACAATGCCCCATGACGCCTGCCTTCACAAATCTCCAAGGCCTCTCTTACCAAAATGCTCCATGATCCCTGTCAGCACAATATTCGATGGCACTTTTCATCACAATGCTCCATGACCCCTGTCATCACAAAGGTCTCTGCCCATATCATCACAATGCTCCTTGTCACCTTTAATCACAATGCTCCATGCCCTTTCATCACAATGCTCCGGAATTCTTGTCATCGCAATGTTCCTTGACCGTGTCATCACAATGCTCCATGAACCTTGTCATCACAAAGCTCCATGACCCCTGTCATCACAATGATCCATGACGCTTGTCATCACAAAGCTCCATGACCACTGTCATCACAATGCTCCATGACCGTTGTCAACACAAAGCTCCATGACCCCTGTCATCACATTGATCCATGACTCCTTTCCTCACAGTGCTCCAGTACCCTTTTCATCACAATGCTCCATGCCATTGTCAGCACAATGCTCCTTGGACCCTCTCATCACAATGCTCCAGATATCCTATCATTACAATGCTCCATGCCCGTGTCAAGACAATGCTCCATGACCCATGTCATCAAATTGCTTTATGAACCTTGTTATCAGAATAATCCATGAACCCTGTCATCAAAATGATCCATGACAGTTGTCATCACAATGCTGCATGATACCTTTCATCCCAACTCTCTGTGACCGCTTTCATCACAATGCTCCAGGACAATTTTCATCACAATGCTCCATGCCCCCTGTCATCACAGTGCCCCTTAACACCTGTAATCACAATGCTCCATGACCCTGTCATCACAATGCTACATGACCCCTGTCATCACATTGTTCCATGGCCTATGTATTCACAATGCTCCATGGACCCTGTAATCACACTGCTCCATGTTCCCTTTCAACACAATGGTCCATGAACCCTGTCATCACAACGTTCCATGAAAGTTGTCATCAAAAGTCTCCATGACCCTGGTCACCACAAGGTTCCCTGCTCTTGTCATCACAATGCTCCATGACCCTTGTAATCACAGTGGTACATGGCCTTGTCACCACAATGTTCCATGGCCTCTGTCATCACCATGCTCCATGGTCTTTCTCATCACAATGCTCTATGACCCCTGACATCACTATGCTTGATGACCATTGTCATCACAATGCTCCAAGGCCCCTGTCATCACAATGCCTCATGGTCTTGTAATCACAATGCTCAATGACCCCTGTCATCACAATGCTCCATGCCTTTGTCATCACAATGCTCCATGGCCCCTGTAATCACAATGCTCCAGAACACTTGTCAGCATAATACTCCATTCCCATGTCATCCCATTGCTCAATGACATTTGTCATCAAAATGTTCCTTGGCCTTTGGCATCACAGTGATCCATGATAACTTTAATCAAAATTCTACATGACCATTGTCATCACAATGCAAGGTGAACAATGTCATCACAATGCCGCAAGACACGTGTCATCACAATTCGCCTTGGCCCTTGTTATCTCAATGCTGTATGAACCGTGTCATCACTAGGTTTCAGGACACTTGTCATCAAAGAGATCCATGACAACATTCATCACAATGCCCCATGAACTCTGTTATCTCAATGCTCCATGGCCTTTGTATTCCCAATGTTCCATTGTCCCGATAATCACATTGCTCCATGAACACTTTCATCACAATGCTCCTTGACCACTGTCACCGTAATGACCCATGACGTTTCTCATCACTGTGCTCCAAGGCCACTCTCATCAAAATGCTCCATGATCTGTGTCAGCCCAATATTGCATGACAGTTGTCATCATAAGGCTCTATGATCCCTGTAATCACAATGATCCCTGCCAATAACATCACAATGTTCCATGTCTCCTGTAATCACAATGCTCCATGCCCTTGTCATCACAATGCTCCAGGTCTGTTTTCATCACCATGCTTCATGCCCGTGTCATCACAATGCTCCATGAATCTTGTCTTCACAATGCTCCATGGCCCATGTCATCACAATGCTCCGTGACTCCTGTCAACACAATGCCTGATGACTCCTGTCATCAAAATGCTAAATGGCACTTGTCATCACAAGGCTCTATGACGCCTGTCATCACTATTCTCCATGTCACTTGTTATCACAATGCTCCATGGCCCCTGTAATCACAGTACTCCATGACCCCTTTCATCACATTGCCCAATGCCACCTCTTATCACAATTCTCCATGGCATTTGTCCTCACGATGCTCCATGACACCTGTCATCACAATGCTCCATGACACTTGTCATCACAATGCTCGATGTCCCTTGTCATCACAAGGTTCCTTGGTGCTTTTCACGGCAATGTTCCATGACAACTCTCATCAAAATACTCCAAGATTTGTTTCATCTCAATGCTCCATGGCCCTTGTCATTACAAATCCACATGATCCCTTTCATCACAATTGTCCATGGCAACTTACATAAAAATGTTCCATGCCCCTGTCATCACAATGCCCAAAGATATCTGTTTTTACAATGATCCATGACCCTTGTCATCACAAGGCTCCATGTCCCTTGTATTCACATTGCTCCATGGCCCTTGTCATCACAATGCTCCATAGCGCTTTTCATCGCAATGCTCCATGACCGCTTTCAGCACAATGCCCCATGACCCCTGTCATTATGATGCTCAACTGCCCTTGTCATCACAAGTCTCCATGAAACATTTCCTCAAAATGCTCCAGTACGCCTTTCATCCAAATTCCCCGTGGCCACTGTCATCACAATTCTCCATGACCACTGTCATCATAATGGTCCATGACCCGTTTCATCTCAATGCTCCATGACACCCGTCACCACAGTGCTTCATGCCCGTGTCATCACAATGCTCCACGAATCTTGTCTTCACAATGCTCCATGGCCCATGTCATCACAATGCTCCGTGACTCCTGTCAACACAATGCCTGATGACTCCTGTCATCAAAATGCTAAATGGCACTTGTCATCACAATGCTCTATGACGCCTGTCATCACTATTCTCCATGTCACTTGTTATCACAATGCTCCATGGCCCCTGTAATCACAGTACTCCATGACCCCTTTCATCACATTGCCCAATGCCACTTCTTATCACAATCCTCCATGGCATTTGTCCTCACGATGCTCCATGACACCTGTCATCACAATGCTCCATGACACTTGTCATCACAATGCTCGATGGCCCTTGTCATCACAATGTTCCTTGGTGCTTTTCATCGCAATGTTCCATGACAACTCTCATCAAAATACTCCAAGATTTGTTTCATCCCAATGCTCCATGGCCCTTGTCATTACAAATCCACATGATCCCTTTCATCACAATTGTCCATGGCAACTTACATAAAAATGCTCCATGCCCCTGTCATCACAATGCCCAAAGATATCTGTTTTTACAATGATCCATGACCCTTGTCATCACAAGGCTCCATGTCCCTTGTATTCACATTGCTCCATGGCCCTTGTCATCACAATGCTCCATAGCGCTTTTCATCGCAATGCTCCATGACCGCTTTCAGCACAATGCCCCATGACCCCTGTCATCATGATGCTCAACTGCCCTTGTCATCACAAGTCTCCATGAAACATTTCCTCAAAATGCTCCAGTACGCCTTTCATCCAAATTCCCCGTGGCCACTGTCATCACAATTCTCCATGACCACTGTCATCATAATGGTCCATGACCCGTTTCATCTCAATGCTCCATGACACCTGTCTACCACAGTGTTCCATGGCCTTTGTCATCACAATGTTCCATGTCCCCTATAATCAAAATGCTCCATGTCTTTTTCCCCACAATGCTCCAGAATTCTTGTCATCACAATGTTCCATGACCATGGCATCACAATGCTCCATGGCCCTTGTCATCACAATGCTCCAGAATTCTTGTCATCACAATGTTCCATGACCGTGTCATCACAATGCTACATGACCCTGGTCATCACAGTTCTCCCTGACCTTTGTCATCACAATGCTCTATTTCGCTTTTCTTCACAATTCTCAATGACCACTTTAATCACTATGCTCGCTGACCATTTTCATCACATTTCTCTATTGTCATTACAATTCCCCATCGTCCCTTTCTTCACAATGATCCATGATGCATGTCACTACAATGCTCCACGGCTTCTGTTATCACAATGCTCCAGGACCAGTTTCATCACAATACTCCATCCCCCTTGTCATCACAGTGCACAATGAAACCTTTCATTACAATGCTCCATGACACTTGTCATCACAATGCTCCATGGCCTTTATCGTCACAATGCTCCCAGGCACTTTTCATCACGATGTTCCATGAAAACTTTCATCACATTGCTCCATGACCATTGTCATCACAATAGTCCATAGCCTTGTCAACACAATGCTGCATAATCCCTGTCATCACAATTCTCCATGACTGCTGTCATCACATAATCCAGGACAATTTTCATAACAATGCTTCATGCCCCCAGTCATCACAGTGCTCCATGATACATTTCATCACAATTCCTAGATGATCAATGTCATCACAATGCCCCATGACACCTGTCATCACAATTCGCTACGACCCTTGTCATCACAATACTCGATGAACTGTGTCATCACAGTGTTCCAGGACACATGTCATCACAATGATCCATGACTACTTTCATCACAATGCTCCAATACACCTGTCATCACAATGCTCCATGGCCCCTGTTATCATATTGCTCCATAATCACTTTGATCACAATGCTCCATGACCAGTGTCATCACCATGCCTCATGACGCCTGTCATCTCAATGCTCCATGGCCCCTTTCATCACAATGCTCCATGAACCCAGTCATCACAGTGTTCCCTGCCCTTTTCATCGCAATGTTCCATGGGCCCTGTCATCACAATTCTCCATGCCCTTGTCATCAAAATGCTCCAGAACTCTTGTCATCATAATGCTCCATGCCAATGTCATCAAAATGCCCCATGACACTTGTCATCACAATGCTCCATGGCCTTTGTCATCACAATGTTCCATGGCCCCTGTCATCCCAGTACTCCATGATAACTTTCATCACAATTCTAGATGACAACTGTCATCACAATGCCCCATGACAGATGTCATCACAATTCGCCATGGTCCTTGTCATCACAATGCTCCATGAACCGTGTCATCACAAGGTTCCAGGACACTTGTCATCACAATGATCCATGATCACTTTCATCACAATGCTCCATGAACCCTGTCGTCTCAATGCTCCATAGTCTTTGTATTCACAATGCTCCATGGCTCCTGTAATCACAGTGCTCCATGACCCCTTTCATCACAATGCTCCAAGACCGCTGTCATCACAATGCCCCATGACGCCTGCCTTCACAAATCTCCAAGGCCTCTCTTACCAAAATGCTCCATGATCCCTGTCAGCACAATATTCGATGGCACTTTTCATCACAATGCTCCATGACCCCTGTCATCACAAAGTTCTCTGCCCATATCATCACAATGCTCCTTGTCACCTTTAATCACAATGCTCCATGCCCTTTCATCACAATGCTCTAGAATTCTTGTCATCGCAATGTTCCTTGACCGTGTCATCACAATGCTCCATGAACCTTGTCATCACAAAGCTCCATGACCCCTGTCATCACAATGATCCATGACGCTTGTCATCACAAAGCTCCATGACCCCTGTCATCACAATGATCCATGACCCTTGTCATCACAAAGCTCCATGACCCCTGTCATCACAATGATCCATGACGCTTGTCATCACAAAGCTCCATGACCCCTGTCATCATAATGATCCATGACTCCTTTCCTCACAGTGCTCCAGTACCCTTTTCATCACAATGCTCCATGCCATTGTCAGCACAATGCTCCTTGGACCCTGTCATCAAAATGCTCCATCCCCTTTTCATCACAATGCTCCAGATATCCTATCATTACAATGCTCCATGCCCGTGTCAACACAATGCTCCATGACCCATGTCATCAAATTGCTTTATGAACCTTGTTATCAGAATAATCCATGACCCCTGTCATCAAAATGATCCATGACAGTTGTCATCACAATGCTGCATGATACCTTTCATCCCAACTCTCTGTGACCGCTGTCATCACAATGCTCCAGGACAATTTTCATCACAATGCTCCATGCCCCCTGTCATCACAGTGCCCCTTAACACCTGTAATCACAATTCTCCATGACCCTGTCATCAGAATGCTACATGACCCTTGTCATCACATTGTTCCATGGCCTATGTATTCACAATGCTCCATGGACCCTGTAATCACACTGCTCCATGTTCCCTTTCAACACAAAAGTCCATGAACCCTGTCATCACAACGTTCCATGGAAGTTGTCATCAAAAGTCTCCATGACCCTGGTCACCACAAGGTTCCCTGCTCTTGTCATCACAATGCTCCATGACCCTTGTAATCACAGTGGTACATGGCCTTGCCACCACAATGTTCCATGGCCTCTGTCATCACCATGCTCCATGGTCTTTCTCATCACAATGCTCTATGACCCCTGTCATCACTATGCTTGATGACCATTGTCATCACAATGCTCCAAGGCCCCTGTCATCACAATGCCTCATGGTCTTGTAATCACAATGCTCAATGACCCCTGTCATCACAATGCTCCATGCCTTTGTCATCACAATGCTCCATGGCCCCTGTAATCACAATGCTCCAGAACACTTGTCAGCATAATACTCCATTCCCGTGTCATCCCATTGCTCAATGACATTTGTCATCAAAATGTTCCTTGGCCTTAGGCATCACAGTGATCCATGATAACTTTAATCAAAATTCTACATGACCATTGTCATCACAATGCAAGGTGACCAATGTCATCACAATGCCCCAAGACACGTGTCATCACAATTCCCCTTGGCCCTTGTTATCTCAATGCTGTATGAACCGTGTCATCACTAGGTTTCAGGACACTTGTCATCAAAGAGATCCATGACAACATTCATCACAATGCCCCATGAACTCTGTTATCTCAATGCTCCATGGCCTTTGTATTCCCAATGTTCCATTGTCCCGATAATCACATTGCTCCATGAACACTTTCATCACAATGCTCCTTGACCACTGTCACCGTAATGACCCATGACGTTTCTCATCACTGTGCTCCAAGGCCACTCTCATCAAAATGCTCCATGATCTGTGTCAGCCCAATATTGCATGACATTTGTCATCACAATGCTCTATGATCCCTGTAATCACAACGATCCCTGCCAATAATATCACAATGTTCCATGTCTCCTGTAATCACAATGCTCCATGCCCTTGTCATCACAATGCTCCAGGTCTGTTTTCATCACCATGCTTCATGCCCGTGTCATCACAATGCTCCATGAATCTTGTCTTCACAATGCTCCATGGCCCATGTCATCACAATGCTCCGTGACTCCTGTCAACACAATGCCTGATGACTCCTGTCATCAAAATGCTAAATGGCACTTGTCATCACAATGCTCTATGATGCCTGTCATCACTATTCTCCATGTCACTTGTTATCACAATGCTCCATGGCCCCTGTAATCACAGTACTCCATGACCCCTTTCATCACAATGCCCAATGCCACCTCTTATCACAATTCTCCATGGCATTTGTCATCACGATGCTCCATGACACCTGTCATCACAATGCTCCATGACACTTGTCATCACACTGCTCGATGGCCCTTGTCATCACAATGTTCCTTGGTGCTTTTCATCGCAATGTTCCATGACAACTCTCATCAAAATACTCCAAGATTTGTTTCATCCCAATGCTCCATGGCCCTTGTCATTACAAATCCACATGATCCCTTTCATCACAATTGTCCATGGCAACTTACATAAAAGTGCTCCATGCCCCTGTCATCACAATGCCCAAAGATATCTGTTTTTACAATGATCCATGACCCTTGTCATCACAAGGCTCCATGTCCCTTGTATTCATATTGCTCCATGGCCCTTGTCATCACAATGCTCCATAGCACTTTTCATCGCAATGCTCCATGACCGCTTTCAGCACAATGCCCCATGACACCTGTCATCATGATGCTCAACTGCCCTTGTCATCACAAGTCTCCATGAAACATTTCCTCAAAATGCTCCAGTACGCCTTTCATCCAAATTCCCCGTGGCCACTGTCATCACAATTCTCCATGACCACTGTCATCATAATGGTCCATGACCCGTTTCATCTCAATGCTCCATGACACCTGTCACCACAGTGCTCCATGGCCTTTGTCATCACAATGTTCCATGTCCCCTATAATCAAAATGCTCCATGCCTTTTTCCTCACAATGCTCCAGAATTCTTGTCATCACAATGTTCCATGACCGTGGCATCACAATGCTCCATGGCCCTTGTCATCACAATGCTCCAGAATTCTTGTCATCACAATGTTCCATGACCGTGTCATCACAATGCTACATGACCCTGGTCATCACAGTTCTCCCTGACCTTTGTCATCACAATGCTCTATGTCGCTTTTCATCACAGTTCTCAATGACCACTTTAATCACTATGCTCGCTGACCATTTTCATCACATTTCTCTATTGTCATTACAATTCGCCATCGTCCCTTTCTTCACAATGCTCCATGATGCCTGTCATCACAATGCTCCACGGCTTCTGTTATCACAATGCTCCAGGACCAGTTTCATCACAATACTCCATCCCCCTTGTCATCACAGTGCACAATGAAACCTTTCATTACAATGCTCCATGACACTTGTCATCACAATGCTCCATGGCCTTTATCGTCACAATGCTCCCAGGCACTTTTCATCACGATGTTCCATGAAAACTTTCATCACATTGCTCCATGACCATTGTCATCACAATAGTCCATAGCCTTGTCAACACAATGCTGCATAATCCCTGTCATCACAATTCTCCATGACTGCTGTCATCACATAATCCAGGACAAT
The DNA here is from genome assembly GCF_965194825.1 of Balaenoptera physalus. Taxonomy (NCBI): domain Eukaryota; kingdom Metazoa; phylum Chordata; class Mammalia; order Artiodactyla; family Balaenopteridae; genus Balaenoptera; species Balaenoptera physalus. Next base: position 197,110 of record NW_028126244.1, on the reverse strand, counting down.
TTTCATAACAATGCTTCATGCCCCCAGTCATCACAGTGCTCCATGATACATTTCATCACAATTCCTAGATGATCAATGTCATCACAATGCCCCATGACACCTGTCATCACAATTCGCTATGACCCTTGTCATCACAATACTCGATGAACTGTGTCATCACAGTGTTCCAGGACACATGTCATCCCAATGATCCATGACTACTTTCATCACAATGCTCCAATACACCTGTCATCACAATGCTCCATGGCCCCTGTTATCATATTGCTCCATGATCTCTTTGATCACAATGCTCCATGACCAGTGTCATCACCATGCCTCATGACGCCTGTCATCTCAATGCTCCATGGCCCCTTTCATCACAATGCTCCATGAACCCAGTCATCACAGTGTTCCCTGCCCTTTTCATCGCAATGCTCCATGGGCCCTGTCATCACAATGCTCCATGCCCTTGTCATCAAAATGCTCCAGAACTCTTGTCATCATAATGCTCCATGCCAATGTCATCAAAATGCCCCATGACACTTGTCATCACAATGCTCCATGGCCTTTGTCATCACAATGTTCCATGGCCCCTGTCATCACAATTCTCCATGCCCTTGTCATCAAAATGCTCCAGAACTCTTGTCATCATAATGCTCCATGCCAATGTCATCAAAATGCCCCATGACACTTGTCATCACAATTCTCCATGGCCTTCGTCATCACAATGTTCCATGGCCCCTGTCATCACAGTGCTCCATGATAACGTTCATCACAATTCTAGATGACCACTGTCAACACAATGCCCCATGACAGATGTCATCACAATTCGCCATGGTCCTTGTGATCACAATGCTCCATGAACCGTGTCATCACAAGGTTCCAGGACACTTGCCATCACAATGATCCATGATCAATTTCAGCACAATGCTCCATGAAACCTGTCATCTCAATGCTCCATAGTCTTTGTATTCACAATGCTCCATGGCTCCTGTAATCACAGTGCTCCATGACCCCTTTCATCACAATGCTCCAAGACCGCTGTCATCACAATGCCCCATGACGCCTGCCTTCACAAATCTCCAAGGCCTCTCTTACCAAAATGCTCCATATTCCCTGTCAGCACAATATTCGATGGCACTTTTCATCACAATCCCCCATGACCCCTATCATCACAAAGTTCTCTGCCCATATCATCACAATGCTCCTTGTCACCTTTAATCACAATGCTCCATGCCCTTTCATCACAATGCTCCAGAATTCTTGTCATCACAATGTTCCTTGACCGTGTCATCACAATGCTCCATGAACCTTGTCATCACAAAGCTCCATGACCCCTGTCATCACAATGATCCATGACCCTTGTCATCACAAAGCTCCATGACCCCTGTCATCACAATGCTCCATGACCGTTGTCATCACAAAGATCCATGACCCCTGTCATCACATTGATCCATGACTCCTTTCCTCACAGTGCTCCAGTACCCTTTTCATCACAATGCTCCATGCCATTGTCAGCACAATGCTCCTTGGACCCTGTCATCAAAATGCTCCATCCCCTTATCACAATGCTCCAGATATCCTATCATTACAATGCTCCATGCCCGTGTCAAGACAATGCCCCATGACCCATGTCATCAAATTGCTTTATGAACCTTGTTATCAGAATAATCCATGACCCCTGTCATCAAAATGATCCATGACAGTTGTCATCACAATGCTGCATGATACCTTTCATCCCAACTCTCTGTGACCGCTGTCATCACAATGCTCCAGGACAATTTTCATCACAATGCTCCATGCCCCCTGTCATCACAGTGCCCCTTAACACCTGTAATCACAATGCTCCATGACCCTGTCATCACAGTGCTACATGACCCCTGTCATCACATTGTTCCATGGCCTATGTATTCACAATGCTCCATGGACCCTGTAATCACACTGCTCCATGTTCCCTTTCAACACAATGGTCCATGAACCCTGTCATCACAACGTTCCATGAAAGTTGTCATCAAAAGTCTCCATGACCCTGGTCACCACAAGGTTCCCTGCTCTTGTCATCACAATGCTCCATGACCCTTGTAATCACAGTGGTACATAGCCTTGTCATCACAATGTTCCATGGCCTCTGTCATCACCATGCTCCATGGTCTTTCTCATCACAATGCTCTATGACCCCTGTCATCACTATGCTTGATGACCATTGTCATCACAATGCTCCAAGGCCCCTGTCATCACAATGCCTCATGGTCTTGTAATCACAATGCTCAATGACCCCTGTCATCACAATGCTCCATGCCTTTGTCATCACAATGCTCCATGGCCCCTTTAATCACAATGCTCCAGAACACTTGTCAGCATAATACTCCATTCCCGTGTCATCCCATTGCTCAATGACATTTGTCATCAAAATGTTCCTTGGCCTTTGGCATCACAGTGATCCATGATAACTTTAATCAAAATTCTACATGACCATTGTCATCACAATGCAAGGTGACCAATGTCATCACAATGCCCCAAGACACGTGTCATCACAATTCGCCTTGGCCCTTGTTATCTCAATGCTGTATGAACCGTGTCATCACTAGGTTTCAGGACACTTGTCATCAAAGAGATCCATGACAACATTCATCACAATGCCCCATGAACTCTGTTATCTCAATGCTCCATGGCCTTTGTATTCCCAATGTTCCATTGTCCCGATAATCGCATTGCTCCATGAACACTTTCATCACAATGCTCCTTGACCACTGTCACCGTAATGACCCATGACGTTTCTCATCACTGTGCTCCAAGGCCACTCTCATCAAAATGCTCCATGATCTGTGTCAGCCCAATATTGCATGACAGTTGTCATCACAATGCTCTATGATCCCTGTAATCACAATGATCCCTGCCAATAACATCACAATGTTCCATGTCTCCTGTAATCACAATGCTCCATGCCCTTGTCATCACAATGCTCCAGGTCTGTTTTCATCACCATGCTTCATGCCCGTGTCATCACAATGCTCCACGAATCTTGTCTTCACAATGCTCCATGGCCCATGTCATCACAATGCTCCGTGACTCCTGTCAACACAATGCCTGATGACTCCTGTCATCAAAATGCTAAATGGCACTTGTCATCACAATGCTCTATGACGCCTGTCATCACTATTCTCCATGTCACTTGTTATCACAATGCTCCATGGCCCCTGTAATCACAGTACTCCATGACCCCTTTCATCACAATGCCCAATGCCACCTCTTATCACAATTCTCCATGGCATTTGTCATCACGATGCTCCATGACACCTGTCATCACAATGCTCCATGACACTTGTCATCACAATGCTCGATGGCCCTTGTCATCACAATGTTCCTTGGTGCTTTTCATCGCAATGTTCCATGACAACTCTCAACAAAATACTCCAAGATTTGTTTCATCCCAATGCTCCATGGCCCTTGTCATTACAAATCCACATGATCCCTTTCCTCACAATTGTCCATGGCAACTTACATAAAAATGCTCCATGCCCCTGTCATCACAATGCCCAAAGATATCTGTTTTTACAATGATCCATGACCCTTGTCATCACAAGGCTCCATGTCCCTTGTATTCACATTGCTCCATGGCCCTTGTCATCACAATGCTCCATAGCGCTTTTCATCGCAATGCTCCATGACCGCTTTCAGCACAATGCCCCATGACCCCTGTCATCATGATGCTCAACTGCCCTTGTCATCACAAGTCTCCATGAAACATTTCCTCAAAATGCTCCAGTACGCCTTTCATCCAAATTCCCCGTGGCCACTGTCATCACAATTCTCCATGACCACTGTCATCATAATGGTCCATGACCCGTTTCATCTCAATGCTCCATGACACCTGTCCACCACAGTGCTCCATGGCCTTTGTCATCACAATGTTCCATGTCCCCTATAATCAAAATGCTCCATGTCTTTTTCCTCACAATGCTCCAGAATTCTTGTCATCACAATGTTCCATGACCATGGCATCACAATGCTCCATGGCCCTTGTCATCACAATGCTCCAGAATTCTTGTCATCACAATGTTCCATGACCATGGCATCACAATGCTCCATGGCCCTTGTCATCACAATGCTCCAGAATTCTTGTCATCACAATGTTCCATGACCGTGTCATCACAATGCTACATGACCCTGGTCATCACAGTTCTCCCTGACCTTTGTCATCACAATGCTCTATTTCGCTTTTCTTCACAATTCTCAATGACCACTTTAATCACTATGCTCGCTGACCATTTTCATCACATTTCTCTATTGTCATTACAATTCCCCATCGTCCCTTTCTTCACAATGATCCATGATGCCTGTCAATACAATGCTCCACGGCTTCTGTTATCACAATGCTCCAGGACCAGTTTCATCACAATACTCCATCCCCCTTGTCATCACAGTGCACAATGAAACCTTTCATTACAATGCTCCATGACACTTGTCATCACAATGCTCCATGGCCTTTATCGTCACAATGCTCCCAGGCACTTTTCATCACGATGTTCCATGAAAACTTTCATCACATTGCTCCATGACCATTGTCATCACAATAGTCCATAGCCTTGTCAACACAATGCTGCATAATCCCTGTCATCACAATTCTCCATGACTGCTGTCATCACATAATCCAGGACAATTTTCATAACAATGCTTCATGCCCCCAGTCATCACAGTGCTCCATGATACATTTCATCACAATTCCTAGATGATCAATGTCATCACAATGCCCCATGACACCTGTCATCACAATTCGCTACGACCCTTGTCATCACAATACTCGATGAACTGTGTCATCACAGTGTTCCAGGACACATGTCATCACAATGATCCATGACTACTTTCATCACAATGCTCCAATACACCTGTCATCACAATGCTCCATGGCCCCTGTTATCATATTGCTCCATAATCACTTTGATCACAATGCTCCATGACCAGTGTCATCACCATGCCTCATGACGCCTGTCATCACAAAGCTCCATGACCCCTGTCATCACAATGATCCATGACCCTTGTCATCACAAAGCTCCATGACCCCTGTCATCACAATGATCCATGACGCTTGTCATCACAAAGCTCCATGAACACTGTCATCACAATGATCCATGACCGTTTTCATCACAAAGCTCCATGACCCCTGTCATCACATTGATCCATGACTTCTTTCCTCACAGTGCTCCAGTACCCTTTTCATCACAATGCTCCATGCCATTGTCAGGACAATGCTCCTTGGACCCTGTCATCAAAATGCTCCATCCCCTTTTCATCACAATGCTCCAGATATCCTATCATTACAATGCTCCATGCCCGTGTCAAGACAATGCTCCATGACCCATGTCATCAAATTGCTTTACGAACCTTGTTATCAGAATAATCCATGACCCCTGTCATCAAAATGATCCATGACAGTTGTCATCACAATGCTGCATGATACCTTTCATCCCAACTCTCTGTGACCGCTGTCATCACAATGCTCCAGGACAATTTTCATCACAATGGTCCATGCCCCCTGTCATCACAGTGCCCCTTAACACCTGTAATCACAATGCTCCATGACCCTGTCATCACAATGCTACATGACCCCTGTCATCACATTGTTCCATGGCCTATGTATTCACAATGCTCCATGGACCCTGTAATCACACTGCTCCATGTTCCCTTTCAACACAATGGTCCATGAACCCTGTCATCACAACGTTCCATGAAAGTTGTCATCAAAAGTCTCCATGACCCTGGTCACCACAAGGTTCCCTGCTCTTGTCATCACAATGCTCCATGACCCTTGTAATCACAGTGGTACATAGCCTTGTCACCACAATGTTCCATGGCCTCTGTCATCACCATGCTCCATGGTCTTTCTCATCACAATGCTCTATGACCCCTGTCATCACTATGCTTGATGACCATTGTCATCACAATGCTCCAAGGCCCCTGTCATCACAATGCCTCATGGTCTTGTAATCACAATGCTCAATGACCCCTGTCATCACAATGCTCCATGCCTTTGTCATCACAATGCTCCATGGCCCCTGTAATCACAATGCTCCAGAACACTTGTCAGCATAATACTCCATTCCCGTGTCATCCCATTGCTCAATGACATTTGTCATCAAAATGTTCCTTGGCCTTTGGCATCACAGTGATCCATGATAACTTTAATCAAAATTCTACATGACCATTGTCATCACAATGCAAGGTGACCAATGTCATCACAATGCCCCAAGACACGTGTCATCACAATTCGCCTTGGCCCTTGTTATCTCAATGCTGTATGAACCGTGTCATCACTAGGTTTCAGGACACTTGTCATCAAAGAGATCCATGACAACATTCATCACAATGCCCCATGAACTCTGTTATCTCAATGCTCCATGGCCTTTGTATTCCCAATGTTCCATTGTCCCGATAATCGCATTGCTCCATGAACACTTTCATCACAATGCTCCTTGACCACTGTCACCGTAATGACCCATGACGTTTCTCATCACTGTGCTCCAAGGCCACTCTCATCAAAATGCTCCATGATCTGTGTCAGCCCAATATTGCATGACAGTTGTCATCACAAGGCTCTATGATCCCTGTAATCACAACGATCCCTGCCAATAACATCACAATGTTCCATGTCTCCTGTAATCACAATGCTCCATGCCCTTGTCATCACAATGCTCCAGGTCTGTTTTCATCACCATGCTTCATGCCCGTGTCATCACAATGCTCCACGAATCTTGTCTTCACAATGCTCCATGGCCCATGTCATCACAATGCTCCGTGACTCCTGTCAACACAATGCCTGATGACTCCTGTCATCAAAATGCTAAATGGCACTTGTCATCACAATGCTCTATGACACCTGTCATCACTATTCTCCATGTCACTTGTTATCACAATGCTCCATGGCCCCTGTAATCACAGTACTCCATGACCCCTTTCATCACAATGCCCAATGCCACCTCTTATCACAATTCTCCATGGCATTTGTCATCACGATGCTCCATGACACCTGTCATCACAATGCTCCATGACACTTGTCATCACAATGCTCGATGGCCCTTGTCATCACAATGTTCCTTGGTGCTTTTCATCGCAATGTTCCATGACAACTCTCATCAAAATACTCCAAGATTTGTTTCATCCCAATGCTCCATGGCCCTTGTCATTACAAATCCACATGATCCCTTTCATCACAATTGTCCATGGCAACTTACAGAAAAATGTTCCATGCCCCTGTCATCACAATGCCCAAAGATATCTGTTTTTACAATGATCCATGACCCTTGTCATCACAAGGCTCCATGTCCCTTGTATTCACATTGCTCCATGGCCCTTGTCATCACAATGCTCCATAGCGCTTTTCATCGCAATGCTCCATGACCGCTTTCAGCACAATGCCCCATGACCCCTGTCATTATGATGCTCAACTGCCCTTGTCATCACAAGTCTCCATGAAACATTTCCTCAAAATGCTCCAGTACGCCTTTCATCCAAATTCCCCGTGGCCACTGTCATCACAATTCTCCATGACCACTGTCATCATAATGGTCCATGACCCGTTTCATCTCAATGCTCCATGACACCCGTCACCACAGTGCTTCATGCCCGTGTCATCACAATGCTCCACGAATCTTGTCTTCACAATGCTCCATGGCCCATGTCATCACAATGCTCCGTGACTCCTGTCAACACAATGCCTGATGACTCCTGTCATCAAAATGCTAAATGGCACTTGTCATCACAATGCTCTATGACGCCTGTCATCACTATTCTCCATGTCACTTGTTATCACAATGCTCCATGGCCCCTGTAATCACAGTACTCCATGACCCCTTTCATCACATTGCCCAATGCCACTTCTTATCACAATCCTCCATGGCATTTGTCCTCACGATGCTCCATGACACCTGTCATCACAATGCTCCATGACACTTGTCATCACAATGCTCGATGGCCCTTGTCATCACAATGTTCCTTGGTGCTTTTCATCGCAATGTTCCATGACAACTCTCATCAAAATACTCCAAGATTTGTTTCATCCCAATGCTCCATGGCCCTTGTCATTACAAATCCACATGATCCCTTTCATCACAATTGTCCATGGCAACTTACATAAAAATGCTCCATGCCCCTGTCATCACAATGCCCAAAGATATCTGTTTTTACAATGATCCATGACCCTTGTCATCACAAGGCTCCATGTCCCTTGTATTCACATTGCTCCATGGCCCTTGTCATCACAATGCTCCATAGCGCTTTTCATCGCAATGCTCCATGACCGCTTTCAGCACAATGCCCCATGACCCCTGTCATTATGATGCTCAACTGCCCTTGTCATCACAAGTCTCCATGAAACATTTCCTCAAAATGCTCCAGTACGCCTTTCATCCAAATTCCCCGTGGCCACTGTCATCACAATTCTCCATGACCACTGTCATCATAATGGTCCATGACCCGTTTCATCTCAATGCTCCATGACACCCGTCACCACAGTGCTACATGGCCTTTGTCATCACAATGTTCCACGTCTCCTGTAATCAAAATGCTCCATGCCTTTTTCCTCACAATGCTCCAGAATTCTTGTCATCACAATGTTCCATGACCGTGGCATCACAATGCTCCATGGCCCTTGTCATCACAGTTCTCCCTGACCTTTGTCATCACAATGCTCTATGTCGCTTTTCTTCACAATTCTCAATGACCACTTTAATCACTATGCTCGCTGACCATTTTCATCACATCTCTCTATTGTCATTACAATTCCCCATCGTCCCTTTCTTCACAATGCTCCATGATGCCTGTCATCACAATGCTCCACGGCTTCTGTTATCACAATGCTCCAGGACCAGTTTCATCACAATACTCCATCCCCCTTGTCATCACAGTGCCCAATGAAACATTTCATTACAATGCTCCATGACACTTGTCATCACAATGCTCCATGGCCTTTACCGTCACAATGCTCCCAGGCACTTTTCATCACGATGTTCCATGAAAACTTTCATCACATTGCTCCATGACCATTTTCATCACAATAGTCCATAGCCTTGTCAACACAATGCTGCATAATCCCTGTCATCACAATTCTCCATGACTGCTGTCATCACATAATCCAGGACAATTTTCATAACAATGCTTCATGCCCCCAGTCATCACAGTGCTCCATGATACATTTCATCACAATTCCTAGATGATTAATGTCATCACAATGCCCCATGACACCTGTCATCACAATTCACTATGACCCTTGTCATCACAATACTCGATGAACTGTGTCATCACAGTGTTCCAGGACACATGTCATCACAATGATCCATGACTACTTTCATCACAATGCTCGAATACACCTGTCATCACAATGCTCCATGGCCCCTGTTATCATATTGCTCCATGATCTATTTGATCACAATGCTCCATGACCAGTGTCATCACCATGCCTCATGACGCCTGTCATCTCAATGCTCCATGGCCCCTTTCATCACAATGCTCCATGAACCCAGTCATCACAGTGTTCCCTGCCCTTTTCATCGCAATGCTCCATGGGCCCTGTCATCACAATGCTCCATGCCCTTGTCATCAAAATGCTCCAGAACTCTTGTCATCATAATGCTCCATGCCAATGTCATCAAAATGCCCCATGACACTTGTCATCACAATGCTCCATGGCCTTTGTCATCACAATGTTCCATCGCCCCTGTCATCACAGTGCTCCATGATAACTTTCATCACAATTCTAGATGACCACTGTCATCACAATGCCCCATGACAGATGTCATCACAATTCGCCATGGTCCTTGTCATCACAATGCTCCATGAACCGTGTCATCACAAGGTTCCAGGACACTTGTCATCACAATGATCCATGATCACTTTCATCACAATGCTCCATGAACCCTGTCGTCTCAATGCTCCATAGTCTTTGTATTCACAATGCTCCATGGCTCCTGTAATCACAGTGCTCCATGACCCCTTTCATCACAATGCTCCAAGACCGCTGTCATCACAATGCCCCATGACGCCTGCCTTCACAAATCTCCAAGGCCTCTCTGACCAAAATGCTCCATGATCCCTGTCAGCACAATATTCGATGGCACTTTTCATCACAATGCTCCATGACCCCTGTCATCACAAAGGTCTCTGCCCATATCATCACAATGCTCCTTGTCACCTTTAATCACAATGCTCCATGCCCTTTCATCACAATGCTCCGGAATTCTTGTCATCGCAATGTTCCTTGACCGTGTCATCACAATGCTCCATGAACCTTGTCATCACAAAGCTCCATGACCCCTGTCATCACAATGATCCATGACGCTTGTCATCACAAAGCTCCATGACCACTGTCATCACAATGCTCCATGACCGTTGTCATCACAAAGCTCCATGACCCCTGTCATCACATTGATCCATGACTCCTTTCCTCACAGTGCTCCAGTACCCTTTTCATCACAATGCTCCGTGCCATTGTCAGCACAATGCTCCTTGGACCCTGTCATCAAAATGCTCCATCCCCTTTTCATCACAATGCTCCAGATATCCTATCATTACAATGCTCCATGCCCATGTCAAGACAATGCTCCATGACCCATGTCATCAAATTGCTTTATGAAACTTTTTATTAGAATAATCCATGACCCCTGTCATCAAAATGATCCATGACAGTTGTCATCACAATGCTGCATGATACCTTTCATCCCAACTCTCTGTGACCGCTGTCATCACAATGCTCCAGGACAATTTTCATCACAATGCTCCATGCCCCCTGTCATCATAGTGCCCCTTAACACCTGTAATCACAATGCTCCATGACCCTGTCATCACAATGCTACATGACCCCTGTCATCACATTGTTCCATGGCCTATGTATTCACAATGCTCCATGGACCCTGTAATCACACTGCTCCATGTTCCCTTTCAACACAATGGTCCATGAACCCTGTCATCACAACGTTCCATGAAAGTTGTCATCAAAAGTCTCCATGACCCTGGTCACCACAAGGTTCCCTGCTCTTGTCATCACAATGCTCCATGACCCTTGTAATCACAGTGGTACTTGGCCTTGTCACCACAATGTTCCATGGCCTCTGTCATCACCATGCTCCATGGTCTTTCTCATCACAATGCTCTATGACCCCTGTCATCACTATGCTTGATGACCATTGTCATCACAATGCTCCAAGGCCCCTGTCATCACAATGCCTCATGGTCTTGTAATCACAATGCTCAATGACCCCTGTCATCACAATGCTCCATGCCTTTGTCATCACAATGCTCCATGGCCCCTGTAATCACAATGCTCCAGAACACTTGTCAGCATAATACTCCATTCCCGTGTCATCCCATTGCTCAATGACATTTGTCATCAAAATGTTCCTTGGCCTTTGGCATCACAGTGATCCATGATAACTTTAATCAAAATTCTACATGACCATTGTCATCACAATGCAAGGTGACCAATGTCATCACAATGCCGCAAGACACGTGTCATCACAATTCGCCTTGGCCCTTGTTATCTCAATGCTGTATGAACCATGTCATCACTAGGTTTCAGGACACTTGTTATCAAAGATATCCATGACAACATTCATCACAATGCCCCATGAACTCTGTTATCTCAAAGCTCCATGGCCTTTGTATTCCCAATGTTCCATTGTCCCGATAATCACATTGCTCCATGAACACTTTCATCACAATGCTCCTTGACCACTGTCACCGTAATGACCCATGACGTTTCTCATCACTGTGCTCCAAGGCCACTCTCATCAAAATGCTCCATGATCTGTGTCAGCCCAATATTGCATGACAGTTGTCATCACAATGCTCTATGATCCCTGTAATCACAATGATCCCTGCCAATAACATCACAATGTTCCATGTCTCCTGTAATCACAATGCTCCATGCCCTTGTCATCACAATGCTCCAGGTCTGTTTTCATCACCATGCTTCATGCCCGTGTCATCACAATGCTCCACGAATCTTGTCTTCACAATGCTCCATGGCCCATGTCATCACAATGCTCCGTGACTCCTGTCAACACAATGCCTGATGACTCCTGTCATCAAAATGCTAAATGGCACTTGTCATCACAATGCCCTATGACGCCTGTCATCACTATTCTCCATGTCACTTGTTATCACAATGCTCCATGGCCCCTGTAATCACAGTACTCCATGACCCCTTTCATCACAATGCCCAATGCCACCTCTTGTCACAATTCTCCATGGCATTTGTCATCACGATGCTCCATGACACCTGTCATCACAATGCTCCATGACACTTGTCATCACAATGCTCGATGGCCCTTGTCATCACAATGTTCCTTGGTGCTTTTCATCGCAATGTTCCATGACAACTCTCATCAAAATACTCCAAGATTAAAAAAATAAAAAAAAAAAAAAAAAAAAAATACTCCAAGATTTGTTTCATCCCAATGCTCCATGGCCCTTGTCATTACAAATCCACATGATCCCTTTCATCACAATTTTCCATGGCAACTTACATAAAAATGCTCCATGCCCCTGTCATCACAATGCCCAAAGATATCTGTTTTTACAATGATCCATGACCCTTGTCATCACAAGGCTCCATGTCCCTTGTATTCACATTGCTCCATGGCCCTTGTCATCACAATGCTCCATAGCGCTTTTCATCGCAATGCTCCATGACCGCTTTCAGCACAATGCCCCATGACCCCTGTCATCATGATGCTCAACTGCCCTTGTCATCACAAGTCTCCATGAAACATTTCCTCAAAATGCTCCAGTACGCCTTTCATCCAAATTCCCCGTGGCCACTTACATCACAATTCTCCATGACCACTGTCATCATAATGGTCCATGACCCGTTTCATCTCAATGCTCCATGACACCTGTCACCACAGTGCTCCATGGCCTTTGTCATCACAATGTTCCATGACCGTGGCATCACAATGCTCCACGGCCCTTGTCATCACAATGCTCCAGAATTCTTGTCATCACAATGTTCCATGACCGTGTCATCACAATGCTACATGACCCTGGTCATCACAGTTCTCCCTGACCTTTATCATCGCAATGCTCTATGTCGCTTTTCATCACAATTCTCAATGACCACTTTAATCACTATGCTCGCTGACCATTTTAATCACATTTCTCTATTGTCATTACAATTCCCCATCGTCCCTTTCTTCACAATGCTCCATGATGCCTGTCATCACAATGCTCCACGGCTTCTGTTATCACAATGCTCCAGGACCAGTTTCATCACAATACTCCATCCCCCTTGTCATCACAGTGCACAATGAAACCTTTCATTACAATGCTCCATGACACTTGTCATCACAATGCTCCATGGCCTTTACCGTCAGAATGCTCCCAGGCACTTTTCATCACGATGTTCCATGAAAACTTTCATCACATTGCTCCATGACCATTGTCAGCACAATAGTCCATACCCTTGTCAACACAATGCTGCATAATCCCTGTCATCACAATTCTCCATGACTGCTGTCATCACATAATCCAGGACAATTTTCATAACAATGCTTCATGCCCCCAGTCATCACAGTGCTCCATGTTACATTTCATCACAATTCCTAGATGATCAATGTCATCACAATGCCCCATGACACCTGTCATCACAATTCGCTATGACCCTTGTCATCACAATACTCGATGAACTGTGTCATCACAGTGTTCCAGGACACATGTCATCACAATGATCCATGACTACTTTCATCACAATGCTCCAATACAGCTGTCATCACAATGCTCCATGGCCCCTGTTATCATATTGCTCCATGATTTCTTTGATCACAATGCTCCATGACCAGTGTCATCACCATGCCTCATGACGCCTGTCATCTCAATGCTCCATGGCCCCTTTCATCACAATGCTCCATGAACACAGTCATCACAGTGTTCCCTGCCCTTTTCATCGCAATGCTCCATGGGCCCTGTCATCACAATGCTCCATGCGCTTGTCATCAAATGCTGCAGAACTCTTTTCATCATAATGCTCCATGCCAATGTCATCAAAATGCCCCATGACACTTGTCATCACAATGCTCCATGGTCTTTGTCATCACAATGTTCCATGGCCCCTGTCATCACAGTGCTCCATGATAACTTTCATCACAATTCTAGATGACCACTGTCATCACAATGCCCCATGACAGATGTCATCACAATTCGCCATGGTCCTTGTCATCACAATGCTCCATGAACCGTGTCATCACAAGGTTCCAGGACACTTGTCATCACAATGATCCATGATCACTTTCAGCACAATGCTCCATGAACCCTTTCGTCTCAATGCTCCATAGTCTTTGTATTCACAATGCTCCATGGCTCCTGTAATCACAGTGCTCCATGACCCCTTTCATCACAATGCTCCAAGACCGCTGTCATCACAATGCCCCATGACGCCTGCCTTCACAAATCTCCAAGGCCTCTCTTACCAAAATGCTCCATGATCCCTGTCAGCACAATATTCGATGGCACTTTTCATCACAATGCTCCATGACCCCTGTCATCACAAAGTTCTCTGCCCATATCATCACAATGCTCCTTGTCACCTTTAATCACAATGCTCCATGCCCTTTCATCACAATGCTCCAGAATTCTTGTCATCGCAATGTTCCTTGACCGTGTCATCACAATGCTCCATGAACCTTGTCATCACAAAGCTCCATGACCCCTGTCATCACAATGATCCATGACGCTTGTCATCACAAAGCTCCATGACCACTGTCATCACAATGCTCCATGACCGTTGTCATCACAAAGCTCCATGACCCCTGTCATCACATTGATCCATGACTCCTTTCCTCACAGTGCTCCAGTACCCTTTTCATCACAATGCTCCATGCCATTGTCAGCACAATGCTCCTTGGACCCTGTCATCACAATGCTCCAGATATCCTATCATTACAATGCTCCATGCCCGTGTCAAGACAATGCTCCATGACCCATGTCATCAAATTGCTTTATGAACCTTGTTATCAGAATAATCCATGACCCCTGTCATCAAAATGATCCATGACAGTTGTAATCTCAATGCTGCATGATACCTTTCATCCCAACTCTCTGTGACCGCTTTCATCACAATGCTCCAGGACAATTTTCATCACAATGCTCCATGCCCCCTGTCATCACAGTGCCCCTTAACACCTGTAATCACAATGCTCCATGACCCTGTCATCACAATGCTACATGACCCCTGTCATCACATTGTTCCATGGCCTATGTATTCACAATGCTCCATGGACCCTGTAATCACACTGCTCCATGTTCCCTTTCAACACAATGGTCCATGAACCCTGTCATCACAACGTTCCATGAAAGTTGTCATCAAAAGTCTCCATGACCCTTTTCACCACAAGGTTCCCTGCTCTTGTCATCACAATGCTCCATGACCCTTGTAATCACAGTGGTACATGGCCTTGTCACCACAATGTTCCATGGCCTCTGTCATCACCATGCTCCATGGTCTTTCTCATCACAATGCTCTATGACCCCTGTCATCACTATGCTTGATGACCATTGTCATCACAATGCTCCAAGGCCCCTGTCATCACAATGCCTCATGGTCTTGTAATCACAATGCTCAATGACCCCTGTCATCACAATGCTCCATGCCTTTGTCATCACAATGCTCCATGGCCCCTGTAATCACAATGCTCCAGAACACTTGTCAGCATAATACTCCATTCCCGTGTCATCCCATTGCTCAATGACATTTGTCATCAAAATGTTCCTTGGCCTTTGGCATCACAGTGATCCATGATAACTTTAATCAAAATTCTACATGACCATTGTCATCACAATGCAAGGTGACCAATGTCATCACAATGCCCCAAGACACGTGTCATCACAATTCACCTTGGCCCTTGTTATCTCAATGCTGTATGAACCGTGTCATCACTAGGTTTCAGGACACTTGTCATCAAAGAGATCCATGACAACATTCATCACAATGCCCCATGAACTCTGTTATCTCAAAGCTCCATGGCCTTTGTATTCCCAATGTTCCATTGTCCCGATAATCACATTGCTCCATGAACACTTTCATCACAATGCTCCTTGACCACTGTCACCGTAATGACCCATGACGTTTCTCATCACTGTGCTCCAAGGCCACTCTCATCAAAATGCTCCATGATCTGTGTCAGCCCAATATTGCATGACAGTTGTCATCACAAGGCTCTATGATCCCTGTAATCACAATGATCCCTGCTAATAACATCACAATGTTCCATGTCTCCTGTAATCACAATGCTCCATGCCCTTGTCATCACAATGCTCCAGGTCTGTTTTCATCACCATGCTTCATGCCCGAGTCATCACAATACTCCACGAATCTTGTCTTCACAATGCTCCATGGCCCATGTCATCACAATGCTCCGTGACTCCTGTCAACACAATGCCTGATGACTCCTGTCATCAAAATGCTAAATGGCACTTGTCATCACAATGCTCTATGACGCCTGTCATCACTATTCTCCATGTCACTTGTTATCACAATGCTCCATGGCCCCTGTAATCACAGTACTCCATGACCCCTTTCATCACAATGCCCAATGCCACCTCTTATCACAATTCTCCATGGCATTTGTCATCACGATGCTCCATGACACCTGTCATCACAATGCTCCATGACACTTGTCATCACAATGCTCGATGGCCCTTGTCATCACAAGGTTCCTTGGTGCTTTTCATCGCAATGTTCCATGACAACTCTCATCAAAATACTCCAAGATTTGTTTCATCCCAAAGCTCCATGGCACTTGTCATTACAAATCCACATGATCCCTTTCATCACAATTGTCCATGGCAACTTACATAAAAATGCTCCATGCCCCTGTCATCACAATGCCCAAAGATATCTGTTTTTACAATGATCCATGACCCTTGTCATCACAAGGCTCCATGTCCCTTGTATTCACATTGCTCTATGGCCCTTGTCATCACAATGCTCCATAGCGCTTTTCATCGCAATGCTCCATGACCGCTTTCAGCACAATGCCCCATGACCCCTGTCATCATGATGCTCAACTGCCCTTGTCATCACAAGTCTCCATGAAACATTTCCTCAAAATGCTCCAGTACGCCTTTCATCCAAATTCCCCGTGGCCACTGTCATCACAATTCTCCATGACCACTGTCATCATAATGGTCCATGACCCGTTTCATCTCAATGCTCCATGACACCTGTCACCACAGTGCTCCATGGCCTTTGTCATCACAATGTTCCATGTCCCCTATAATCAAAATGCTTCATGCCTTTTTCCTCACAATGCTCCAGAATTCTTTTCATCACAATGTCCCATGACCGTGGCATCACAATGCTCCATGGCCCTTGTCATCACAATGCTCCAGAATTCTTGTCATCACAATGTTCCATGACCGTGTCATCACAATGCTACATGACCCTGGTCATCACAGTTCTCCCTGACCTTTATCATCACAATGCTCTATGTCGCTTTTCATCACAATTCTCAATGACCACTTTAATCACTATGCTCGCTGACCATTTTAATCACATTTCTCTATTGTCATTACAATTCCCCATCGTCCCTTTCTTCACAATGCTCCATGATGCCTGTCATCACAATGCTCCACGGCTTCTGTTATCACAATGCTCCAGGACCAGTTTCATCACAATACTCCATCCCCCTTGTCATCACAGTGCACAATGAAACCTTTCATTACAATGCTCCATGACACTTGTCATCACAATGCTCCATGGCCTTTACCGTCACAATGCTCCCAGGCACTTTTCATCACGATGTTCCATGAAAACTTTCATCACATTGCTCCATGACCATTGTCAGCACAATAGTCCATACCCTTGTCAACACAATGCTGCATAATCCCTGTCATCACAATTCTCCATGACTGCTGTCATCACATAATCCAGGACAATTTTCATAACAATGCTTCATGCCCCCAGTCATCACAGTGCTCCATGATACATTTCATCACAATTCCTAGATGATCAATGTCATCACAATGCCCCATGACACCTGTCATCACAATTCGCTATGACCCTTGTCATCACAATACTCGATGAACTGTCATCACAGTGTTCCACAACACATGTCATCACAATGATCCATGACTACTTTCATCACAATGCTCCAATACACCTGTCTTCACAATGCTCCATGGCCCCTGTTATCATATTGCTCCATGATCTCTTTGATCACAATGCTCCATGACCAGTGTCATCACCATGCCTCATGACGCCTGTCATCTCAATGCTCCATGGCCCCTTTCATCACAATGCTCCATGAACCCAGTCATCACAGTGTTCCCTGCCCTTTTCATCGCAATGCTCCATGGGCCCTGTCATCACAATGCTCCATGCCCTTGTCATCAAAATGCTCCAGAACTCTTGTCATCATAATGCTCCATGCCAATGTCATCAAAATGCCCCATGACACTTGTCATCACAATGCTCCATGGCCTTTGTCATCACAATGTTCCATGGCCCCTGTCATCACAGTGCTCCATGATAACTTTCATCACAATTCTAGATTACCACTGTCATCACAATGCCCCATGACAGATGTCATCACAATTCGCCATGGTCCTTGTCATCACAATGCTCCATGAACCGTGTCATCACAAGGTACCAGGACACTTGTCATCACAATGATCCATGTTCACTTTCATCACAATGCTCCATGAACCCTGTCGTCTCAATGCTCCATAGTCTTTGTATTCACAATGCTCCATGGCTCCTGTAATCACAGTGCTCCATGACCCCTTTCATCACAATGCTCCAAGACCGCTGTCATCACAATGCCCCATGACGCCTGCCTTCACAAATCTCCAAGCCCTCTCTTACCAAAATGCTCCATGATCCCTGTCAGCACAATATTCGATGGCACTTTTCATCACAATGCTCCATGACCCCTGTCATCACAAAGTTCTCTGCCCATATCATCACAATGCTCCTTGTCACCTTTAATCACAATGCTCCATGCCCTTTCATCACAATGCTCCAGAATTATTGTCATTGCAATGTTCCTTGACCGTGTCATCACAATGCTCCATGAACCTTGTCATCACAAAGCTCCATGACCCCTTTCATCACAATGATCCATGACCCTTGTCATCACAAAGCTCCATGAACCCTGTCATCACAATGATCCATGACGCTTGTCATCACAAAGCTCCATGACCACTGTCATCACAATGCTCCATGACCGTTGTCATCACAAAGCTCCATGACCCCTGTCATCACATTGATCCATGACTCCTTTCCTCACAGTGCTCCAGTACCCTTTTCATCACAATGCTCCATGCCATTGTCAGCACAATGCTCCTTGGACCCTGTCATCAAAATGCTCCATCCCCTTTTCATCACAATGCTCCAGATATCCGATCATTACAATGCTCCATGCCCGTGTGAAGACAATGCTCCATGACCCATGTCATCAAATTGCTTTATGAACCTTGTTATCAGAATAATCCATGACCCCTGTCATCAAAATTATCCATGACAGTTGTCATCACAATGCTGCATGATACCTTTCATCCCAACTCTCTGTGACCGCTGTCATCACAATGCTCCAGGACAATTTTCATCACAATGCTCCATGCCCCCTGTCATCACAGTGCCCCTTAACACCTGTAATCACAATGCTCCATGACCCTGTCATCACAATGCTCCATGACCCCTGTCATCACATTGTTCCATGGCCTATGAATTCACAATGCTCCATGGACCCTGTAATCACACTGCTCCATGTTCCCTTTCAACACAATGGTCCATGAACCCTGTCATCACAACGTTCCATGAAAGTTGTCATCAAAAGTCTCCATGACCCTTTTCCCCACAAGGTTCCCTGCTCTTGTCATCACAATGCTCCATGACCCTTGTAATCACAGTGGTACATGGCCTTGTCACCACAATGTTCCATGGCCTCTATCATCACCATGCTCCATGGTCTTTCTCATCACAATGCTCTATGACCCCTGTCATCACTATGCTTGATGACCATTGTCATCACAATGCTCCAAGGCCCCTGTCTTCACAATGCCTCATGGTCTTGTAATCACAATGCTCAATGACCCCTGTCATCACAATGCTCCATGCCTTTGTCATCACAATGCTCCATGGCCCCTGTAATCACAATGCTCCAGAACACTTGTCAGCATAATACTCCATTCCCGTGTCATCCCATTGCTCAATGACATTTGCCATCAAAATGTTCCTTGGCCTTTGGCATTACAGTGATCCATGATAACTTTAATCAAAATTCTACATGACCATTGTCATCACAATGCAAGGTGACCAATGTCATCACAATGCCCCAAGACACGTGTCATCACAATTCACCTTGGCCCTTGTTATCTCAATGCTGTATGAACCGTGTCATCACTAAGTTTCAGGACACTTGTCATCAAAGAGATCCATGACAACATTCATCACAATGCCCCATGAACTCTGTTATCTCAATGCTCCATGGCCTTTGTATTCCCAATGTTCCATTGTCCCGATAATCACATTGCTCCATGAACACTTTCATCACAATGCTCCTTGACCACTGTCACCGTAATGACCCATGACGTTTCTCATCACTGTGCTCCAAGGCCACTCTCATCAAAATGCCCCATGATCTGTGTCAGCCCAATATTGCATGACAGTTGTCATCACAAGGCTCTATGATCCCTGTAATCACAATGATCCCTGCCAATAACATCACAATGTTCCATGTCTCCTGTAATCACAATGCTCCATGCCCTTGTCATCACAATGCTCCAGGTCTGTTTTCATCACCATGTTTCATGCCCGTGTCATCACAATGCTCCATGAATCTCGTCTTCACAATGCTCCATGGCCCATGTCATCACAATGCTCCGTGACTCCTGTCAACACAATGTCTGATGACTCCTGTCATCAAAATGCTAAATGGCACTTGTCATCACAATGCTCTATGACGCCTGTCATCACTATTCTCCATGTCACTTGTTATCACAATGCTCCATGGCCCCTGTAATCACAGTACTCCATGACCCCTTTCATCACAATGCCCAATGCCACCTCTTATCACAATTCTCCATGGCATTTGTCATCACGATGCTCCATGACACCTGTCATCACAATGCTCCATGACACTTGTCATTACAATGTTCGATGGCCCTTGTCATCACAATGTTCCTTGGTGCTTTTCATCGCAATGTTCCATGACAACACTCATCAAAATACTCCAAGATTTGTTTCATCCCAATGCTCCATGGCCCTTGTCATTACAAATCCACATGATCCCTTTCATCACAATTGTCCATGGCAACTTACATAAAAATGCTCCATGCCCCTGTCATCACAATGCCCACAGATATCTGTTTTTACAATGATCCATGACCCTTGTCATCACAAGGCTCCATGTCCCTTGTATTCACATTGCTCCATGGCCCTTGTCATCACAATGCTCCATAGCTCTTTTCATCGCAATGCTCCATGACCGCTTTCAGCACAGTGCCCCATGACCCCTGTCATCATGATGCTCAACTGCCCTTGTCATCACAAGTCTCCATGAAACATTTCCTCAAAATGCTCCAGTATGCCTTTCATCCAAATTCCCCGTGGCCACTGTCATCACAATTCTCCATGACCACTGTCATCATAATGGTCCATGACCCGTTTCATCTCAATGCTCCATGACACCTGTCACCACAGTGCTCCATGGCCTTTGTCATCACAATGTTCCATGTCCCCTATAATCAAAATGCTTCATGCCTTTTTCCTCACAATGCTCCAGAATTCTTGTCATCACAATGTTCCATGACCGTGGCATCACAATGCTCCATGGCCCTTGTCATCACAGTTCTCCCTGACCTTTGTCATCACAATGCTCTATGTCGCTTTTCATCACAATTCTCAATGAGCACTTTAATCACTATGCTCGATGACCATTTTAATCACATTTCTCTATTGTCATTACAATTCCCCATCGTCCCTTTCTTCACAATGCTCCATGATGCCTGTCATCACAATTCTCCACGGCTTCTGTTATCACAATGCTCCAGGACCAGTTTCATCACAATACTCCATCCCCCTTGTCATCACAGTGCACAATGAAACCTTTCATTACAATGCTCCATGACACTTGTCATCACAATGCTCCATGGCCTTTACCGTCAAAATGCTCCCAGGCACTTTTCATCACGATGTTCCATGAAAACTTTCATCACATTGCTCCATGACCATTGTCAGCACAATAGTCCATACCCTTGTCAACACAATGCTGCATAATCCCTGTCATCACAATTCTCCATGACTGCTGTCATCACATAATCCAGGACAATTTTCATAACAATGCTTCATGCCCCCAGTCATCACAGTGCTCCATGATACATTTCATCACAATTCCTAGATGATCAATGTCATCACAATGCCCCATGACACCTGTCATCACAATTCGCTATGACCCTTGTCATCACAATACTCGATGAACTGTGTCGTCACAGTGTTCCAGGACACATGTCATCACAATGATCCATGACTACTTTCATCACAATGCTCCAATACACCTGTCATCACAATGCTCCATGGCCCCTGTTATCATATTGCTCCATGATCTCTTTGATCACAATGCTCCATGACCAGTGTCATCACCATGCCTCATGACGCCTGTCATCTCAATGCTCCATGGACCCTTTCATCACAATGCTCCATGAACCCAGTCATCACAGTGTTCCCTGCCCTTTTCATCGCAATGCTCCATGGGCCCTGTCATCACAATGCTCCATGCCCTTGTCATCAAAATGCTCCAGAACTCTTGTCATCATAATGCTCCATGCCAATGTCATCAAAATGCCCCATGACACTTGTCATCACAATGCTTCATGGCCTTTGTCATCACAATGTTCCATGGCCCCTGTCATCACAATTCTCCATGCCCTTGTCATCAAAATGCTCCAGAACTCTTGTCATCATAATGCTCCATGCCAATGTCATCAAAATGCCCCATGACACTTGTCATCACAATGCTCCATGGCCTTTGTCATCACAATGTTCCATGGCCCCTGTCATCACAGTGCTCCATGATAACTTTCATCACAGTTCTAGATGACCACTGTCATCACAATGCCCCATGAAAGATGTCATCACAATTCGCCATGGTCCTTGTCATCACAATGCTCCATGAACCGTGTCATCACAAGGTTCCAGGACACTTGTCATCACAATGATCCATGACCACTTTCAGCACAATGCTCCATGAACCCTGTCGTCTCAATGCTCCATAGTCTTTGTATTCACAATGCTCCATGGCTCCTGTAATCACAGTGCTCCATGACCCCTTTCATCACAATGCTCCAAGACCGCTGTCATCACAATGCCCCATGACGCCTGCCTTCACAAATCTCCAAGGCCTCTCTTATCAAAATGCTCCATGATCCCTGTCAGCACAATATTCGATGGCACTTTTCATCACAATGCTCCATGACCCCTGTCATCACAAAGTTCTCTGCCCATATTATCACAATGCTCCTTGTCACCTTTAATCACAATGCTCCATGCCCTTTCATCACAATGCTCCAGAATTCTTGTCATCGCAATGTTCCTTGACCGTGTCATCACAATGCTCCATGAACCTTGTCATCACAAAGCTCCATGACCCCTGTCATCACAATGATCCATGACGCTTGTCATCACAAAGCTCCATGACCCCTGTCATCACAATGATCCATGACGCTTGTCATCACAAAGCTCCATGACCACTGTCATCACAATGCTCCATGCCACTGTCAGCACAATGCTCCTTGGACCCTGTCATCAAAATGCTCCATCCCCTTTTCATCACAATGCTCCAGATATCCTATCATTACAATGCTCCATGCCCGTGTCAAGACAATGCTCCATGACCCATGTCATCAAATTGCTTTATGAACCTTGTTATCAGAATAATCCATGACCCCTGTCATCAAAATGATCCATGACAGTTGTCATCACAATGCTGCATGATACCTTTCATCCCAACTCTCTGTGACCGCTGTCATCACAATGCTCCAGGACAATTTTCATCACAATGCTCCATGCCCCCTGTCATCACAGTGCCCCTTAACACCTGTAATCACAATGCTCCATGACCCTGTCATCACAATGCTCCATGACCCCTGTCATCACATTGTTCCATGGCCTATGTATTCACAATGCTCCATGGACCCTGTAATCACACTGCTCCATGTTCCCTTTCAACACAATGGTCCATGAACCCTGTCATCACAACGTTCCATGAAAGTTGTCATCAAAAGTCTCCATGACCCTGGTCACCACAAGGTTCCCTGCTCTTGTCATCACAATGCTCCATGACCCTTGTAATCACAGTGGTACATGGCCTTGTCACCACAATGTTCCATGGCCTCTGTCATCACCATGCTCCATGGTCTTTCTCATCACAATGCTCTATGACCCCTGTCATCACTATGCTTGATGACCATTGTCATCACAATGCTCCAAGGCCCCTGTCATCACAATGCCTCATGGTCTTGTAATCACAATGCTCAATGACCCCTGTCATCACAATGCTCCATGCCTTTGTCATCACAATGCTCCAGAACACTTGTCAGCATAATACTCCATTCCCGTGTCATCCCATTGCTCAATGACATTTGTCATCAAAATGTTCCTTGGCCTTTGGCATCACAGTGATCCATGATAACTTTAATCAAAATTCTACATGACCATTGTCATCACAATGCAAGGTGACCAATGTCATCACAATGCCCCAAGACACGTGTCATCACAATTCACCTTGGCCCTTGTTATCTCAATGCTGTATGAACCGTGTCATCACTAGGTTTCAGGACACTTGTCATCAAAGAGATCCATGACAACATTCATCACAATGCCCCATGAACTCTGTTATCTCAATGCTCCATGGCCTTTGTATTCCCAATGTTCCATTGTCCCGATAATCGCATTGCTCCATGAACACTTTCATCACAATGCTCCTTGACCACTGTCACCGTAATGACCCATGACGTTTCTCATCACTGTGCTCCAAGGCCACTCTCATCAAAATGCTCCATGATCTGTGTCAGCCCAATATTGCATGACAGTTGTCATCACAAGGCTCTATGATCCCTGTAATCACAATGATCCCTGCCAATAACATCACAATGTTCCATGTCTCCTGTAATCACAATGCTCCATGCCCTTGTCATCACAATGCTCCAGGTCTGTTTTCATCACCATGCTTCATGCCCGTGTCATCACAATGCTCCATGAATCTTGTCTTCACAATGCTCCATGGCCCATGTCATCACAATGCTCCGTGACTCCTGTCAACACATTGCCTGATGACTCCTGTCATCAAAATGCTAAATGGCACTTGTCATCACAATGCTCTATGACGCCTGTCATCACTATTCTCCATGTCACTTGTTATCACAATGCTCCATGGCCCCTGTAATCACAGTACTCCATGACCCCTTCCATCACAATGCCCAATGCCACCTCTTATCAAAATTCTCCATGGCATTTGTCATCACGATGCTCCATGACACCTGTCATCACAATGCTCCATGACACTTGTCTTCACAATGCTCGATGGCCCTTTTCATCACAATGTTCCTTGGTGCTTTTCATCGCAATTTTCCATGACAACTCTCATCAAAATACTCCAAGATTTGTTTCATCCCAATGCTCCATGGCCCTTGTCATTACAAATCCACATGATCCCTTTCATCACAATTGTCTTTGGCAACTTACATAAAAATGCTCCATGCCCCTGTCATCACAATGCCCAAAGATATCTGTTTTTACAATGATCCATGACCCTTGTCATCACAAGGCTCCATGTCCCTTGTATTCACATTGCTCCGTGGCCCTTGTCATCACAATGCTCCATAGCGCTTTTCATCGCAATGCTCCATGACCGCTTTCAGCACAATGCCCCATGAACCCTGTCATCATGATGCTCAACTGCCCTAGTCATCACAAGTCTCCATGAAACATTTCCTCAAAATGCTCCAGTACGCCTTTCATCCAAATTCCCCGTGGCCACTGTCATCACAATTCTCCATGACCACTGTCATCATAATGGTCCATGACCCGTTTCATCTCAATGCTCCGTGACACCTGTCACCACAGTGATCCATGGCCTTTATGATCACAATGTTCCATGTCCCCTATAATCAAAATGCTCCATGCATTTTTCCTCACAATGCTCCAGAATTCTTGTCATCACAATGTTCCATGACCATGGCATCACAATTCTCCATGGCCCTTGTCATCACAATGCTCCAGAATTCTTGTCATCACAATGTTCCATGAGCGTGTCATCACAATGCTACATGACCCTGGTCATCACAGTTCTCCCTGACCTTTGTCATCACAATGCTCTATGTCGCTTTTCATCACAATTCTCAATGACCACTTTAATCACTATGCTCGCTGACCATTTTCATCACATTTCTCTATTGTCATTACAATTCCCCATCGTCCCTTTCTTCACAATGCTCCATGATGCCTGTCATCACAATGCTCCACGGCTTCTGTTATCACAATGCTCCAGGACCAGTTTCATCACAATACTCCATCCCCCTTGTCATCACAGTGCACAATGAAACCTTTCATTACAATGCTCCATGACACTTGTCATCACAATGCTCCATGGCCTTTATCGTCACAATGCTCCCAGGCACTTTTCATGACGATGTTCCATGAAAACTTTCATAACATTGCTCCATGACCATTGTCAGCACAATAGTCCATACCCTTGTCAACACAATGCTGCAAAATCCCTGTCATCACAATTCTCCATGACTGCTGTCATCACATAATCCAGGACAATTTTCATAACAATGCTTCATGCCCCCAGTCATCACAGTGCTCCATGATATATTTCATCACAATTCCTAGATGATCAATGTCATCACAATGCCCCATGACACCTGTCATCACAATTCGCTATGACCCTTGTCATCACAATACTCGATGAACTGTGTCATCACAGTGTTCCAGGACACATGTCATCACAATGATCCATGACTACTTTCATCACAATGCTCCAATACACCTGTCATCACAATGCTCCATGGCCCCTGTTATCATATTGCTCCATGATCTCTTTGATCACAATGCTCCATGACCAGTGTCATCACCATGCCTCATGACGGCTGTCATCTCAATGCTCCATGGCCCCTTTCATCACAATTCTCCATGAACCCAGTCATCACAGTGTTCCCTGTCCTTTTCATTGCAATGCTCCATGGGCCCTGTCATCACAATGCTCCATGCCCTTGTCATCAAAATGCTCCAGAACTCTTGTCATCATAATGCTCCATGCCAATGTCATCAAAATGCCCCATGACACTTGTCATCACAATGCTCCATGGCCTTTGTCATCACAATGTTCCATGGCCCCTGTCATCACGGTGCTCCATGATAACTTTCATCACAATTCTAGATGACCACTGTCATCACAATGCCCCATGACAGATGTCATCACAATTCGCCATGGTCCTTGTCATCACAATGCTCCATGAACCGTGTCATCACAAGGTTCCAGGACACTTGTCATCACAATGATCCATGATCACTTTCAGCACAATGCTCCATGAACCCTGTCGTCTCAATGCTCCATAGTCTTTGTATTCACAATGCTCCATGGCTCCTGTAATCACAGTGCTCCATGACCCCTTTCATCAAAATGCTCCAAGACCGCTGTCATCACAATGCCCCATGACGCCTGCCTTCACAAATCTCCAAGGCCTCTCTTACCAAAATGCTCCATGATCCCTGTCAGCACAATATTCGATGGCACTTTTCATCACAATGCCCCATGACCCCTGTCATCACAAAGTTCTCTGCCCATATCATCACAATGCTCCTTGTCACCTTTAATCACAATGCTCCATGCCCTTTCATCACAA
Organism: Balaenoptera physalus; assembly: GCF_965194825.1. NCBI lineage: Eukaryota > Metazoa > Chordata > Mammalia > Artiodactyla > Balaenopteridae > Balaenoptera > Balaenoptera physalus. The sequence continues at coordinate 169,243 of NW_028126244.1, read as the reverse complement.
TGCTCCAGAATTCTTGTCATCGCAATGTTCCTTGACCGTGTCATCACAATGCTCCATGAACCTTGTCATCACAAAGCTCCATGACCGCTGTCATCACAATGATCCATGACGCTTGTCATCACAAAGCTCCATGACCACTGTCATCACAATGCTCCATGACCCTTGTCATCACAAAGCTCCATGACCCCTGTCATCACATTGATCCATGACTCCTTTCCTCACAGTGCTCCAGTACCCTTTTCATCACAATGCTCCATGCCATTGTCAGCACAATGCTCCTTGGACCCTGTCATCAAAATGCTCCATCCCCTTTTCATCACAATGCTCCAGATATCCTATCATTACAATGCTCCATGCCCGTGTCAAGACAATGCTCCATGACCCATGTCATCAAATTGCTTTATGAACCTTGTTATCAGAATAATCCATGACCCCTGTCATCAAAATGATCCATGACAGTTGTCATCACAATGCTGCATGATACCTTTCATCCCAACTCTCTGTGACCGCTGTCATTACAATGCTCCAGGACAATTTTCATCACAATGCTCCATGCCCCCTGTCATCACAGTGCCCCTTAACACCTGTAATCACAATGCTCCATGACCCTGTCATCACAATGCTCCATGACCCCTGTCATCACATTGTTCCAAGGCCTATGTATTCACAATGTTCCATGGACCCTGTAATCACACTGCTCCATGTTCCCTTTCAACACAATGGTCCATGAACCCTGTCATCACAACGTTCCATGAAAGTTGTCATCAAAAGTCTCCATGACCCTGGTCACCACAAGGTTCCCTGCTCTTGTCATCACAATGCTCCATGACCCTTGTAATCACAGTGGTACATGGCCTTGTCACCACAATGTTCCATGGCCTCTGTCATCACCATGCTCCATGGTCTTTCTCATCACAATGCTCTATGACCCCTGTCATCACTATGCTTGATGACCATTGTCATCACAATGCTCCAAGGCCCCTGTCATCACAATGCCTCATGGTCTTGTAATCACAATGCTCAATGACCCCTGTCATCACAATGTTCCATGCCTTTGTCATCACAATGCTCCATGGCCCCTGTAATCACAATGCTCCAGAACACTTGTCAGCATAATACTCCATTCCCGTGTCATCCCATTGCTCAATGACATTTGTCATCAAAATGTTCCTTGGCCTTTGGCATCACAGTGATCCATGATAACTTTAATCAAAATTCTACATGACCATTGTCATCACAATGCAAGGTGACCAATGTCATCACAATGCCCCAAGACACGTGTCATCACAATTCGCCTTGGCCCTTGTTATCTCAATGCTGTATGAACCGTGTCATCACTAGGTTTCAGGACACTTGTCATCAAAGAGATCCATGACAACATTCATCACAATGCCCCATGAACTCTGTTATCTCAATGCTCCATGGCCTTTGTATTCCCAATGTTCCATTGTCCCGATAATCACATTGCTCCATGAACACTTTCATCACAATGCTCCTTGACCACTGTCACCGTAATGACCCATGACGTTTCTCATCACTGTGCTCCAAGGCCACTCTCATCAAAATGCTCCATGATCTGTGTCAGCCCAATATTGCATGACAGTTGTCATCACAAGGCTCTATGATCCCTGTAATCACAATGATCCCTGCCAATAACATCACAATGTTCCATGTCTCCTGTAATCACAATGCTCCATGCCCTTGTCATCACAATGCTCCAGGTCTGTTTTCATCACCATACTTCATGCCCGTGTCATCACAATGCTCCATGAATCTTGTCTTCACAATGCTCCATGGCCCATGTCATCACAATGCTCCGTGACTCCTGTCAACACAATGCCTGATGACACCTGTCATCAAAATGCTAAATGGCACTTGTCATCACAATGCTCTATGACGCCTGTCATCACTATTCTCCATGTCACTTGTTATCACAATGCTCCATGGCCCCTGTAATCACAGTACTCCATGACCCCTTTCATCACATTGCCCAATGCCACCTCTTATCACAATTCTCCATGGCATTTGTCATCACGATGCTCCATGACACCTGTCATCACAATGCTCCATGACACTTGTCATCACAATGCTCGATGGCCCTTGTCATCACAATGTTCCTTGGTGCTTTTCATCGCAATGTTCCATGACAACTCTCATCAAAATACTCCAAGATTTGTTTCATCCCAATGCTCCATGGCCCTTGTCATTACAAATCCACATGATCCCTTTCATCACAATTGTCCATGGCAACTTACATAAAAATGCTCCATGCCCCTGTCATCACAATGCCCAAAGATATCTGTTTTTACAATGATACATGACCCTTGTCATCACAAGGCTCCATGTCCCTTGTATTCACATTGCTCCATGGCCCTTGTCATCACAATGCTCCATAGCGCTTTTCATCGCAATGCTCCATGACCGCTTTCAGCACAATGCCCCATGACCCCTGTCATCATGATGCTCAACTGCCCTTGTCATCACAAGTCTCCATGAAACATTTCCTCAAAATGCTCCAGTACGCCTTTCATCCAAATTCCCCGTGGCCACTGTCATCACAATTCTCCATGACCACTGTCATCATAATGGTCCATGACCCGTTTCATCTCAATGCTCCATGACACCCGTCACCACAGTGCTCCATGGCCTTTGTCATCACAATGTTCCATGTCCCCTATAATCAAAATGCTCCATGCCTTTTTCCTCACAATGCTCCAGAATTCTTGTCATCACAATGTTCCATGACCGTGTCATCACAATGCTCCATGGCCCTTGTCATCACAGTTCTCCCTGACCTTTGTCATCACAATGCTCTATGTCGCTTTTCATCACAATTCTCAATGACCACTTTAATCACTATGCTCGCTGACCATTTTCATCACCTTTCTCTATTGTCATTACAATTCCCCATCGTCCCTTTCTTCACAATGCTCCATGATGCCTGTCATCACAATGCTCCACGGCTTCTGTTATCACAATGCTCCAGGACCAGTTTCATCACAATACTCCATCCCCCTTGTCATCACAGTGCACAATGAAACCTTTCATTACAATGCTCCATGACACTTGTCATCACAATGCTCCATGGCCTTTATCGTCACAATGCTCCCAGGCACTTTTCATCATGATGTTCCATGAAAATTTTCATCACATTGCTCCATGACCATTGTCATCACAATAGTCCATAGCCTTGTCAACACAATGCTGCATAATCCCTGTCATCACAATTCTCCATGACTGCTGTCATCACATAATCCAGGACAATTTTCATAACAATGCTTCATGCCCCCAGTCATCACAGTGCTCCATGATACATTTCATCACAATTCCTAGATGATCAATGTCATCACAATGCCCCATGACACCTGTCATCACAATTCGCTATGACCCTTGTCATCACAATACTCGATGAACTGTGTCATCACAGTGTTCCAGGACACATGTCATCCCAATGATCCATGACTACTTTCATCACAATGCTCCAATACACCTGTCATCACAATGCTCCATGGCCCCTGTTATCATATTGCTCCATGATCTCTTTGATCACAATGCTCCATGACCAGTGTCATCACCATGCCTCATGACGCCTGTCATCTCAATGCTCCATTGCCCCTTTCATCACAATGCTCCATGAACCCAGTCATCACAGTGTTCCCTGCCCTTTTCATCGCAATGCTCCATGGGCCCTGTCATCACAATGCTCCATGCCCTTGTCATCAAAATGCTCCAGAACTCTTGTCATCATAATGCTCCATGCCAATGTCATCAAAATGCCCCATGACACTTGTCATCACAATACTCCATGGCCTTTGTCATCACAATGTTCCATGTCCCCTGTCATCACAGTGCTCCATGATAACTTTCATCACAATTCTAGATGACCACTGTCATCACAATGCCGCATGACAGATGTCATCAAAATTCGCCATGGTCCTTGGCATCACAATGCTCCATGAACCGTGTCATCACAAGGTTCCAGGACACTTGTCATCACAATGATCCATGATCACTTTCAGCACAATGCTCCATGAACCCTGTCGTCTCAATGCTCCATAGTCTTTGTATTCACAATGCTCCATGGCTCCTGTAATCACAGTGCTCCATGACCCCTTTCATCACAATGCTCCAAGACCGCTGTCATCACAATGCCCCATGACGCCTGCCTTCACAAATCTCCAAGGCCTCTCTTACCAAAATGCTCCATGATCCCTGTCAGCACAATATTCGATGGCACTTTTCATCACAATGCTCCATGACCCCTTTCATCACAAAGTTCTCTGCCCATATCATCACAATGCTCCTTGTTACCTTTAATCACAATGCTCCATGCTCTTTCATCACAATACTCCAGAATTCTTGTCATCACAATGTTCCTTGACCGTGTCATCACAATGCTCCATGAACCTTGTCATCACAAAGCTCCATGACCCATGTCATCACAATGATCCATGACCCTTGTCATCACAAAGCTCCATGACCCCTGTCATCATAATGATCCATGACTCCTTTCCTCACAGTGCTCCAGTACCCTTTTCATCACAATGCTCCATGCCATTGTCAGCACAATGCTCCTTGGACCCTGTCATCAAAATGCTCCATCCCCTTTTCATCACAATGCTCCAGATATCCTATCATTACAATGCTCCATGCCATTGTCAGCACAATGCTCCTTGGACCCTGTCATCAAAATGCTCTATCCCCTTTTCATCACAATGCTCCAGATATCCTATCATTACAATGCTCCATGCCCGTGTCAAGACAATGCTCCATGACCCATGTCATCAAATTGCTTTATGAACCTTGTTATCAGAATAATCCATGACCCCTGTCATCAAAATGATCCATGACAGTTGTCATCACAATGCTGCATGATACCTTTCATCCCAACTCTCTGTGACCGCTGTCATCACAATGCTCCAGGACAATTTTCATCACAATGCTCCATGCCCCCTGTCATCACAGTGCCCCTTAACACCTGTAATCACAATGCTCCATGACCCTGTCATCACAATGCTCCATGACACCTGTCATCACATTGTTCCATGGCCTATGTATTCACAATGCTCCATGGACCCTGTAATCACACTGCTCCATGTTCCCTTTCAACACAATGGTCCATGAACCCTGTCATCACAACGTTCCATGAAAGTTGTCATCAAAAGTCTCCATGACCCTGGTCACCACAAGGTTCCCTGCTCTTGTCATCACAATGCTCCATGACCCTTGTAATCACAGTGGTACATGGCCTTGTCACCACAATGTTCCATGGCCTCTGTCATCACCATGCTCCATGGTCTTTCTCATCACAATGCTCTATGACCCCTGTCATCACTATGCTTGATGACCATTGTCATCACAATGCTCCAAGGCCCCTGTCATCACAATGCCTCATGGTCTTGTAATCACAATGCTCAATGACCCCTGTCATCACAATGCTCCATGCCTTTGTCATCACAATGCTCCAGAACACTTGTCAGCATAATACTCCATTCCCGTGTCATCCCATTGCTCAATGACATTTGTCATCAAAATGTTCCTTGGCCTTTGGCATCACAGTGATCCATGATAACTTTAATCAAAATTCTACATGACCATTGTCATCACAATGCAAGGTGACCAATGTCATCACAATGCCCCAAGACACGTGTCATCACAATTCACCTTGGCCCTTGTTATCTCAATGCTGTATGAACCGTGTCATCACTAGGTTTCAGGACACTTGTCATCAAAGAGATCCATGACAACATTCATCACAATGCCCCATGAACTCTGTTATCTCAATGCTCCATGGCCTTTGTATTCCCAATGTTCCATTGTCCCGATAATCGCATTGCTCCATGAACACTTTCATCACAATGCTCCTTGACCACTGTCACCGTAATGACCCATGACGTTTCTCATCACTGTGCTCCAAGGCCACTCTCATCAAAATGCTCCATGATCTGTGTCAGCCCAATATTGCATGACAGTTGTCATCACAAGGCTCTATGATCCCTGTAATCACAATGATCCCTGCCAATAACATCACAATGTTCCATGTCTCCTGTAATCACAATGCTCCATGCCCTTGTCATCACAATGCTCCAGGTCTGTTTTCATCACCATGCTTCATGCCCGTGTCATCACAATGCTCCATGAATCTTGTCTTCACAATGCTCCATGGCCCATGTCATCACAATGCTCCGTGACTCCTGTCAACACAATGCCTGATGACTCCTGTCATCAAAATGCTAAATGGCACTTGTCATCACAATGCTCTATGACGCCTGTCATCACTATTCTCCATGTCACTTGTTATCACAATGCTCCATGGCCCCTGTAATCACAGTACTCCATGACCCCTTTCATCACATTGCCCAATGCCACCTCTTATCACAATTCTCCATGGCATTTGTCATCACGATGCTCCATGACACCTGTCATCACAATGCTCCATGACACTTGTCATCACAATGCTCGATGGCCCTTGTCATCACAATGTTCCTTGGTGCTTTTCATCGCAATGTTCCATGACAACTCTCATCAAAATACTCCAAGATTTGTTTCATCCCAATGCTCCATGGCCCTTGTCATTACAAATCCACATGATCCCTTTCATCACAATTGTCCATGGCAACTTACATAAAAATGCTCCATGCCCCTGTCATCACAATGCCCAAAGATATCTGTTTTTACAATGATCCATGACCCTTGTCATCACAAGGCTCCATGTCCCTTGTATTCACATTGCTCCATGGCTCTTGTCATCACAATGCTCCATAGCGCTTTTCATCGCAATGCTCCATGACCGCTTTCAGCACAATGCCCCATGACCCCTGTCATCATGATGCTCAACTGCCCTTGTCATCACAACTCTCCATGAAACATTTCCTCAAAATGCTCCAGTACGCCTTTCATCCAAATTCCCCGTGGCCACTGTCATCACAATTCTCCATGACCACTGTCATCATAATGGTCCATGACCCGTTTCATCTCAATGCTCCATGACACCTGTCACCACACTGATCCATGGCCTTTGTGATCACAATGTTCCATGTCCCCTATAATCAAAATGCTCCATGCCTTTTCCTCACAATGCTCCAGAATTCTTGTCATCACAATGTTCCATGACCATGGCATCACAATGCTCCATGGCCCTTGTCATCACAATGCTCCAGAATTCTTGTCATCACAATGTTCCATGACCGTGTCATCACAATGCTACATGACCCTGGTCATCACAGTTCTCCCTGACCTTTGTCATCACAATGCTCTATGTCGCTTTTCATCACAATTCTCAATGACCACTTTAATCACTATGCTCGCTGACCATTTTCATCACATTTCTCTATTGTCATTACAATTCCCCATCGTCCCTTTCTTCACAATGCTCCATGATGCCTGTCATCACAATGCTCCACGGCTTCTGTTATCACAATGCTCCAGGACCAGTTTCATCACAATACTCCATCCCCCTTGTCATCACAGTGCACAATGAAACCTTTCATTACAATGCTCCATGACACTTGTCATCACAATGCTCCATGGCCTTTATCGTCACAATGCTCCCAGGCACTTTTCATCACGATGTTCCATGAAAACTTTCATAACATTGCTCCATGACCATTGTCAGCACAATAGTCCATACCCTTGTCAACACAATGCTGCAAAATCCCTGTCATCACAATTCTCCATGACTGCTGTCATCACATAATCCAGGACAATTTTCATAACAATGCTTCATGCCCCCAGTCATCACAGTGCTCCATGATATATTTCATCACAATTCCTAGATGATCAATGTCATCACAATGCCCCATGACACCTGTCATCACAATTCGCTATGACCCTTGTCATCACAATACTCGATGAACTGTGTCATCACAGTGTTCCAGGACACATGTCATCACAATGATCCATGACTACTTTCATCACAATGCTCCAATACACCTGTCATCACAATGCTCCATGGCCCCTGTTATCATATTGCTCCATGATCTCTTTGATCACAATGCTCCATGACCAGTGTCATCACCATGCCTCATGACGGCTGTCATCTCAATGCTCCATGGCCCCTTTCATCACAATTCTCCATGAACCCAGTCATCACAGTGTTCCCTGCCCTTTTCATTGCAATGCTCCATGGGCCCTGTCATCACAATGCTCCATGCCCTTGTCATCAAAATGCTCCAGAACTCTTGTCATCATAATGCTCCATGCCAATGTCATCAAAATGCCCCATGACACTTGTCATCACAATGCTCCATGGCCTTTGTCATCACAATGTTCCATGGCCCCTGTCATCACGGTGCTCCATGATAACTTTCATCACAATTCTAGATGACCACTGTCATCACAATGCCCCATGACAGATGTCATCACAATTCGCCATGGTCCTTGTCATCACAATGCTCCATGAACCGTGTCATCACAAGGTTCCAGGACACCTGTCATCACAATGATCCATGATCACTTTCATCACAATGCTCCATGAACCCTGTCGTCTCAATGCTCCATAGTCTTTGTATTCACAATGCTCCATGGCTCCTGTAATCACAGTGCTCCATGACACCTTTCATCAAAATGCTCCAAGACCGCTGTCATCACAATGCCCCATGACGCCTGCCTTCACAAATCTCCAAGGCCTCTCTTACCAAAATGCTCCATGATCCCTGTCAGCACAATATTCGATGGCACTTTTCATCACAATGCCCCATGACCCCTGTCATCACAAAGTTCTCTGCCCATATCATCACAATGCTCCTTGTCACCTTTAATCACAATGCTCCATGCCCTTTCATCACAATGCTCCAGAATTCTTGTCATCGCAATGTTCCTTGACCGTGTCATCACAATGCTCCATGAACCTTGTCATCACAAAGCTCCATGACCCCTGTCATCACAATGATCCATGACGCTTGTCATCACAAAGCTCCATGACCACTGTCATCACAATGCTCCATGACCCTTGTCATCACAAAGCTCCATGACCCCTGTCATCACATTGATCCATGACTCCTTTCCTCACAGTGCTCCAGTACCCTTTTCATCACAATGCTCCATGCCATTATCAGCACAATGCTCCTTGGACCCTGTCATCAAAATGCTCCATCCCCTTTTCATCACAATGCTCCAGATATCCTATCATTACAATGCTCCATGCCCGTGTCAAGACAATGCTCCATGACCCATGTCATCAAATTGCTTTATGAACCTTGTTATCAGAATAATCCATGACCCCTGTCATCAAAATGATCCATGACAGTTGTCATCACAATGCTGCATGATACCTTTCATCCCAACTCTCTGTGACCGCTGTCATCACAATGCTCCAGGACAATTTTCATCACAATGCTCCATGCCCCCTGTCATCACAGTGCCCCTTAACACCTGTAATCACAATGCTCCATGACCCTGTCATCACAATGCTCCATGACCCCTGTCATCACATTGTTCCATGGCCTATGTATTCACAATGTTCCATGGACCCTGTAATCACACTGCTCCATGTTCCCTTTCAACACAATGGTCCATGAACCCTGTCATCACAACGTTCCATGAAAGTTGTCATCAAAAGTCTCCATGACCCTGGTCACCACAAGGTTCCCTGCTCTTGTCATCACAATGCTCCATGACCCTTGTAATCACAGTGGTACATGGCCTTGTCACCACAATGTTCCATGGCCTCTGTCATCACCATGCTCCATGGTCTTTCTCATCACAATGCTCTATGACCCCTGTCATCACTATGCTTGATGACCATTGTCATCACAATGCTCCAAGGCCCCTGTCATCACAATGCCTCATGGTCTTGTAATCACAATGCTCAATGACCCCTGTCATCACAATGTTCCATGCCTTTGTCATCACAATGCTCCATGGCCCCTGTAATCACAATGCTCCAGAACACTTGTCAGCATAATACTCCATTCCCGTGTCATCCCATTGCTCAATGACATTTGTCATCAAAATGTTCCTTGGCCTTTGGCATCACAGTGATCCATGATAACTTTAATCAAAATTCTACATGACCATTGTCATCACAATGCAAGGTGACCAATGTCATCACAATGCCCCAAGACACGTGTCATCACAATTCGCCTTGGCCCTTGTTATCTCAATGCTGTATGAACCGTGTCATCACTAGGTTTCAGGACACTTGTCATCAAAGAGATCCATGACAACATTCATCACAATGCCCCATGAACTCTGTTATCTCAATGCTCCATGGCCTTTGTATTCCCAATGTTCCATTTTCCCGATAATCACATTGCTCCATGAACACTTTCATCACAATGCTCCTTGACCACTGTCACCGTAATGACCCATGACGTTTCTCATCACTGTGCTCCAAGGCCACTCTCATCAAAATGCTCCATGATCTGTGTCAGCCCAATATTGCATTACAGTTGTCATCATAAGGCTCTATGATCCCTGTAATCACAATGATCCCTGCCAATAACATCACAATGTTCCATGTCTCCTGTAATCACAATGCTCCATGCCCTTGTCATCACAATGCTCCAGGTCTGTTTTCATCACCATGCTTCACGCCCGTGTCATCACAATGCCCCATGAATCTTGTCTTCACAATGCTCCATGGCCCATGTCATCACAATGCTCCGTGACTCCTGTCAACACAATGCCTGATGACTCCTGTCATCAAAATGCTAAATGGCACTTGTCATCACAATGCTCTATGACGCCTGTCATCACTATTCTCCATGTCACTTGTTATCACAATGCTCCATGGCCCCTGTAATCACAGTACTCCATGACCCCTTTCATCACAATGCCCAATGCCACCTCTTATCACAATTCTCCATGGCATTTGTCATCACGATGCTCCATGACACCTGTCATCACAATGCTCCATGACACTTGTCATCACAATGCTCGATGGCCCTTGTCATCACAATGTTCCTTGGTGCTTTTCATCGCAATGTTCCATGACAACTCTCATCAAAATACTCCAAGATTTGTTTCATCCCAATGCTCCATGGCCCTTGTCATTACAAATCCACATGATCCCTTTCATCACAATTGTCCATGGCAACTTACATAAAAATGCTGCATGCCCCTGTCATCACAATGCCCAAAGATATCTGTTTTTACAATGATCCATGACCCTTGTCATCACAAGGCTCCATGTCCCTTGTATTCACATTGCTCCATGGCCCTTGTCATCACAATGCTCCATAGCGCTTTTCATCGCAATGCTCCATGACCGCTTTCAGCACAATGCCCCATGACCCCTGTCATCATGATGCTCAACTGCCCTTGTCATCACAAGTCTCCATGAAACATTTCCTCAAAATGCTCCAGTACGCCTTTCATTCAAATTCCCCGTGGCCACTGTCATCACAATTCTCCATGACCACTGTCATCATAATGGTCCATGACCCGTTTCATCTCAATGCTCCATGACACCCGTCACCACAGTGCTCCATGGCCTTTGTCATCACAATGTTCCATGTCCCCTATAATCAAAATGCTCCATGCCTTTTTCCTCACAATGCTCCAGAATTCTTGTCATCACAATGTTCCATGACCGTGTCATCACAATGCTACATGACCCTGGTCATCACAGTTCTCCCTGACCTTTGTCATCACAATGCTCTATGTCGCTTTTCATCACAGTTCTCAATGACCACTTTAATCACTATGCTCGCTGACCATTTTCATCACATTTCTCTATTGTCATTACAATTCCCCATCGTCCCTTTCTTCACAATGCTCCATGATGCCTGTCATCACAATGCTCCACGGCTTCTGTTATCACAATGCTCCAGGACCAGTTTCATCACAATACTCCATCCCCCTTGTCATCACAGTGCACAATGAAACCTTTCATTACAATGCTCCATGACACTTGTCATCACAATGCTCCATGGCCTTTATCGTCACAATGCTCCCAGGCACTTTTCATCACGATGTTCCATGAAAACTTTCATCACATTGCTCCATGACCATTGTCATCACAATAGTCCATAGCCTTGTCAACACAATGCTGCATAATCCCTGTCATCACAATTCTCCATGACTGCTGTCATCACATAATCCAGGACAATTTTCATAACAATGCTTCATGCCCCCAGTCATCACAGTGCTCCATGATACATTTCATCACAATTCCTAGATGATCAATGTCATCACAATGCCCCATGACACCTGTCATCACAATTCGCTATGACCCTTGTCATCACAATACTCGATGAACTGTGTCATCACAGTGTTCCAGGACACATGTCATCCCAATGATCCATGACTACTTTCATCACAATGCTCCAATACACCTGTCATCACAATGCTCCATGGCCCCTGTTATCATATTGCTCCATGATCTCTTTGATCACAATGCTCCATGACCAGTGTCATCACCATGCCTCATGACGCCTGTCATCTCAATGCTCCATGGCCCCTTTCATCACAATGCTCCATGAACCCAGTCATCACAGTGTTCCCTGCCCTTTTCATCGCAATGCTCCATGGGCCCTGTCATCACAATGCTCCATGCCCTTGTCATCAAAATGCTCCAGAACTCTTGTCATCATAATGCTCCATGCCAATGTCATCAAAATGCCCCATGACACTTGTCATCACAATGCTCCATGGCCTTTGTCATCACAATGTTCCATGGCCCCTGTCATCACAGTGCTCCATGATAACTTTCATCACAATTCTAGATGACCACTGTCATCACAATGCCCCATGACAGATGTCATCAAAATTCGCCATGGTCCTTGGCATCACAATGCTCCATGAACCGTGTCATCACAAGGTTCCAGGACATTTGCCATCACAATGATCCATGATCACTTTCAGCACAATGCTCCATGAACCCTGTCGTCTCAATGCTCCATAGTCTTTGTATTCACAATGCTCCATGGCTCCTGCAATCACAGTGCTCCATGACCCCTTTCATCACAATGCTCCAAGACCGCTGTCATCACAATGCCCCATGACGCCTGCCTTCACAAATCTCCAAGGCCTCTCTTACCAAAATGCTCCATGATCCCTGTCAGCACAATATTCGATGGCACTTTTCATCACAATGCTCCATGACCCCTTTCATCACAAAGTTCTCTGCCCATATCATCACAATGCTCCTTGTTACCTTTAATCACAATGCTCCATGCTCTTTCATCACAATACTCCAGAATTCTTGTCATCACAATGTTCCTTGACCGTGTCATCACAATGCTCCATGAACCTTGTCATCACAAAGCTCCATGACCCATGTCATCACAATGATCCATGACCCTTGTCATCACAAAGCTCCATGACCCCTGTCATCATAATGATCCATGACTCCTTTCCTCACAGTGCTCCAGTACCCTTTTCATCACAATGCTCCCTGGCATTGTCAGCACAATGCTCCTTGGACCCTGTCATCAAAATGCTCCATCCCCTTTTCATCACAATGCTCCAGATATCCTATCATTACAATGCTCCATGACATTGTCAGCACAATGCTCCTTGGACCCTGTCATCAAAATGCTCTATCCCCTTTTCATCACAATGCTCCAGATATCCTATCATTACAATGCTCCATGCCCGTGTCAAGACAATGCTCCATGACCCATGTCATCAAATTGCTTTATGAACCTTGTTATCAGAATAATCCATGACCCCTGTCATCAAAATGATCCATGACAGTTGTCATCACAATGCTGCATGATACCTTTCATCCCAACTCTCTGTGACCGCTGTCATCACAATGCTCCAGGACAATTTTCATCACAATGCTCCATGCCCCCTGTCATCACAGTGCCCCTAAACACCTGTAATCACAATGCTCCATGACCCTGTCATCACAATGCTCCATGACCCCTGTCATCACATTGTTCCATGGCCTATGTATTCACAATGCTCCATGGACCCTGTAATCACACTGCTCCATGTTCCCTTTCAACACAATGGTCCATGAACCCTGTCATCACAACGTTCCATGAAAGTTGTCATCAAAAGTCTCCATGACCCTGGTCACCACAAGGTTCCCTGCTCTTGTCATCACAATGCTCCATGACCCTTGTAATCACAGTGGTACATGGCCTTGTCACCACAATGTTCCATGGCCTCTGTCATCACCATGCTCCATGGTCTTTCTCATCACAATGCTCTATGACCCCTGTCATCACTATGCTTGATGACCATTGTCATCACAATGCTCCAAGGCCCCTGTCATCACAATGCCTCATGGTCTTGTAATCACAATGCTCAATGACCCCTGTCATCACAATGCTCCATGCCTTTGTCATCACAATGCTCCATGGCCCCTGTAATCACAATGCTCCAGAACACTTGTCAGCATAATAATCCATTCCCGTGTCATACCATTGCTCAATGACATTTGTCATCAAAATGTTCCTTGGCCTTTGGCATCACAGTGATCCATGATAACTTTAATCAAAATTCTACATGACCATTGTCATCACAATGCAAGGTGACCAATGTCATCACAATGCCCCAAGATACGTGTCATCACAATTCGCCTTGCCCTTTGTTATCTCAATGCTGTATGAACCGTGTCATCACTAGGTTTCAGGACACTTGTCATCAAAGAGATCCATGACAACATTCATCACAATGCCCCATGAACTCTGTTATCTCAATGCTCCATGGCCTTTGTATTCCCAATGTTCCATTGTCCCGATAATCGCATTGCTCCATGAACACTTTCATCACAATGCTCCTTGACCACTGTCACCGTAATGACCCATGACGTTTCTCATCACTGTGCTCCAAGGCCACTCTCATCAAAATGCTCCATGATCTGTGTCAGCCCAATATTGCATGACAGTTGTCATCACAAGGCTCTATGATCCCTGTAATCACAATGATCCCTGCCAATAACATCACAATGTTCCATGTCTCCTGTAATCACAATGCTCCATGCCCTTGTCATCACAATGCTCCAGGTCTGTTTTCATCACCATGCTTCATGCCCGTGTCATCACAATGCTCCATGAATCTTGTCTTCACAATGCTCCATGGCCCATGTCATCACAATGCTCCGTGACTCCTGTCAACACAATGCCTGATGACTCCTGTCATCAAAATGCTAAATGGCACTTGTCATCACAATGCTCTATGACGCCTGTCATCACTATTCTCCATGTCACTTGTTATCACAATGCTCCATGGCCACTGTAATCACAGTACTCCATGACCCCTTTCATCACATTGCCCAATGCCACCTCTTATCACAATTCTCCATGGCATTTGTCATCACGATGCTCCATGACACCTGTCATCACAATGCTCCATGACACTTGTCATCACAATGCTCGATGGCCCTTGTCATCACAATGTTCCTTGGTGCTTTTCATCGCAATGTTCCATGACAACTCTCATCAAAATACTCCAAGATTTGTTTCATCCCAATGCTCCATGGCCCTTGTCATTACAAATCCACATGATCCCTTTCATCACAATTGTCCATGGCAACTTACATAAAAATGCTCCATGCCCCTGTCATCACAATGCCCAAAGATATCTGTTTTTACAATGATCCATCACCCTTGTCATCACAAGGCTCCATGTCCCTTGTATTCACATTGCTCCATGGCCCTTGTCATCACAATGCTCCATAGCGCTTTTCATCGCAATGCTCCATGACCGCTTTCAGCACAATGCCCCATGACCCCTGTCATCATGATGCTCAACTGCCCTTGTCATCACAAGTCTCCATGAAACATTTCCTCAAAATGCTCCAGTACGCCTTTCATCCAAATTCCCCGTGGCCACTGTCATCACAATTCTCCATGACCACTGTCATCATAATGGTCCATGACCAGTTTCATCTCAATGCTCCATGACACCCGTCACCACAGTGCTCCATGGCCTTTGTCATCACAATGTTCCATGTCCCCTATAATCAAAATGCTCCATGCCTTTTTCCTCACAATGCTCCAGAATTCTTGTCATCACAATGTTCCATGACCGTGGCATCACCATGCTCCATGGCCCTTGTCATCACAGTTCTCCCTGACCTTTGTCATCACAATGCTCTATGTCGCTTTTCATCACAATTCTCAATGACCACTTTAATCACTATGCTCGCTGACCATTTTCATCACATTTCTCTATTGTCATTACAATTCCCCATCGTCCCTTTCTTCACAATGCTCCATGATGCCTGTCATCACAATGCTCCACGGCTTCTGTTATCACAATGCTCCAGGACCAGTTTCATCACAATACTCCATCCCCCTTGTCATCACAGTGCACAATGAAACCTTTCATTACAATGCTCCATGACACTTGTCATCACAATGCTCCATGGCCTTTTTCGTCACAATGCTCCCAGGCACTTTTCATCACGATGTTCCATGAAAACTTTCATCACATTGCTCCATGACCATTGTCATCACAATAGTCCATAGCCTTGTCAACACAATGGTGCATAATCCCTGTCATCACAATTCTCCATGACTGCTGTCATCACATAATCCAGGACAATTTTCATAACAATGCTTCATGCCCCCAGTCATCACAGTGCTCCATGATACATTTCATCACAATTCCTAGATGATCAATGTCATCACAATGCCCCATGACACCTGTCATCACAATTCGCTATGACACTTGTCATCACAATACTCGATGAACTGTGTCATCACAGTGTTCCAGGACACATGTCATCACAATGATCCATGACTCCTTTCATCACAATGCTCCAATACACCTGTCATCACAATGCTCCATGGCCCCTATTATCATATTGCTCCATGATCTCTTTGATCACAATGCTCCATGACCAGTGTCATCACCATGCCTCATGACGCCTGTCATCTCAATGCTCCATTGCCCCTTTCATCACAATGCTCCATGAACCCAGTCATCACAGTGTTCCCTGCCCTTTTCATCTCAATGCTCCTTGGGCCCTGTCATCACAATGCTCAATTCCCTTTTCATCAAAATGCTCCAGAACTCTTGTCATCATAATGCTCCATGCCAATGTCATCAAAATGCCCCATGACACTTGTCATCACAATGCTCCATGGCCTTTGTCCTCACAATGTTCCATGGCCCCTGTCATCACAATTCTCCATGCCCTTGTCATCAAAATGCTCCAGAACTCTTGTCATCATAATGCTCCATGCCAATGTCATCAAAATGCCCCATGACACTTGTCATCACAATGCTCCATGGCCTTTGTCATCACAATGTTCCATGGCCCCTGTCATCACAGTGCTCCATGATAACTTTCATCACAATTCTAGATGACCACTGTCATCACAATGCCCCATGACAGATGTCATCACAATTCGCCATGGTCCTTGTCATCACAATGCTCCATGAACCGTGTCATCACAAGGTTCCAGGACACTTGTCATCACAATGATCCATGATCACTTTCAGCACAATGCTCCATGAACCCTGTCGTCTCAATGCTCCATAGTCTTTGTATTCACAATGCTCCATGGCTCCTGTAATCACAGTGCTCCATGACCCCTTTCATCACAATGCTCCAAGACCGCTGTCATCACAATTCCCCATGACGCCTGCCTTCACAAATCTCCAAGGCCTCTCTTACCAAAATGCTCCATGATCCCTGTCAGCACAATATTCGATGGCACTTTTCATCACAATGCTCCATGACCCCTGTCATCACAAAGTTCTCTGCCCATATCATCACAATGCTCCTTGTCACCTTTAATCACAATGCTCCATGCCCTTTCATCACAATGCTCCAGAATTCTTGTCATCGCAATGTTCCTTGACCGTGTCATCACAATGCTCCATGAACCTTGTCATCACCAAGCTCTATGACCCTGTCATCACAATGATCCATGACCCTTGTCATCAAAAAGCTCCATGACCCCTGTCATCACAATGATCCATGACCCTTGTCATCACAAAGCTCCATGACCCCTGTCATCACAATGATCCATGACGCTTGTCATCACAAAGCTCCATGACCCCTGTCATCACATTGATCCATGACTCCTTTCCTCACAGTGCTCCAGTACCCTTTTCATCACAATGCTCCATGCCATTGTCAGCACAATGCTCCTTGGACCCTGTCATCAAAATGCTCCATCCCCTTTTCATCACAATGCTCCAGATATCCTATCATTACAATGCTCCATGCCCGTGTCAAGACAATGCTCCATGACCCATGTCATCAAATTGCTTTATGAACCTTGTTATCAGAATAATCCATGACCCCTGTCATCAAAATGATCCATGACAGTTGTCATCACAATGCTGCATGATACCTTTCATCCCAACTCTCTGTGACCGCTGTCATCACAATGCTCCAGGACAATTTTCATCACAATGCTCCATGCCCCCTGTCATCACAGTGCCCCTAAACACCTGTAATCACAATGCTCCATGACCCTGTCATCACAATGCTCCATGACCCCTGTCATCACATTGTTCCATGGCCTATGTATTCACAATGCTCCATGGACCCTGTAATCACACTGCTCCATGTTCCCTTTCAACACAATGGTCCATGAACCCTGTCATCACAACGTTCCATGAAAGTTGTCATCAAAAGTCTCCATGACCCTGGTCACCACAAGGTTCCCTGCTCTTGTCATCACAATGCTCCATGACCCTTGTAATCACAGTGGTACATGGCCTTGTCACCACTATGTTCCATGGCCTCTGTCATCACCATGCTCCATGGTCTTTCTCATCACAATGCTCTATGACCCCTGTCATCACTATGCTTGATGACCATTGTCATCACAATGCTCCAAGGCCCCTGTCATCACAATGCCTCATGGTCTTGTAATCACAATGCTCAATGACCCCTGTCATCACAATGCTCCATGCCTTTGTCATCACAATGCTCCATGGCCCCTGTAATCACAATGCTCCAGAACACTTGTCAGCATAATACTCCATTCCCGTGTCATCCCATTGCTCAATGACATTTGTCATCAAAATGTTCCTTGGCCTTTGGCATCACAGTGATCCATGATAACTTTAATCAAAATTCTACATGACCATTGTCATCACAATGCAAGGTGACCAATGTCATCACAATGCCCCAAGATACGTGTCATCACAATTCGCCTTGGCCCTTGTTATCTCAATGCTGTATGAACCGTGTCATCACTAGGTTTCAGGACACTTGTCATCAAAGAGATCCATGACAACATTCATCACAATGCCCCATGAACTCTGTTATCTCAATGCTCCATGGCCTTTGTATTCCCAATGTTCCATTGTCCCGATAATCGCATTGCTCCATGAACACTTTCATCACAATGCTCCTTGACCACTGTCACCGTAATGACCCATGACGTTTCTCATCACTGTGCTCCAAGGCCACTCTCATCAAAATGCTCCATGATCTGTGTCAGCCCAATATTGCATGACAGTTGTCATCACAAGGCTCTATGATCCCTGTAATCACAATGATCCCTGCCAATAACATCACAATGTTCCATGTCTCCTGTAATCACAATGCTCCATGCCCTTGTCATCACAATGCTCCAGGTCTGTTTTCATCACCATGCTTCATGCCCGTGTCATCACAATGCTCCATGAATCTTGTCTTCACAATGCTCCATGGCCCATGTCATCACAATGCTCCGTGACTCCTGTCAACACAATGCCTGATGACTCCTGTCATCAAAATGCTAAATGGCACTTGTCATCACAATGCTCTATGACGCCTGTCATCACTATTCTCCATGTCACTTGTTATCACAATGCTCCATGGCCACTGTAATCACAGTACTCCATGACCCCTTTCATCACATTGCCCAATGCCACCTCTTATCACAATTCTCCATGGCATTTGTCATCACGATGCTCCATGACACCTGTCATCACAATGCTCCATGACACTTGTCATCACAATGCTCGATGGCCCTTGTCATCACAATGTTCCTTGGTGCTTTTCATCGCAATGTTCCATGACAACTCTCATCAAAATACTCCAAGATTTGTTTCATCCCAATGCTCCATGGCCCTTGTCATTACAAATCCACATGATCCCTTTCATCACAATTGTCCATGGCAACTTACATAAAAATGCTCCATGCCCCTGTCATCACAATGCCCAAAGATATCTGTTTTTACAATGATCCATGACCCTTGTCATCACAAGGCTCCATGTCCCTTGTATTCACATTGCTCCATGGCCCTTGTCATCACAATGCTCCATAGCGCTTTTCATCGCAATGCTCAATGACCGCTTTCAGCACAATGCCCCATGACCCCTGTCATCATGATGCTCAACTGCCCTTGTCATCACAAGTCTCCATGAAACATTTCCTCAAAATGCTCCAGTACGCCTTTCATCCAAATTCCCCGTGGCCACTGTCATCACAATTCTCCATGACCACTGTCATCATAATGGTCCATGACCCGTTTCATCTCAATGCTCCATGACACCCGTCACCACAGTGCTCCATGGCCTTTGTCATCACAATGTTCCATGTCCCCTATAATCAAAATGCTCCATGCCTTTTTCCTCACAATGCTCCAGAATTCTTGTCATCAAATGTTCCATGACCGTGGCATCACCATGCTCCATGGCCCTTGTCATCACAGTTCTCCCTGACCTTTGTCATCACAATGCTCTATGTCGCTTTTCATCACAATTCTCAATGACCACTTTAATCACTATGCTCGCTGACCATTTTCATCACATTTCTCTATTGTCATTACAATTCCCCATCGTCCCTTTCTTCACAATGCTCCATGATGCCTGTCATCAAAATGCTCCACGGCTTCTGTTATCACAATGCTCCAGGACCAGTTTCATGACAATACTCCATCCCCCTTGTCATCACAGTGCACAATGAAACCTTTCATTACAATGCTCCATGACACTTGTCATCACAATGCTCCATGGCCTTTTTCGTCACAATGCTCCCAGGCACTTTTCATCACGATGTTCCATGAAAACTTTCATCACATTGCTCCATGACCATTGTCATCACAATAGTCCATAGCCTTGTCAACACAATGCTGCATAATCCCTGTCATCACAATTCTCCATGACTGCTGTCATCACATAATCCAGGACAATTTTCATAACAATGCTTCATGCCCCCAGTCATCACAGTGCTCCATGATACATTTCATCACAATTCCTAGATGATCAATGTCATCACAATGCCCCATGACACCTGTCATCACAATTCGCTATGACACTTGTCATCACAATACTCGATGAACTGTGTCATCACAGTGTTCCAGGACACATGTCATCACAATGATCCATGACTCCTTTCATCACAATGCTCCAATACACCTGTCATCACAATGCTCCATGGCCCCTGTTATCATATTGCTCCATGATCTCTTTGATCACAATGCTCCATGACCAGTGTCATCACCATGCCTCATGACGGCTGTCATCTCAATGCTCCATGGCCCCTTTCATCACAATGCTCCATGAACCCAGTCATCACAGTGTTCCCTGCCCTTTTCATCTCAATGCTCCTTGGGCCCTGTCATCACAATGCTCCATTCCCTTGTCATCAAAATGCTCCAGAACTCTTGTCATCATAATGCTCCATGCCAATGTCATCAAAATGCCCCATGACACTTGTCATCACAATGCTCCATGGCCTTTGTCATCACAGTGTTCCATGGCCCCTGTCATCACAATTCTCCATGCCCTTGTCATCAAAATGCTCCAGAACTCTTGTCATCATAATGCTCCATGCCAATGTCATCAAAATGCCCCATGACACTTGTCATCACAATGCTCCATGGCCTTTGTCATCACAATGTTCCATGGCCCCTGTCATCACAGTGCTCCATGATAACTTTCATCACAATTCTAGATGACCACTGTCATCACAATGATCCATGATCAATTTCAGCACAATTCTCCATGAACCCTGTCGTCTCAATGCTCCATAGTCTTTGTATTCACAATGCTCCATGGCTCCTGTAATCACAGTGCTCCATGACCCCTTTCATCACAATGCTCCAAGACCGCTGTCATCACAATTCCCCATGACGCCTGCCTTCACAAATCTCCAAGGCCTCTCTTACCAAAATGCTCCATGATCCCTGTCAGCACAATATTCGATGGCACTTTTCATCACAATGCTCCATGACCCCTGTCATCACAAAGTTCTCTGCCCATATCATCACAATGCTCCTTGTCACCTTTAATCACAATGCTCCATGCCCTTTCATCACAATGCTCCAGAATTCTTGTCATCGCAATGTTCCTTGACCGTGTCATCACAATGCTCCATGAAACTTGTCATCACCAAGCTCTATGACCCTGTCATCACAATGATCCATGACCCTTGTCATCAAAAAGCTCCATGACCCATGTCATCACAATGATCCATGACGCTTGTCATCACAAAGCTCCATGACCCCTGTCATCACATTGATCCATGACTCCTTTCCTCACAGTGCTCCAGTACCCTTTTCATCACAATGCTCCATGCCATTGTCAGCACAATGCTCCTTGGACCCTGTCATCAAAATGCTCCATCCCCTTTTCATCACAATGCTCCAGATATCCTATCATTACAATGCTCCATGCCCGTGTCAAGACAATGCTCCATGACCCATGTCATCAAATTGCTTTATGAACCTTGTTATCAGAATAATCCATGACCCCTGTCATCAAAATGATCCATGACAGTTGCCATCACAATGCTGCATGATACCTTTCATCCCAACTCTCTGTGACCGCTGTCATCACAATGCTCCAGGACAATTTTCATCACAATGCTCCATGCCCCCTGTCATCACAGTGCCCCTAAACACCTGTAATCACAATGCTCCATGACCCTGTCATCACAAAGCTCCATGACCCCTGTCATCACATTGTTCCATGGCCTATGTATTCACAATGCTCCATGGACCCTGTAATCACACTGCTCCATGTTCCCTTTCAACACAATGGTCCATGAACCCTGTCATCACAACGTTCCATGAAAGTTGTCATCAAAAGTCTCCATGACCCTGGTCACCACAAGGTTCCCTGCTCTTGTCATCACAATGCTCCATGACCCTTGTAATCACAGTGGTACATGGCCTTGTCACCACAATGTTCCATGGCCTCTGTCATCACCATGCTCCATGGTCTTTCTCATCACAATGCTCTATGACCCCTGTCATCACTATGCTTGATGACCATTGTCATCACAATGCTCCAAGGCCCCTGTCATCACAATGCCTCATGGTCTTGTAATCACAATGCTCAATGACCCCTGTCATCACAATGCTCCATGCCTTTGTCATCACAATGCTCCATGGCCCCTGTAATCACAATGCTCCAGAACACTTGTCAGCATAATACTCCATTCCCGTGTCATCCCATTGCTCAATGACATTTGTCATCAAAATGTTCCTTGGCCTTTGGCATCACAGTGATCCATGATAACTTTAATCAAAATTCTACATGACCATTGTCATCACAATGCAAGGTGACCAATGTCATCACAATGCCCCAAGATACGTGTCATCACAATTCGCCTTGCCCCTTGTTATCTCAATGCTGTATGAACCGTGTCATCACTAGGTTTCAGGACACTTGTCATCAAAGAGATCCATGACAACATTCATCACAATGCCCCATGAACTCTGTTATCTCAATGCTCCATGGCCTTTGTATTCCCAATGTTCCATTGTCCCGATAATCGCATTGCTCCATGAACACTTTCATCACAATGCTCCTTGACCACTGTCACCGTAATGACCCATGACGTTTCTCATCACTGTGCTCCAAGGCCACTCTCATCAAAATGCTCCATGATCTGTGTCAGCCCAATATTGCATGACAGTTGTCATCACAAGGCTCTATGATCCCTGTAATCACAATGATCCCTGCCAATAACATCACAATGTTCCATGTCTCCTGTAATCACAATGCTCCATGCCCTTGTCATCACAATGCTCCAGGTCTGTTTTCATCACCATGCTTCATGCCCGTGTCATCACAATGCTCCATGAATCTTGTCTTCACAATGCTCCATGGCCCATGTCATCACAATGCTCCGTGACTCCTGTCAACACAATGCCTGATGACTCCTGTCATCAAAATGCTAAATGGCACTTGTCATCACAATGCTCTATGACGCCTGTCATCACTATTCTCCATGTCACTTGTTATCACAATGCTCCATGGCCACTGTAATCACAGTACTCCATGACCCCTTTCATCACATTGCCCAATGCCACCTCTTATCACAATTCTCCATGGCATTTGTCATCACGATGCTCCATGACACCTGTCATCACAATGCTCGATGGCCCTTGTCATCACAATGTTCCTTGGTGCTTTTCATCGCAATGTTCCATGACAACTCTCATCAAAATACTCCAAGATTTGTTTCATCCCAATGCTCCATGGCCCTTGTCATTACAAATCCACATGATCCCTTTCATCACAATTGTCCATGGCAACTTACATAAAAATGCTCCATGCCCCTGTCATCACAATGCCCAAAGATATCTGTTTTTACAATGATCCATGACCCTTGTCATCACAAGGCTCCATGTCCCTTGTATTCACATTGCTCCATGGCCCTTGTCATCACAATGCTCCATAGCGCTTTTCATCGCAATGCTCCATGACCGCTTTCAGCACAATGCCCCATGACCCCTGTCATCATGATGCTCAACTGCCCTTGTCATCACAAGTCTCCATGAAACATTTCCTCAAAATGCTCCAGTACGCCTTTCATCCAAATTCCCCGTGGCCACTGTCATCACAATTCTCCATGACCACTGTCATCATAATGGTCCATGACCCGTTTCATCTCAATGCTCCATGACACCCGTCACCACAGTGCTCCATGGCCTTTGTCATCACAATGTTCCATGTCCCCTATAATCAAAATGCTCCATGCCTTTTTCCTCACAATGCTCCAGAATTCTTGTCATCACAATGTTCCATGACCGTGGCATCACCATGCTCCATGGCCCTTGTCATCACAGTTCTCCCTGACCTTTGTCATCACAATGCTCTATGTCGCTTTTCATCACAATTCTCAATGACCACTTTAATCACTATGCTCGCTGACCATTTTCATCACATTTCTCTATTGTCATTACAATTCCCCATCGTCCCTTTCTTCACAATGCTCCATGATGCCTGTCATCAAAATGCTCCACGGCTTCTGTTATCACAATGCTCCAGGACCAGTTTCATCACAATACTCCATCCCCCTTGTCATCACAGTGCACAATGAAACCTTTCATTACAATGCTCCATGACACTTGTCATCACAATGCTCCATGGCCTTTATCGTCACAATGCTCCCAGGCACTTTTCATCATGATGTTCCATGAAAATTTTCATCACATTGCTCCATGACCATTGTCATCACAATAGTCCATAGCCTTGTCAACACAATGCTGCATAATCCCTGTCATCACAATTCTCCATGACTGCTGTCATCACATAATCCAGGACAATTTTCATAACAATGCTTCATGCCCCCAGTCATCACAGTGCTCCATGATACATTTCATCACAATTCCTAGATGATCAATGTCATCACAATGCCCCATGACACCTGTCATCACAATTCGCTATGACCCTTGTCATCACAATACTCGATGAACTGTGTCATCACAGTGTTCCAGGACACATGTCATCCCAATGATCCATGACTACTTTCATCACAATGCTCCAATACACCTGTCATCACAATGCTCCATGGCCCCTGTTATCATATTGCTCCATGATCTCTTTGATCACAATGCTCCATGACCAGTGTCATCACCATGCCTCATGACGCCTGTCATCTCAATGCTCCATTGCCCCTTTCATCACAATGCTCCATGAACCCAGTCATCACAGTGTTCCCTGCCCTTTTCATCGCAATGCTCCATGGGCCCTGTCATCACAATGCTCCATGCCCTTGTCATCAAAATGCTCCAGAACTCTTGTCATCATAATGCTCCATGCCAATGTCATCAAAATGCCCCATGACACTTGTCATCACAATACTCCATGGCCTTTGTCATCACAATGTTCCATGTCCCCTGTCATCACAGTGCTCCATGATAACTTTCATCACAATTCTAGATGACCACTGTCATCACAATGCCGCATGACAGATGTCATCAAAATTCGCCATGGTCCTTGGCATCACAATGCTCCATGAACCGTGTCATCACAAGGTTCCAGGACACTTGTCATCACAATGATCCATGATCACTTTCAGCACAATGCTCCATGAACCCTGTCGTCTCAATGCTCCATAGTCTTTGTATTCACAGTGCTCCATGGCTCCTGTAATCACAGTGCTCCATGACCCCTTTCATCACAATGCTCCAAGACCGCTGTCATCACAATGCCCCATGACGCCTGCCTTCACAAATCTCCAAGGCCTCTCTTACCAAAATGCTCCATGATCCCTGTCAGCACAATATTCGATGGCACTTTTCATCACAATGCTCCATGACCCCTTTCATCACAAAGTTCTCTGCCCATATCATCACAATGCTCCTTGTTACCTTTAATCACAATGCTCCATGCTCTTTCATCACAATACTCCAGAATTCTTGTCATCACAATGTTCCTTGACCGTGTCATCACAATGCTCCATGAACCTTGTCATCACAAAGCTCCATGACCCATGTCATCACAATGATCCATGACCCTTGTCATCACAAAGCTCCATGACCCCTGTCATCATAATGATCCATGACTCCTTTCCTCACAGTGCTCCAGTACCCTTTTCATCACAATGCTCCATGCCATTGTCAGCACAATGCTCCTTGGACCCTGTCATCAAAATGCTCCATCCCCTTTTCATCACAATGCTCCAGATATCCTATCATTACAATGCTCCATGCCATTGTCAGCACAATGCTCCTTGGACCCTGTCATCAAAATGCTCTATCCCCTTTTCATCACAATGCTCCAGATATCCTATCATTACAATGCTCCATGCCCGTGTCAAGACAATGCTCCATGACCCATGTCATCAAATTGCTTTATGAACCTTGTTATCAGAATAATCCATGACCCCTGTCATCAAAATGATCCATGACAGTTGTCATCACAATGCTGCATGATACCTTTCATCCCAACTCTCTGTGACCGCTGTCATCACAATGCTCCAGGACAATTTTCATCACAATGCTCCATGCCCCCTGTCATCACAGTGCCCCTTAACACCTGTAATCACAATGCTCCATGACCCTGTCATCACAATGCTCCATGACCCCTGTCATCACATTGTTCCATGGCCTATGTATTCACAATGCTCCATGGACCCTGTAATCACACTGCTCCATGTTCCCTTTCAACACAAAGGTCCATGAACCCTGTCATCACAACGTTCCATGAAAGTTGTCATCAAAAGTCTCCATGACCCTGGTCACCACAAGGTTCCCTGCTCTTGTCATCACAATGCTCCATGACCCTTGTAATCACAGTGGTACATGGCCTTGTCACCACAATGTTCCATGGCCTCTGTCATCACCATGCTCCATGGTCTTTCTCATCACAATGCTCTATGACCCCTGTCATCACTATGCTTGATGACCATTGTCATCACAATGCTCCAAGGCCCCTGTCATCACAATGCCTCATGGTCTTGTAATCACAATGCTCAATGACCCCTGTCATCACAATGCTCCATGCCTTTGTCATCACAATGCTCCAGAACACTTGTCAGCATAATACTCCATTCCCGTGTCATCCCATTGCTCAATGACATTTGTCATCAAAATGTTCCTTGGCCTTTGGCATCACAGTGATCCATGATAACTTTAATCAAAATTCTACATGACCATTGTCATCACAATGCAAGGTGACCAATGTCATCACAATGCCCCAAGACACGTGTCATCACAATTCACCTTGGCCCTTGTTATCTCAATGCTGTATGAACCGTGTCATCACTAGGTTTCAGGACACTTGTCATCAAAGAGATCCATGACAACATTCATCACAATGCCCCATGAACTCTGTTATCTCAATGCTCCATGGCCTTTGTATTCCCAATGTTCCATTGTCCCGATAATCGCATTGCTCCATGAACACTTTCATCACAATGCTCCTTGACCACTGTCACCGTAATGACCCATGACGTTTCTCATCACTGTGCTCCAAGGCCACTCTCATCAAAATGCTCCATGATCTGTGTCAGCCCAATATTGCATGACAGTTGTCATCACAAGGCTCTATGATCCCTGTAATCACAATGATCCCTGCCAATAACATCACAATGTTCCATGTCTCCTGTAATCACAATGCTCCATGCCCTTGTCATCACAATGCTCCAGGTCTGTTTTCATCACCATGCTTCATGCCCGTGTCATCACAATGCTCCATGAATCTTGTCTTCACAATGCTCCATGGCCCATGTCATCACAATGCTCCGTGACTCCTGTCAACACAATGCCTGATGACTCCTGTCATCAAAATGCTAAATGGCACTTGTCATCACAATGCTCTATGACGCCTGTCATCACTATTCTCCATGTCACTTGTTATCACAATGCTCCATGGCCCCTGTAATCACAGTACTCCATGACCCCTTTCATCACATTGCCCAATGCCACCTCTTATCACAATTCTCCATGGCATTTGTCATCACGATGCTCCATGACACCTGTCATCACAATGCTCCATGACACTTGTCATCACAATGCTCGATGGCCCTTG
Source organism: Balaenoptera physalus (assembly GCF_965194825.1). NCBI lineage: Eukaryota > Metazoa > Chordata > Mammalia > Artiodactyla > Balaenopteridae > Balaenoptera > Balaenoptera physalus. The sequence continues at coordinate 140,679 of NW_028126244.1, read as the reverse complement.
TCATCACAATGTTCCTTGGTGCTTTTCATCGCAATGTTCCATGACAACTCTCATCAAAATACTCCAAGATTTGTTTCATCCCAATGCTCCATGGCCCTTGTCATTACAAATCCACATGATCCCTTTCATCACAATTGTCCATGGCAACTTACATAAAAATGCTCCATGCCCCTGTCATCACAATGCCCAAAGATATCTGTTTTTACAATGATCCATGACCCTTGTCATCACAAGGCTCCATGTCCCTTGTATTCACATTGCTCCATGGCTCTTGTCATCACAATGCTCCATAGCGCTTTTCATCGCAATGCTCCATGACCGCTTTCAGCACAATGCCCCATGACCCCTGTCATCATGATGCTCAACTGCCCTTGTCATCACAACTCTCCATGAAACATTTCCTCAAAATGCTCCAGTACGCCTTTCATCCAAATTCCCCGTGGCCACTGTCATCACAATTCTCCATGACCACTGTCATCATAATGGTCCATGACCCGTTTCATCTCAATGCTCCATGACACCTGTCACCACACTGATCCATGGCCTTTGTGATCACAATGTTCCATGTCCCCTATAATCAAAATGCTCCATGCCTTTTCCTCACAATGCTCCAGAATTCTTGTCATCACAATGTTCCATGACCATGGCATCACAATGCTCCATGGCCCTTGTCATCACAATGCTCCAGAATTCTTGTCATCACAATGTTCCATGACCGTGTCATCACAATGCTACATGACCCTGGTCATCACAGTTCTCCCTGACCTTTGTCATCACAATGCTCTATGTCGCTTTTCATCACAATTCTCAATGACCACTTTAATCACTATGCTCGCTGACCATTTTCATCACATTTCTCTATTGTCATTACAATTCCCCATCGTCCCTTTCTTCACAATGCTCCATGATGCCTGTCATCACAATGCTCCACGGCTTCTGTTATCACAATGCTCCAGGACCAGTTTCATCACAATACTCCATCCCCCTTGTCATCACAGTGCACAATGAAACCTTTCATTACAATGCTCCATGACACTTGTCATCACAATGCTCCATGGCCTTTATCGTCACAATGCTCCCAGGCACTTTTCATCACGATGTTCCATGAAAACTTTCATAACATTGCTCCATGACCATTGTCAGCACAATAGTCCATACCCTTGTCAACACAATGCTGCAAAATCCCTGTCATCACAATTCTCCATGACTGCTGTCATCACATAATCCAGGACAATTTTCATAACAATGCTTCATGCCCCCAGTCATCACAGTGTTCCATGATATATTTCATCACAATTCCTAGATGATCAATGTCATCACAATGCCCCATGACACCTGTCATCACAATTCGCTATGACCCTTGTCATCACAATACTCGATGAACTGTGTCATCACAGTGTTCCAGGACACATGTCATCACAATGATCCATGACTACTTTCATCACAATGCTCCAATACACCTGTCATCACAATGCTCCATGGCCCCTGTTATCATATTGCTCCATGATCTCTTTGATCACAATGCTCCATGACCAGTGTCATCACCATGCCTCATGACGGCTGTCATCTCAATGCTCCATGGCCCCTTTCATCACAATTCTCCATGAACCCAGTCATCACAGTGTTCCCTGCCCTTTTCATTGCAATGCTCCATGGGCCCTGTCATCACAATGCTCCATGCCCTTGTCATCAAAATGCTCCAGAACTCTTGTCATCATAATGCTCCATGCCAATGTCATCAAAATGCCCCATGACACTTGTCATCACAATGCTCCATGGCCTTTGTCATCACAATGTTCCATGGCCCCTGTCATCACGGTGCTCCATGATAACTTTCATCACAATTCTAGATGACCACTGTCATCACAATGCCCCATGACAGATGTCATCACAATTCGCCATGGTCCTTGTCATCACAATGCTCCATGAACCGTGTCATCACAAGGTTCCAGGACACCTGTCATCACAATGATCCATGATCACTTTCATCACAATGCTCCATGAACCCTGTCGTCTCAATGCTCCATAGTCTTTGTATTCACAATGCTCCATGGCTCCTGTAATCACAGTGCTCCATGACCCCTTTCATCAAAATGCTCCAAGACCGCTGTCATCACAATGCCCCATGACGCCTGCCTTCACAAATCTCCAAGGCCTCTCTTACCAAAATGCTCCATGATTCCTGTCAGCACAATATTCGATGGCACTTTTCATCACAATGCCCCATGACCCCTGTCATCACAAAGTTCTCTGCCCATATCATCACAATGCTCCTTGTCACCTTTAATCACAATGCTCCATGCCCTTTCATCACAATGCTCCAGAATTCTTGTCATCGCAATGTTCCTTGACCGTGTCATCACAATGCTCCATGAACCTTGTCATCACCAAGCTCTATGACCCTGTCATCACAATGATCCATGACCCTTGTCATCAAAAAGCTCCATGACCCCTGTCATCACAATGATCCATGACCCTTGTCATCACAAAGCTCCATGACCCCTGTCATCACAATGATCCATGACGCTTGTCATCACAAAGCTCCATGACCCCTGTCATCACATTGATCCATGACTCCTTTCCTCACAGTGCTCCAGTACCCTTTTCATCACAATGCTCCATGCCATTGTCAGCACAATGCTCCTTGGACCCTGTCATCAAAATGCTCCATCCCCTTTTCATCACAATGCTCCAGATATCCTATCATTACAATGCTCCATGCCCGTGTCAAGACAATGCTCCATGACCCATGTCATCAAATTGCTTTATGAACCTTGTTATCAGAATAATCCATGACCCCTGTCATCAAAATGATCCATGACAGTTGTCATCACAATGCTGCATGATACCTTTCATCCCAACTCTCTGTGACCGCTGTCATCACAATGCTCCAGGACAATTTTCATCACAATGCTCCATGCCCCCTGTCATCACAGTGCCCCTTAACACCTGTAATCACAATGCTCCATGACCCTGTCATCACAATGCTCCATGACCCCTGTCATCACATTGTTCCATGGCCTATGTATTCACAATGTTCCATGGACCCTGTAATCACACTGCTCCATGTTCCCTTTCAACACAATGGTCCATGAACCCTGTCATCACAACGTTCCATGAAAGTTGTCATCAAAAGTCTCCATGACCCTGGTCACCACAAGGTTCCCTGCTCTTGTCATCACAATGCTCCATGACCCTTGTAATCACAGTGGTACATGGCCTTGTCACCACAATGTTCCATGGCCTCTGTCATCACCATGCTCCATGGTCTTTCTCATCACAATGCTCTATGACCCCTGTCATCACTATGCTTGATGACCATTGTCATCACAATGCTCCAAGGCCCCTGTCATCACAATGCCTCATGGTCTTGTAATCACAATGCTCAATGACCCCTGTCATCACAATGTTCCATGCCTTTGTCATCACAATGCTCCATGGCCCCTGTAATCACAATGCTCCAGAACACTTGTCAGCATAATACTCCATTCCCGTGTCATCCCATTGCTCAATGACATTTGTCATCAAAATGTTCCTTGGCCTTTGGCATCACAGTGATCCATGATAACTTTAATCAAAATTCTACATGACCATTGTCATCACAATGCAAGGTGACCAATGTCATCACAATGCCCCAAGACACGTGTCATCACAATTCGCCTTGGCCCTTGTTATCTCAATGCTGTATGAACCGTGTCATCACTAGGTTTCAGGACACTTGTCATCAAAGAGATCCATGACAACATTCATCAGAATGCCCCATGAACTCTGTTATCTCAATGCTCCATGGCCTTTGTATTCCCAATGTTCCATTGTCCCGATAATCACATTGCTCCATGAACACTTTCATCACAATGCTCCTTGACCACTGTCACCGTAATGACCCATGACGTTTCTCATCACTGTGCTCCAAGGCCACTCTCATCAAAATGCTCCATGATCTGTGTCAGCCCAATATTGCATTACAGTTGTCATCATAAGGCTCTATGATCCCTGTAATCACAATGATCCCTGCCAATAACATCACAATGTTCCATGTCTCCTGTAATCACAATGCTCCATGCCCTTGTCATCACAATGCTCCAGGTCTGTTTTCATCACCATGCTTCACGCCCGTGTCATCACAATGCCCCATGAATCTTGTCTTCACAATGCTCCATGGCCCATGTCATCACAATGCTCCGTGACTCCTGTCAACACAATGCCTGATGACTCCTGTCATCAAAATGCTAAATGGCACTTGTCATCACAATGCTCTATGACGCCTGTCATCACTATTCTCCATGTCACTTGTTATCACAATGCTCCATGGCCCCTGTAATCACAGTACTCCATGACCCCTTTCATCACAATGCCCAATGCCACCTCTTATCACAATTCTCCATGGCATTTGTCATCACGATGCTCCATGACACCTGTCATCACAATGCTCCATGACACTTGTCATCACAATGCTCGATGGCCCTTGTCATCACAATGTTCCTTGGTGCTTTTCATCGCAATGTTCCATGACAACTCTCATCAAAATACTCCAAGATTTGTTTCATCCCAATGCTCCATGGCCCTTGTCATTACAAATCCACATGATCCCTTTCATCACAATTGTCCATGGCAACTTACATAAAAATGCTGCATGCCCCTGTCATCACAATGCCCAAAGATATCTGTTTTTACAATGATCCATGACCCTTGTCATCACAAGGCTCCATGTCCCTTGTATTCACATTGCTCCATGGCCCTTGTCATCACAATGCTCCATAGCGCTTTTCATCGCAATGCTCCATGACCGCTTTCAGCACAATGCCCCATGACCCCTGTCATCATGATGCTCAACTGCCCTTGTCATCACAAGTCTCCATGAAACATTTCCTCAAAATGCTCCAGTACGCCTTTCATTCAAATTCCCCGTGGCCACTGTCATCACAATTCTCCATGACCACTGTCATCATAATGGTCCATGACCCGTTTCATCTCAATGCTCCATGACACCCGTCACCACAGTGCTCCATGGCCTTTGTCATCACAATGTTCCATGTCCCCTATAATCAAAATGCTCCATGCCTTTTTCCTCACAATGCTCCAGAATTCTTGTCATCACAATGTTCCATGACCGTGTCATCACAATGCTCCATGGCCCTTGTCATCACAGTTCTCCCTGACCTTTGTCATCACAATGCTCTATGTCGCTTTTCATCACAATTCTCAATGACCACTTTAATCACTATGCTCGCTGACCATTTTCATCACCTTTCTCTATTGTCATTACAATTCCCCATCGTCCCTTTCTTCACAATGCTCCATGATGCCTGTCATCACAATGCTCCACGGCTTCTGTTATCACAATGCTCCAGGACCAGTTTCATCACAATACTCCATCCCCCTTTTCATCACAGTGCACAATGAAACCTTTCATTACAATGCTCCATGACACTTGTCATCACAATGCTCCATGGCCTTTATCGTCACAATGCTCCCAGGCACTTTTCATCACGATGTTCCATGAAAATTTTCATCACATTGCTCCATGACCATTGTCATCACAATAGTCCATAGCCTTGTCAACACAATGCTGCATAATCCCTGTCATCACAATTCTCCATGACTGCTGTCATCACATAATCCAGGACAATTTTCATAACAATGCTTCATGCCCCCAGTCATCACAGTGCTCCATGATACATTTCATCACAATTCCTAGATGATCAATGTCATCACAATGCCCCATGACACCTGTCATCACAATTCGCTATGACCCTTGTCATCACAATACTCGATGAACTGTGTCATCACAGTGTTCCAGGACACATGTCATCCCAATGATCCATGACTACTTTCATCACAATGCTCCAATACACCTGTCATCACAATGCTCCATGGCCCCTGTTATCATATTGCTCCATGATCTCTTTGATCACAATGCTCCATGACCAGTGTCATCACCATGCCTCATGACGCCTGTCATCTCAATGCTCCATGGCCCCTTTCATCACAATGCTCCATGAACCCAGTCATCACAGTGTTCCCTGCCCTTTTCATCGCAATGCTCCATGGGCCCTGTCATCACAATGCTCCATGCCCTTGTCATCAAAATGCTCCAGAACTCTTGTCATCATAATGCTCCATGCCAATGTCATCAAAATGCCCCATGACACTTGTCATCACAATACTCCATGGCCTTTGTCATCACAATGTTCCATGGCCCCTGTCATCACAGTGCTCCATGATAACTTTCATCACAATTCTAGATGACCACTGTCATCACAATGCCCCATGACAGATGTCATCAAAATTCGCCATGGTCCTTGGCATCACAATGCTCCATGAACCGTGTCATCACAAGGTTCCAGGACACTTGTCATCACAATGATCCATGATCACTTTCAGCACAATGCTCCATGAACCCTGTCGTCTCAATGCTCCATAGTCTTTGTATTCACAATGCTCCATGGCTCCTGCAATCACAGTGCTCCATGACCCCTTTCATCACAATGCTCCAAGACCGCTGTCATCACAATGCCCCATGACGCCTGCCTTCACAAATCTCCAAGGCCTCTCTTACCAAAATGCTCCATGATCCCTGTCAGCACAATATTCGATGGCACTTTTCATCACAATGCTCCATGACCCCTTTCATCACAAAGTTCTCTGCCCATATCATCACAATGCTCCTTGTTACCTTTAATCACAATGCTCCATGCTCTTTCATCACAATACTCCAGAATTCTTGTCATCACAATGTTCCTTGACCGTGTCATCACAATGCTCCATGAACCTTGTCATCACAAAGCTCCATGACCCATGTCATCACAATGATCCATGACCCTTGTCATCACAAAGCTCCATGACCCCTGTCATCATAATGATCCATGACTCCTTTCCTCACAGTGCTCCAGTACCCTTTTCATCACAATGCTCCCTGGCATTGTCAGCACAATGCTCCTTGGACCCTGTCATCAAAATGCTCCATCCCCTTTTCATCACAATGCTCCAGATATCCTATCATTACAATGCTCCATGCCATTGTCAGCACAATGCTCCTTGGACCCTGTCATCAAAATGCTCTATCCACTTTTCATCACAATGCTCCAGATATCCTATCATTACAATGCTCCATGCCCGTGTCAAGACAATGCTCCATGACCCATGTCATCAAATTGCTTTATGAACCTTGTTATCAGAATAATCCATGACCCCTGTCATCAAAATGATCCATGACAGTTGTCATCACAATGCTGCATGATACCTTTCATCCCAACTCTCTGTGACCGCTGTCATCACAATGCTCCAGGACAATTTTCATCACAATGCTCCATGCCCCCTGTCATCACAGTGCCCCTAAACACCTGTAATCACAATGCTCCATGACCCTGTCATCACAATGCTCCATGACCCCTGTCATCACATTGTTCCATGGCCTATGTATTCACAATGCTCCATGGACCCTGTAATCACACTGCTCCATGTTCCCTTTCAACACAATGGTCCATGAACCCTGTCATCACAACGTTCCATGAAAGTTGTCATCAAAAGTCTCCATGACCCTGGTCACCACAAGGTTCCCTGCTCTTGTCATCACAATGCTCCATGACCCTTGTAATCACAGTGGTACATGGCCTTGTCACCACTATGTTCCATGGCCTCTGTCATCACCATGCTCCATGGTCTTTCTCATCACAATGCTCTATGACCCCTGTCATCACTATGCTTGATGACCATTGTCATCACAATGCTCCAAGGCCCCTGTCATCACAATGCCTCATGGTCTTGTAATCACAATGCTCAATGACCCCTGTCATCACAATGCTCCATGCCTTTGTCATCACAATGCTCCATGGCCCCTGTAATCACAATGCTCCAGAACACTTGTCAGCATAATACTCCATTCCCGTGTCATCCCATTGCTCAATGACATTTGTCATCAAAATGTTCCTTGGCCTTTGGCATCACAGTGATCCATGATAACTTTAATCAAAATTCTACATGACCATTGTCATCACAATGCAAGGTGACCAATGTCATCACAATGCCCCAAGATACGTGTCATCACAATTCGCCTTGCCCCTTGTTATCTCAATGCTGTATGAACCGTGTCATCACTAGGTTTCAGGACACTTGTCATCAAAGAGATCCATGACAACATTCATCACAATGCCCCATGAACTCTGTTATCTCAATGCTCCATGGCCTTTGTATTCCCAATGTTCCATTGTCCCGATAATCGCATTGCTCCATGAACACTTTCATCACAATGCTCCTTGACCACTGTCACCGTAATGACCCATGACGTTTCTCATCACTGTGCTCCAAGGCCACTCTCATCAAAATGCTCCATGATCTGTGTCAGCCCAATATTGCATGACAGTTGTCATCACAAGGCTCTATGATCCCTGTAATCACAATGATCCCTGCCAATAACATCACAATGTTCCATGTCTCCTGTAATCACAATGCTCCATGCCCTTGTCATCACAATGCTCCAGGTCTGTTTTCATCACCATGCTTCATGCCCGTGTCATCACAATGCTCCATGAATCTTGTCTTCACAATGCTCCATGGCCCATGTCATCACAATGCTCCGTGACTCCTGTCAACACAATGCCTGATGACTCCTGTCATCAAAATGCTAAATGGCACTTGTCATCACAATGCTCTATGACGCCTGTCATCACTATTCTCCATGTCACTTGTTATCACAATGCTCCATGGCCACTGTAATCACAGTACTCCATGACCCCTTTCATCACATTGCCCAATGCCACCTCTTATCACAATTCTCCATGGCATTTGTCATCACGATGCTCCATGACACCTGTCATCACAATGCTCCATGACACTTGTCATCACAATGCTCGATGGCCCTTGTCATCACAATGTTCCTTGGTGCTTTTCATCGCAATGTTCCATGACAACTCTCATCAAAATACTCCAAGATTTGTTTCATCCCAATGCTCCATGGCCCTTGTCATTACAAATCCACATGATCCCTTTCATCACAATTGTCCATGGCAACTTACATAAAAATGCTCCATGCCCCTGTCATCACAATGCCCAAAGATATCTGTTTTTACAATGATCCATCACCCTTGTCATCACAAGGCTCCATGTCCCTTGTATTCACATTGCTCCATGGCCCTTGTCATCACAATGCTCCATAGCGCTTTTCATCGCAATGCTCCATGACCGCTTTCAGCACAATGCCCCATGACCCCTGTCATCATGATGCTCAACTGCCCTTGTCATCACAAGTCTCCATGAAACATTTCCTCAAAATGCTCCAGTACGCCTTTCATCCAAATTCCCCGTGGCCACTGTCATCACAATTCTCCATGACCACTGTCATCATAATGGTCCATGACCAGTTTCATCTCAATGCTCCATGACACCCGTCACCACAGTGCTCCATGGCCTTTGTCATCACAATGTTCCATGTCCCCTATAATCAAAATGCTCCATGCCTTTTTCCTCACAATGCTCCAGAATTCTTGTCATCACAATGTTCCATGACCGTGGCATCACCATGCTCCATGGCCCTTGTCATCACAGTTCTCCCTGACCTTTGTCATCACAATGCTCTATGTCGCTTTTCATCACAATTCTCAATGACCACTTTAATCACTATGCTCGCTGACCATTTTCATCACATTTCTCTATTGTCATTACAATTCCCCATCGTCCCTTTCTTCACAATGCTCCATGATGCCTGTCATCACAATGCTCCACGGCTTCTGTTATCACAATGCTCCAGGACCAGTTTCATCACAATACTCCATCCCCCTTGTCATCACAGTGCACAATGAAACCTTTCATTACAATGCTCCATGACACTTGTCATCACAATGCTCCATGGCCTTTTTCGTCACAATGCTCCCAGGCACTTTTCATCACGATGTTCCATGAAAACTTTCATCACATTGCTCCATGACCATTGTCATCACAATAGTCCATAGCCTTGTCAACACAATGCTGCATAATCCCTGTCATCACAATTCTCCATGACTGCTGTCATCACATAATCCAGGACAATTTTCATAACAATGCTTCATGCCCCCAGTCATCACAGTGCTCCATGATACATTTCATCACAATTCCTAGATGATCAATGTCATCACAATGCCCCATGACACCTGTCATCACAATTCGCTATGACACTTGTCATCACAATACTCGATGAACTGTGTCATCACAGTGTTCCAGGACACATGTCATCACAATGATCCATGACTCCTTTCATCACAATGCTCCAATACACCTGTCATCACAATGCTCCATGGCCCCTGTTATCATATTGCTCCATGATCTCTTTGATCACAATGCTCCATGACCAGTGTCATCACCATGCCTCATGACGCCTGTCATCTCAATGCTCCATTGCCCCTTTCATCACAATGCTCCATGAACCCAGTCATCACAGTGTTCCCTGCCCTTTTCATCTCAATGCTCCTTGGGCCCTGTCATCACAATGCTCCATTCCCTTGTCATCAAAATGCTCCAGAACTCTTGTCATCATAATGCTCCATGCCAATGTCATCAAAATGCCCCATGACACTTGTCATCACAATGCTCCATGGCCTTTGTCCTCACAATGTTCCATGGCCCCTGTCATCACAATTCTCCATGCCCTTGTCATCAAAATGCTCCAGAACTCTTGTCATCATAATGCTCCATGCCAATGTCATCAAAATGCCCCATGACACTTGTCATCACAATGCTCCATGGCCTTTGTCATCACAATGTTCCATGGCCCCTGTCATCACAGTGCTCCATGATAACTTTCATCACAATTCTAGATGACCACTGTCATCACAATGCCCCATGACAGATGTCATCACAATTCGCCATGGTCCTTGTCATCACAATGATCCATGATCACTTTCAGCACAATGCTCCATGAACCCTGTCGTCTCAATGCTCCATAGTCTTTGTATTCACAATGCTCCATGGCTCCTGTAATCACAGTGCTCCATGACCCCTTTCATCACAATGCTCCAAGACCGCTGTCATCACAATTCCCCATGACGCCTGCCTTCACAAATCTCCAAGGCCTCTCTTACCAAAATGCTCCATGATCCCTGTCAGCACAATATTCGATGGCACTTTTCATCACAATGCTCCATGACCCCTGTCATCACAAAGTTCTCTGCCCATATCATCACAATGCTCCTTGTCACCTTTAGTCACAATGCTCCATGCCCTTTCATCACAATGCTCCAGAATTCTTGTCATCGCAATGTTCCTTGACCGTGTCATCACAATGCTCCATGAACCTTGTCATCACCAAGCTCTATGACCCTGTCATCACAATGATCCATGACCCTTGTCATCAAAAAGCTCCATGACCCCTGTCATCACAATGATCCATGACCCTTGTCATCACAAAGCTCCATGACCCCTGTCATCACAATGATCCATGACGCTTGTCATCACAAAGCTCCATGACCCCTGTCATCACATTGATCCATGACTCCTTTCCTCACAGTGCTCCAGTACCCTTTTCATCACAATGCTCCATGCCATTGTCAGCACAATGCTCCTTGGACCCTGTCATCAAAATGCTCCATCCCCTTTTCATCACAATGCTCCAGATATCCTATCATTACAATGCTCCATGCCCGTGTCAAGACAATGCTCCATGACCCATGTCATCAAATTGCTTTATGAACCTTGTTATCAGAATAATCCATGACCCCTGTCATCAAAATGATCCATGACAGTTGTCATCACAATGCTGCATGATACCTTTCATCCCAACTCTCTGTGACCGCTGTCATCACAATGCTCCAGGACAATTTTCATCACAATGCTCCATGCCCCCTGTCATCACAGTGCCCCTAAACACCTGTAATCACAATGCTCCATGACCCTGTCATCACAATGCTCCATGACCCCTGTCATCACATTGTTCCATGGCCTATGTATTCACAATGCTCCATGGACCCTGTAATCACACTGCTCCATGTTCCCTTTCAACACAATGGTCCATGAACCCTGTCATCACAACGTTCCATGAAAGTTGTCATCAAAAGTCTCCATGACCCTGGTCACCACAAGGTTCCCTGCTCTTGTCATCACAATGCTCCATGACCCTTGTAATCACAGTGGTACATGGCCTTGTCACCACTATGTTCCATGGCCTCTGTCATCACCATGCTCCATGGTCTTTCTCATCACAATGCTCTATGACCCCTGTCATCACTATGCTTGATGACCATTGTCATCACAATGCTCCAAGGCCCCTGTCATCACAATGCCTCATGGTCTTGTAATCACAATGCTCAATGACCCCTGTCATCACAATGCTCCATGCCTTTGTCATCACAATGCTCCATGGCCCCTGTAATCACAATGCTCCAGAACACTTGTCAGCATAATACTCCATTCCCGTGTCATCCCATTGCTCAATGACATTTGTCATCAAAATGTTCCTTGGCCTTTGGCATCACAGTGATCCATGATAACTTTAATCAAAATTCTACATGACCATTGTCATCACAATGCAAGGTGACCAATGTCATCACAATGCCCCAAGATACGTGTCATCACAATTCGCCTTGCCCCTTGTTATCTCAATGCTGTATGAACCGTGTCATCACTAGGTTTCAGGACACTTGTCATCAAAGAGATCCATGACAACATTCATCACAATGCCCCATGAACTCTGTTATCTCAATGCTCCATGGCCTTTGTATTCCCAATGTTCCATTGTCCCGATAATCGCATTGCTCCATGAACACTTTCATCACAATGCTCCTTGACCACTGTCACCGTAATGACCCATGACGTTTCTCATCACTGTGCTCCAAGGCCACTCTCATCAAAATGCTCCATGATCTGTGTCAGCCCAATATTGCATGACAGTTGTCATCACAAGGCTCTATGATCCCTGTAATCACAATGATCCCTGCCAATAACATCACAATGTTCCATGTCTCCTGTAATCACAATGCTCCATGCCCTTGTCATCACAATGCTCCAGGTCTGTTTTCATCACCATGCTTCATGCCCGTGTCATCACAATGCTCCATGAATCTTGTCTTCACAATGCTCCATGGCCCATGTCATCACAATGCTCCGTGACTCCTGTCAACACAATGCCTGATGACTCCTGTCATCAAAATGCTAAATGGCACTTGTCATCACAATGCTCTATGACGCCTGTCATCACTATTCTCCATGTCACTTGTTATCACAATGCTCCATGGCCACTGTAATCACAGTACTCCATGACCCCTTTCATCACATTGCCCAATGCCACCTCTTATCACAATTCTCCATGGCATTTGTCATCACGATGCTCCATGACACCTGTCATCACAATGCTCCATGACACTTGTCATCACAATGCTCGATGGCCCTTGTCATCACAATGTTCCTTGGTGCTTTTCATCGCAATGTTCCATGACAACTCTCATCAAAATACTCCAAGATTTGTTTCATCCCAATGCTCCATGGCCCTTGTCATTACAAATCCACATGATCCCTTTCATCACAATTGTCCATGGCAACTTACATAAAAATGCTCCATGCCCCTGTCATCACAATGCCCAAAGATATCTGTTTTTACAATGATCCATCACCCTTGTCATCACAAGGCTCCATGTCCCTTGTATTCACATTGCTCCATGGCCCTTGTCATCACAATGCTCCATAGCGCTTTTCATCGCAATGCTCCATGACCGCTTTCAGCACAATGCCCCATGACCCCTGTCATCATGATGCTCAACTGCCCTTGTCATCACAAGTCTCCATGAAACATTTCCTCAAAATGCTCCAGTACGCCTTTCATCCAAATTCCCCGTGGCCACTGTCATCACAATTCTCCATGACCACTGTCATCATAATGGTCCATGACCCGTTTCATCTCAATGCTCCATGACACCCGTCACCACAGTGCTCCATGGCCTTTGTCATCACAATGTTCCATGTCCCCTATAATCAAAATGCTCCATGCCTTTTTCCTCACAATGCTCCAGAATTCTTGTCATCAAATGTTCCATGACCGTGGCATCACCATGCTCCATGGCCCTTGTCATCACAGTTCTCCCTGACCTTTGTCATCACAATGCTCTATGTCGCTTTTCATCACAATTCTCAATGACCACTTTAATCACTATGCTCGCTGACCATTTTCATCACATTTCTCTATTGTCATTACAATTCCCCATCGTCCCTTTCTTCACAATGCTCCATGATGCCTGTCATCACAATGCTCCACGGCTTCTGTTATCACAATGCTCCAGGACCAGTTTCATCACAATACTCCATCCCCCTTGTCATCACAGTGCACAATGAAACCTTTCATTACAATGCTCCATGACACTTGTCATCACAATGCTCCATGGCCTTTTTCGTCACAATGCTCCCAGGCACTTTTCATCACGATGTTCCATGAAAACTTTCATCACATTGCTCCATGACCATTGCCATCACAATAGTCCATAGCCTTGTCAACACAATGCTGCATAATCCCTGTCATCACAATTCTCCATGACTGCTGTCATCACATAATCCAGGACAATTTTCATAACAATGCTTCATGCCCCCAGTCATCACAGTGCTCCATGATACATTTCATCACAATTCCTAGATGATCAATGTCATCACAATGCCCCATGACACCTGTCATCACAATTCGCTATGACACTTGTCATCACAATACTCGATGAACTGTGTCATCACAGTGTTCCAGGACACATGTCATCACAATGATCCATGACTCCTTTCATCACAATGCTCCAATACACCTGTCATCACAATGCTCCATGGCCCCTGTTATCATATTGCTCCATGATCTCTTTGATCACAATGCTCCATGACCAGTGTCATCACCATGCCTCATGACGCCTGTCATCTCAATGCTCCATTGCCCCTTTCATCACAATGCTCCATGAACCCAGTCATCACAGTGTTCCCTGCCCTTTTCATCTCAATGCTCCTTGGGCCCTGTCATCACAATGCTCCATTCCCTTGTCATCAAAATGCTCCAGAACTCTTGTCATCATAATGCTCCATGCCAATGTCATCAAAATGCCCCATGACACTTGTCATCACAATGCTCCATGGCCTTTGTCCTCACAATGTTCCATGGCCCCTGTCATCACAATTCTCCATGCCCTTGTCATCAAAATGCTCCAGAACTCTTGTCATCATAATGCTCCATGCCAATGTCATCAAAATGCCCCATGACACTTGTCATCACAATGCTCCATGGCCTTTGTCATCACAATGTTCCATGGCCCCTGTCATCACAGTGCTCCATGATAACTTTCATCACAATTCTAGATGACCACTGTCATCACAATGCCCCATGACAGATGTCATCACAATTCGCCATGGTCCTTGTCATCACAATGCTCCATGAACCGTGTCATCACAAGGTTCCAGGACACTTGTCATCACAATGATCCATGATCACTTTCAGCACAATGCTCCATGAACCCTGTCGTCTCAATGCTCCATAGTCTTTGTATTCACAATGCTCCATGGCTCCTGTAATCACAGTGCTCCATGACCCCTTTCATCACAATGCTCCAAGACCGCTGTCATCACAATTGCCCATGACGCCTGCCTTCACAAATCTCCAAGGCCTCTCTTACCAAAATGCTCCATGATCCCTGTCAGCACAATATTCGATGGCACTTTTCATCACAATGCTCCATGACCCCTGTCATCACAAAGTTCTCTGCCCATATCATCACAATGCTCCTTGTCACCTTTAATCACAATGCTCCATGCCCTTTCATCACAATGCTCCAGAATTCTTGTCATCGCAATGTTCCTTGACCGTGTCATCACAATGCTCCATGAACCTTGTCATCACCAAGCTCTATGACCCTGTCATCACAATGATCCATGACCCTTGTCATCAAAAAGCTCCATGACCCCTGTCATCACAATGATCCATGACCCTTGTCATCACAAAGCTCCATGACCCCTGTCATCACAATGATCCATGACGCTTGTCATCACAAAGCTCCATGACCCCTGTCATCACATTGATCCATGACTCCTTTCCTCACAGTGCTCCAGTACCCTTTTCATCACAATGCTCCATGCCATTGTCAGCACAATGCTCCTTGGACCCTGTCATCAAAATGCTCCATCCCCTTTTCATCACAATGCTCCAGATATCCTATCATTACAATGCTCCATGCCCGTGTCAAGACAATGCTCCATGACCCATGTCATCAAATTGCTTTATGAACCTTGTTATCAGAATAATCCATGACCCCTGTCATCAAAATGATCCATGACAGTTGTCATCACAATGCTGCATGATACCTTTCATCCCAACTCTCTGTGACCGCTGTCATCACAATGCTCCAGGACAATTTTCATCACAATGCTCCATGCCCCCTGTCATCACAGTGCCCCTAAACACCTGTAATCACAATGCTCCATGACCCTGTCATCACAATGCTCCATGACCCCTGTCATCACATTGTTCCATGGCCTATGTATTCACAATGCTCCATGGACCCTGTAATCACACTGCTCCATGTTCCCTTTCAACACAATGGTCCATGAACCCTGTCATCACAACGTTCCATGAAAGTTGTCATCAAAAGTCTCCATGACCCTGGTCACCACAAGGTTCCCTGCTCTTGTCATCACAATGCTCCATGACCCTTGTAATCACAGTGGTACATGGCCTTGTCACCACTATGTTCCATGGCCTCTGTCATCACCATGCTCCATGGTCTTTCTCATCACAATGCTCTATGACCCCTGTCATCACTATGCTTGATGACCATTGTCATCACAATGCTCCAAGGCCCCTGTCATCACAATGCCTCATGGTCTTGTAATCACAATGCTCAATGACCCCTGTCATCACAATGCTCCATGCCTTTGTCATCACAATGCTCCATGGCCCCTGTAATCACAATGCTCCAGAACACTTGTCAGCATAATACTCCATTCCCGTGTCATCCCATTGCTCAATGACATTTGTCATCAAAATGTTCCTTGGCCTTTGGCATCACAGTGATCCATGATAACTTTAATCAAAATTCTACATGACCATTGTCATCACAATGCAAGGTGACCAATGTCATCACAATGCCCCAAGATACGTGTCATCACAATTCGCCTTGCCCCTTGTTATCTCAATGCTGTATGAACCGTGTCATCACTAGGTTTCAGGACACTTGTCATCAAAGAGATCCATGACAACATTCATCACAATGCCCCATGAACTCTGTTATCTCAATGCTCCATGGCCTTTGTATTCCCAATGTTCCATTGTCCCGATAATCGCATTGCTCCATGAACACTTTCATCACAATGCTCCTTGACCACTGTCACCGTAATGACCCATGACGTTTCTCATCACTGTGCTCCAAGGCCACTCTCATCAAAATGCTCCATGATCTGTGTCAGCCCAATATTGCATGACAGTTGTCATCACAAGGCTCTATGATCCCTGTAATCACAATGATCCCTGCCAATAACATCACAATGTTCCATGTCTCCTGTAATCACAATGCTCCATGCCCTTGTCATCACAATGCTCCAGGTCTGTTTTCATCACCATGCTTCATGCCCGTGTCATCACAATGCTCCATGAATCTTGTCTTCACAATGCTCCATGGCCCATGTCATCACAATGCTCCGTGACTCCTGTCAACACAATGCCTGATGACTCCTGTCATCAAAATGCTAAATGGCACTTGTCATCACAATGCTCTATGACGCCTGTCATCACTATTCTCCATGTCACTTGTTATCACAATGCTCCATGGCCACTGTAATCACAGTACTCCATGACCCCTTTCATCACATTGCCCAATGCCACCTCTTATCACAATTCTCCATGGCATTTGTCATCACGATGCTCCATGACACCTGTCATCACAATGCTCCATGACACTTGTCATCACAATGCTCGATGGCCCTTGTCATCACAATGTTCCTTGGTGCTTTTCATCGCAATGTTCCATGACAACTCTCATCAAAATACTCCAAGATTTGTTTCATCCCAATGCTCCATGGCCCTTGTCATTACAAATCCACATGATCCCTTTCATCACAATTGTCCATGGCAACTTACATAAAAATGCTCCATGCCCCTGTCATCACAATGCCCAAAGATATCTGTTTTTACAATGATCCATCACCCTTGTCATCACAAGGCTCCATGTCCCTTGTATTCACATTGCTCCATGGCCCTTGTCATCACAATGCTCCATAGCGCTTTTCATCGCAATGCTCCATGACCGCTTTCAGCACAATGCCCCATGACCCCTGTCATCATGATGCTCAACTGCCCTTGTCATCACAAGTCTCCATGAAACATTTCCTCAAAATGCTCCAGTACGCCTTTCATCCAAATTCCCCGTGGCCACTGTCATCACAATTCTCCATGACCACTGTCATCATAATGGTCCATGACCCGTTTCATCTCAATGCTCCATGACACCCGTCACCACAGTGCTCCATGGCCTTTGTCATCACAATGTTCCATGTCCCCTATAATCAAAATGCTCCATGCCTTTTTCCTCACAATGCTCCAGAATTCTTGTCATCAAATGTTCCATGACCGTGGCATCACCATGCTCCATGGCCCTTGTCATCACAGTTCTCCCTGACCTTTGTCATCACAATGCTCTATGTCGCTTTTCATCACAATTCTCAATGACCACTTTAATCACTATGCTCGCTGACCATTTTCATCACATTTCTCTATTGTCATTACAATTCCCCATCGTCCCTTTCTTCACAATGCTCCATGATGCCTGTCATCACAATGCTCCACGGCTTCTGTTATCACAATGCTCCAGGACCAGTTTCATGACAATACTCCATCCCCCTTGTCATCACAGTGCACAATGAAACCTTTCATTACAATGCTCCATGACACTTGTCATCAAAATGCTCCATGGCCTTTTTCGTCACAATGCTCCCAGGCACTTTTCATCACGATGTTCCATGAAAACTTTCATCACATTGCTCCATGACCATTGTCATCACAATAGTCCATAGCCTTGTCAACACAATGCTGCATAATCCCTGTCATCACAATTCTCCATGACTGCTGTCATCACATAATCCAGGACAATTTTCATAACAATGCTTCATGCCCCCAGTCATCACAGTGCTCCATGATACATTTCATCACAATTCCTAGATGATCAATGTCATCACAATGCCCCATGACACCTGTCATCACAATTCGCTATGACACTTGTCATCACAATACTCGATGAACTGTGTCATCACAGTGTTCCAGGACACATGTCATCACAATGATCCATGACTCCTTTCATCACAATGCTCCAATACACCTGTCATCACAATGCTCCATGGCCCCTGTTATCATATTGCTCCATGATCTCTTTGATCACAATGCTCCATGACCAGTGTCATCACCATGCCTCATGATGCCTGTCATCTCAATGCTCCATTGCCCCTTTCATCACAATGCTCCATGAACCCAGTCATCACAGTGTTCCCTGCCCTTTTCATCTCAATGCTCCTTGGGCCCTGTCATCACAATGCTCCATTCCCTTGTCATCAAAATGCTCCAGAACTCTTGTCATCATAATGCTCCATGCCAATGTCATCAAAATGCCCCATGACACTTGTCATCACAATGCTCCATGGCCTTTGTCATCACAGTGTTCCATGGCCCCTGTCATCACAATTCTCCATGCCCTTGTCATCAAAATGCTCCAGAACTCTTGTCATCATAATGCTCCATGCCAATGTCATCAAAATGCCCCATGACACTTGTCATCACAATGCTCCATGGCCTTTGTCATCACAATGTTCCATGGCCCCTGTCATCACAGTGCTCCATGATAACTTTCATCACAATTCTAGATGACCACTGTCATCACAATGATCCATGATCAATTTCAGCACAATGCTCCATGAACCCTGTCGTCTCAATGCTCCATAGTCTTTGTATTCACAATGCTCCATGGCTCCTGTAATCACAGTGCTCCATGACCCCTTTCATCACAATGCTCCAAGACCGCTGTCATCACAATTCCCCATGACGCCTGCCTTCACAAATCTCCAAGGCCTCTCTTACCAAAATGCTCCATGATCCCTGTCAGCACAATATTCGATGGCACTTTTCATCACAATGCTCCATGACCCCTGTCATCACAAAGTTCTCTGCCCATATCATCACAATGCTCCTTGTCACCTTTAATCACAATGCTCCATGCCCTTTCATCACAATGCTCCAGAATTCTTGTCATCGCAATGTTCCTTGACCGTGTCATCACAATGCTCCATGAACCTTGTCATCACCAAGCTCTATGACCCTGTCATCACAATGATCCATGACCCTTGTCATCAAAAAGCTCCATGACCCATGTCATCACAATGATCCATGACGCTTGTCATCACAAAGCTCCATGACCCCTGTCATCACATTGATCCATGACTCCTTTCCTCACAGTGCTCCAGTACCCTTTTCATCACAATGCTCCATGCCATTGTCAGCACAATGCTCCTTGGACCCTGTCATCAAAATGCTCCATCCCCTTTTCATCACAATGCTCCAGATATCCTATCATTACAATGCTCCATGCCCGTGTCAAGACAATGCTCCATGACCCATGTCATCAAATTGCTTTATGAACCTTGTTATCAGAATAATCCATGACCCCTGTCATCAAAATGATCCATGACAGTTGCCATCACAATGCTGCATGATACCTTTCATCCCAACTCTCTGTGACCGCTGTCATCACAATGCTCCAGGACAATTTTCATCACAATGCTCCATGCCCCCTGTCATCACAGTGCCCCTAAACACCTGTAATCACAATGCTCCATGACCCTGTCATCACAATGCTCCATGACCCCTGTCATCACATTGTTCCATGGCCTATGTATTCACAATGCTCCATGGACCCTGTAATCACACTGCTCCATGTTCCCTTTCAACACAATGGTCCATGAACCCTGTCATCACAACGTTCCATGAAAGTTGTCATCAAAAGTCTCCATAACCCTGGTCACCACAAGGTTCCCTGCTCTTGTCATCACAATGCTCCATGACCCTTGTAATCACAGTGGTACATGGCCTTGTCACCACAATGTTCCATGGCCTCTGTCATCACCATGCTCCATGGTCTTTCTCATCACAATGCTCTATGACCCCTGTCATCACTATGCTTGATGACCATTGTCATCACAATGCTCCAAGGCCCCTGTCATCACAATGCCTCATGGTCTTGTAATCACAATGCTCAATGACCCCTGTCATCACAATGCTCCATGCCTTTGTCATCACAATGCTCCATGGCCCCTGTAATCACAATGCTCCAGAACACTTGTCAGCATAATACTCCATTCCCGTGTCATCCCATTGCTCAATGACATTTGTCATCAAAATGTTCCTTGGCCTTTGGCATCACAGTGATCCATGATAACTTTAATCAAAATTCTACATGACCATTGTCATCACAATGCAAGGTGACCAATGTCATCACAATGCCCCAAGATACGTGTCATCACAATTCGCCTTGCCCCTTGTTATCTCAATGCTGTATGAACCGTGTCATCACTAGGTTTCAGGACACTTGTCATCAAAGAGATCCATGACAACATTCATCACAATGCCCCATGAACTCTGTTATCTCAATGCTCCATGGCCTTTGTATTCCCAATGTTCCATTGTCCCGATAATCGCATTGCTCCATGAACACTTTCATCACAATGCTCCTTGACCACTGTCACCGTAATGACCCATGACGTTTCTCATCACTGTGCTCCAAGGCCACTCTCATCAAAATGCTCCATGATCTGTGTCAGCCCAATATTGCATGACAGTTGTCATCACAAGGCTCTATGATCCCTGTAATCACAATGATCCCTGCCAATAACATCACAATGTTCCATGTCTCCTGTAATCACAATGCTCCATGCCCTTGTCATCACAATGCTCCAGGTCTGTTTTCATCACCATGCTTCATGCCCGTGTCATCACAATGCTCCATGAATCTTGTCTTCACAATGCTCCATGGCCCATGTCATCACAATGCTCCGTGACTCCTGTCAACACAATGCCTGATGACTCCTGTCATCAAAATGCTAAATGGCACTTGTCATCACAATGCTCTATGACGCCTGTCATCACTATTCTCCATGTCACTTGTTATCACAATGCTCCATGGCCACTGTAATCACAGTACTCCATGACCCCTTTCATCACATTGCCCAATGCCACCTCTTATCACAATTCTCCATGGCATTTGTCATCACGATGCTCCATGACACCTGTCATCACAATGCTCGATGGCCCTTGTCATCACAATGTTCCTTGGTGCTTTTCATCGCAATGTTCCATGACAACTCTCATCAAAATACTCCAAGATTTGTTTCATCCCAATGCTCCATGGCCCTTGTCATTACAAATCCACATGATCCCTTTCATCACAATTGTCCATGGCAACTTACATAAAAATGCTCCATGCCCCTGTCATCACAATGCCCAAAGATATCTGTTTTTACAATGATCCATGACCCTTGTCATCACAAGGCTCCATGTCCCTTGTATTCACATTGCTCCATGGCCCTTGTCATCACAATGCTCCATAGCGCTTTTCATCGCAATGCTCCATGACCGCTTTCAGCACAATGCCCCATGACCCCTGTCATCATGATGCTCAACTGCCCTTGTCATCACAAGTCTCCATGAAACATTTCCTCAAAATGCTCCAGTACGCCTTTCATCCAAATTCCCCGTGGCCACTGTCATCACAATTCTCCATGACCACTGTCATCATAATGGTCCATGACCCGTTTCATCTCAATGCTCCATGACACCCGTCACCACAGTGCTCCATGGCCTTTGTCATCACAATGTTCCATGTCCCCTATAATCAAAATGCTCCATGCCTTTTTCCTCACAATGCTCCAGAATTCTTGTCATCACAATGTTCCATGACCGTGGCATCACCATGCTCCATGGCCCTTGTCATCACAGTTCTCCCTGACCTTTGTCATCACAATGCTCTATGTCGCTTTTCATCACAATTCTCAATGACCACTTTAATCACTATGCTCGCTGACCATTTTCATCACATTTCTCTATTGTCATTACAATTCCCCATCGTCCCTTTCTTCACAATGCTCCATGATGCCTGTCATCAAAATGCTCCACGGCTTCTGTTATCACAATGCTCCAGGACCAGTTTCATCACAATACTCCATCCCCCTTGTCATCACAGTGCACAATGAAACCTTTCATTACAATGCTCCATGACACTTGTCATCACAATGCTCCATGGCCTTTTTCGTCACAATGCTCCCAGGCACTTTTCATCACGATGTTCCATGAAAACTTTCATCACATTGCTCCATGACCATTGTCATCACAATAGTCCATAGCCTTGTCAACACAATGCTGCATAATCCCTGTCATCACAATTCTCCATGACTGCTGTCATCACATAATCCAGGACAATTTTCATAACAATGCTTCATGCCCCCAGTCATCACAGTGCTCCATGATACATTTCATCACAATTCCTAGATGATCAATGTCATCACAATGCCCCATGACACCTGTCATCACAATTCGCTATGACACTTGTCATCACAATACTCGATGAACTGTGTCATCACAGTGTTCCAGGACACATGTCATCACAATGATCCATGACTCCTTTCATCACAATGCTCCAATACACCTGTCATCACAATGCTCCATGGCCCCTGTTATCATATTGCTCCATGATCTCTTTGATCACAATGCTCCATGACCAGTGTCATCACCATGCCTCATGACGCCTGTCATCTCAATGCTCCATTGCCCCTTTCATCACAATGCTCCATGAACCCAGTCATCACAGTGTTCCCTGCCCTTTTCATCTCAATGCTCCTTGGGCCCTGTCATCACAATGCTCCATTCCCTTGTCATCAAAATGCTCCAGAACTCTTGTCATCATAATGCTCCATGCCAATGTCATCAAAATGCCCCATGACACTTGTCATCACAATGCTCCATGGCCTTTGTCATCACAATGTTCCATGGCCCCTGTCATCACAATTCTCCATGCCCTTGTCATCAAAATGCTCCAGAACTCTTGTCATCATAATGCTCCATGCCAATGTCATCAAAATGCCCCATGACACTTGTCATCACAATGCTCCATGGCCTTTGTCATCACAATGTTCCATGGCCCCTGTCATCACAGTGCTCCATGATAACTTTCATCACAATTCTAGATGACCACTGTCATCACAATGCCCCATGACAGATGTCATCACAATTCGCCATGGTCCTTGTCATCACAATGCTCCATGAACCGTGTCATCACAAGGTTCCAGGACAATTGTCATCACAATGATCCATGATCACTTTCAGCACAATGCTCCATGAACCCTGTCGTCTCAATGCTCCATAGTCTTTGTATTCACAATGCTCCATGGCTCCTGTAATCACAGTGCTCCATGACCCCTTTCATCACAATGCTCCAAGACCGCTGTCATCACAATTCCCCATGACGCCTGCCTTCACAAATCTCCAAGGCCTCTCTTACCAAAATGCTCCATGATCCCTGTCAGCACAATATTCGATGGCACTTTTCATCACAATGCTCCATGACCCCTGTCATCACAAAGTTCTCTGCCCATATCATCACAATGCTCCTTGTCACCTTTAATCACAATGCTCCATGCCCTTTCATCACAATGCTCCAGAATTCTTGTCATCGCAATGTTCCTTGACCGTGTCATCACAATGCTCCATGAACCTTGTCATCACCAAGCTCTATGACCCTGTCATCACAATGATCCATGACCCTTGTCATCAAAAAGCTCCATGACCCCTGTCATCACAATGATCCATGACGCTTGTCATAACAAAGCTCCATGACCCCTGTCATCACATTGATCCATGACTCCTTTCCTCACAGTGCTCCAGTACCCTTTTCATCACAATGCTCCATGCCATTGTCAGCACAATGCTCCTTGGACCCTGTCATCAAAATGCTCCATCCCCTTTTCATCACAATGCTCCAGATATCCTATCATTACAATGCTCCATGCCCGTGTCAAGACAATGCTCCCTGACCCATGTCATCAAATTGCTTTATGAACCTTGTTATCAGAATAATCCATGACCCTTGTCATCAAAATGATCCACGACAGTTGTCATCACAATGCTGCATGATACCTTTCATCCCAACTCTCTGTGACCGCTGTCATCACAATGCTCCAGGACAATTTTCATCACAATGCTCCATGCCCCCTGTCATCACAGTGCCCCTTAACACCTGTAATCACAATGCTCCATGACCCTGTCATCACAATGCTACATGACCCCTGTCATCACATTGTTCCATGGCCTATGTATTCACAATGCTCCATGGACCCTGTAATCACACTGCTCCATGTTCCCTTTCAACACAATGGTCCATGAACCCTGTCATCACAACGTTCCATGAAAGTTGTCATCAAAAGTCTCCATGACCCTGGTCACCACAAGGTTCCCTGCTCTTGTCATCACAATGCTCCATGACCCTTGTAATCACAGTGGTACATGGCCTTGTCACCACAATGTTCCATGGCCTCTGTCATCACCATGCTCCATGGTCTTTCTCATCACAATGCTCTATGACCCCTGTCATCACTATGCTTGATGACCATTGTCATCACAATGCTCCATGGCCCCTGTAATCACAATGCTCCAGAACACTTGTCAGCATAATACTCCATTCCCGTGTCATCCCATTGCTCAATGACATTTGTCATCAAAATGTTCCTTGGCCTTTGGCATCACAGTGATCCATGATAACTTTAATCAAAATTCTACATGACCATTGTCATCACAATGCAAGGTGACCAATGTCATCACAATGCCCCAAGATACGTGTCATCACAATTCGCCTTGCCCCTTGTTATCTCAATGCTGTATGAACCGTGTCATCACTAGGTTTCAGGACACTTGTCATCAAAGAGATCCATGACAACATTCATCACAATGCCCCATGAACTCTGTTATCTCAATGCTCCATGGCCTTTGTATTCCCAATGTTCCATTGTCCCGATAATCGCATTGCTCCATGAACACTTTCATCACAATGCTCCTTGACCACTGTCACCGTAATGACCCATGACGTTTCTCATCACTGTGCTCCAAGGCCACTCTCATCAAAATGCTCCATGATCTGTGTCAGCCCAATATTGCATGACAGTTGTCATCACAAGGCTCTATGATCCCTGTAATCACAATGATCCCTGCCAATAACATCACAATGTTCCATGTCTCCTGTAATCACAATGCTCCATGCCCTTGTCATCACAATGCTCCAGGTCTGTTTTCATCACCATGCTTCATGCCCGTGTCATCACAATGCTCCATGAATCTTGTCTTCACAATGCTCCATGGCCCATGTCATCACAATGCTCCGTGACTCCTGTCAACACAATGCCTGATGACTCCTGTCATCAAAATGCTAAATGGCACTTGTCATCACAATGCTCTATGACGCCTGTCATCACTATTCTCCATGTCACTTGTTATCACAATGCTCCATGGCCACTGTAATCACAGTACTCCATGACCCCTTTCATCACATTGCCCAATGCCACCTCTTATCACAATTCTCCATGGCATTTGTCATCACGATGCTCCATGACACCTGTCATCACAATGCTCGATGGCCCTTGTCATCACAATGTTCCTTGGTGCTTTTCATCGCAATGTTCCATGACAACTCTCATCAAAATACTCCAAGATTTGTTTCATCCCAATGCTCCATGGCCCTTGTCATTACAAATCCACATGATCCCTTTCATCACAATTGTCCATGGCAACTTACATAAAAATGCTCCATGCCCCTGTCATCACAATGCCCAAAGATATCTGTTTTTACAATGATCCATGACCCTTGTCATCACAAGGCTCCATGTCCCTTGTATTCACATTGCTCCATGGCCCTTGTCATCACAATGCTCCATAGCGCTTTTCATCGCAATGCTCCATGACCGCTTTCAGCACAATGCCCCATGACCCCTGTCATCATGATGCTCAACTGCCCTTGTCATCACAAGTCTCCATGAAACATTTCCTCAAAATGCTCCAGTACGCCTTTCATCCAAATTCCCCGTGGCCACTGTCATCACAATTCTCCATGACCACTGTCATCATAATGGTCCATGACCCGTTTCATCTCAATGCTCCATGACACCCGTCACCACAGTGCTCCATGGCCTTTGTCATCACAATGTTCCATGTCCCCTATAATCAAAATGCTCCATGCCTTTTTCCTCACAATGCTCCAGAATTCTTGTCATCACAATGTTCCATGACCGTGGCATCACCATGCTCCATGGCCCTTGTCATCACAGTTCTCCCTGACCTTTGTCATCACAATGCTCTATGTCGCTTTTCATCACAATTCTCAATGACCACTTTAATCACTATGCTCGCTGACCATTTTCATCACATTTCTCTATTGTCATTACAATTCCCCATCGTCCCTTTCTTCACAATGCTCCATGATGCCTGTCATCAAAATGCTCCACGGCTTCTGTTATCACAATGCTCCAGGACCAGTTTCATCACAATACTCCATCCCCCTTGTCATCACAGTGCACAATGAAACCTTTCATTACAATGCTCCATGACACTTGTCATCACAATGCTCCATGGCCTTTTTCGTCACAATGCTCCCAGGCACTTTTCATCACGATGTTCCATGAAAACTTTCATCACATTGCTCCATGACCATTGTCATCACAATAGTCCATAGCCTTGTCAACACAATGCTGCATAATCCCTGTCATCACAATTCTCCATGACTGCTGTCATCACATAATCCAGGACAATTTTCATAACAATGCTTCATGCCCCCAGTCATCACAGTGCTCCATGATACATTTCATCACAATTCCTAGATGATCAATGTCATCACAATGCCCCATGACACCTGTCATCACAATTCGCTATGACACTTGTCATCACAATACTCGATGAACTGTGTCATCACAGTGTTCCAGGACACATGTCATCACAATGATCCATGACTCCTTTCATCACAATGCTCCAATACACCTGTCATCACAATGCTCCATGGCCCCTGTTATCATATTGCTCCATGATCTCTTTGATCACAATGCTCCATGACCAGTGTCATCACCATGCCTCATGACGCCTGTCATCTCAATGCTCCATTGCCCCTTTCATCACAATGCTCCATGAACCCAGTCATCACAGTGTTCCCTGCCCTTTTCATCTCAATGCTCCTTGGGCCCTGTCATCACAATGCTCCATTCCCTTGTCATCAAAATGCTCCAGAACTCTTGTCATCATAATGCTCCATGCCAATGTCATCAAAATGCCCCATGACACTTGTCATCACAATGCTCCATGGCCTTTGTCATCACAATGTTCCATGGCCCCTGTCATCACAATTCTCCATGCCCTTGTCATCAAAATGCTCCAGAACTCTTGTCATCATAATGCTCCATGCCAATGTCATCAAAATGCCCCATGACACTTGTCATCACAATGCTCCATGGCCTTTGTCATCACAATGTTCCATGGCCCCTGTCATCACAGTGCTCCATGATAACTTTCATCACAATTCTAGATGACCACTGTCATCACAATGCCCCATGACAGATGTCATCACAATTCGCCATGGTCCTTGTCATCACAATGCTCCATGAACCGTGTCATCACAAGGTTCCAGGACAATTGTCATCACAATGATCCATGATCACTTTCAGCACAATGCTCCATGAACCCTGTCGTCTCAATGCTCCATAGTCTTTGTATTCACAATGCTCCATGGCTCCTGTAATCACAGTGCTCCATGACCCCTTTCATCACAATGCTCCAAGACCGCTGTCATCACAATTCCCCATGACGCCTGCCTTCACAAATCTCCAAGGCCTCTCTTACCAAAATGCTCCATGATCCCTGTCAGCACAATATTCGATGGCACTTTTCATCACAATGCTCCATGACCCCTGTCATCACAAAGTTCTCTGCCCATATCATCACAATGCTCCTTGTCACCTTTAATCACAATGCTCCATGCCCTTTCATCACAATGCTCCAGAATTCTTGTCATCGCAATGTTCCTTGACCGTGTCATCACAATGCTCCATGAACCTTGTCATCACCAAGCTCTATGACCCTGTCATCACAATGATCCATGACCCTTGTCATCAAAAAGCTCCATGACCCCTGTCATCACAATGATCCATGACGCTTGTCATAACAAAGCTCCATGACCCCTGTCATCACATTGATCCATGACTCCTTTCCTCACAGTGCTCCAGTACCCTTTTCATCACAATGCTCCATGCCATTGTCAGCACAATGCTCCTTGGACCCTGTCATCAAAATGCTCCATCCCCTTTTCATCACAATGCTCCAGATATCCTATCATTACAATGCTCCATGCCCGTGTCAAGACAATGCTCCCTGACCCATGTCATCAAATTGCTTTATGAACCTTGTTATCAGAATAATCCATGACCCTTGTCATCAAAATGATCCACGACAGTTGTCATCACAATGCTGCATGATACCTTTCATCCCAACTCTCTGTGACCGCTGTCATCACAATGCTCCAGGACAATTTTCATCACAATGCTCCATGCCCCCTGTCATCACAGTGCCCCTTAACACCTGTAATCACAATGCTCCATGACCCTGTCATCACAATGCTACATGACCCCTGTCATCACATTGTTCCATGGCCTATGTATTCACAATGCTCCATGGACCCTGTAATCACACTGCTCCATGTTCCCTTTCAACACAATGGTCCATGAACCCTGTCATCACAACGTTCCATGAAAGTTGTCATCAAAAGTCTCCATGACCCTGGTCACCACAAGGTTCCCTGCTCTTGTCATCACAATGCTCCATGACCCTTGTAATCACAGTGGTACATGGCCTTGTCACCACAATGTTCCATGGCCTCTGTCATCACCATGCTCCATGGTCTTTCTCATCACAATGCTCTATGACCCCTGTCATCACTATGCTTGATGACCATTGTCATCACAATGCTCCATGGCCCCTGTAATCACAATGCTCCAGAACACTTGTCAGCATAATACTCCATTCCCGTGTCATCCCATTGCTCAATGACATTTGTCATCAAAATGTTCCTTGGCCTTTGGCATCACAGTGATCCATGATAACTTTAATCAAAATTCTACATGACCATTGTCATCACAATGCAAGGTGACCAATGTCATCACAATGCCCCAAGATACGTGTCATCACAATTCGCCTTGCCCCTTGTTATCTCAATGCTGTATGAACCGTGTCATCACTAGGTTTCAGGACACTTGTCATCAAAGAGATCCATGACAACATTCATCACAATGCCCCATGAACTCTGTTATCTCAATGCTCCATGGCCTTTGTATTCCCAATGTTCCATTGTCCCGATAATCGCATTGCTCCATGAACACTTTCATCACAATGCTCCTTGACCACTGTCACCGTAATGACCCATGACGTTTCTCATCACTGTGCTCCAAGGCCACTCTCATCAAAATGCTCCATGATCTGTGTCAGCCCAATATTGCATGACAGTTGTCATCACAAGGCTCTATGATCCCTGTAATCACAATGATCCCTGCCAATAACATCACAATGTTCCATGTCTCCTGTAATCACAATGCTCCATGCCCTTGTCATCACAATGCTCCAGGTCTGTTTTCATCACCATGCTTCATGCCCGTGTCATCACAATGCTCCATGAATCTTGTCTTCACAATGCTCCATGGCCCATGTCATCACAATGCTCCGTGACTCCTGTCAACACAATGCCTGATGACTCCTGTCATCAAAATGCTAAATGGCACTTGTCATCACAATGCTCTATGACGCCTGTCATCACTATTCTCCATGTCACTTGTTATCACAATGCTCCATGGCCACTGTAATCACAGTACTCCATGACCCCTTTCATCACATTGCCCAATGCCACCTCTTATCACAATTCTCCATGGCATTTGTCATCACGATGCTCCATGACACCTGTCATCACAATGCTCGATGGCCCTTGTCATCACAATGTTCCTTGGTGCTTTTCATCGCAATGTTCCATGACAACTCTCATCAAAATACTCCAAGATTTGTTTCATCCCAATGCTCCATGGCCCTTGTCATTACAAATCCACATGATCCCTTTCCTCACAATTGTCCATGGCAACTTACATAAAAATGCTCCATGCCCCTGTCATCACAATGCCCAAAGATATCTGTTTTTACAATGATCCATGACCCTTGTCATCACAAGGCTCCATGTCCCTTGTATTCACATTGCTCCATGGCCCTTGTCATCACAATGCTCCATAGCGCTTTTCATCGCAATGCTCCATGACCGCTTTCAGCACAATGCCCCATGACCCCTGTCATCATGATGCTCAACTGCCCTTGTCATCACAAGTCTCCATGAAACATTTCCTCAAAATGCTCCAGTACGCCTTTCATCCAAATTCCCCGTGGCCACTGTCATCACAATTCTCCATGACCACTGTCATCATAATGGTCCATGACCCGTTTCATCTCAATGCTCCATGACACCCGTCACCACAGTGCTCCATGGCCTTTGTCATCACAATGTTCCATGTCCCCTATAATCAAAATGCTCCATGCCTTTTTCCTCACAATGCTCCAGAATTCTTGTCATCACAATGTTCCATGACCGTGGCATCACCATGCTCCATGGCCCTTGTCATCACAGTTCTCCCTGACCTTTGTCATCACAATGCTCTATGTCGCTTTTCATCACAATTCTCAATGACCACTTTAATCACTATGCTCGCTGACCATTTTCATCACATTTCTCTATTGTCATTACAATTCCCCATCGTCCCTTTCTTCACAATGCTCCATGATGCCTGTCATCAAAATGCTCCACGGCTTCTGTTATCACAATGCTCCAGGACCAGTTTCATCACAATACTCCATCCCCCTTGTCATCACAGTGCACAATGAAACCTTTCATTACAATGCTCCATGACACTTGTCATCACAATGCTCCATGGCCTTTTTCGTCACAATGCTCCCAGGCACTTTTCATCACGATGTTCCATGAAAACTTTCATCACATTGCTCCATGACCATTGTCATCACAATAGTCCATAGCCTTGTCAACACAATGCTGCATAATCCCTGTCATCACAATTCTCCATGACTGCTGTCATCACATAATCCAGGACAATTTTCATAACAATGCTTCATGCCCCCAGTCATCACAGTGCTCCATGATACATTTCATCACAATTCCTAGATGATCAATGTCATCACAATGCCCCATGACACCTGTCATCACAATTCGCTATGACACTTGTCATCACAATACTCGATGAACTGTGTCATCACAGTGTTCCAGGACACATGTCATCACAATGATCCATGACTCCTTTCATCACAATGCTCCAATACACCTGTCATCACAATGCTCCATGGCCCCTGTTATCATATTGCTCCATGATCTCTTTGATCACAATGCTCCATGACCAGTGTCATCACCATGCCTCATGACGCCTGTCATCTCAATGCTCCATTGCCCCTTTCATCACAATGCTCCATGAACCCAGTCATCACAGTGTTCCCTGCCCTTTTCATCTCAATGCTCCTTGGGCCCTGTCATCACAATGCTCCATTCCCTTGTCATCAAAATGCTCCAGAACTCTTGTCATCATAATGCTCCATGCCAATGTCATCAAAATGCCCCATGACACTTGTCATCACAATGCTCCATGGCCTTTGTCATCACAATGTTCCATGGCCCCTGTCATCACAATTCTCCATGCCCTTGTCATCAAAATGCTCCAGAACTCTTGTCATCATAATGCTCCATGCCAATGTCATCAAAATGCCCCATGACACTTGTCATCACAATGCTCCATGGCCTTTGTCATCACAATGTTCCATGGCCCCTGTCATCACAGTGCTCCATGATAACTTTCATCACAATTCTAGATGACCACTGTCATCACAATGCCCCATGACAGATGTCATCACAATTCGCCATGGTCCTTGTCATCACAATGCTCCATGAACCGTGTCATCACAAGGTTCCAGGACAATTGTCATCACAATGATCCATGATCACTTTCAGCACAATGCTCCATGAACCCTGTCGTCTCAATGCTCCATAGTCTTTGTATTCACAATGCTCCATGGCTCCTGTAATCACAGTGCTCCATGACCCCTTTCATCACAATGCTCCAAGACCGCTGTCATCACAATTCCCCATGACGCCTGCCTTCACAAATCTCCAAGGCCTCTCTTACCAAAATGCTCCATGATCCCTGTCAGCACAATATTCGATGGCACTTTTCATCACAATGCTCCATGACCCCTGTCATCACAAAGTTCTCTGCCCATATCATCACAATGCTCCTTGTCACCTTTAATCACAATGCTCCATGCCCTTTCATCACAATGCTCCAGAATTCTTGTCATCGCAATGTTCCTTGACCGTGTCATCACAATGCTCCATGAACCTTGTCATCACCAAGCTCTATGACCCTGTCATCACAATGATCCATGACCCTTGTCATCAAAAAGCTCCATGACCCCTGTCATCACAATGATCCATGACGCTTGTCATAACAAAGCTCCATGACCCCTGTCATCACATTGATCCATGACTCCTTTCCTCACAGTGCTCCAGTACCCTTTTCATCACAATGCTCCATGCCATTGTCAGCACAATGCTCCTTGGACCCTGTCATCAAAATGCTCCATCCCCTTTTCATCACAATGCTCCAGATATCCTATCATTACAATGCTCCATGCCCGTGTCAAGACAATGCTCCCTGACCCATGTCATCAAATTGCTTTATGAACCTTGTTATCAGAATAATCCATGACCCTTGTCATCAAAATGATCCACGACAGTTGTCATCACAATGCTGCATGATACCTTTCATCCCAACTCTCTGTGACCGCTGTCATCACAATGCTCCAGGACAATTTTCATCACAATGCTCCATGCCCCCTGTCATCACAGTGCCCCTTAACACCTGTAATCACAATGCTCCATGACCCTGTCATCACAATGCTACATGACCCCTGTCATCACATTGTTCCATGGCCTATGTATTCACAATGCTCCATGGACCCTGTAATCACACTGCTCCATGTTCCCTTTCAACACAATGGTCCATGAACCCTGTCATCACAACGTTCCATGAAAGTTGTCATCAAAAGTCTCCATGACCCTGGTCACCACAAGGTTCCCTGCTCTTGTCATCACAATGCTCCATGACCCTTGTAATCACAGTGGT
Source organism: Balaenoptera physalus (assembly GCF_965194825.1). Taxonomy (NCBI): domain Eukaryota; kingdom Metazoa; phylum Chordata; class Mammalia; order Artiodactyla; family Balaenopteridae; genus Balaenoptera; species Balaenoptera physalus. Next base: position 106,437 of record NW_028126244.1, on the reverse strand, counting down.
ACATGGCCTTGTCACCACAATGTTCCATGGCCTCTGTCATCACCATGCTCCATGGTCTTTCTCATCACAATGCTCTATGACCCCTGTCATCACTATGCTTGATGACCATTGTCATCACAATGCTCCAAGGCCCCTGTCATCACAATGCCTCATGGTCTTGTAATCACAATGCTCAATGACCCCTGTCATCACAATGCTCCATGCCTTTGTCATCACAATGCTCCATGGCCCCTGTAATCACAATGCTCCAGAACACTTGTCAGCATAATACTCCATTCCCGTGTCATCCCATTGCTCAATGACATTTGTCATCAAAATGTTCCTTGGCCTTTGGCATCACAGTGATCCATGATAACTTTAATCAAAATTCTACATGACCATTGTCATCACAATGCAAGGTGACCAATGTCATCACAATGCCCCAAGATACGTGTCATCACAATTCGCCTTGCCCCTTGTTATCTCAATGCTGTATGAACCGTGTCATCACTAGGTTTCAGGACACTTGTCATCAAAGAGATCCATGACAACATTCATCACAATGCCCCATGAACTCTGTTATCTCAATGCTCCATGGCCTTTGTATTCCCAATGTTCCATTGTCCCGATAATCGCATTGCTCCATGAACACTTTCATCACAATGCTCCTTGACCACTGTCACCGTAATGACCCATGACGTTTCTCATCACTGTGCTCCAAGGCCACTCTCATCAAAATGCTCCATGATCTGTGTCAGCCCAATATTGCATGACAGTTGTCATCACAAGGCTCTATGATCCCTGTAATCACAATGATCCCTGCCAATAACATCACAATGTTCCATGTCTCCTGTAATCACAATGCTCCATGCCCTTGTCATCACAATGCTCCAGGTCTGTTTTCATCACCATGCTTCATGCCCGTGTCATCACAATGCTCCATGAATCTTGTCTTCACAATGCTCCATGGCCCATGTCATCACAATGCTCCGTGACTCCTGTCAACACAATGCCTGATGACTCCTGTCATCAAAATGCTAAATGGCACTTGTCATCACAATGCTCTATGACGCCTGTCATCACTATTCTCCATGTCACTTGTTATCACAATGCTCCATGGCCACTGTAATCACAGTACTCCATGACCCCTTTCATCACATTGCCCAATGCCACCTCTTATCACAATTCTCCATGGCATTTGTCATCACGATGCTCCATGACACCTGTCATCACAATGCTCGATGGCCCTTGTCATCACAATGTTCCTTGGTGCTTTTCATCGCAATGTTCCATGACAACTCTCATCAAAATACTCCAAGATTTGTTTCATCCCAATGCTCCATGGCCCTTGTCATTACAAATCCACATGATCCCTTTCCTCACAATTGTCCATGGCAACTTACATAAAAATGCTCCATGCCCCTGTCATCACAATGCCCAAAGATATCTGTTTTTACAATGATCCATGACCCTTGTCATCACAAGGCTCCATGTCCCTTGTATTCACATTGCTCCATGGCCCTTGTCATCACAATGCTCCATAGCGCTTTTCATCGCAATGCTCCATGACCGCTTTCAGCACAATGCCCCATGACCCCTGTCATCATGATGCTCAACTGCCCTTGTCATCACAAGTCTCCATGAAACATTTCCTCAAAATGCTCCAGTACGCCTTTCATCCAAATTCCCCGTGGCCACTGTCATCACAATTCTCCATGACCACTGTCATCATAATGGTCCATGACCCGTTTCATCTCAATGCTCCATGACACCCGTCACCACAGTGCTCCATGGCCTTTGTCATCACAATGTTCCATGTCCCCTATAATCAAAATGCTCCATGCCTTTTTCCTCACAATGCTCCAGAATTCTTGTCATCACAATGTTCCATGACCGTGGCATCACCATGCTCCATGGCCCTTGTCATCACAGTTCTCCCTGACCTTTGTCATCACAATGCTCTATGTCGCTTTTCATCACAATTCTCAATGACCACTTTAATCACTATGCTCGCTGACCATTTTCATCACATTTCTCTATTGTCATTACAATTCCCCATCGTCCCTTTCTTCACAATGCTCCATGATGCCTGTCATCAAAATGCTCCACGGCTTCTGTTATCACAATGCTCCAGGACCAGTTTCATCACAATACTCCATCCCCCTTGTCATCACAGTGCACAATGAAACCTTTCATTACAATGCTCCATGACACTTGTCATCACAATGCTCCATGGCCTTTTTCGTCACAATGCTCCCAGGCACTTTTCATCACGATGTTCCATGAAAACTTTCATCACATTGCTCCATGACCATTGTCATCACAATAGTCCATAGCCTTGTCAACACAATGCTGCATAATCCCTGTCATCACAATTCTCCATGACTGCTGTCATCACATAATCCAGGACAATTTTCATAACAATGCTTCATGCCCCCAGTCATCACAGTGCTCCATGATACATTTCATCACAATTCCTAGATGATCAATGTCATCACAATGCCCCATGACACCTGTCATCACAATTCGCTATGACACTTGTCATCACAATACTCGATGAACTGTGTCATCACAGTGTTCCAGGACACATGTCATCACAATGATCCATGACTCCTTTCATCACAATGCTCCAATACACCTGTCATCACAATGCTCCATGGCCCCTGTTATCATATTGCTCCATGATCTCTTTGATCACAATGCTCCATGACCAGTGTCATCACCATGCCTCATGACGCCTGTCATCTCAATGCTCCATTGCCCCTTTCATCACAATGCTCCATGAACCCAGTCATCACAGTGTTCCCTGCCCTTTTCATCTCAATGCTCCTTGGGCCCTGTCATCACAATGCTCCATTCCCTTGTCATCAAAATGCTCCAGAACTCTTGTCATCATAATGCTCCATGCCAATGTCATCAAAATGCCCCATGACACTTGTCATCACAATGCTCCATGGCCTTTGTCATCACAATGTTCCATGGCCCCTGTCATCACAATTCTCCATGCCCTTGTCATCAAAATGCTCCAGAACTCTTGTCATCATAATGCTCCATGCCAATGTCATCAAAATGCCCCATGACACTTGTCATCACAATGCTCCATGGCCTTTGTCATCACAATGTTCCATGGCCCCTGTCATCACAGTGCTCCATGATAACTTTCATCACAATTCTAGATGACCACTGTCATCACAATGCCCCATGACAGATGTCATCACAATTCGCCATGGTCCTTGTCATCACAATGCTCCATGAACCGTGTCATCACAAGGTTCCAGGACAATTGTCATCACAATGATCCATGATCACTTTCAGCACAATGCTCCATGAACCCTGTCGTCTCAATGCTCCATAGTCTTTGTATTCACAATGCTCCATGGCTCCTGTAATCACAGTGCTCCATGACCCCTTTCATCACAATGCTCCAAGACCGCTGTCATCACAATTCCCCATGACGCCTGCCTTCACAAATCTCCAAGGCCTCTCTTACCAAAATGCTCCATGATCCCTGTCAGCACAATATTCGATGGCACTTTTCATCACAATGCTCCATGACCCCTGTCATCACAAAGTTCTCTGCCCATATCATCACAATGCTCCTTGTCACCTTTAATCACAATGCTCCATGCCCTTTCATCACAATGCTCCAGAATTCTTGTCATCGCAATGTTCCTTGACCGTGTCATCACAATGCTCCATGAACCTTGTCATCACCAAGCTCTATGACCCTGTCATCACAATGATCCATGACCCTTGTCATCAAAAAGCTCCATGACCCCTGTCATCACAATGATCCATGACGCTTGTCATAACAAAGCTCCATGACCCCTGTCATCACATTGATCCATGACTCCTTTCCTCACAGTGCTCCAGTACCCTTTTCATCACAATGCTCCATGCCATTGTCAGCACAATGCTCCTTGGACCCTGTCATCAAAATGCTCCATCCCCTTTTCATCACAATGCTCCAGATATCCTATCATTACAATGCTCCATGCCCGTGTCAAGACAATGCTCCCTGACCCATGTCATCAAATTGCTTTATGAACCTTGTTATCAGAATAATCCATGACCCTTGTCATCAAAATGATCCACGACAGTTGTCATCACAATGCTGCATGATACCTTTCATCCCAACTCTCTGTGACCGCTGTCATCACAATGCTCCAGGACAATTTTCATCACAATGCTCCATGCCCCCTGTCATCACAGTGCCCCTTAACACCTGTAATCACAATGCTCCATGACCCTGTCATCACAATGCTACATGACCCCTGTCATCACATTGTTCCATGGCCTATGTATTCACAATGCTCCATGGACCCTGTAATCACACTGCTCCATGTTCCCTTTCAACACAATGGTCCATGAACCCTGTCATCACAACGTTCCATGAAAGTTGTCATCAAAAGTCTCCATGACCCTGGTCACCACAAGGTTCCCTGCTCTTGTCATCACAATGCTCCATGACCCTTGTAATCACAGTGGTACATGGCCTTGTCACCACAATGTTCCATGGCCTCTGTCATCACCATGCTCCATGGTCTTTCTCATCACAATGCTCTATGACCCCTGTCATCACTATGCTTGATGACCATTGTCATCACAATGCTCCAAGGCCCCTGTCATCACAATGCCTCATGGTCTTGTAATCACAATGCTCAATGACCCCTGTCATCACAATGCTCCATGCCTTTGTCATCACAATGCTCCATGGCCCCTGTAATCACAATGCTCCAGAACACTTGTCAGCATAATACTCCATTCCCGTGTCATCCCATTGCTCAATGACATTTGTCATCAAAATGTTCCTTGGCCTTTGGCATCACAGTGATCCATGATAACTTTAATCAAAATTCTACATGACCATTGTCATCACAATGCAAGGTGACCAATGTCATCACAATGCCCCAAGATACGTGTCATCACAATTCGCCTTGCCCCTTGTTATCTCAATGCTGTATGAACCGTGTCATCACTAGGTTTCAGGACACTTGTCATCAAAGAGATCCATGACAACATTCATCACAATGCCCCATGAACTCTGTTATCTCAATGCTCCATGGCCTTTGTATTCCCAATGTTCCATTGTCCCGATAATCGCATTGCTCCATGAACACTTTCATCACAATGCTCCTTGACCACTGTCACCGTAATGACCCATGACGTTTCTCATCACTGTGCTCCAAGGCCACTCTCATCAAAATGCTCCATGATCTGTGTCAGCCCAATATTGCATGACAGTTGTCATCACAAGGCTCTATGATCCCTGTAATCACAATGATCCCTGCCAATAACATCACAATGTTCCATGTCTCCTGTAATCACAATGCTCCATGCCCTTGTCATCACAATGCTCCAGGTCTGTTTTCATCACCATGCTTCATGCCCGTGTCATCACAATGCTCCATGAATCTTGTCTTCACAATGCTCCATGGCCCATGTCATCACAATGCTCCGTGACTCCTGTCAACACAATGCCTGATGACTCCTGTCATCAAAATGCTAAATGGCACTTGTCATCACAATGCTCTATGACGCCTGTCATCACTATTCTCCATGTCACTTGTTATCACAATGCTCCATGGCCACTGTAATCACAGTACTCCATGACCCCTTTCATCACATTGCCCAATGCCACCTCTTATCACAATTCTCCATGGCATTTGTCATCACGATGCTCCATGACACCTGTCATCACAATGCTCGATGGCCCTTGTCATCACAATGTTCCTTGGTGCTTTTCATCGCAATGTTCCATGACAACTCTCATCAAAATACTCCAAGATTTGTTTCATCCCAATGCTCCATGGCCCTTGTCATTACAAATCCACATGATCCCTTTCCTCACAATTGTCCATGGCAACTTACATAAAAATGCTCCATGCCCCTGTCATCACAATGCCCAAAGATATCTGTTTTTACAATGATCCATGACCCTTGTCATCACAAGGCTCCATGTCCCTTGTATTCACATTGCTCCATGGCCCTTGTCATCACAATGCTCCATAGCGCTTTTCATCGCAATGCTCCATGACCGCTTTCAGCACAATGCCCCATGACCCCTGTCATCATGATGCTCAACTGCCCTTGTCATCACAAGTCTCCATGAAACATTTCCTCAAAATGCTCCAGTACGCCTTTCATCCAAATTCCCCGTGGCCACTGTCATCACAATTCTCCATGACCACTGTCATCATAATGGTCCATGACCCGTTTCATCTCAATGCTCCATGACACCCGTCACCACAGTGCTCCATGGCCTTTGTCATCACAATGTTCCATGTCCCCTATAATCAAAATGCTCCATGCCTTTTTCCTCACAATGCTCCAGAATTCTTGTCATCACAATGTTCCATGACCGTGGCATCACCATGCTCCATGGCCCTTGTCATCACAGTTCTCCCTGACCTTTGTCATCACAATGCTCTATGTCGCTTTTCATCACAATTCTCAATGACCACTTTAATCACTATGCTCGCTGACCATTTTCATCACATTTCTCTATTGTCATTACAATTCCCCATCGTCCCTTTCTTCACAATGCTCCATGATGCCTGTCATCAAAATGCTCCACGGCTTCTGTTATCACAATGCTCCAGGACCAGTTTCATCACAATACTCCATCCCCCTTGTCATCACAGTGCACAATGAAACCTTTCATTACAATGCTCCATGACACTTGTCATCACAATGCTCCATGGCCTTTTTCGTCACAATGCTCCCAGGCACTTTTCATCACGATGTTCCATGAAAACTTTCATCACATTGCTCCATGACCATTGTCATCACAATAGTCCATAGCCTTGTCAACACAATGCTGCATAATCCCTGTCATCACAATTCTCCATGACTGCTGTCATCACATAATCCAGGACAATTTTCATAACAATGCTTCATGCCCCCAGTCATCACAGTGCTCCATGATACATTTCATCACAATTCCTAGATGATCAATGTCATCACAATGCCCCATGACACCTGTCATCACAATTCGCTATGACACTTGTCATCACAATACTCGATGAACTGTGTCATCACAGTGTTCCAGGACACATGTCATCACAATGATCCATGACTCCTTTCATCACAATGCTCCAATACACCTGTCATCACAATGCTCCATGGCCCCTGTTATCATATTGCTCCATGATCTCTTTGATCACAATGCTCCATGACCAGTGTCATCACCATGCCTCATGACGCCTGTCATCTCAATGCTCCATTGCCCCTTTCATCACAATGCTCCATGAACCCAGTCATCACAGTGTTCCCTGCCCTTTTCATCTCAATGCTCCTTGGGCCCTGTCATCACAATGCTCCATTCCCTTGTCATCAAAATGCTCCAGAACTCTTGTCATCATAATGCTCCATGCCAATGTCATCAAAATGCCCCATGACACTTGTCATCACAATGCTCCATGGCCTTTGTCATCACAATGTTCCATGGCCCCTGTCATCACAATTCTCCATGCCCTTGTCATCAAAATGCTCCAGAACTCTTGTCATCATAATGCTCCATGCCAATGTCATCAAAATGCCCCATGACACTTGTCATCACAATGCTCCATGGCCTTTGTCATCACAATGTTCCATGGCCCCTGTCATCACAGTGCTCCATGATAACTTTCATCACAGTTCTAGATGACCACTGTCATCACAATGCCCCATGAAAGATGTCATCACAATTCGCCATGGTCCTTGTAATCACAATGCTCCATGAACCGTGTCATCACAAGGTTCCAGGACACTTGTCATCACAATGATCCATGACCACTTTCAGCACAATGCTCAATGAACCCTGTCGTCTCAATGCTCCATAGTCTTTGTATTCACAATGCTCCATGGCTCCTGTAATCACAGTGCTCCATGACCCCTTTCATCACAATGCTCCAAGACCGCTGTCATCACAATTCCCCATGACGCCTGCCTTCACAAATCTCCAAGGCCTCTCTTACCAAAATGCTCCATGATCCCTGTCAGCACAATATTCGATGGCACTTTTCATCACAATGCTCCATGACCCCTGTCATCACAAAGTTCTCTGCCCATATCATCACAATGCTCCTTGTCACCTTTAATCACAATGCTCCATGCCCTTTCATCACAATGCTCCAGAATTCTTGTCATCGCAATGTTCCTTGACCGTGTCATCACAATGCTCCATGAACCTTGTCATCACCAAGCTCTATGACCCTGTCATCACAATGATCCATGACCCTTGTCATCAAAAAGCTCCATGACCCCTGTCATCACAATGATCCATGACGCTTGTCATAACAAAGCTCCATGACCCCTGTCATCACATTGATCCATGACTCCTTTCCTCACAGTGCTCCAGTACCCTTTTCATCACAATGCTCCATGCCATTGTCAGCACAATGCTCCTTGGACCCTGTCATCAAAATGCTCCATCCCCTTTTCATCACAATGCTCCAGATATCCTATCATTACAATGCTCCATGCCCGTGTCAAGACAATGCTCCCTGACCCATGTCATCAAATTGCTTTATGAACCTTGTTATCAGAATAATCCATGACCCTTGTCATCAAAATGATCCACGACAGTTGTCATCACAATGCTGCATGATACCTTTCATCCCAACTCTCTGTGACCGCTGTCATCACAATGCTCCAGGACAATTTTCATCACAATGCTCCATGCCCCCTGTCATCACAGTGCCCCTTAACACCTGTAATCACAATGCTCCATGACCCTGTCATCACAATGCTACATGACCCCTGTCATCACATTGTTCCATGGCCTATGTATTCACAATGCTCCATGGACCCTGTAATCACACTGCTCCATGTTCCCTTTCAACACAATGGTCCATGAACCCTGTCATCACAACGTTCCATGAAAGTTGTCATCAAAAGTCTCCATGACCCTGGTCACCACAAGGTTCCCTGCTCTTGTCATCACAATGCTCCATGACCCTTGTAATCACAGTGGTACATGGCCTTGTCACCACAATGTTCCATGGCCTCTGTCATCACCATGCTCCATGGTCTTTCTCATCACAATGCTCTATGACCCCTGTCATCACTATGCTTGATGACCATTGTCATCACAATGCTCCAAGGCCCCTGTCATCACAATGCCTCATGGTCTTGTAATCACAATGCTCAATGACCCCTGTCATCACAATGCTCCATGCCTTTGTCATCACAATGCTCCATGGCCCCTGTAATCACAATGCTCCAGAACACTTGTCAGCATAATACTCCATTCCCGTGTCATCCCATTGCTCAATGACATTTGTCATCAAAATGTTCCTTGGCCTTTGGCATCACAGTGATCCATGATAACTTTAATCAAAATTCTACATGACCATTGTCATCACAATGCAAGGTGACCAATGTCATCACAATGCCCCAAGACACGTGTCATCACAATTCGCCTTGGCCCTTGTTATCTCAATGCTGTATGAACCGTGTCATCACTAGGTTTCAGGACACTTGTCATCAAAGAGATCCATGACAACATTCATCAAAATGCCCCATGAACTCTGTTATCTCAATGCTCCATGGCCTTTGTATTCCCAATGTTCCATTGTCCCGATAATCGCATTGCTCCATGAACACTTTCATCACAATGCTCCTTGACCACTGTCACCGTAATGACCCATGACGTTTCTCATCACTGTGCTCCAAGGCCACTCTCATCAAAATGCTCCATGATCTGTGTCAGCCCAATATTGCATGACAGTTGTCATCACAAGGCTCTATGATCCCTGTAATCACAATGATCCCTGCCAATAACATCACAATGTTCCATGTCTCCTGTAATCACAATGCTCCATGCCCTAGTCATCACAATGCTCCAGGTCTGATTTCATCACCATGCTTCATGCCCGTGTCATCACAATGCTCCATGAATCTTGTCTTCACAATGCTCCATGGCCCATGTCATCACAATGCTCCGTGACTCCTGTCAACACAATGCCTGATGACTCCTGTCATCAAAATGCTAAATGGCACTTGTCATCACAATGCTCTATGACGCTTGTCATCACTATTCTCCATGTCATTTGTTATCACAATGCTCCATGGCCCCTGTAATCACAGTACTCCATGACCCCTTTCATCACATTGCCCAATACCACCTCTTATCACAATTCTCCATGGCATTTGTCATCACGATGCTCCATGACACCTGTCATCACAATGCTCCATGACACTTGTCATCACAATGCTCGATGGCCCTTGTCATCACAATGTTCCTTGGTGCTTTTCATCGCAATGTTCCATGACAACTCTCATCAAAATACTCCAAGATTTGTTTCATCCCAATGCTCCATGGCCCTTGTCATTACAAATCCACATGATCCCTTTCATCACAATTGTCCATGGCAACTTACATAAAAATGCTCCATGCCCCTGTCATCACAATGCCCAAAGATATCTGTTTTTACAATGATCCATGAACCTTGTCATCACAAGGCTCCATGTCCCTTGTATTCACATTGCTCCATGGCCCTTGTCATCACAATGCTCCATAGCGCTTTTCATCGCAATGCTCCATGACCGCTTTCAGCACAATGCCCCATGACCCCTGTCATCATGATGCTCAACTGCCCTTGTCATCACAAGTCTCCATGAAACATTTCCTCAAAATGCTCCAGTATGCCTTTCATCCAAATTCCCCGTGGCCACTGTCATCACAATTCTCCATGACCACTGTCATCATAATGGTCCATGACCCGTTTCATCTCAATGCTCCATGACACCCGTCACCACAGTGCTCCATGGCCTTTGTCATCACAATGTTCCATGTCCCCTATAATCAAAATGCTCCATGCCTTTTTCCTCACAATGCTCCAGAATTCTTGTCATCACAATGTTCCATGACCGTGGCATCACCATGCTCCATGGCCCTTGTCATCACAGTTCTCCCTGACCTTTGTCATCACAATGCTCTATGTCGCTTTTCATCACAATTCTCAGTGACCACTTTAATCACTATGCTCGCTGACCATTTTCATCACATTTCTCTATTGTCATTACAATTCCCCATCGTCCCTTTCTTCACAATGCTCCATGATGCCTGTCATCACAATGCTCCACGGCTTCTGTTATCACAATGCTCCAGGACCAGTTTCATCACAATACTCCATCCCCCTTGTCATCACAGTGCACAATGAAACCTTTCATTACAATGCTCCATGACACTTGTCATCACAATGCTCCATGGCCTTTATCGTCACAATGCTCCCAGGCACTTTTCATCACGATGTTCCATGAAAACTTTCATCACATTGCTCCATGACCATTGTCATCACAATAGTACATAGCCTTGTCAACACAATGCTGCATAATCCCTGTCATCACAATTCTCCATGACTGCTGTCATCACATAATCCAGGACAATTTTCATAACAATGCTTCATGCCCCCAGTCATCACAGTGCTCCATGATACATTTCATCACAATTCCTAGATGATCAATGTCATCACAATGCCCCATGACACCTGTCATCACAATTCGCTATGACCCTTGTCATCACAATACTCGATGAACTGTGTCATCACAGTGTTCCAGGACACATGTCATCCCAATGATCCATGACTCCTTTCATCACAATGCTCCAATACACCTGTCATCACAATGCTCCATGGCCCCTGTTATCATATTGCTCCATGATCCCTTTGATCACAATGCTCCATGACCAGTGTCATCACCATGCCTCATGACGCCTGTCATCTCAATGCTCCATTGCCCCTTTCATCACAATGCTCCATGAACCCAGTCATCACAGTGTTCCCTGCCCTATTCCTCGCAATGCTCCATGGCCCCTGTCATCACAAATCCCCATGCCCTTGTCATCAAAATGCTCCAGAACTCTTGTCATCATAATGCTCCATGCCAATGTCATCAAAATGCCCCATGACACTTGTCATCACAATGCTCCATGGCCTTTGTCATCACAATGTTCCATGGCCCCTGTCATCACAGTGCTCCATGATAACTTTCATCACAATTCTAGATGACCACTGTCATCACAATGCCCCATGACAGATGTCATCACAATTCGCCATGGTCCTTGTCATCACAATGCTCCATGAACCGTGTCATCACAAGGTTCCAGGACACTTGTCATCACAATGATCCATGATCACTTTCATCACAATGCTCCATGAACCCTGTCGTCTCAATGCTCCATAGTCTTTGTATTCACAATGCTCCATGGCTCCTGTAATCACAGTGCTCCATGACCCCTTTCATCACAATGCTCCAAGACCGCTGTCATCACAATGCCCCATGACGCCTGCCTTCACAAATCTCCAAGGCCTCTCTTACCAAAATGCTCCATGATCCCTGTCAGCACAATATTCGATGGCACTTTTCATCACAATGCTCCATGACCCCTGTCATCACAAAGTTCTCTGCCCATATCATCACAATGCTCCTTGTCACCTTTAATCACAAAGCTCCATGCCCTTTCATCACAATGCTCCAGAATTCTTGTCATCGCAATGTTCCTTGACCGTGTCATCACAATGCTCCATGAACCTTGTCATCACAAAGCTCCATGACCCATGTCATCACAATGATCCATGACCCTTGTCATCACAAAGCTCCATGACCCCTGTCATCACAATGATCCATGACGCTTGTCATCACAAAGCTCCATGACCACTGTCATCACAATGCTCCATGACCGTTGTCATCACAAAGCTCCATGACCCCTGTCATCACATTGATCCATGACTCCTTTCCTCACAGTGCTCCAGTACCCTTTTCATCACAATGCTCCATGCCATTGTCAGCACAATGCTCCTTGGACCCTGTCATCAAAATGCTCCATCCCCTTTTCATCACAATGCTCCAGATATCCTATCATTACAATGCTCCATGCCCGTGTCAACACAATGCTCCATGACCCATGTCATCAAATTGCTTTATGAACCTTGTTATCAGAATAATCCATGACCCCTGTCATCAAAATGATCCATGACAGTTGTCATCACAATGCTGCATGATACCTTTCATCCCAAGTCTCTGTGACCGCTGTCATCACAATGCTCCAGGACAATTTTCATCACAATGCTCCATGCCCCCTGTCATCACAGTGCCCCTTAAAACCTGTAATCACAATGCTCCATGACCCTGTCATCACAATGCTACATGACCCCTGTCATCACATTGTTCCATGGCCTATGTATTCACAATGTTCCATGGACCCTGTAATCACACTGCTCCATGTTCCCTTTCAACACAATGGTCCATGAACCCTGTCATCACAACGTTCCATGAAAGTTGTCATCAAAAGTCTCCATGACCCTGGTCACCACAAGGTTCCCTGCTCTTGTCATCACAATGCTCCATGACCCTTGTAATCACAGTGGTACATGGCCTTGTCACCACAATGTTCCATGGCCTCTGTCATCACCATGCTCCATGGTCTTTCTCATCACAATGCTCTATGACCCCTGTCATCACTATGCTTGATGACAATTGTCATCACAATACTCCAAGGCCCCTGTCATCACAATGCCTCATGGTCTTGTAATCACAATGCTCAATGACCCCTGTCATCACAATGCTCCATGCCTTTGTCATCACAATGCTCCATGGCCCCTGTAATCACAATGCTCCAGAACACTTGTCAGCATAATACTCCATTCCCGTGTCATCCCATTGCTCAATGACATTTGTCATCAAAATGTTCCTTGGCCTTTGGCATCACAGTGATCCATGATAACTTTAATCAAAATTCTACATGACCATTGTCATCACAATGCAAGGTGACCAATGTCATCACAATGCCGCAAGACACGTGTCATCACAATTCGCCTTGGCCCTTGTTATCTCAATGCTGTATGAACCGTGTCATCACTAGGTTTCAGGACACTTGTCATCAAAGAGATCCATGACAACATTCATCACAATGCCCCATGAACTCTGTTATCTCAATGCTCCATGGCCTTTGTATTCCCAATGTTCCATTGTCCCGATAATCGCATTGCTCCATGAACACTTTCATCACAATGCTCCTTGACCACTGTCACCGTAATGACCCATGACGTTTCTCATCACTGTGCTCCAAGGCCACTCTCATCAAAATGCTCCATGATCTGTGTCAGCCCAATATTGCATGACAGTTGTCATCATAAGGCTCTATGATCCCTGTAAACACAATGATCCCTGCCAATAACATCACAATGTTCCATGTCTCCTGTAATCACAATGCTCCATGCCCTTGTCATCACAATGCTCCAGGTCTGTTTTCATCACCATGCTTCATGCCCGTGACATCACAATGCTCCATGAATCTTGTCTTCACAATGCTCCATGGGCCATGTCATCACAATGCTCCGTGACTCCTGTCAACACAATGCCTGATGACTCCTGTCATCAAAATGCTAAATGGCACTTGTCATCACAATGCTCTATGACGCCTGTCATCACTATTCTCCATGTCACTTGTTATCACAACGCTCCATGGCCCCTGTAATCACAGTACTCCATGACCCCTTTCATCACATTGCCCAATGCCACATCTTATCACAATTCTCCATGGCATTTGTCATCACGATGCTCCATGACACCTGTCATCACAATGCTCCATGACACTTGTCATCACTATGCTCGATGGCCCTTGTCATCACAATGTTCCTTGGTGCTTTTCATCGCAATGTTCCATGACAACTCTCATCAAAATACCCCAAGATTTGTTTCATCCCAATGCTCCATGGCCCTTGTCATTACAAATCCACATGATCCCTTTCATCACAATTGTCCATGGCAACTTACATAAAAATGCTCCATGCCCCTGTCATCACAATGCCCAAATATATCTGTTTTTACAATGATCCATGAACCTTGTCATCACAAGGCTCCATGTCCCTTGTATTCACATTGCTCCATGGCCCTTGTCATCACAATGCTCCATAGCGCTTTTCATCGCAATGCTCCATGACCGCTTTCAGCACAATGCCCCATGACCCCTGTCATCATGATGCTCAACTGCCCTTGTCATCACAAGTCTCCATGAAACATTTCCTCAAAATGCTCCAGTACGCCTTTCATCCAAATTCCCCGTGGCCACTGTCATCACAATTCTCCATGACCACTGTCATCATAATGGTCCATGACCCGTTTCATCTCAATGCTCCATGACACCCGTCACCACAGTGCTCCATGGCCTTTGTCATCACAATGTTCCATGTCCCCTATAATCAAAATGCTCCATGCCTTTTTCCTCACAATGCTCCAGAATTCTTGTCATCACAATGTTCCATGACCGTGGCATCACCATGCTCCATGGCCCTTGTCATCACAGTACTCCCTGACCTTTGTCATCACAATGCTCTATGTCGCTTTTCATCACAATTCTCAATGACCACTTTAATCACTATGCTCGCTGACCATTTTCATCACATTTCTCTATTGTCATTACAATTCCCCATCGTCCCTTTCTTCACAATGCTCCATGATGCCTGTCATCACAATGCTCCATGGCTTCTGTTATCACAATGCTCCAGGACCAGTTTCATCACAATACTCCATCCCCCTTGTCATCACAGTGCACAATGAAACCTTTCATTACAATGCTCCATGACACTTGTCATCACAATGCTCCATGGCCTTTACCGTCACAATGCTCCCAGGCACTTTTCATCACGATGTTCCATGAAAACTTTCATCACATTGCTCCATGACCATTGTCAGCACAATAGTCCATACCCTTGTCAACACAATGCTGCATAATCCCTGTCATCACAATTCTCCATGACTGCTGTCATCACATAATCCAGGACAATTTTCATAACAATGCTTCATGCCCCCAGTCATCACAGTGCTCCATGATACATTTCATCATAATTCCTAGATGATCAATGTCATCACAATGCCCCATGACACCTGTCATCACAATTCGCTATGACACTTGTCATCACAATACTCGATGAACTGTGTCATCACAGTGTTCCAGGACACATGTCATCACAATGATCCATGACTACTTTCATCACAATGCTCCAATACACCTGTCATCCCAATGCTCCATGGCCCCTGTTATCATATTGCTCCATGATCTCTTTGATCACAATGCTCCATGACCAGTGTCATCACCATGCCTCATGACGCCTGTCATCTCAATGCTCCATTGCCCCTTTCATCACAATGCTCCATGAACCCAGTCATCACAGTGTTCCCTGCCCTTTTCATCGCAATGCTCCATGGGCCCTGTCATCACAATGCTCCATGCCCTTGTCATCAAAATGCTCCAGAACGCTTGTCATCATAATGCTCCATGCCAATGTCATCAAAATGCCCCATGACACTTGTCATCACAATGCTCCATGGCCTTTGTCATCATAATGTTCCATGGCCCCTGTCATCACAATTCTCCATGCCCTTGTCATCAAAATGCTCCAGAACTCTTGTCATCATAATGCTCCATGCCAATGTCATCAAAATGCCCCATGACACTTGTCATCACAATGCTCCATGGCCTTTGTCATCACAATGTTCCATGGCCCCTGTCATCACAGTGCTCCATGATAACATTCATCACAATTCTAGATGGCCACTGTCATCACAATGCCCCATGACAGATGTCATCACAATTCGCCATGGTCCTTGTCATCACAATGCTCCATGAACCGTGTCATCACAAGGTTCCAGGACACTTGCCATCACAATGATCCATGATCACTTTCAGCACAATGCTCCATGAACCCTGTCGTCTCAATGCTCCATAGTCTTTGTATTCACAATGCTCCATGGCTCCTGTAATCACAGTGCTCCATGACCCCTTTCATCACAATGCTCCAAGACCGCTGTCATCACAATGCCCCATGTCGCCTGCCTTCACAAATCTCCAAGGCCTCTCTTACCAAAATGCTCCATGATCCCTGTCAGCACAATATTCGATGGCACTTTTCATCACAATGCTCCATGACCCCTGTCATCACAAAGTTCTCTGCCCATATCATCACAATGCTCCTTGTCACCTTTCATCACAATGCTCCATGCCCTTTCATCACAATGCTCCAGAATTCTTGTCATCGCAATGTTCCTTGACCGTGTCATCACAATGCTCCATGAACCTTGTCATCACAAAGCTCCATGACCCCTGTCATCACAATGATCCATGATTCCTTTCCTCACAGTGCTCCAGTACCCTTTTCATCACAATGCTCCATGCCATTGTCAGCACAATGCTCCTTGGACCCTGTCATCAAAATGCTCCATCCCCTTTTCATCACAATGCTCCAGATATCCTATCATTACAATGCTCCATGCCCGTGTCAAGACAATGCTCCATGACCCATGTCATCAAATTGCTTTATGAACCTTGTTATCAGAATAATCCATGACCCCTGTCATCAAAATGATCCATGACAGTTGTCATCACAATGCTGCATGATACCTTTCATCCCAACTCTCTGTGACCGCTGTCATCACAATGCTCCAGGACAATTTTCATCACAATGCTCCATGCCCCCTGTCATCACAGTGCCCCTTAACACCTGTAATCACAATGCTCCATGACCCTGTCATCACAATGCTACATGACCCCTGTCATCACATTGTTCCACGGCCTATGTATTCACAATGATCCATGGACCCTGTAATCACACCGCTCCATGTTCCCTTTCAACACAATGGTCCATGAACCCTGTCATCACAACGTTCCATGAAAGTTGTCATCAAAAGTCTCCATGACCCTGGTCACCACAAGGTTCCCTGCTCTTGTCATCACAATGCTCCATGACCCTTGTAATCACAGTGGTACATGGCCTTGTCACCACAATGTTCCATGGCCTCTGTCATCACCATGCTCCATGGTCTTTCTCATCACAATGCTCTATGACACCTGTCATCACTATGCTTGATGACCATTGTCATCACAATACTCCAAGGCCCCTGTCATCACAATGCCTCATGGTCTTGTAATCACAATGCTCAATGACCCCTGTCATCACAATGCTCCATGCCTTTGTCATCACAATGCTCCATGGCCCCTGTAATCACAATGCTCCAGAAC
This sequence comes from Balaenoptera physalus, assembly GCF_965194825.1. Classification (NCBI taxonomy): domain Eukaryota; kingdom Metazoa; phylum Chordata; class Mammalia; order Artiodactyla; family Balaenopteridae; genus Balaenoptera; species Balaenoptera physalus. Next base: position 88,457 of record NW_028126244.1, on the reverse strand, counting down.
ACTTGTCAGCATAATACTCCATTCCCGTGTCATCCCATTGCTCAATGACATTTGTCATCAAAATGTTCCTTGGCCTTTGGCATCACAGTGATCCATGATAACTTTAATCAAAATTCTACATGACCATTGTCATCACAATGCAAGGTGACCAATGTCATCACAATGCCCCAAGACACGTGTCATCACAATTCGCCTTGGCCCTTGTTATCTCAATGCTGTATGAACCCTTTCATCACTAGGTTTCAGGACACTTGTCATCAAAGAGATCCATGACAACATTCATCACAATGCCCCATGAACTCTGTTATCTCAATGCTCCATGGCCTTTGTATTCCCAATGTTCCATTGTCCCGATAATCACATTGCTCCATGAACACTTTCATCACAATGCTCCTTGACCACTGTCACCGTAATGACCCATGACGTTTCTCATCACTGTGCTCCAAGGCCACTCTCATCAAAATGCTCCATGATCTGTGTCAGCCCAATATTGCATGACAGTTGTCATCACAAGGCTCTATGATCCCTGTAATCACAATGATCCCTGCCAATAACATCACAATGTTCCATGTCTCCTGTAATCACAATGCTCCATGCCCTTGTCATCACAATGCTCCAGGTCTGTTTTCATCACCATGCTTCATGCCCGTGACATCACAATGCTCCATGAATCTTGTCTTCACAATGCTCCATGGCCCATGTCATCACAATGCTCCGTGACTCCTGTCAACACAATGCCTGATGACTCCTGTCATCAAAATGCTAAATGGCACTTGTCATCACAATGCTCTATGACGCCTGTCATCACTATTCTCCATGTCACTTGTTATCACAATGCTCCATGGCCCCTGTAATCACAGTACTCCATGACCCCTTTCATCACAATGCCCAATGCCACCTCTTATCACAATTCTCCATGGCATTTGTCATCACGATGCTCCATGACACCTGTCATCACAATGCTCCATGACACTTGTCATCAAAATGCTCGATGGCCCTTGTCATCACAATGTTCCTTGGTGCTTTTCATCGCAATGCTCCATGACCGCTTTCAGCACAATGCCCCATGACCCCTGTCATCATGATGCTCAACTGCCCTTGTCATCACAAGTCTCCATGAAACATTTCCTCAAAATGCTCCAGTACGCCTTTCATCCAAATTCCCCGTGGCCACTGTCATCACAATTCTCCATGACCACTGTCATCATAATGGTCCATGACCCGTTTCATCTCAATGCTCCATGACACCCGTCACCACAGTGCTCCATGGCCTTTGTCATCACAATGTTCCATGTCCCCTATAATCAAAATGCTCCATGCCTTTTTCCTCACAATGCTCCAGAATTCTTGTCATCACAATGTTCCATGACCGTGTCATCACAATGCTCCATGGCCCTTGTCATCACAGTTCTCCCAGACCTTTGTCATCACAATGCTCTATGTCGCTTTTCATCACAATTCTCAATGACCACTTTAATCACTATGCTCGCTGACCATTTTCATCACATTTCTCTATTGTCATTACAATTCCCCATCGTCCCTTTCTTCCCAATGCTCCATGATGCCTGTCATCACAATGCTCCATGGCTTCTGTTATCACAATGCTCCAGGACCAGTTTCATCACAATACTCCATCCCCCTTGTCATCACAGTGCACAATGAAACCTTTCATTACAATGCTCCATGACACTTGTCATCACAATGCTCCATGGCCTTTACCGTCACAATGTTCCCAGGCACTTTTCATCACGATGTTCCATGAAAACTTTCATCACATTGCTCCATGACCATTGTCAGCACAATAGTCCATACCCTTGTCAACACAATGCTGCATAATCCCTGTCATCACAATTCTCCATGACTGCTGTCATCACATAATCCAGGACAATTTTCATAACAATGCTTCATGCCCCCAGTCATCACAGTGCTCCATGATACATTTCATCATAATTCCTAGATGATCAATGTCATCACAATGCCCCATGAAACCTGTCATCACAATTCGCTATGACCCTTGTCATCACAATACTCGATGAACTGTGTCATCACAGTGTTCCAGGACACATGTCATCACAATGATCCATGACTACTTTCATCACAATGCTCCAATACACCTGTCATCCCAATGCTCCATGGCCCCTGATATCATATTGCTCCATGATCTCTTTGATCACAATGCTCCATGACCAGTGTCATCACCATGCCTCATGACGCCTGTCATCTCAATGCTCCATTGCCCCTTTCATCACAATGCTCCATGAACCCAGTCATCACAGTGTTCCCTGCCCTTTTCATCGCAATGCTCCATGGGCCCTGTCATCACAATGCTCCATGCCCTTGTCATCAAAATGCTCCAGAACGCTTGTCATCATAATGCTCCATGCCAATGTCATCAAAATGCCCCATGACACTTGTCATCACAATGCTCCATGGCCTTTGTCATCATAATGTTCCATGGCCCCTGTCATCACAATTCTCCATGCCCTTGTCATCAAAATGCTCCAGAACTCTTGTCATCATAATGCTCCATGCCAATGTCATCAAAATGCCCCATGACACTTGTCATCACAATGCTCCATGGCCTTTGTCATCACAATGTTCCATGGCCCCTGTCATCACAGTGCTCCATGATAACTTTCATCACAATTCTAGATGACCACTGTCATCACAATGCCCCATGACAGATGTCATCACAATTCGCCATGGTCCTTGTCATCACAATGCTCCATGAACCGTGTCATCACAAGGTTCCAGGACAATTGTCATCACAATGATCCATGATCACTTTCAGCACAATGCTCCATGAACCCTGTCGTCTCAATGCTCCATAGTCTTTGTATTCACAATGCTCCATGGCTCCTGTAATCACAGTGCTCCATGACCCCTTTCATCACAATGCTCCAAGACCGCTGTCATCAAAATGCCCCATGACGCCTGCCTTCACAAATCTCCAAGGCCTCTCTTACCAAAATGCTCCATGATCCCTGTCAGCACAATATTCGATGGCACTTTTCATCACAATACTCCATGACCCGTGTCATCACAAAGTTCTCTGCCCATATCATCACAATGCTCCTTGTCACCTTTAATCACAATGCTCCATGCCCTTTCATCACAATGCTCCAGAATTCTTGTCATCGCAATGTTCCTTGACCGTGTCATCACAATGCTCCATGAACCTTGTCATCACAAAGCTCCATGACCCCTGTCATCACAATGATCCATGACCCTTGTCATCACAAAGCTCCATGACCCCTGTCATCACAATGATCCATGACGCTTGTCATCACAAAGCTCCATGACCACTGTCATCACAATGCTCCATGACCGTTGTCTTCACAAAGCTCCATGACCCCTGTCATCACAATGATCCATGATTCCTTTCCTCACAGTGCTCCAGTACCCTTTTCATCACAATGCTCCATGCCATTGTCAGCACAATGCTCCTTGGACCCTGTCATCAAAATGCTCCATCCCCTTTTCATCACAATGCTCCAGATATCCTATCATTACAATGCTCCATGCCCGTGTCAAGACAATGCTCCATGACCCATGTCATCAAATTGCTTTATGAACCTTGTTATCAGAATAATCCATGACCCCTGTCATCAAAATGATCCATGACAGTTGTCATCACAATGCTGCATGATACCTTTCATCCCAACTCTCTGTGACCGCTGTCATCACAATGCTCCAGGACAATTTTCATCACAATGCTCCATGCCCCCTGTCATCACAGTGCCCCTTAACACCTGTAATCACAATGCTCCATGACCCTGTCATCACAATGCTACATGACCCCTGTCATCACATTGTTCCACGGCCTATGTATTCACAATGATCCATGGACCCTGTAATCACACCGCTCCATGTTCCCTTTCAACACAATGGTCCATGAACCCTGTCATCACAACGTTCCATGAAAGTTGTCATCAAAAGTCTCCATGACCCTGGTCACCACAAGGTTCCCTGCTCTTGTCATCACAATGCTCCATGACCCTTGTAATCACAGTGGTACATGGCCTTGTCACCACAATGTTCCATGGCCTCTGTCATCACCATGCTCCATGGTCTTTCTCATCACAATGCTCTATGACCCCTGTCATCACTATGCTTGATGACCATTGTCATCACAATACTCCAAGGCCCCTGTCATCACAATGCCTCATGGTCTTGTAATCACAATGCTCAATGACCCCTGTCATCACAATGCTCCATGCCTTTGTCATCACAATGCTCCATGGCCCCTGTAATCACAATGCTCCAGAACACTTGTCAGCATAATACTCCATTCCCGTGTCATCCCATTGCTCAATGACATTTGTCATCAAAATGTTCCTTGGCCTTTGGCATCACAGTGATCCATGATAACTTTAATCAAAATTCTACATGACCATTGTCATCACAATGCAAGGTGACCAATGTCATCACAATGCCCCAAGATACGTGTCATCACAATTCGCCTTGGCCCTTGTTATCTCAATGCTGTATGAACCGTGTCATCACTAGGTTTCAGGACACTTGTCATCAAAGAGATCCATGACAACATTCATCACAATGCCCCATGAACTCTGTTATCTCAATGCTCCATGGCCTTTGTATTCCCAATGTTCCATTGTCCCGATAATCGCATTGCTCCATGAACACTTTCATCACAATGCTCCTTGACCACTGTCACCGTAATGACCCATGACGTTTCTCATCACTGTGCTCCAAGGCCACTCTCATCAAAATGCTCCATGATCTGTGTCAGCCCAATATTGCATGACAGTTGTCATCATAAGGCTCTATGATCCCAGTAATCACAATGATCCCTGCCAATAACATCACAATGTTCCATGTCTACTGTAATCACAATGCTCCATGCCCTTGTCATCACAATGCTCCAGGTCTGTTTTCATCACCATGCTTCATGCCCGTGTCATCACAATGCTCCATGAATCTTGTCTTCACAATGCTCCATGGCCCATGTCATCACAATGCTCCGTGACTCCTGTCAACACAATGCCTGATGACTCCTGTCATCAAAATGCTAAATGGCACTTGTCATCACAATGCTCTATGACGCCTGTCATCACTATTCTCCATGTCACTTGTTATCACAACGCTCCATGGCCCCTGTAATCACAGTACTCCATGACCCCTTTCATCACATTGCCCAATGCCACATCTTATCACAATTCTCCATGGCATTTGTCATCACGATGCTCCATGACACCTGTCATCACAATGCTCCATGACACTTGTCATCACAATGCTCGATGGCCCTTGTCATCACAATGTTCCTTGGTGCTTTTCATCGCAATGTTCCATGACAACTCTCATCAAAATACCCCAAGATTTGTTTCATCCCAATGCTCCATGGCCCTTGTCATTACAAATCCACATGATCCCTTTCATCACAATTGTCCATGGCAACTTACATAAAAATGCTCCATGCCCCTGTCATCACAATGCCCAAAGATATCTGTTTTTACAATGATCCATGACCCTTGTCATCACAAGGCTCCATGTCCCTTGTATTCACATTGCTCCATGGCCCTTGTCATCACAATGCTCCATAGCGCTTTTCATCGCAATGCTCCATGACCGCTTTCAGCACAATGCCCCATGACCCCTGTCATCATGATGCTCAACTGCCCTTGTCATCACAAGTCTCCATGAAACATTTCCTCAAAATGCTCCAGTACGCCTTTCATCCAAATTCCCCGTGGCCACTGTCATCACAATTCTCCATGACCACTGTCATCATAATGGTCCATGACCCGTTTCATCTCAATGCTCCATGACACCCGTCACCACAGTGCTCCATGGCCTTTGTCATCACAATGTTCCATGTCCCCTATAATCAAAATGCTCCATGCCTTTTTCCTCACAATGCTCCAGAATTCTTGTCATCACAATGTTCCATGACCGTGGCATCACCATGCTCCATGGCCCTTGTCATCACAGTTCTCCCTGACCTTTGTCATCACAATGCTCTATGTCGCTTTTCATCACAATTCTCAATGACCACTTTAATCACTATGCTCGCTGACCATTTTCATCACATTTCTCTATTGTCATTACAATTCCCCATCGTCCCTTTCTTCACAATGCTCCATGATGCCTGTCATCAAAATGCTCCACGGCTTCTGTTATCACAATGCTCCAGGACCAGTTTCATCACAATACTCCATCCCCCTTGTCATCACAGTGCACAATGAAACCTTTCATTACAATGCTCCATGACACTTGTCATCACAATGCTCCATGGCCTTTTTCGTCACAATGCTCCCAGGCACTTTTCATCACGATGTTCCATGAAAACTTTCATCACATTGCTCCATGACCATTGTCATCACAATAGTCCATAGCCTTGTCAACACAATGCTGCATAATCCCTGTCATCACAATTCTCCATGACTGCTGTCATCACATAATCCAGGACAATTTTCATAACAATGCTTCATGCCCCCAGTCATCACAGTGCTCCATGATACATTTCATCACAATTCCTAGATGATCAATGTCATCACAATGCCCCATGACACCTGTCATCACAATTCGCTATGACACTTGTCATCACAATACTCGATGAACTGTGTCATCACAGTGTTCCAGGACACATGTCATCACAATGATCCATGACTCCTTTCATCACAATGCTCCAATACACCTGTCATCACAATGCTCCATGGCCCCTGTTATCATATTGCTCCATGATCTCTTTGATCACAATGCTCCATGACCAGTGTCATCACCATGCCTCATGACGCCTGTCATCTCAATGCTCCATTGCCCCTTTCATCACAATGCTCCATGAACCCAGTCATCACAGTGTTCCCTGCCCTTTTCATCTCAATGCTCCTTGGGCCCTGTCATCACAATGCTCCATTCCCTTGTCATCAAAATGCTCCAGAACTCTTGTCATCATAATGCTCCATGCCAATGTCATCAAAATGCCCCATGACACTTGTCATCACAATGCTCCATGGCCTTTGTCATCACAATGTTCCATGGCCCCTGTCATCACAATTCTCCATGCCCTTGTCATCAAAATGCTCCAGAACTCTTGTCATCATAATGCTCCATGCCAATGTCATCAAAATGCCCCATGACACTTGTCATCACAATGCTCCATGGCCTTTGTCATCACAATGTTCCATGGCCCCTGTCATCACAGTGCTCCATGATAACTTTCATCACAATTCTAGATGACCACTGTCATCACAATGCCCCATGACAGATGTCATCACAATTCGCCATGGTCCTTGTCATCACAATGCTCCATGAACCGTGTCATCACAAGGTTCCAGGACAATTGTCATCACAATGATCCATGATCACTTTCAGCACAATGCTCCATGAACCCTGTCGTCTCAATGCTCCATAGTCTTTGTATTCACAATGCTCCATGGCTCCTGTAATCACAGTGCTCCATGACCCCTTTCATCACAATGCTCCAAGACCGCTGTCATCACAATTCCCCATGACGCCTGCCTTCACAAATCTCCAAGGCCTCTCTTACCAAAATGCTCCATGATCCCTGTCAGCACAATATTCGATGGCACTTTTCATCACAATGCTCCATGACCCCTGTCATCACAAAGTTCTCTGCCCATATCATCACAATGCTCCTTGTCACCTTTAATCACAATGCTCCATGCCCTTTCATCACAATGCTCCAGAATTCTTGTCATCGCAATGTTCCTTGACCGTGTCATCACAATGCTCCATGAACCTTGTCATCACCAAGCTCTATGACCCTGTCATCACAATGATCCATGACCCTTGTCATCAAAAAGCTCCATGACCCCTGTCATCACAATGATCCATGACGCTTGTCATAACAAAGCTCCATGACCCCTGTCATCACATTGATCCATGACTCCTTTCCTCACAGTGCTCCAGTACCCTTTTCATCACAATGCTCCATGCCATTGTCAGCACAATGCTCCTTGGACCCTGTCATCAAAATGCTCCATCCCCTTTTCATCACAATGCTCCAGATATCCTATCATTACAATGCTCCATGCCCGTGTCAAGACAATGCTCCCTGACCCATGTCATCAAATTGCTTTATGAACCTTGTTATCAGAATAATCCATGACCCTTGTCATCAAAATGATCCACGACAGTTGTCATCACAATGCTGCATGATACCTTTCATCCCAACTCTCTGTGACCGCTGTCATCACAATGCTCCAGGACAATTTTCATCACAATGCTCCATGCCCCCTGTCATCACAGTGCCCCTTAACACCTGTAATCACAATGCTCCATGACCCTGTCATCACAATGCTACATGACCCCTGTCATCACATTGTTCCATGGCCTATGTATTCACAATGCTCCATGGACCCTGTAATCACACTGCTCCATGTTCCCTTTCAACACAATGGTCCATGAACCCTGTCATCACAACGTTCCATGAAAGTTGTCATCAAAAGTCTCCATGACCCTGGTCACCACAAGGTTCCCTGCTCTTGTCATCACAATGCTCCATGACCCTTGTAATCACAGTGGTACATGGCCTTGTCACCACAATGTTCCATGGCCTCTGTCATCACCATGCTCCATGGTCTTTCTCATCACAATGCTCTATGACCCCTGTCATCACTATGCTTGATGACCATTGTCATCACAATGCTCCATGGCCCCTGTAATCACAATGCTCCAGAACACTTGTCAGCATAATACTCCATTCCCGTGTCATCCCATTGCTCAATGACATTTGTCATCAAAATGTTCCTTGGCCTTTGGCATCACAGTGATCCATGATAACTTTAATCAAAATTCTACATGACCATTGTCATCACAATGCAAGGTGACCAATGTCATCACAATGCCCCAAGATACGTGTCATCACAATTCGCCTTGCCCCTTGTTATCTCAATGCTGTATGAACCGTGTCATCACTAGGTTTCAGGACACTTGTCATCAAAGAGATCCATGACAACATTCATCACAATGCCCCATGAACTCTGTTATCTCAATGCTCCATGACCTTTGTATTCCCAATGTTCCATTGTCCCGATAATCGCATTGCTCCATGAACACTTTCATCACAATGCTCCTTGACCACTGTCACCGTAATGACCCATGACGTTTCTCATCACTGTGCTCCAAGGCCACTCTCATCAAAATGCTCCATGATCTGTGTCAGCCCAATATTGCATGACAGTTGTCATCACAAGGCTCTATGATCCCTGTAATCACAATGATCCCTGCCAATAACATCACAATGTTCCATGTCTCCTGTAATCACAATGCTCCATGCCCTTGTCATCACAATGCTCCAGGTCTGTTTTCATCACCATGCTTCATGCCCGTGTCATCACAATGCTCCATGAATCTTGTCTTCACAATGCTCCATGGCCCATGTCATCACAATGCTCCGTGACTCCTGTCAACACAATGCCTGATGACTCCTGTCATCAAAATGCTAAATGGCACTTGTCATCACAATGCTCTATGACGCCTGTCATCACTATTCTCCATGTCACTTGTTATCACAATGCTCCATGGCCACTGTAATCACAGTACTCCATGACCCCTTTCATCACATTGCCCAATGCCACCTCTTATCACAATTCTCCATGGCATTTGTCATCACGATGCTCCATGACACCTGTCATCACAATGCTCGATGGCCCTTGTCATCACAATGTTCCTTGGTGCTTTTCATCGCAATGTTCCATGACAACTCTCATCAAAATACTCCAAGATTTGTTTCATCCCAATGCTCCATGGCCCTTGTCATTACAAATCCACATGATCCCTTTCCTCACAATTGTCCATGGCAACTTACATAAAAATGCTCCATGCCCCTGTCATCACAATGCCCAAAGATATCTGTTTTTACAATGATCCATGACCCTTGTCATCACAAGGCTCCATGTCCCTTGTATTCACATTGCTCCATGGCCCTTGTCATCACAATGCTCCATAGCGCTTTTCATCGCAATGCTCCATGACCGCTTTCAGCACAATGCCCCATGACCCCTGTCATCATGATGCTCAACTGCCCTTGTCATCACAAGTCTCCATGAAACATTTCCTCAAAATGCTCCAGTACGCCTTTCATCCAAATTCCCCGTGGCCACTGTCATCACAATTCTCCATGACCACTGTCATCATAATGGTCCATGACCCGTTTCATCTCAATGCTCCATGACACCCGTCACCACAGTGCTCCATGGCCTTTGTCATCACAATGTTCCATGTCCCCTATAATCAAAATGCTCCATGCCTTTTTCCTCACAATGCTCCAGAATTCTTGTCATCACAATGTTCCATGACCGTGGCATCACCATGCTCCATGGCCCTTGTCATCACAGTTCTCCCTGACCTTTGTCATCACAATGCTCTATGTCGCTTTTCATCACAATTCTCAATGACCACTTTAATCACTATGCTCGCTGACCATTTTCATCACATTTCTCTATTGTCATTACAATTCCCCATCGTCCCTTTCTTCACAATGCTCCATGATGCCTGTCATCAAAATGCTCCACGGCTTCTGTTATCACAATGCTCCAGGACCAGTTTCATCACAATACTCCATCCCCCTTGTCATCACAGTGCACAATGAAACCTTTCATTACAATGCTCCATGACACTTGTCATCACAATGCTCCATGGCCTTTTTCGTCACAATGCTCCCAGGCACTTTTCATCACGATGTTCCATGAAAACTTTCATCACATTGCTCCATGACCATTGTCATCACAATAGTCCATAGCCTTGTCAACACAATGCTGCATAATCCCTGTCATCACAATTCTCCATGACTGCTGTCATCACATAATCCAGGACAATTTTCATAACAATGCTTCATGCCCCCAGTCATCACAGTGCTCCATGATACATTTCATCACAATTCCTAGATGATCAATGTCATCACAATGCCCCATGACACCTGTCATCACAATTCGCTATGACACTTGTCATCACAATACTCGATGAACTGTGTCATCACAGTGTTCCAGGACACATGTCATCACAATGATCCATGACTCCTTTCATCACAATGCTCCAATACACCTGTCATCACAATGCTCCATGGCCCCTGTTATCATATTGCTCCATGATCTCTTTGATCACAATGCTCCATGACCAGTGTCATCACCATGCCTCATGACGCCTGTCATCTCAATGCTCCATTGCCCCTTTCATCACAATGCTCCATGAACCCAGTCATCACAGTGTTCCCTGCCCTTTTCATCTCAATGCTCCTTGGGCCCTGTCATCACAATGCTCCATTCCCTTGTCATCAAAATGCTCCAGAACTCTTGTCATCATAATGCTCCATGCCAATGTCATCAAAATGCCCCATGACACTTGTCATCACAATGCTCCATGGCCTTTGTCATCACAATGTTCCATGGCCCCTGTCATCACAATTCTCCATGCCCTTGTCATCAAAATGCTCCAGAACTCTTGTCATCATAATGCTCCATGCCAATGTCATCAAAATGCCCCATGACACTTGTCATCACAATGCTCCATGGCCTTTGTCATCACAATGTTCCATGGCCCCTGTCATCACAGTGCTCCATGATAACTTTCATCACAATTCTAGATGACCACTGTCATCACAATGCCCCATGACAGATGTCATCACAATTCGCCATGGTCCTTGTCATCACAATGCTCCATGAACCGTGTCATCACAAGGTTCCAGGACAATTGTCATCACAATGATCCATGATCACTTTCAGCACAATGCTCCATGAACCCTGTCGTCTCAATGCTCCATAGTCTTTGTATTCACAATGCTCCATGGCTCCTGTAATCACAGTGCTCCATGACCCCTTTCATCACAATGCTCCAAGACCGCTGTCATCACAATTCCCCATGACGCCTGCCTTCACAAATCTCCAAGGCCTCTCTTACCAAAATGCTCCATGATCCCTGTCAGCACAATATTCGATGGCACTTTTCATCACAATGCTCCATGACCCCTGTCATCACAAAGTTCTCTGCCCATATCATCACAATGCTCCTTGTCACCTTTAATCACAATGCTCCATGCCCTTTCATCACAATGCTCCAGAATTCTTGTCATCGCAATGTTCCTTGACCGTGTCATCACAATGCTCCATGAACCTTGTCATCACCAAGCTCTATGACCCTGTCATCACAATGATCCATGACCCTTGTCATCAAAAAGCTCCATGACCCCTGTCATCCCAATGATCCATGACGCTTGTCATAACAAAGCTCCATGACCCCTGTCATCACATTGATCCATGACTCCTTTCCTCACAGTGCTCCAGTACCCTTTTCATCACAATGCTCCATGCCATTGTCAGCACAATGCTCCTTGGACCCTGTCATCAAAATGCTCCATCCCCTTTTCATCACAATGCTCCAGATATCCTATCATTACAATGCTCCATGCCCGTGTCAAGACAATGCTCCCTGACCCATGTCATCAAATTGCTTTATGAACCTTGTTATCAGAATAATCCATGACCCTTGTCATCAAAATGATCCACGACAGTTGTCATCACAATGCTGCATGATACCTTTCATCCCAACTCTCTGTGACCGCTGTCATCACAATGCTCCAGGACAATTTTCATCACAATGCTCCATGCCCCCTGTCATCACAGTGCCCCTTAACACCTGTAATCACAATGCTCCATGACCCTGTCATCACAATGCTACATGACCCCTGTCATCACATTGTTCCATGGCCTATGTATTCACAATGCTCCATGGACCCTGTAATCACACTGCTCCATGTTCCCTTTCAACACAATGGTCCATGAACCCTGTCATCACAACGTTCCATGAAAGTTGTCATCAAAAGTCTCCATGACCCTGGTCACCACAAGGTTCCCTGCTCTTGTCATCACAATGCTCCATGACCCTTGTAATCACAGTGGTACATGGCCTTGTCACCACAATGTTCCATGGCCTCTGTCATCACCATGCTCCATGGTCTTTCTCATCACAATGCTCTATGACCCCTGTCATCACTATGCTTGATGACCATTGTCATCACAATGCTCCAAGGCCCCTGTCATCACAATGCCTCATGGTCTTGTAATCACAATGCTCAATGACCCCTGTCATCACAATGCTCCATGCCTTTGTCATCACAATGCTCCATGGCCCCTGTAATCACAATGCTCCAGAACACTTGTCAGCATAATACTCCATTCCCGTGTCATCCCATTGCTCAATGACATTTGTCATCAAAATGTTCCTTGGCCTTTGGCATCACAGTGATCCATGATAACTTTAATCAAAATTCTACATGACCATTGTCATCACAATGCAAGGTGACCAATGTCATCACAATGCCCCAAGATACGTGTCATCACAATTCGCCTTGCCCCTTGTTATCTCAATGCTGTATGAACCGTGTCATCACTAGGTTTCAGGACACTTGTCATCAAAGAGATCCATGACAACATTCATCACAATGCCCCATGAACTCTGTTATCTCAATGCTCCATGGCCTTTGTATTCCCAATGTTCCATTGTCCCGATAATCGCATTGCTCCATGAACACTTTCATCACAATGCTCCTTGACCACTGTCACCGTAATGACCCATGACGTTTCTCATCACTGTGCTCCAAGGCCACTCTCATCAAAATGCTCCATGATCTGTGTCAGCCCAATATTGCATGACAGTTGTCATCACAAGGCTCTATGATCCCTGTAATCACAATGATCCCTGCCAATAACATCACAATGTTCCATGTCTCCTGTAATCACAATGCTCCATGCCCTTGTCATCACAATGCTCCAGGTCTGTTTTCATCACCATGCTTCATGCCCGTGTCATCACAATGCTCCATGAATCTTGTCTTCACAATGCTCCATGGCCCATGTCATCACAATGCTCCGTGACTCCTGTCAACACAATGCCTGATGACTCCTGTCATCAAAATGCTAAATGGCACTTGTCATCACAATGCTCTATGACGCCTGTCATCACTATTCTCCATGTCACTTGTTATCACAATGCTCCATGGCCACTGTAATCACAGTACTCCATGACCCCTTTCATCACATTGCCCAATGCCACCTCTTATCACAATTCTCCATGGCATTTGTCATCACGATGCTCCATGACACCTGTCATCACAATGCTCGATGGCCCTTGTCATCACAATGTTCCTTGGTGCTTTTCATCGCAATGTTCCATGACAACTCTCATCAAAATACTCCAAGATTTGTTTCATCCCAATGCTCCATGGCCCTTGTCATTACAAATCCACATGATCCCTTTCCTCACAATTGTCCATGGCAACTTACATAAAAATGCTCCATGCCCCTGTCATCACAATGCCCAAAGATATCTGTTTTTACAATGATCCATGACCCTTGTCATCACAAGGCTCCATGTCCCTTGTATTCACATTGCTCCATGGCCCTTGTCATCACAATGCTCCATAGCGCTTTTCATCGCAATGCTCCATGACCGCTTTCAGCACAATGCCCCATGACCCCTGTCATCATGATGCTCAACTGCCCTTGTCATCACAAGTCTCCATGAAACATTTCCTCAAAATGCTCCAGTACGCCTTTCATCCAAATTCCCCGTGGCCACTGTCATCACAATTCTCCATGACCACTGTCATCATAATGGTCCATGACCCGTTTCATCTCAATGCTCCATGACACCCGTCACCACAGTGCTCCATGGCCTTTGTCATCACAATGTTCCATGTCCCCTATAATCAAAATGCTCCATGCCTTTTTCCTCACAATGCTCCAGAATTCTTGTCATCACAATGTTCCATGACCGTGGCATCACCATGCTCCATGGCCCTTGTCATCACAGTTCTCCCTGACCTTTGTCATCACAATGCTCTATGTCGCTTTTCATCACAATTCTCAATGACCACTTTAATCACTATGCTCGCTGACCATTTTCATCACATTTCTCTATTGTCATTACAATTCCCCATCGTCCCTTTCTTCACAATGCTCCATGATGCCTGTCATCAAAATGCTCCACGGCTTCTGTTATCACAATGCTCCAGGACCAGTTTCATCACAATACTCCATCCCCCTTGTCATCACAGTGCACAATGAAACCTTTCATTACAATGCTCCATGACACTTGTCATCACAATGCTCCATGGCCTTTTTCGTCACAATGCTCCCAGGCACTTTTCATCACGATGTTCCATGAAAACTTTCATCACATTGCTCCATGACCATTGTCATCACAATAGTCCATAGCCTTGTCAACACAATGCTGCATAATCCCTGTCATCACAATTCTCCATGACTGCTGTCATCACATAATCCAGGACAATTTTCATAACAATGCTTCATGCCCCCAGTCATCACAGTGCTCCATGATACATTTCATCACAATTCCTAGATGATCAATGTCATCACAATGCCCCATGACACCTGTCATCACAATTCGCTATGACACTTGTCATCACAATACTCGATGAACTGTGTCATCACAGTGTTCCAGGACACATGTCATCACAATGATCCATGACTCCTTTCATCACAATGCTCCAATACACCTGTCATCACAATGCTCCATGGCCCCTGTTATCATATTGCTCCATGATCTCTTTGATCACAATGCTCCATGACCAGTGTCATCACCATGCCTCATGACGCCTGTCATCTCAATGCTCCATTGCCCCTTTCATCACAATGCTCCATGAACCCAGTCATCACAGTGTTCCCTGCCCTTTTCATCTCAATGCTCCTTGGGCCCTGTCATCACAATGCTCCATTCCCTTGTCACCAAAATGCTCCAGAACTCTTGTCATCATAATGCTCCATGCCAATGTCATCAAAATGCCCCATGACACTTGTCATCACAATGCTCCATGGCCTTTGTCATCACAATGTTCCATGGCCCCTGTCATCACAATTCTCCATGCCCTTGTCATCAAAATGCTCCAGAACTCTTGTCATCATAATGCTCCATGCCAATGTCATCAAAATGCCCCATGACACTTGTCATCACAATGCTCCATGGCCTTTGTCATCACAATGTTCCATGGCCCCTGTCATCACAGTGCTCCATGATAACTTTCATCACAGTTCTAGATGACCACTGTCATCACAATGCCCCATGAAAGATGTCATCACAATTCGCCATGGTCCTTGTAATCACAATGCTCCATGAACCGTGTCATCACAAGGTTCCAGGACACTTGTCATCACAATGATCCATGACCACTTTCAGCACAATGCTCAATGAACCCTGTCGTCTCAATGCTCCATAGTCTTTGTATTCACAATGCTCCATGGCTCCTGTAATCACAGTGCTCCATGACCCCTTTCATCACAATGCTCCAAGACCGCTGTCATCACAATTCCCCATGACGCCTGCCTTCACAAATCTCCAAGGCCTCTCTTACCAAAATGCTCCATGATCCCTGTCAGCACAATATTCGATGGCACTTTTCATCACAATGCTCCATGACCCCTGTCATCACAAAGTTCTCTGCCCATATCATCACAATGCTCCTTGTCACCTTTAATCACAATGCTCCATGCCCTTTCATCACAATGCTCCAGAATTCTTGTCATCGCAATGTTCCTTGACCGTGTCATCACAATGCTCCATGAACCTTGTCATCACCAAGCTCTATGACCCTGTCATCACAATGATCCATGACCCTTGTCATCAAAAAGCTCCATGACCCCTGTCATCACAATGATCCATGACGCTTGTCATAACAAAGCTCCATGACCCCTGTCATCACATTGATCCATGACTCCTTTCCTCACAGTGCTCCAGTACCCTTTTCATCACAATGCTCCATGCCATTGTCAGCACAATGCTCCTTGGACCCTGTCATCAAAATGCTCCATCCCCTTTTCATCACAATGCTCCAGATATCCTATCATTACAATGCTCCATGCCCGTGTCAAGACAATGCTCCCTGACCCATGTCATCAAATTGCTTTATGAACCTTGTTATCAGAATAATCCATGACCCTTGTCATCAAAATGATCCACGACAGTTGTCATCACAATGCTGCATGATACCTTTCATCCCAACTCTCTGTGACCGCTGTCATCACAATGCTCCAGGACAATTTTCATCACAATGCTCCATGCCCCCTGTCATCACAGTGCCCCTTAACACCTGTAATCACAATGCTCCATGACCCTGTCATCACAATGCTACATGACCCCTGTCATCACATTGTTCCATGGCCTATGTATTCACAATGCTCCATGGACCCTGTAATCACACTGCTCCATGTTCCCTTTCAACACAATGGTCCATGAACCCTGTCATCACAACGTTCCATGAAAGTTGTCATCAAAAGTCTCCATGACCCTGGTCACCACAAGGTTCCCTGCTCTTGTCATCACAATGCTCCATGACCCTTGTAATCACAGTGGTACATGGCCTTGTCACCACAATGTTCCATGGCCTCTGTCATCACCATGCTCCATGGTCTTTCTCATCACAATGCTCTATGACCCCTGTCATCACTATGCTTGATGACCATTGTCATCACAATGCTCCAAGGCCCCTGTCATCACAATGCCTCATGGTCTTGTAATCACAATGCTCAATGACCCCTGTCATCACAATGCTCCATGCCTTTGTCATCACAATGCTCCATGGCCCCTGTAATCACAATGCTCCAGAACACTTGTCAGCATAATACTCCATTCCCGTGTCATCCCATTGCTCAATGACATTTGTCATCAAAATGTTCCTTGGCCTTTGGCATCACAGTGATCCATGATAACTTTAATCAAAATTCTACATGACCATTGTCATCACAATGCAAGGTGACCAATGTCATCACAATGCCCCAAGACACGTGTCATCACAATTCGCCTTGGCCCTTGTTATCTCAATGCTGTATGAACCGTGTCATCACTAGGTTTCAGGACACTTGTCATCAAAGAGATCCATGACAACATTCATCAAAATGCCCCATGAACTCTGTTATCTCAATGCTCCATGGCCTTTGTATTCCCAATGTTCCATTGTCCCGATAATCGCATTGCTCCATGAACACTTTCATCACAATGCTCCTTGACCACTGTCACCGTAATGACCCATGACGTTTCTCATCACTGTGCTCCAAGGCCACTCTCATCAAAATGCTCCATGATCTGTGTCAGCCCAATATTGCATGACAGTTGTCATCACAAGGCTCTATGATCCCTGTAATCACAATGATCCCTGCCAATAACATCACAATGTTCCATGTCTCCTGTAATCACAATGCTCCATGCCCTAGTCATCACAATGCTCCAGGTCTGATTTCATCACCATGCTTCATGCCCGTGTCATCACAATGCTCCATGAATCTTGTCTTCACAATGCTCCATGGCCCATGTCATCACAATGCTCCGTGACTCCTGTCAACACAATGCCTGATGACTCCTGTCATCAAAATGCTAAATGGCACTTGTCATCACAATGCTCTATGACGCTTGTCATCACTATTCTCCATGTCATTTGTTATCACAATGCTCCATGGCCCCTGTAATCACAGTACTCCATGACCCCTTTCATCACATTGCCCAATACCACCTCTTATCACAATTCTCCATGGCATTTGTCATCACGATGCTCCATGACACCTGTCATCACAATGCTCCATGACACTTGTCATCACAATGCTCGATGGCCCTTGTCATCACAATGTTCCTTGGTGCTTTTCATCGCAATGTTCCATGACAACTCTCATCAAAATACTCCAAGATTTGTTTCATCCCAATGCTCCATGGCCCTTGTCATTACAAATCCACATGATCCCTTTCATCACAATTGTCCATGGCAACTTACATAAAAATGCTCCATGCCCCTGTCATCACAATGCCCAAAGATATCTGTTTTTACAATGATCCATGAACCTTGTCATCACAAGGCTCCATGTCCCTTGTATTCACATTGCTCCATGGCCCTTGTCATCACAATGCTCCATAGCGCTTTTCATCGCAATGCTCCATGACCGCTTTCAGCACAATGCCCCATGACCCCTGTCATCATGATGCTCAACTGCCCTTGTCATCACAAGTCTCCATGAAACATTTCCTCAAAATGCTCCAGTATGCCTTTCATCCAAATTCCCCGTGGCCACTGTCATCACAATTCTCCATGACCACTGTCATCATAATGGTCCATGACCCGTTTCATCTCAATGCTCCATGACACCCGTCACCACAGTGCTCCATGGCCTTTGTCATCACAATGTTCCATGTCCCCTATAATCAAAATGCTCCATGCCTTTTTCCTCACAATGCTCCAGAATTCTTGTCATCACAATGTTCCATGACCGTGGCATCACCATGCTCCATGGCCCTTGTCATCACAGTTCTCCCTGACCTTTGTCATCACAATGCTCTATGTCGCTTTTCATCACAATTCTCAGTGACCACTTTAATCACTATGCTCGCTGACCATTTTCATCACATTTCTCTATTGTCATTACAATTCCCCATCGTCCCTTTCTTCACAATGCTCCATGATGCCTGTCATCACAATGCTCCACGGCTTCTGTTATCACAATGCTCCAGGACCAGTTTCATCACAATACTCCATCCCCCTTGTCATCACAGTGCACAATGAAACCTTTCATTACAATGCTCCATGACACTTGTCATCACAATGCTCCATGGCCTTTATCGTCACAATGCTCCCAGGCACTTTTCATCACGATGTTCCATGAAAACTTTCATCACATTGCTCCATGACCATTGTCATCACAATAGTACATAGCCTTGTCAACACAATGCTGCATAATCCCTGTCATCACAATTCTCCATGACTGCTGTCATCACATAATCCAGGACAATTTTCATAACAATGCTTCATGCCCCCAGTCATCACAGTGCTCCATGATACATTTCATCACAATTCCTAGATGATCAATGTCATCACAATGCCCCATGACACCTGTCATCACAATTCGCTATGACCCTTGTCATCACAATACTCGATGAACTGTGTCATCACAGTGTTCCAGGACACATGTCATCCCAATGATCCATGACTCCTTTCATCACAATGCTCCAATACACCTGTCATCACAATGCTCCATGGCCCCTGTTATCATATTGCTCCATGATCCCTTTGATCACAATGCTCCATGACCAGTGTCATCACCATGCCTCATGACGCCTGTCATCTCAATGCTCCATTGCCCCTTTCATCACAATGCTCCATGAACCCAGTCATCACAGTGTTCCCTGCCCTATTCCTCGCAATGCTCCATGGCCCCTGTCATCACAAATCCCCATGCCCTTGTCATCAAAATGCTCCAGAACTCTTGTCATCATAATGCTCCATGCCAATGTCATCAAAATGCCCCATGACACTTGTCATCACAATGCTCCATGGCCTTTGTCATCACAATGTTCCATGGCCCCTGTCATCACAGTGCTCCATGATAACTTTCATCACAATTCTAGATGACCACTGTCATCACAATGCCCCATGACAGATGTCATCACAATTCGCCATGGTCCTTGTCATCACAATGCTCCATGAACCGTGTCATCACAAGGTTCCAGGACACTTGTCATCACAATGATCCATGATCACTTTCATCACAATGCTCCATGAACCCTGTCGTCTCAATGCTCCATAGTCTTTGTATTCACAATGCTCCATGGCTCCTGTAATCACAGTGCTCCATGACCCCTTTCATCACAATGCTCCAAGACCGCTGTCATCACAATGCCCCATGACGCCTGCCTTCACAAATCTCCAAGGCCTCTCTTACCAAAATGCTCCATGATCCCTGTCAGCACAATATTCGATGGCACTTTTCATCACAATGCTCCATGACCCCTGTCATCACAAAGTTCTCTGCCCATATCATCACAATGCTCCTTGTCACCTTTAATCACAAAGCTCCATGCCCTTTCATCACAATGCTCCAGAATTCTTGTCATCGCAATGTTCCTTGACCGTGTCATCACAATGCTCCATGAACCTTGTCATCACAAAGCTCCATGACCCCTGTCATCACAATGATCCATGACCCTTGTCATCACAAAGCTCCATGACCCCTGTCATCACAATGATCCATGACGCTTGTCATCACAAAGCTCCATGACCACTGTCATCACAATGCTCCATGACCGTTGTCATCACAAAGCTCCATGACCCCTGTCATCACATTGATCCATGACTCCTTTCCTCACAGTGCTCCAGTACCCTTTTCATCACAATGCTCCATGCCATTGTCAGCACAATGCTCCTTGGACCCTGTCATCAAAATGCTCCATCCCCTTTTCATCACAATGCTCCAGATATCCTATCATTACAATGCTCCATGCCCGTGTCAACACAATGCTCCATGACCCATGTCATCAAATTGCTTTATGAACCTTGTTATCAGAATAATCCATGACCCCTGTCATCAAAATGATCCATGACAGTTGTCATCACAATGCTGCATGATACCTTTCATCCCAAGTCTCTGTGACCGCTGTCATCACAATGCTCCAGGACAATTTTCATCACAATGCTCCATGCCCCCTGTCATCACAGTGCCCCTTAAAACCTGTAATCACAATGCTCCATGACCCTGTCATCACAATGCTACATGACCCCTGTCATCACATTGTTCCATGGCCTATGTATTCACAATGTTCCATGGACCCTGTAATCACACTGCTCCATGTTCCCTTTCAACACAATGGTCCATGAACCCTGTCATCACAACGTTCCATGAAAGTTGTCATCAAAAGTCTCCATGACCCTGGTCACCACAAGGTTCCCTGCTCTTGTCATCACAATGCTCCATGACCCTTGTAATCACAGTGGTACATGGCCTTGTCACCACAATGTTCCATGGCCTCTGTCATCACCATGCTCCATGGTCTTTCTCATCACAATGCTCTATGACCCCTGTCATCACTATGCTTGATGACAATTGTCATCACAATACTCCAAGGCCCCTGTCATCACAATGCCTCATGGTCTTGTAATCACAATGCTCAATGACCCCTGTCATCACAATGCTCCATGCCTTTGTCATCACAATGCTCCATGGCCCCTGTAATCACAATGCTCCAGAACACTTGTCAGCATAATACTCCATTCCCGTGTCATCCCATTGCTCAATGACATTTGTCATCAAAATGTTCCTTGGCCTTTGGCATCACAGTGATCCATGATAACTTTAATCAAAATTCTACATGACCATTGTCATCACAATGCAAGGTGACCAATGTCATCACAATGCCGCAAGACACGTGTCATCACAATTCGCCTTGGCCCTTGTTATCTCAATGCTGTATGAACCGTGTCATCACTAGGTTTCAGGACACTTGTCATCAAAGAGATCCATGACAACATTCATCACAATGCCCCATGAACTCTGTTATCTCAATGCTCCATGGCCTTTGTATTCCCAATGTTCCATTGTCCCGATAATCGCATTGCTCCATGAACACTTTCATCACAATGCTCCTTGACCACTGTCACCGTAATGACCCATGACGTTTCTCATCACTGTGCTCCAAGGCCACTCTCATCAAAATGCTCCATGATCTGTGTCAGCCCAATATTGCATGACAGTTGTCATCATAAGGCTCTATGATCCCTGTAAACACAATGATCCCTGCCAATAACATCACAATGTTCCATGTCTCCTGTAATCACAATGCTCCATGCCCTTGTCATCACAATGCTCCAGGTCTGTTTTCATCACCATGCTTCATGCCCGTGACATCACAATGCTCCATGAATCTTGTCTTCACAATGCTCCATGGCCCATGTCATCACAATGCTCCGTGACTCCTGTCAACACAATGCCTGATGACTCCTGTCATCAAAATGCTAAATGGCACTTGTCATCACAATGCTCTATGACGCCTGTCATCACTATTCTCCATGTCACTTGTTATCACAACGCTCCATGGCCCCTGTAATCACAGTACTCCATGACCCCTTTCATCACATTGCCCAATGCCACATCTTATCACAATTCTCCATGGCATTTGTCATCACGATGCTCCATGACACCTGTCATCACAATGCTCCATGACACTTGTCATCACTATGCTCGATGGCCCTTGTCATCACAATGTTCCTTGGTGCTTTTCATCGCAATGTTCCATGACAACTCTCATCAAAATACCCCAAGATTTGTTTCATCCCAATGCTCCATGGCCCTTGTCATTACAAATCCACATGATCCCTTTCATCACAATTGTCCATGGCAACTTACATAAAAATGCTCCATGCCCCTGTCATCACAATGCCCAAAGATATCTGTTTTTACAATGATCCATGAACCTTGTCATCACAAGGCTCCATGTCCCTTGTATTCACATTGCTCCATGGCCCTTGTCATCACAATGCTCCATAGCGCTTTTCATCGCAATGCTCCATGACCGCTTTCAGCACAATGCCCCATGACCCCTGTCATCATGATGCTCAACTGCCCTTGTCATCACAAGTCTCCATGAAACATTTCCTCAAAATGCTCCAGTACGCCTTTCATCCAAATTCCCCGTGGCCACTGTCATCACAATTCTCCATGACCACTGTCATCATAATGGTCCATGACCCGTTTCATCTCAATGCTCCATGACACCCGTCACCACAGTGCTCCATGGCCTTTGTCATCACAATGTTCCATGTCCCCTATAATCAAAATGCTCCATGCCTTTTTCCTCACAATGCTCCAGAATTCTTGTCATCACAATGTTCCATGACCGTGGCATCACCATGCTCCATGGCCCTTGTCATCACAGTACTCCCTGACCTTTGTCATCACAATGCTCTATGTCGCTTTTCATCACAATTCTCAATGACCACTTTAATCACTATGCTCGCTGACCATTTTCATCACATTTCTCTATTGTCATTACAATTCCCCATCGTCCCTTTCTTCACAATGCTCCATGATGCCTGTCATCACAATGCTCCATGGCTTCTGTTATCACAATGCTCCAGGACCAGTTTCATCACAATACTCCATCCCCCTTGTCATCACAGTGCACAATGAAACCTTTCATTACAATGCTCCATGACACTTGTCATCACAATGCTCCATGGCCTTTACCGTCACAATGCTCCCAGGCACTTTTCATCACGATGTTCCATGAAAACTTTCATCACATTGCTCCATGACCATTGTCAGCACAATAGTCCATACCCTTGTCAACACAATGCTGCATAATCCCTGTCATCACAATTCTCCATGACTGCTGTCATCACATAATCCAGGACAATTTTCATAACAATGCTTCATGCCCCCAGTCATCACAGTGCTCCATGATACATTTCATCATAATTCCTAGATGATCAATGTCATCACAATGCCCCATGACACCTGTCATCACAATTCGCTATGACACTTGTCATCACAATACTCGATGAACTGTGTCATCACAGTGTTCCAGGACACATGTCATCACAATGATCCATGACTACTTTCATCACAATGCTCCAATACACCTGTCATCCCAATGCTCCATGGCCCCTGTTATCATATTGCTCCATGATCTCTTTGATCACAATGCTCCATGACCAGTGTCATCACCATGCCTCATGACGCCTGTCATCTCAATGCTCCATTGCCCCTTTCATCACAATGCTCCATGAACCCAGTCATCACAGTGTTCCCTGCCCTTTTCATCGCAATGCTCCATGGGCCCTGTCATCACAATGCTCCATGCCCTTGTCATCAAAATGCTCCAGAACGCTTGTCATCATAATGCTCCATGCCAATGTCATCAAAATGCCCCATGACACTTGTCATCACAATGCTCCATGGCCTTTGTCATCATAATGTTCCATGGCCCCTGTCATCACAATTCTCCATGCCCTTGTCATCAAAATGCTCCAGAACTCTTGTCATCATAATGCTCCATGCCAATGTCATCAAAATGCCCCATGACACTTGTCATCACAATGCTCAATGGCCTTTGTCATCACAATGTTCCATGGCCCCTGTCATCACAGTGCTCCATGATAACATTCATCACAATTCTAGATGGCCACTGTCATCACAATGCCCCATGACAGATGTCATCACAATTCGCCATGGTCCTTGTCATCACAATGCTCCATGAACCGTGTCATCACAAGGTTCCAGGACACTTGCCATCACAATGATCCATGATCACTTTCAGCACAATGCTCCATGAACCCTGTCGTCTCAATGCTCCATAGTCTTTGTATTCACAATGCTCCATGGCTCCTGTAATCACAGTGCTCCATGACCCCTTTCATCACAATGCTCCAAGACCGCTGTCATCACAATGCCCCATGTCGCCTGCCTTCACAAATCTCCAAGGCCTCTCTTACCAAAATGCTCCATGATCCCTGTCAGCACAATATTCGATGGCACTTTTCATCACAATGCTCCATGACCCCTGTCATCACAAAGTTCTCTGCCCATATCATCACAATGCTCCTTGTCACCTTTCATCACAATGCTCCATGCCCTTTCATCACAATGCTCCAGAATTCTTGTCATCGCAATGTTCCTTGACCGTGTCATCACAATGCTCCATGAACCTTGTCATCACAAAGCTCCATGACCCCTGTCATCACAATGATCCATGATTCCTTTCCTCACAGTGCTCCAGTACCCTTTTCATCACAATGCTCCATGCCATTGTCAGCACAATGCTCCTTGGACCCTGTCATCAAAATGCTCCATCCCCTTTTCATCACAATGCTCCAGATATCCTATCATTACAATGCTCCATGCCCGTGTCAAGACAATGCTCCATGACCCATGTCATCAAATTGCTTTATGAACCTTGTTATCAGAATAATCCATGACCCCTGTCATCAAAATGATCCATGACAGTTGTCATCACAATGCTGCATGATACCTTTCATCCCAACTCTCTGTGACCGCTGTCATCACAATGCTCCAGGACAATTTTCATCACAATGCTCCATGCCCCCTGTCATCACAGTGCCCCTTAACACCTGTAATCACAATGCTCCATGACCCTGTCATCACAATGCTACATGACCCCTGTCATCACATTGTTCCACGGCCTATGTATTCACAATGATCCATGGACCCTGTAATCACACCGCTCCATGTTCCCTTTCAACACAATGGTCCATGAACCCTGTCATCACAACGTTCCATGAAAGTTGTCATCAAAAGTCTCCATGACCCTGGTCACCACAAGGTTCCCTGCTCTTGTCATCACAATGCTCCATGACCCTTGTAATCACAGTGGTACATGGCCTTGTCACCACAATGTTCCATGGCCTCTGTCATCACCATGCTCCATGGTCTTTTTCATCACAATGCTCTATGACACCTGTCATCACTATGCTTGATGACCATTGTCATCACAATACTCCAAGGCCCCTGTCATCACAATGCCTCATGGTCTTGTAATCACAATGCTCAATGACCCCTGTCATCACAATGCTCCATGCCTTTGTCATCACAATGCTCCATGGCCCCTGTAATCACAATGCTCCAGAACACTTGTCAGCATAATACTCCATTCCCGTGTCATCCCATTGCTCAATGACATTTGTCATCAAAATGTTCCTTGGCCTTTGGCATCACAGTGATCCATGATAACTTTAATCAAAATTCTACATGACCATTGTCATCACAATGCAAGGTGACCAATGTCATCACAATGCCCCAAGACACGTGTCATCACAATTCGCCTTGGCCCTTGTTATCTCAATGCTGTATGAACCCTTTCATCACTAGGTTTCAGGACACTTGTCATCAAAGAGATCCATGACAACATTCATCACAATGCCCCATGAACTCTGTTATCTCAATGCTCCATGGCCTTTGTATTCCCAATGTTCCATTGTCCCGATAATCACATTGCTCCATGAACACTTTCATCACAATGCTCCTTGACCACTGTCACCGTAATGACCCATGACGTTTCTCATCACTGTGCTCCAAGGCCACTCTCATCAAAATGCTCCATGATCTGTGTCAGCCCAATATTGCATGACAGTTGTCATCACAAGGCTCTATGATCCCTGTAATCACAATGATCCCTGCCAATAACATCACAATGTTCCATGTCTCCTGTAATCACAATGCTCCATGCCCTTGTCATCACAATGCTCCAGGTCTGTTTTCATCACCATGCTTCATGCCCGTGACATCACAATGCTCCATGAATCTTGTCTTCACAATGCTCCATGGCCCATGTCATCACAATGCTCCGTGACTCCTGTCAACACAATGCCTGATGACTCCTGTCATCAAAATGCTAAATGGCACTTGTCATCACAATGCTCTATGACGCCTGTCATCACTATTCTCCATGTCACTTGTTATCACAATGCTCCATGGCCCCTGTAATCACAGTACTCCATGACCCCTTTCATCACAATGCCCAATGCCACCTCTTATCACAATTCTCCATGGCATTTGTCATCACGATGCTCCATGACACCTGTCATCACAATGCTCCATGACACTTGTCATCAAAATGCTCGATGGCCCTTGTCATCACAATGTTCCTTGGTGCTTTTCATCGCAATGCTCCATGACCGCTTTCAGCACAATGCCCCATGACCCCTGTCATCATGATGCTCAACTGCCCTTGTCATCACAAGTCTCCATGAAACATTTCCTCAAAATGCTCCAGTACGCCTTTCATCCAAATTCCCCGTGGCCACTGTCATCACAATTCTCCATGACCACTGTCATCATAATGGTCCATGACCCGTTTCATCTCAATGCTCCATGACACCCGTCACCACAGTGCTCCATGGCCTTTGTCATCACAATGTTCCATGTCCCCTATAATCAAAATGCTCCATGCCTTTTTCCTCACAATGCTCCAGAATTCTTGTCATCACAATGTTCCATGACCGTGTCATCACAATGCTCCATGGCCCTTGTCATCACAGTTCTCCCAGACCTTTGTCATCACAATGCTCTATGTCGCTTTTCATCACAATTCTCAATGACCACTTTAATCACTATGCTCGCTGACCATTTTCATCACATTTCTCTATTGTCATTACAATTCCCCATCGTCCCTTTCTTCCCAATGCTCCATGATGCCTGTCATCACAATGCTCCATGGCTTCTGTTATCACAATGCTCCAGGACCAGTTTCATCACAATACTCCATCCCCCTTGTCATCACAGTGCACAATGAAACCTTTCATTACAATGCTCCATGACACTTGTCATCACAATGCTCCATGGCCTTTACCGTCACAATGTTCCCAGGCACTTTTCATCACGATGTTCCATGAAAACTTTCATCACATTGCTCCATGACCATTGTCAGCACAATAGTCCATACCCTTGTCAACACAATGCTGCATAATCCCTGTCATCACAATTCTCCATGACTGCTGTCATCACATAATCCAGGACAATTTTCATAACAATGCTTCATGCCCCCAGTCATCACAGTGCTCCATGATACATTTCATCATAATTCCTAGATGATCAATGTCATCACAATGCCCCATGAAACCTGTCATCACAATTCGCTATGACCCTTGTCATCACAATACTCGATGAACTGTGTCATCACAGTGTTCCAGGACACATGTCATCACAATGATCCATGACTACTTTCATCACAATGCTCCAATACACCTGTCATCCCAATGCTCCATGGCCCCTGATATCATATTGCTCCATGATCTCTTTGATCACAATGCTCCATGACCAGTGTCATCACCATGCCTCATGACGCCTGTCATCTCAATGCTCCATTGCCCCTTTCATCACAATGCTCCATGAACCCAGTCATCACAGTGTTCCCTGCCCTTTTCATCGCAATGCTCCATGGGCCCTGTCATCACAATGCTCCATGCCCTTGTCATCAAAATGCTCCAGAACGCTTGTCATCATAATGCTCCATGCCAATGTCATCAAAATGCCCCATGACACTTGTCATCACAATGCTCCATGGCCTTTGTCATCATAATGTTCCATGGCCCCTGTCATCACAATTCTCCATGCCCTTGTCATCAAAATGCTCCAGAACTCTTGTCATCATAATGCTCCATGCCAATGTCATCAAAATGCCCCATGACACTTGTCATCACAATGCTCCATGGCCTTTGTCATCACAATGTTCCATGGCCCCTGTCATCACAGTGCTCCATGATAACTTTCATCACAATTCTAGATGACCACTGTCATCACAATGCCCCATGACAGATGTCATCACAATTCGCCATGGTCCTTGTCATCACAATGCTCCATGAACCGTGTCATCACAAGGTTCCAGGACAATTGTCATCACAATGATCCATGATCACTTTCAGCACAATGCTCCATGAACCCTGTCGTCTCAATGCTCCATAGTCTTTGTATTCACAATGCTCCATGGCTCCTGTAATCACAGTGCTCCATGACCCCTTTCATCACAATGCTCCAAGACCGCTGTCATCAAAATGCCCCATGACGCCTGCCTTCACAAATCTCCAAGGCCTCTCTTACCAAAATGCTCCATGATCCCTGTCAGCACAATATTCGATGGCACTTTTCATCACAATACTGCATGACCCGTGTCATCACAAAGTTCTCTGCCCATATCATCACAATGCTCCTTGTCACCTTTAATCACAATGCTCCATGCCCTTTCATCACAATGCTCCAGAATTCTTGTCATCGCAATGTTCCTTGACCGTGTCATCACAATGCTCCATGAACCTTGTCATCACAAAGCTCCATGACCCCTGTCATCACAATGATCCATGACCCTTGTCATCACAAAGCTCCATGACCCCTGTCATCACAATGATCCATGACGCTTGTCATCACAAAGCTCCATGACCACTGTCATCACAATGCTCCATGACCGTTGTCTTCACAAAGCTCCATGACCCCTGTCATCACAATGATCCATGATTCCTTTCCTCACAGTGCTCCAGTACCCTTTTCATCACAATGCTCCATGCCATTGTCAGCACAATGCTCCTTGGACCCTGTCATCAAAATGCTCCATCCCCTTTTCATCACAATGCTCCAGATATCCTATCATTACAATGCTCCATGCCCGTGTCAAGACAATGCTCCATGACCCATGTCATCAAATTGCTTTATGAACCTTGTTATCAGAATAATCCATGACCCCTGTCATCAAAATGATCCATGACAGTTGTCATCACAATGCTGCATGATACCTTTCATCCCAACTCTCTGTGACCGCTGTCATCACAATGCTCCAGGACAATTTTCATCACAATGCTCCATGCCCCCTGTCATCACAGTGCCCCTTAACACCTGTAATCACAATGCTCCATGACCCTGTCATCACAATGCTACATGACCCCTGTCATCACATTGTTCCACGGCCTATGTATTCACAATGATCCATGGACCCTGTAATCACACCGCTCCATGTTCCCTTTCAACACAATGGTCCATGAACCCTGTCATCACAACGTTCCATGAAAGTTGTCATCAAAACTCTCCATGACCCTGGTCACCACAAGGTTCCCTGCTCTTGTCATCACAATGCTCCATGACCCTTGTAATCACAGTGGTACATGGCCTTGTCACCACAATGTTCCATGGCCTCTGTCATCACCATGCTCCATGGTCTTTCTCATCACAATGCTCTATGACCCCTGTCATCACTATGCTTGATGACCATTGTCATCACAATACTCCAAGGCCCCTGTCATCACAATGCCTCATGGTCTTGTAATCACAATGCTCAATGACCCCTGTCATCACAATGCTCCATGCCTTTGTCATCACAATGCTCCATGGCCCCTGTAATCACAATGCTCCAGAACACTTGTCAGCATAATACTCCATTCCCGTGTCATCCCATTGCTCAATGACATTTGTCATCAAAATGTTCCTTGGCCTTTGGCATCACAGTGATCCATGATAACTTTAATCAAAATTCTACATGACCATTGTCATCACAATGCAAGGTGACCAATGTCATCACAATGCCCCAAGATACGTGTCATCACAATTCGCCTTGGCCCTTGTTATCTCAATGCTGTATGAACCGTGTCATCACTAGGTTTCAGGACACTTGTCATCAAAGAGATCCATGACAACATTCATCACAATGCCCCATGAACTCTGTTATCTCAATGCTCCATGGCCTTTGTATTCCCAATGTTCCATTGTCCCGATAATCGCATTGCTCCATGAACACTTTCATCACAATGCTCCTTGACCACTGTCACCGTAATGACCCATGACGTTTCTCATCACTGTGCTCCAAGGCCACTCTCATCAAAATGCTCCATGATCTGTGTCAGCCCAATATTGCATGACAGTTGTCATCATAAGGCTCTATGATCCCAGTAATCACAATGATCCCTGCCAATAACATCACAATGTTCCATGTCTACTGTAATCACAATGCTCCATGCCCTTGTCATCACAATGCTCCAGGTCTGTTTTCATCACCATGCTTCATGCCCGTGTCATCACAATGCTCCATGAATCTTGTCTTCACAATGCTCCATGGCCCATGTCATCACAATGCTCCGTGACTCCTGTCAACACAATGCCTGATGACTCCTGTCATCAAAATGCTAAATGGCACTTGTCATCACAATGCTCTATGACGCCTGTCATCACTATTCTCCATGTCACTTGTTATCACAACGCTCCATGGCCCCTGTAATCACAGTACTCCATGACCCCTTTCATCACATTGCCCAATGCCACATCTTATCACAATTCTCCATGGCATTTGTCATCACGATGCTCCATGACACCTGTCATCACAATGCTCCATGACACTTGTCATCACAATGCTCGATGGCCCTTGTCATCACAATGTTCCTTGGTGCTTTTCATCGCAATGTTCCATGACAACTCTCATCAAAATACCCCAAGATTTGTTTCATCCCAATGCTCCATGGCCCTTGTCATTACAAATCCACATGATCCCTTTCATCACAATTGTCCATGGCAACTTACATAAAAATGCTCCATGCCCCTGTCATCACAATGCCCAAAGATATCTGTTTTTACAATGATCCATGAACCTTGTCATCACAAGGCTCCATGTCCCTTGTATTCACATTGCTCCATGGCCCTTGTCATCACAATGCTCCATAGCGCTTTTCAACGCAATGCTCCATGACCGCTTTCAGCACAATGCCCCATGACCCCTGTCATCATGATGCTCAACTGCCCTTGTCATCACAAGTCTCCATGAAACATTTCCTCAAAATGCTCCAGTACGCCTTTCATCCAAATTCCCCGTGGCCACTGTCATCACAATTCTCCATGACCACTGTCATCATAATGGTCCATGACCCGTTTCATCTCAATGCTCCATGACACCCGTCACCACAGTGCTCCATGGCCTTTGTCATCACAATGTTCCATGTCCCCTATAATCAAAATGCTCCATGCCTTTTTCCTCACAATGCTCCAGAATTCTTGTCATCACAATGTTCCATGACCGTGGCATCACCATGCTCCATGGCCCTTGTCATCACAGTACTCCCTGACCTTTGTCATCACAATGCTCTATGTCGCTTTTCATCACAATTCTCAATGACAACTTTAATCACTATGCTCGCTGACCATTTTCATCACATTTCTCTATTGTCATTACAATTCCCCATCGTCCCTTTCTTCACAATGCTCCATGATGCCTGTCATCACAATGCTCCATGGCTTCTGTTATCACAATGCTCCAGGACCAGTTTCATCACAATACTCCATCCCCCTTGTCATCACAGTGCACAATGAAACCTTTCATTACAATGCTCCATGACACTTGTCATCACAATGCTCCATGGCCTTTACCGTCACAATGCTCCCAGGCACTTTTCATCACGATGTTCCATGAAAACTTTCATCACATTGCTCCATGACCATTGTCAGCACAATAGTCCATACCCTTGTGAACACAATGCTGCATAATCCCTGTCATCACAATTCTCCATGACTGCTGTCATCACATAATCCAGGACAATTTTCATAACAATGCTTCATGCCCCCAGTCATCACAGTGCTCCATGATACATTTCATCATAATTCCTAGATGATCAATGTCATCACAATGCCCCATGACACCTGTCATCACAATTCGCTATGACCCTTGTCATCACAATACTCGATGAACTGTGTCATCACAGTGTTCCAGGACACATGTCATCACAATGATCCATGACTACTTTCATCACAATGCTCCAATACACCTGTCATCCCAATGCTCCATGGCCCCTGTTATCATATTGCTCCATGATCTCTTTGATCACAATGCTCCATGACCAGTGTCATCACCATGCCTCATGACGCCTGTCATCTCAATGCTCCATTGCCCCTTTCATCACAATGCTCCATGAACCCAGTCATCACAGTGTTCCCTGCCCTTTTCATCGCAATGCTCCATGGGCCCTGTCATCACAATGCTCCATGCCCTTGTCATCAAAATGCTCCAGAACGCTTGTCATCATAATGCTCCATGCCAATGTCATCAAAATGCCCCATGACACTTGTCATCACAATGCTCCATGGCCTTTGTCATCATAATGTTCCATGGCCCCTGTCATCACAATTCTCCATGCCCTTGTCATCAAAATGCTCCAGAACTCTTGTCATCATAATGCTCCATGCCAATGTCATCAAAATGCCCCATGACACTTGTCATCACAATGCTCCATGGCCTTTGTCATCACAATGTTCCATGGCCCCTGTCATCACAGTGCTCCATGATAACTTTCATCACAATTCTAGATGACCACTGTCATCACAATGCCCCATGACAGATGTCATCACAATTCGCCATGGTCCTTGTCATCACAATGCTCCATGAACCGTGTCATCACAAGGTTCCAGGACAATTGTCATCACAATGATCCATGATCACTTTCAGCACAATGCTCCATGAACCCTGTCGTCTCAATGCTCCATAGTCTTTGTATTCACAATGCTCCATGGCTCCTGTAATCACAGTGCTCCATGACCCCTTTCATCACAATGCTCCAAGACCGCTGTCATCACAATGCCCCATGACGCCTGCCTTCACAAATCTCCAAGGCCTCTCTTACCAAAATGCTCCATGATCCCTGTCAGCACAATATTCGATGGCACTTTTCATCACAATGCTCCATGACCCGTGTCATCACAAAGTTCTCTGCCCATATCATCACAATGCTCCTTGTCACCTTTAATCACAATGCTCCATGCCCTTTCATCACAATGCTCCAGAATTCTTGTCATCGCAATGTTCCTTGACCGTGTCATCACAATGCTCCATGAACCTTGTCATCACAAAGCTCCATGACCCCTGTCATCACAATGATCCATGAAGCTTGTCATCACAAAGCTCCATGACCACTGTCATCACAATGCTCCATGACCGTTGTCATCACAAAGCTCCATGACCCCTGTCATCACATTGATCCATGACTCCTTTCCTCACAGTGCTCCAGTACCCTTTTCATCACAATGCTCCATGCCATTGTCAGCACAATGCTCCTTGGACCCTGTCATCAAAATGCTCCATCCCCTTTTCATCACAATGCTCCAGATATCCTATCATTACAATGCTCCATTCCCGTGTCAAGACAATGCTCCATGACCCATGTCATCAAATTGCTTTATGAACCTTGTTATCAGAATAATCCATGACCCCTGTCATCAAAATGATCCATGACAGTTGTCATCACAATGCTGCATGATACCTTTCATCCCAACTCTCTGTGACCGCTGTCATCACAATGCTCCAGGACAATTTTCATCACAATGCTCCATGCCCCCTGTCATCACAGTGCCCCTTAACACCTGTAATCACAATGCTCCATGACCCTGTCATCACAATGCTCCATGACCCCTGTCATCACATTGTTCCATGGCCTATGTATTCACAATGATCCATGGACCCTGTAATCACACTGCTCCATGTTCCCTTTCAACACAATGGTCCATGAACCCTGTCATCACAACGTTCCATGAAAGTTGTCATCAAAAGTCTCCATGACCCTGGTCACCACAAGGTTCCCTGCTCTTGTCATCACAATGCTCCATGACCCTTTTAATCACAGTGGTACATGGCCTTGTCACCACAATGTTCCATGGCCTCTGTCATCACCATGCTCCATGGTCTTTCTCATCAAAATGCTCTATGACCCCTGTCATCACTATGCTTGATGAGCATTGTCATCACAATGCTCCAAGGCCCCTGTCATCACAATGCCTCATGGTCTTGTAATCACAATGCTCAATGACCCCTGTCATCACAATGCTCCATGCCTTTGTCATCACAATGCTCCATGGCCCCTGTAATCACAATGCTCCAGAACACTTGTCAGCATAATACTCCATTCCCGTGTCATCCCATTGCTCAATGACATTTGTCATCAAAATGTTCCTTGGCCTTTGGCATCACAGTGATCCATGATAACTTTAATCAAAATTCTACATGACCATTGTCATCACAATGCAAGGTGACCAATGTCATAACAATGCCGCAAGACACGTGTCATCACCATTCGCCTTGGCCCTTGTTATCTCAATGCTGTATGAACTGTCATCACTAGGTTTCAGGACACTTGTCATCAAAGAGATCCATGACAACATTCATCACAATGCCCCATGAACTCTGTTATCTCAATGCTCCATGGCCTTTGTATTCCCAATGTTCCATTGTCCCGATAATCGCATTGCTCCATGAACACTTTCATCACAATGCTCCTTGACCACTGTCACCGTAATGACCCATGACGTTTCTCATCACTGTGCTCCAAGGCCACTCTCATCAAAATGCTCCATGATCTGTGTCAGCCCAATATTGCATGACAGTTGTCATCATAAGGCTCTATGATCCCTGTAATCACAATGATCCCTGCCAATAACATCACAATGTTCCATGTCTCCTGTAATCACAATGCTCCATGCCCTTGTCATCACAATGCTCCAGGTCTGTTTTCATCACCATGCTTCATGCACGTGTCACCACAATGCTCCATGAATCTTGTCTTCACAATGCTCCATGGCCCATGTCATCACAATGCTCCGTGACTCCTGTCAACACAATGCCTGATGACTCCTGTCATCAAAATGCTAAATGGCACTTGTCATCACAATGCTCTATGACGCCTGTCATCACTATTCTCCATGTCACTTGTTATCACAATGCTCCATGGACCCTGTAATCACAGTACTCCATGACCCCTTCCATCACAATGCCCAATGCCACCTCTTATCACAATTCTCCATGGCATTTGTCATCACGATGCTCCATGACACCTGTCATCACAATGCTCCATGACACTTGACATCACAATGCTCGATGGCCCTTGTCATCACAATGTTCCCTGGTGCTTCGCATCGCGATGTTCCATGAAAACTCTCATCAAAATACTCCAAGATTTGTTTCATCCCAATGCTCCATGGCCCTTGTCATCACAGTTCTCCCTGACCTTTGTCATCACAATGCTCTATGTCGCTTTTCATCACAATTCTCAATGACCACTTTAATCACTATGTTCGCTGACCATTTTCATCACATTTCTCTATTGTCATTACAATTCCCCATCGTCCCTTTCTTCACAATGCTCCATGATGCCTGTCATCACAATGCTCCACGGCTTCTGTTATCACAATGCTCCAGGACCAGTTTCATCACAATACTCCATCCCCCTTGTCATCACAGTGCACAATGAAACCTTTCATTACAATGCTCCATGACACTTGTCATCACAATGCTCCATGGCCTTTATCGTCACAATGCTCCCAGGCACTTTTCATCACGATGTTCCATGAAAACTTTCATCACATTGCTCCATGACCATTGTCATCACAATAGTCCATAGCCTTGTCAACACAATGCTGCATAATCCCTGTCATCACAATTCTCCATGACTGCTCTCATCACATAATCCTGGACAATTTTCATAACAATGCTTCATGCCCCCAGTCATCACAGTGCTCCATGATACATTTCATCACAATTCCTAGATGATCAATGTCATCACAATGCCCCATGACACCTGTCATCACAATTCGCTATGACCCTTGTCCTCACAATACTCGATGAACTGTGTCATCACAGTGTTCCAGGACACATGTCATCACAATGATCCATGACTACTTTCATCACAATGCTCCAATACACCTGTCATCACAATGCTCCATGGCCCCTGTTATCATATTGCTCCATGATCTCTTTGATCACAATGCTCCATGACCAGTGTCATCACCATGCCTCATGACGCCTGTCATCTCAATGCTCCATGGTCCCTTTCATCACAATGCTCCATGAACCCAGTCATCACAGTGTTCCCTGCCCTTTTCATCGCAATGCTCCATGGGCCCTGTCATCACAATGCTCCATGCCCTTGTCATCAAAATGCTCCAGAACTCTTGTCATCATAATGCTCCATGCCAATGTCATGAAAATGCCCCATGACACTTGTCATCACAATGCTCCATGGCCTTTGTCATCACAATGTTCCATGGCCCCTGTCATCACAGTGCTCCATGATAACATTCATCACAATTCTAGATGGCCACTGTCATCACAATGCCCCATGACAGATGTCATCACAATTCGCCATGGTCCTTGTCATCACAATGCTCCATGAACCGTGTCATCACAAGGTTCCAGGACACTTGTCATCACAATGATCCATGATCACTTTCAGCACAATGCTCCATGAACCCTGTCGTCTCAATGCTCCATAGTCTTTGTATTCACAATGCTCCATGGCTCCTGTAATCACAGTGCTCCATGACCCCTTTCATCACAATGCTCCAAGACCGCTGTCATCACAATGCCCCATGTCGCCTGCCTTCACAAATCTCCAAGGCCTCTCTTACCAAAATGCTCCATGATCCCTGTCAGCACAATATTCGATGGCACTTTTCATCACAATGCTCCATGACCCCTGTCATCACAAAGTTCTGTGCCCATATCATCACAATGCTCCTTGTCACCTTTCATCACAATGCTCGATGCCCTTTCATCACAATGCTCCAGAATTCTTGTCATCGCAATGTTCCTTGACCGTGTCATCACAATGCTCCATGAACCTTGTCATCACAAAGCTCCATGACCCCTGTCATCCCAATGATCCATGATTCCTTTCCTCACAGTGCTCCAGTACCCTTTTCATCACAATGCTCCATGCCATTGTCAGCACAATGCTCCTTGGACCCTGTCATCAAAATGCTCCATCCCCTTTTCATCACAATGCTCCAGATATCCTATCATTACAATGCTCCATGCCCGTTTCAACACAATGCTCCATGGCCCCTTTCATCACAATGCTCCATGAACCCAGTCATCACAGTGTTTCCTGCCCTTTTCATCGCAATGCTCCATGGGCCCTGTCAGGACAATGCTCCATGCCCTTGTCATCAAAATGCTCCAGAACTCTTGTCATCATAATGCTCCATGCCAATGTCATCAAAATGCCCCATGACACTTGTCATCACAATGCTCCATGGCCTTTGTCATCACAATGTTCCATGGCCCCTGTCATCACAATTCTCCATGCCCTTGTCATCAAAACGCTCCAGAACTCTTGTCATCATACTGCTCCATGCCAATGTCATCAAAATGCCCCATGACACTTGTCATCACAATGCTCCATGGCCTTTGTCATCACAATGTTCCATGGACCCTGTCATCACAGTGCTCCATGATAACTTTCATCACAACTCTAGATGACCACTGTCATCACAATGCCCCATGACAGATGGCATCACAATTCGCCATGGTCCTTGTCATCACAATGCTCCATGAACCGTGTCATCACAAGGTTCCAGGACACTTGTCATCACAATGATCCATGATCACTTTCATCACAATGCTCCATGAACCCTGTCGTCTCAATGCTCCATAGTCTTTGTATTCACAGTGCTCCATGGCTCCTGTAATCACAGTGCTCCATGACACCTTTCATCACAATGCTCCAAGACCGCTGTCATCACAATGCCCCATGATGCCTGCCTTCACAAATCTCCAAGGCCTCTCTTACCAAAATGCTCCATGATCCCTGTCAGCACAATATTCGATGGCACTTTTCATCACAATGCTCCATGACCCCTGTCATCACAAAGTTCTCTGCCCATATCATCACAATGCTCCTTGTCACCTTTAATCACAATGCTCCATGCCCTTTCATCACAATGCTCCAGAATTCTTGTCATCGCAATGTTCCTTGACCGTGTCATCACAATGCTCGATGAACATTGTAATCACAAAGCTCCATGACCCCTGTCATCACAATGATCCATGACCCTTGTCATCACAAAGCTCCATGACCCCTGTCATCACATTGATCCATGACTCCTTTCCTCACAGTGCTCCAGTACCCTTTTCATCACAATGCTCCATGCCATTGTCAGCACAATGCTCCTTGGACCCTGTCATCAAAATGCTCCATCCCCTTTTCATCACAATGCTCCAGATATCCTATCATTACAATGCTCCATGCCCGTGTCAACACAATGCTCCATGACCCATGTCATCAAATTGCTTTATGAACCTTGTTATCAGAATAATCCATGACCCCTGTCATCAAAATGATCCATGACAGTTGTCATCACAATGCTGCATGATACCTTTCATCCCAACTCTCTGTGACCGCTGTCATCACAATGCTCCAGGACAATTTTCATCACAATGCTCCATGCCCCCTGTCATCACAGTGCCCCTTAACACCTGTAATCACAATGCTCCATGACCCTGTCATCACAATGCTACATGACCCCTGTCATCACATTGTTCCATGGCCTATGTATTCACAATGCTCCATGGACCCTGTAATCACACTGCTCCATGTTCCCTTTCAACACAATGGTCCATGAACCCTGTCATCACAACGTTCCATGAAAGTTGTCATCAAAAGTCTCCATGACCCTGGTCACCACAAGGTTCCCTGCTCTTGTCATCACAATGCTCCATGACCCTTGTAATCACAGTGGTACATGGCCTTGTCACCACAATGTTCCATGGCCTCTGTCATCACCATGCTCCATGGTCTTTCTCATCACAATGCTCTATGACCCCTGTCATCACTATGCTTGATGACCATTGTCATCACAATGCTCCAAGGCCCCTGTCATCACAATGCCTCATGGTCTTGTAATCACAATGTTCAATGACCCCTGTCATCACAATGCTCCATGCCTTTGTCATCACAATGCTCCATGGCCCCTGTAATCACAATGCTCCAGAACACTTGTCAGCATAATACTCCATTGCCGTGTCATCCCATTGCTCAATGACATTTGTCATCAAAATGTTCCTTGGCTTTTGGCATCACAGTGATCCATGATAACTTTAATCAAAATTCTACATGACCATTGTCATCACAATGCAAGGTGACCAATGTCATCACAATGCCCCAAGACACGTGTCATCACAATTCGCCTTGGCCCTTGTTATCTCAATGCTGTATGAACCGTGTCATCACTAGGTTTCAGGACACTTGTCATCAAAGAGATCCATGACAACATTCATCACAATGCCCCATGAACTCTGTTATCTCAATGCTCCATGGCCTTTGTATTCCCAATGTTCCATTGTCCCGATAATCACATTGCTCCATGAACACTTTCATCACAATGCTCCTTGACCACTGTCACCGTAATGACCCATGACGTTTCTCATCACTGTGCTCCAAGGCCACTCTCATCAAAATGCTCCATGATCTGTGTCAGCCCAATATTGCATGACAGTTGTCATCACAAGGCTCTATGATCCCTGTAATCACAATGATCCCTGCCAATAACATCACAATGTTCCATGTCTCCTGTAATCACAATGCTCCATGCCCTTGTCATCACAATTCTCCAGGTCTGTTTTCATCACCATGCTTCATGCCCGTGTCATCACAATGCTCCATGAATCTTGTCTTCACAATGCTCCATGGCCCATGTCATCACAATGCTCCGTGACTCCTGTCAACACATTGCCTGATGACTCCTGTCCTCAAAATGCTAAATGGCACTTGTCATCACAATGCTCTATGACGCCTGTCATCACTATTCTCCATGTCACTTGTTATCACAATGCTCCATGGCCCCTGTAATCACAGTACTCCATGACCCCCTTCATCACAATGCCCAATGCCACCTCTTATCACAATTCTCCATGGCATTTGTCATCACGATGCTCCATGACACCTGTCATCACAATGCTCCATGACACTTGTCATCACAATGCTCGATGGCCCTTGTCATCACAATGTTCCTTGGTGCTTTTCATCGCAATGTTCCATGACAACTCTCAACAAAATACTCCAAGATTTGTTTCATCCCAATGCTCCATGGCCCTTGTCATTACAAATCCACATGATCCCTTTCATCACAATTGTCCATGGCAACTTACATAAAAATGCTCCATGCCCCTGTCATCACAATGCCCAAAGATATCTGTTTTTACAATGATCCCTGACCCTTGTCATCACAAGGCTCCATGTCCCTTGTATTCACATTGCTCCATGGCCCTTGTCATCACAATGCTCCATAGCGCTTTTCATCGCAATGCTCCATGACCGCTTTCAGCACAATGCCCCATGACCCCTGTCATCATGATTCTCAACTGCCCTTGTCATCACAAGTCTCCATGAAACATTTCCTCAAAATGCTCCAGTACGCCTTTCATCCAAATTCCCCGTGGCCACTGTCATCACAATTTTCCATGACCACTGTCATCATAATGGTCCATGACCCGTTTCATCTCAATGCTCCATGACACCCGTCACCACAGTGCTCCATGGCCTTTGTCATCACAATGTTCCATGTCCCCTATAATCAAAATGCTCCATGCCTTTTTCCTCACAATGCTCCAGAATTCTTGTCATCACAATGTTCCATGACCGTGTCATCACAATGCTACATGACCCTGGTCATCACAGTTCTCCCTGACCTTTGTCATCACAATGCTCTATGTCGCTTTTCATCACAATTCTCAATGACCACTTTAATCACTATGTTCGCTGACCATTTTCATCACATTTCTCTATTGTCATTACAATTCCCCATCGTCCCTTTCTTCGCAATGCTCCATGATGCCTGTCATCACAATGCTCCACGGCTTCTGTTATCACAATGCTCCAGGACCAGTTTCATCACAATACTCCATCCCCCTTGTCATCACAGTGCACAATGAAACCTTTCATTACAATGCTCCATGACACTTGTCATCACAATGCTCCATGGCCTTTATCGTCACAATGCTCCCAGGCACTT
The DNA here is from genome assembly GCF_965194825.1 of Balaenoptera physalus. NCBI lineage: Eukaryota > Metazoa > Chordata > Mammalia > Artiodactyla > Balaenopteridae > Balaenoptera > Balaenoptera physalus. The sequence goes on along the minus strand of NW_028126244.1, from coordinate 46,401 downwards.
TTCATCACGATGTTCCATGAAAACTTTCATCACATTGCTCCATGACCATTGTCATGACAATAGTCCATACCCTTGTCAACACAATGCTGCATAATCCCTGTCATCACAATTCTCCATGACTGCTGTCATCACAAAATCCAGGACAATTTTCATAACAATGCTTCATGCCCCCAGTCATCACAGTGCTCCATGATACATTTCATCACAATTCCTAGATGATCAATGTCATCACAATGCCCCATGACACCTGTCATCACAATTCGCTATGACCCTTGTCATCACAATACTCGATGAACTGTGTCATCACAGTGTTCCAGGACACATGTCATCACAATGATCCATGACTACTTCCATCAAAATGCACCAATACACCTGTCATCACAATGCTCCATGGCCCCTGTTATCATATTGCTCCATGATCTCTTTGATCACAATGCTCCATGACCAGTGTCATCACCATGCCTCATGACGCCTGTCATCTCAATGCTCCATGGCCCCTTTCATCACAATGCTCCATGAACCCAGTCATCACAGTGTTTCCTGCCCTTTTCATCGCAATGCTCCATGGGCCCTGTCAGGACAATGCTCCATGCCCTTGTCATCAAAATGCTCCAGAACTCTTGTCATCATAATGCTCCATGCCAATGTCATCAAAATGCCCCATGACACTTGTCATCACAATGCTCCATGGCCTTTGTCATCACAATGTTCCATGGCCCCTGTCATCACAATTCTCCATGCCCTTGTCATCAAAACGCTCCAGAACTCTTGTCATCATACTGCTCCATGCCAATGTCATCAAAATGCCCCATGACACTTGTCATCACAATGCTCCATGGCCTTTGTCATCACAATGTTCCATGGACCCTGTCATCACAGTGCTCCATGATAACTTTCATCACAACTCTAGATGACCACTGTCATCACAATGCCCCATGACAGATGGCATCACAATTCGCCATGGTCCTTGTCATCACAATGCTCCATGAACCGTGTCATCACAAGGTTCCAGGACACTTGTCATCACAATGATCCATGATCACTTTCATCACAATGCTCCATGAACCCTGTCGTCTCAATGCTCCATAGTCTTTGTATTCACAGTGCTCCATGGCTCCTGTAATCACAGTGCTCCATGACACCTTTCATCACAATGCTCCAAGACCGCTGTCATCACAATGCCCCATGATGCCTGCCTTCACAAATCTCCAAGGCCTCTCTTACCAAAATGCTCCATGATCCCTGTCAGCACAATATTCGATGGCACTTTTCATCACAATGCTCCATGACCCCTGTCATCACAAAGTTCTCTGCCCATATCATCACAATGCTCCTTGTCACCTTTAATCACAATGCTCCATGCCCTTTCATCACAATGCTCCAGAATTCTTGTCATCGCAATGTTCCTTGACCGTGTCATCACAATGCTCGATGAACATTGTAATCACAAAGCTCCATGACCCCTGTCATCACAATGATCCATGACCCTTGTCATCACAAAGCTCCATGACCCCTGTCATCACATTGATCCATGACTCCTTTCCTCACAGTGCTCCAGTACCCTTTTCATCACAATGCTCCATGCCATTGTCAGCACAATGCTCCTTGGACCCTGTCATCAAAATGCTCCATCCCCTTTTCATCACAATGCTCCAGATATCCTATCATTACAATGCTCCATGCCCGTGTCAACACAATGCTCCATGACCCATGTCATCAAATTGCTTTATGAACCTTGTTATCAGAATAATCCATGACCCCTGTCATCAAAATGATCCATGACAGTTGTCATCACAATGCTGCATGATACCTTTCATCCCAACTCTCTGTGACCGCTGTCATCACAATGCTCCAGGACAATTTTCATCACAATGCTCCATGCCCCCTGTCATCACAGTGCCCCTTAACACCTGTAATCACAATGCTCCATGACCCTGTCATCACAATGCTACATGACCCCTGTCATCACATTGTTCCATGGCCTATGTATTCACAATGCTCCATGGACCCTGTAATCACACTGCTCCATGTTCCCTTTCAACACAATGGTCCATGAACCCTGTCATCACAACGTTCCATGAAAGTTGTCATCAAAAGTCTCCATGACCCTGGTCACCACAAGGTTCCCTGCTCTTGTCATCACAATGCTCCATGACCCTTGTAATCACAGTGGTACATGGCCTTGTCACCACAATGTTCCATGGCCTCTGTCATCACCATGCTCCATGGTCTTTCTCATCACAATGCTCTATGACCCCTGTCATCACTATGCTTGATGACCATTGTCATCACAATGCTCCAAGGCCCCTGTCATCACAATGCCTCATGGTCTTGTAATCACAATGTTCAATGACCCCTGTCATCACAATGCTCCATGCCTTTGTCATCACAATGCTCCATGGCCCCTGTAATCACAATGCTCCAGAACACTTGTCAGCATAATACTCCATTGCCGTGTCATCCCATTGCTCAATGACATTTGTCATCAAAATGTTCCTTGGCTTTTGGCATCACAGTGATCCATGATAACTTTAATCAAAATTCTACATGACCATTGTCATCACAATGCAAGGTGACCAATGTCATCACAATGCCCCAAGACACGTGTCATCACAATTCGCCTTGGCCCTTGTTATCTCAATGCTGTATGAACCGTGTCATCACTAGGTTTCAGGACACTTGTCATCAAAGAGATCCATGACAACATTCATCACAATGCCCCATGAACTCTGTTATCTCAATGCTCCATGGCCTTTGTATTCCCAATGTTCCATTGTCCCGATAATCACATTGCTCCATGAACACTTTCATCACAATGCTCCTTGACCACTGTCACCGTAATGACCCATGACGTTTCTCATCACTGTGCTCCAAGGCCACTCTCATCAAAATGCTCCATGATCTGTGTCAGCCCAATATTGCATGACAGTTGTCATCACAAGGCTCTATGATCCCTGTAATCACAATGATCCCTGCCAATAACATCACAATGTTCCATGTCTCCTGTAATCACAATGCTCCATGCCCTTGTCATCACAATTCTCCAGGTCTGTTTTCATCACCATGCTTCATGCCCGTGTCATCACAATGCTCCATGAATCTTGTCTTCACAATGCTCCATGGCCCATGTCATCACAATGCTCCGTGACTCCTGTCAACACATTGCCTGATGACTCCTGTCGTCAAAATGCTAAATGGCACTTGTCATCACAATGCTCTATGACGCCTGTCATCACTATTCTCCATGTCACTTGTTATCACAATGCTCCATGGCCCCTGTAATCACAGTACTCCATGACCCCCTTCATCACAATGCCCAATGCCACCTCTTATCACAATTCTCCATGGCATTTGTCATCACGATGCTCCATGACACCTGTCATCACAATGCTCCATGACACTTGTCATCACAATGCTCGATGGCCCTTGTCATCACAATGTTCCTTGGTGCTTTTCATCGCAATGTTCCATGACAACTCTCAACAAAATACTCCAAGATTTGTTTCATCCCAATGCTCCATGGCCCTTGTCATTACAAATCCACATGATCCCTTTCATCACAATTGTCCATGGCAACTTACATAAAAATGCTCCATGCCCCTGTCATCACAATGCCCAAAGATATCTGTTTTTACAATGATCCCTGACCCTTGTCATCACAAGGCTCCATGTCCCTTGTATTCACATTGCTCCATGGCCCTTGTCATCACAATGCTCCATAGCGCTTTTCATCGCAATGCTCCATGACCGCTTTCAGCACAATGCCCCATGACCCCTGTCATCATGATTCTCAACTGCCCTTGTCATCACAAGTCTCCATGAAACATTTCCTCAAAATGCTCCAGTACGCCTTTCATCCAAATTCCCCGTGGCCACTGTCATCACAATTTTCCATGACCACTGTCATCATAATGGTCCATGACCCGTTTCATCTCAATGCTCCATGACACCCGTCACCACAGTGCTCCATGGCCTTTGTCATCACAATGTTCCATGTCCCCTATAATCAAAATGCTCCATGCCTTTTTCCTCACAATGCTCCAGAATTCTTGTCATCACAATGTTCCATGACCGTGTCATCACAATGCTACATGACCCTGGTCATCACAGTTCTCCCTGACCTTTGTCATCACAATGCTCTATGTCGCTTTTCATCACAATTCTCAATGACCACTTTAATCACTATGTTCGCTGACCATTTTCATCACATTTCTCTATTGTCATTACAATTCCCCATCGTCCCTTTCTTCGCAATGCTCCATGATGCCTGTCATCACAATGCTCCACGGCTTCTGTTATCACAATGCTCCAGGACCAGTTTCATCACAATACTCCATCCCCCTTGTCATCACAGTGCACAATGAAACCTTTCATTACAATGCTCCATGACACTTGTCATCACAATGCTCCATGGCCTTTATCGTCACAATGCTCCCAGGCACTTTTCATCACGATGTTCCATGAAAACTTTCATCACATTGCTCCATGACCATTGTCATGACAATAGTCCATACCCTTGTCAACACAATGCTGCATAATCCCTGTCATCACAATTCTCCATGACTGCTGTCATCACAAAATCCAGGACAATTTTCATAACAATGCTTCATGCCCCCAGTCATCACAGTGCTCCATGATACATTTCATCACAATTCCTAGATGATCAATGTCATCACAATGCCCCATGACACCTGTCATCACAATTCGTTATGACCCTTGTCATCACAATACTCGATGAACTGTGTCATCACAGTGTTCCAGGACACATGTCATCACAATGATCCATGACTACTTCCATCAAAATGCACCAATACACCTGTCATCACAATGCTCCATGGCCCCTGTTATCATATTGCTCCATGATCTCTTTGATCACAATGCTCCATGACCAGTGTCATCACCATGCCTCATGACGCCTGTCATCTCAATGCTCCATGGCCCCTTTCATCACAATGCTCCATGAACCCAGTCATCACAGTGTTTCCTGCCCTTTTCATCGCAATGCTCCATGGGCCCTGTCAGGACAATGCTCCATGCCCTTGTCATCAAAATGCTCCAGAACTCTTGTCATCATAATGCTCCATGCCAATGTCATCAAAATGCCCCATGACACTTGTCATCACAATGCTCCATGGCCTTTGTCATCACAATGTTCCATGGCCCCTGTCATCACAATTCTCCATGCCCTTGTCATCAAAACGCTCCAGAACTCTTGTCATCATACTGCTCCATGCCAATGTCATCAAAATGCCCCATGACACTTGTCATCACAATGCTCCATGGCCTTTGTCATCACAATGTTCCATGGACCCTGTCATCACAGTGCTCCATGATAACTTTCATCACAACTCTAGATGACCACTGTCATCACAATGCCCCATGACAGATGGCATCACAATTCGCCATGGTCCTTGTCATCACAATGCTCCATGAACCGTGTCATCACAAGGTTCCAGGACACTTGTCATCACAATGATCCATGATCACTTTCATCACAATGCTCCATGAACCCTGTCGTCTCAATGCTCCATAGTCTTTGTATTCACAGTGCTCCATGGCTCCTGTAATCACAGTGCTCCATGACACCTTTCATCACAATGCTCCAAGACCGCTGTCATCACAATGCCCCATGATGCCTGCCTTCACAAATCTCCAAGGCCTCTCTTACCAAAATGCTCCATGATCCCTGTCAGCACAATATTCGATGGCACTTTTCATCACAATGCTCCATGACCCCTGTCATCACAAAGTTCTCTGCCCATATCATCACAATGCTCCTTGTCACCTTTAATCACAATGCTCCATGCCCTTTCATCACAATGCTCCAGAATTCTTGTCATCGCAATGTTCCTTGACCGTGTCATCACAATGCTCGATGAACATTGTAATCACAAAGCTCCATGACCCCTGTCATCACAATGATCCATGACCCTTGTCATCACAAAGCTCCATGACCCCTGTCATCACATTGATCCATGACTCCTTTCCTCACAGTGCTCCAGTACCCTTTTCATCACAATGCTCCATGCCATTGTCAGCACAATGCTCCTTGGACCCTGTCATCAAAATGCTCCATCCCCTTTTCATCACAATGCTCCAGATATCCTATCATTACAATGCTCCATGCCCGTGTCAACACAATGCTCCATGACCCATGTCATCAAATTGCTTTATGAACCTTGTTATCAGAATAATCCATGACCCCTGTCAACAAAGTGATCCATGACAGTTGTCATCACAATGCTGCATGATACCTTTCATCCCAACTCTCTGTGACCGCTGTCATCACAATGCTCCAGGACAATTTTCATCACAATGCTCCATGCCCCCTGTCATCACAGTGCCCCTTAACACCTGTAATCACAATGCTCCATGACCCTGTCATCACAATGCTACATGACCCCTGTCATCACATTGTTCCATGGCCTATGTATTCACAATGCTCCATGGACCCTGTAATCACACTGCTCCATGTTCCCTTTCAACACAATGGTCCATGAACCCTGTCATCACAACGTTCCATGAAAGTTGTCATCAAAAGTCTCCATGACCCTGGTCACCACAAGGTTCCCTGCTCTTGTCATCACAATGCTCCATGACCCTTGTAATCACAGTGGTACATGGCCTTGTCACCACAATGTTCCATGGCCTCTGTCATCACCATGCTCCATGGTCTTTCTCATCACAATGCTCTATGACCCCTGTCATCACTATGCTTGATGACCATTGTCATCACAATGCTCCAAGGCCCCTGTCATCACAATGCCTCATGGTCTTGTAATCACAATGTTCAATGACCCCTGTCATCACAATGCTCCATGCCTTTGTCATCACAATGCTCCATGGCCCCTGTAATCACAATGCTCCAGAACACTTGTCAGCATAATACTCCATTGCCGTGTCATCCCATTGCTCAATGACATTTGTCATCAAAATGTTCCTTGGCCTTTGGCATCACAGTGATCCATGATAACTTTAATCAAAATTCTACATGACCATTGTCATCACAATGCAAGGTGACCAATGTCATCACAATGCCCCAAGACACGTGTCATCACAATTCGCCTTGGCCCTTGTTATCTCAATGCTGTATGAACCGTGTCATCACTAGGTTTCAGGACACTTGTCATCAAAGAGATCCATGACAACATTCATCACAATGCCCCATGAACTCTGTTATCTCAATGCTCCATGGCCTTTGTATTCCCAATGTTCCATTGTCCCGATAATCACATTGCTCCATGAACACTTTCATCACAATGCTCCTTGACCACTGTCACCGTAATGACCCATGACGTTTCTCATCACTGTGCTCCAAGGCCACTCTCATCAAAATGCTCCATGATCTGTGTCAGCCCAATATTGCATGACAGTTGTCATCACAAGGCTCTATGATCCCTGTAATCACAATGATCCCTGCCAATAACATCACAATGTTCCATGTCTCCTGTAATCACAATGCTCCATGCCCTTGTCATCACAATTCTCCAGGTCTGTTTTCATCACCATGCTTCATGCCCGTGTCATCACAATGCTCCATGAATCTTGTCTTCACAATGCTCCATGGCCCATGTCATCACAATGCTCCGTGACTCCTGTCAACACATTGCCTGATGACTCCTGTCATCAAAATGCTAAATGGCACTTGTCATCACAATGCTCTATGACGCCTGTCATCACTATTCTCCATGTCACTTGTTATCACAATGCTCCATGGCCCCTGTAATCACAGTACTCCATGACCCCCTTCATCACAATGCCCAATGCCACCTCTTATCACAATTCTCCATGGCATTTGTCATCACGATGCTCCATGACACCTGTCATCACAATGCTCCATGACACTTGTCATCACAATGCTCGATGGCCCTTGTCATCACAATGTTCCTTGGTGCTTTTCATCGCAATGTTCCATGACAACTCTCATCAAAATACTCCAAGATTTGTTTCATCCCAATGCTCCATGGCCCTTGTCATTACAAATCCACATGATCCCTTTCATCACAATTGTCCATGGCAACTTACATAAAAATGCTCCATGCCCCTGTCATCACAATGCCCAAAGATATCTGTTTTTACAATGATCCATGACCCTTGTCATCACAAGGCTCCATGTCCCTTGTATTCATATTGCTCCATGGCCCTTGTCATCACAATGCTCCATAGCGCTTTTCATCGCAATGCTCCATTACCGCGTTCAGCACAATGCCCCATGACACCTGTCATCATGATGCTCAACTGCCCTTGTCATCACAAGTCTCCATGAAACATTTCCTCAAAATGCTCCAGTACGCCTTTCATCCAAATTCCCCGTGGCCACTGTCATCACAATTCTCCATGACCACTGTCATCATAATGGTCCATGACCCGTTTCATCTCAATGCTCCATGACACCTGTCACCACAGTGCTCCATGGCCTTTTTCATCACAATGTTCCATGTCCCCTATAATCAAAATGCTCCATGCCTTTTTCCTCACAATGCTCCAGGATTCTTGTCATCACAATGTTCCATGACCGTGGCATCACAATGCTCCATGGCCCTTGTCATCACAATGCTCCAGAATTCTTGTCATCACAATGTTCCATGACCGTGTCATCACAATGCTACATGACCCTGGTCATCACAGTTCTCCCTGACCTTTGTCATCACAATGCTCTATGTCGCTTTTCATCACAGTTCTCAATGACCACTTTAATCACTATGCTCGCTGACCATTTTCATCACATTTCTATATTGTCATTACAATTCCCCATCGTCCCTTTCTTCACAATGCTCCATGATGCCTGTCATCACAATGCTCCACGGCTTCTGTTATCACAATGCTCCAGGACCAGTTTCATCACAATACTCCATCCCCCTTGTCATCACAGTGCACAATGAAACCTTTCATTACAATGCTCCATGACGCTTGTCATCACAATGCTCCATGGCCTTTATCGTCACAATGCTCCCAGGCACTTTTCATCACGATGTTCTATGAAAACTTTCATCACATTGCTCCATGACCATTGTCATCACAATAGTCCATAGCCTTGTCAACACAATGCTGCATAATCCCTGTCATCACAATTCTCCATGACAGCTGTCATCACATAATCCAGGACAATTTTCATAACAATGCTTCATGCCCCCAGTCATCACAGTGCTCCATGATACATTTCATCACAATTCCTAGATGATCAATGTCATCACAATGCCCCATGACACCTGTCATCACAATTCGCTATGACCCTTGTCATCACAATACTCGATGAACTGTGTCATCACAGTGTTCCAGGACACATGTCATCCCAATGATCCATGACTACTTTCATCACAATGCTCCAATACACCTGTCATCACAATGCTCCATGGCCCCTGTTATCATATTGCTCCATGATCTCTTTGATCACAATGCTCCATGACCAGTGTCATCACCATGCCTCATGACGCCTGTCATCTCAATGCTCCATGGCCCCTTTCATCACAATGCTCCATGAACCCAGTCATCACAGTGTTCCCTGCCCTTTTCATCGCAATGCTCCATGGGCCCTGTCATCACAATGCTCCATGCCCTTGTCATCAAAATGCTCCAGAACTCTTGTCATCATAATGCTCCATGCCAATGTCATCAAAATGCCCCATGACACTTGTCATCAAAATGCTCCATGGCCTTTGTCATCACAATGTTCCATGGCCCCTGTCATCACAATTCTCCATGCCCTTGTCATCAAAATGCTCCAGAACTCTTGTCATCATAATGCTCCATGCCAATGTCATCAAAATGCCCCATGACACTTGTCATCACAATTCTCCATGGCCTTCGTCATCACAATGTTCAATGGCCCCTGTCATCACAGTGCTCCATGATAACGTTCATCACAATTCTAGATGACCACTGTCATCACAATGACCCATGACAGATATCATCACAATTCGCCATGGTCCTTGTCATCACAATGCTCCATGAACCGTGTCATCACAAGGTTCCAGGACACTTGCCATCACAATGATCCATGATCACTTTCAGCACAATGCTCCATGAAACCTGTCATCTCAATGCTCCATAGTCTTTGTATTCACAATGCTCCATGGCTCCTGTAATCACAATGCTCCAGAACACTTGTCAGCATAATACTCCATTCCCGTGTCATCCCATTGCTCAATGACATTTGTCATCAAAATGTTCCTTGGCCTTTGACATCACAGTGATCCATGATAACTTTAATCAAAATTCTACATGACCATTGTCATCACAATGCAAGGTGACCAATGTCATCACAATGCCCCAAGACACGTGTCATCACAATTCGCCTTGGCCCTTGTTATCTCAATGCTGTATGAACCATGTCATCACTAGGTTTCAGGACACTTGTCATCAAAGAGATCCATGACAACATTCATCACAATGCCCCATGAACTCTGTTATCTCAATGCTCCATGGCCTTTGTATTCCCAATGTTCCATTGTCCCGATAATCACATTGCTCCATGAACACTTTCATCACAATGCTCCTTGACCACTGTCACCGTAATGACCCATGACGTTTCTCATCACTGTGCTCCAAGGCCACTCTCATCAAAATGCTCCATGATCTGTGTCAGCCCAATATTGCATGACAGTTGTCATCACAAGGCTCTATGATCCCTGTAATCACAATGATCCCTGCCAATAACATCACAATGTTCCATGTCTCCTGTAATCACAATGCTCCATGCCCTTGTCATCACAATTCTCCAGGTCTGTTTTCATCACCATGCTTCATGCCCGTGTCATCACAATGCTCCATGAATCTTGTCTTCACAATGCTCCATGGCCCATGTCATCACAATGCTCCGTGACTCCTGTCAACACATTGCCTGATGACTCCTGTCATCAAAATGCTAAATGGCACTTGTCATCACAATGCTCTATGACGCCTGTCATCACTATTCTCCATGTCACTTGTTATCACAATGCTCCATGGCCCCTGTAATCACAGTACTCCATGACCCCCTTCATCACAATGCCCAATGCCACCTCTTATCACAATTCTCCATGGCATTTGTCATCACGATGCTCCATGACACCTGTCATCACAATGCTCCATGACACTTGTCATCACAATGCTCGATGGCCCTTGTCATCACAATGTTCCTTGGTGCTTTTCATCGCAATGTTCCATGACAACTCTCAACAAAATACTCCAAGATTTGTTTCATCCCAATGCTCCATGGCCCTTGTCATTACAAATCCACATGATCCCTTTCATCACAATTGTCCATGGCAACTTACATAAAAATGCTCCATGCCCCTGTCATCACAATGCCCAAAGATATCTGTTTTTACAATGATCCCTGACCCTTGTCATCACAAGGCTCCATGTCCCTTGTATTCACATTGCTCCATGGCCCTTGTCATCACAATGCTCCATAGCGCTTTTCATCGCAATGCTCCATGACCGCTTTCAGCACAATGCCCCATGACCCCTGTCATCATGATGCTCAACTGCCCTTGTCATCACAAGTCTCCATGAAACATTTCCTCAAAATGCTCCAGTACGCCTTTCATCCAAATTCCCCGTGGCCACTGTCATCACAATTCTCCATGACCACTGTCATCATAATGGTCCATGACCCGTTTCATCTCAATGCTCCATGACACCCGTCACCACAGTGCTCCATGGCCTTTGTCATCACAATGTTCCATGTCCCCTATAATCAAAATGCTCCATGCCTTTTTCCTCACAATGCTCCAGAATTCTTGTCATCACAATGTTCCATGACCGTGTCATCACAATGCTACATGACCCTGGTCATCACAGTTCTCCCTGACCTTTGTCATCACAATGCTCTATGTCGCTTTTCATCACAATTCTCAATGACCACTTTAATCACTATGCTCGCTGACCATTTTCATCACATTTCTCTATTGTCATTACAATTCCCCATCGTCCCTTTCTTCACAATGCTCCATGATGCCTGTCATCACAATGCTCCACGGCTTCTGTTATCACAATGCTCCAGGACCAGTTTCATCACAATACTCCATCCCCCTTGTCATCACAGTGCACAATGAAACCTTTCATTACAATGCTCCATGACACTTGTCATCACAATGCTCCATGGCCTTTATCGTCACAATGCTCCCAGGCACTTTTCATCACGATGTTCCATGAAAACTTTCATCACATTGCTCCATGACCATTGTCAGCACAATAGTCCATACCCTTGTCAACACAATGCTGCATAATCCCTGTCATCACAATTCTCCATGACTGCTGTCATCACAAAATCCAGGACAATTTTCATAACAATGCTTCATGCCCCCAGTCATCACAGTGCTCCATGATACATTTCATCACAATTCCTAGATGATCAATGTCATCACAATGCCCCATGACACCTGTCATCACAATTCGCTATGACCCTTGTCATCACAATACTCGATGAACTGTGTCATCACAGTGTTCCAGGACACATGTCATCACAATGATCCATGACTACTTCCATCAAAATGCTCCAATACACCTGTCATCACAATGCTCCATGGCCCCTGTTATCATATTTCTCCATGATCTCTTTGATCACAATGCTCCATGACCAGTGTCATCACCATGCCTCATGACGCCTGTCATCTCAATGCTCCATGGCCCCTTTCATCACAATGCTCCATGAACCCAGTCATCACAGTGTTTCCTGCCCTTTTCATCGCAATGCTCCATGGGCCCTGTCAGGACAATGCTCCATGCCCTTGTCATCAAAATGCTCCAGAACTCTTGTCATCATAATGCTCTATGCCAATGTCATCAAAATGCCCCATGACACTTGTCATCACAATGCTCCATGGCCTTTGTCATCACAATGTTCCATGGCCCCTGTCATCACAATTCTCCATGCCCTTGTCATCAAAACGCTCCAGAACTCTTGTCATCATACTGCTCCATGCCAATGTCATCAAAATGCCCCATGACACTTGTCATCACAATGCTCCATGGCCTTTGTCATCACAATGTTCCATGGACCCTGTCATCACAGTGCTCCATGATAACTTTCATCACAACTCTAGATGACCACTGTCATCACAATGCCCCATGACAGATGGCATCACAATTCGCCATGGTCCTTGTCATCACAATGCTCCATGAACCGTGTCATCACAAGGTTCCAGGACACTTGTCATCACAATGATCCATGATCACTTTCATCACAATGCTCCATGAACCCTGTCGTCTCAATGCTCCATAGTCTTTGTATTCACAGTGCTCCATGGCTCCTGTAATCACAGTGCTCCATGACACCTTTCATCACAATGCTCCAAGACCGCTGTCATCACAATGCCCCATGATGCCTGCCTTCACAAATCTCCAAGGCCTCTCTTACCAAAATGCTCCATGATCCCTGTCAGCACAATATTCGATGGCACTTTTCATCACAATGCTCCATGACCCCTGTCATCACAAAGTTCTCTGCCCATATCATCACAATGCTCCTTGTCACCTTTAATCACAATGCTCCATGCCCTTTCATCACAATGCTCCAGAATTCTTGTCATCGCAATGTTCCTTGACCGTGTCATCACAATGCTCGATGAACATTGTAATCACAAAGCTCCATGACCCCTGTCATCACAATGATCCATGACCCTTGTCATCACAAAGCTCCATGACCCCTGTCATCACAATGATCCATGACGCTTGTCATCACAAAGCTCCATGACCCCTGTCATCACATTGATCCATGACTCCTTTCCTCACAGTGCTCCAGTACCCTTTTCATCACAATGCTCCATGCCATTGTCAGCACAATGCTCCTTGGACCCTGTCATCAAAATGCTCCATCCCCTTTTCATCACAATGCTCCAGATATCCTATCATTACAATGCTCCATGCCCGTGTCAACACAATGCTCCATGACCCATGTCATCAAATTGCTTTATGAACCTTGTTATCAGAATAATCCATGACCCCTGTCATCAAAATGATCCATGACAGTTGTCATCACAATGCTGCATGATACCTTTCATCCCAACTCTCTGTGACAGCTGTCATCACAATGCTCCAGGACAATTTTCATCACAATGCTCCATGCCCCCTGTCATCACAGTGCCCCTTAACACCTGTAATCACAATGCTCCATGACCCTGTCATCACAATGCTACATGACCCCTGTCATCACATTGTTCCATGGCCTATGTATTCACAATGCTCCATGGACCCTGTAATCACACTGCTCCATGTTCCCTTTCAACACAATGGTCCAAGAACCCTGTCATCACAATGTTCCATGAAAGTTGTCATCAAAAGTCTCCATGACCCTGGTCACCACAAGGTTCCCTGCTCTTGTCATCACAATGCTCCATGACCCTTGTAATCACAGTGGTACATGGCCTTGTCACCACAATGTTCCATGGCCTCTGTCATCACCATGCTCCATGGTCTTTCTCATCACAATGCTCTATGACCCCTGTCATCACTATGCTTGATGACCATTGTCATCACAATGCTCCAAGGCCCCTGTCATCACAATGCCTCATGGTCTTGTAATCACAATGTTCAATGACCCCTGTCATCACAATGCTCCATGCCTTTGTCATCACAATGCTCCATGGCCCCTGTAATCACAATGCTCCAGAACACTTGTCAGCATAATACTCCATTGCCGTGTCATCCCATTGCTCAATGACATTTGTCATCAAAATGTTCCTTGGCCTTTGGCATCACAGTGATCCATGATAACTTTAATCAAAATTCTACATGACCATTGTCATCACAATGCAAGGTGACCAATGTCATCACAATGCCCCAAGACACGTGTCATCACAATTCGCCTTGGCCCTTGTTATCTCAATGCTGTATGAACCGTGTCATCACTAGGTTTCAGGACACTTGTCATCAAAGAGATCCATGACAACATTCATCACAATGCCCCATGAACTCTGTTATCTCAAAGCTCCATGGCCTTTGTATTCCCAATGTTCCATTGTCCCGATAATCACATTGCTCCATGAACACTTTCATCACAATGCTCCTTGACCACTGTCACCGTAATGACCCATGACGTTTCTCATCACTGTGCTCCAAGGCCACTCTCATCAAAATGCTCCATGATCTGTGTCAGCCCAATATTGCATGACAGTTGTCATCACAAGGCTCTATGATCCCTGTAATCACAATGATCCCTGCCAATAACATCACAATGTTCCATGTCTCCTGTAATCACAATGCTCCATGCCCTTGTCATCACAATTCTCCAGGTCTGTTTTCATCACCATGCTTCATGCCCGTGTCATCACAATGCTCCATGAATCTTGTCTTCACAATGCTCCATGGCCCATGTCATCACAATGCTCCGTGACTCCTGTCAACACATTGCCTGATGACTCCTGTCATCAAAATGCTAAATGGCACTTGTCATCACAATGCTCTATGACGCCTGTCATCACTATTCTCCATGTCACTTGTTATCACAATGCTCCATGGCCCCTGTAATCACAGTACTCCATGACCCCCTTCATCACAATGCCCAATGCCACCTCTTATCACAATTCTCCATGGCATTTGTCATCACGATGCTCCATGACACCTGTCATCACAATGCTCCATGACACTTGTCATCACAATGCTCGATGGCCCTTGTCATCACAATGTTCCTTGGTGCTTTTCATCGCAATGTTCCATGACAACTCTCATCAAAATACTCCAAGATTTGTTTCATCCCAATGCTCCATGGCCCTTGTCATTACAAATCCACATGATCCCTTTCATCACAATTGTCCATGGCAACTTACATAAAAATGCTCCATGCCCCTTTCATCACAATGCCCAAAGATATCTGTTTTTACAATGATCCATGACCCTTGTCATCACAAGGCTCCATGTCCCTTGTATTCATATTGCTCCATGGCCCTTGTCATCACAATGCTCCATAGCGCTTTTCATCGCAATGCTCCATGACCGCTTTCAGCACAATGCCCCATGACACCTGTCATCATGATGCTCAACTGCCCTTGTCATCACAAGTCTCCATGAAACATTTCCTCAAAATGCTCCAGTACGCCTTTCATCCAAATTCCCCGTGGCCACTGTCATCACAATTCTCCATGACCACTGTCATCATAATGGTCCATGACCCGTTTCATCTCAATGCTCCATGACACCTGTCACCACAGTGCTCCATGGCCTTTTTCATCACAATGTTCCATGTCCCCTATAATCAAAATGCTCCATGCCTTTTTCCTCACAATGCTCCAGGATTCTTGTCATCACAATGTTCCATGACCGTGGCATCACAATGCTCCATGGCCCTTGTCATCACAATGCTCCAGAATTCTTGTCATCACAATGTTCCATGACCGTGTCATCACAATGCTACATGACCCTGGTCATCACAGTTCTCCCTGACCTTTGTCATCACAATGCTCTATGTCGCTTTTCATCACAGTTCTCAATGACCACTTTAATCACTATGCTCGCTGACCATTTTCATCACATTTCTATATTGTCATTACAATTCCCCATCGTCCCTTTCTTCACAATGCTCCATGATGCCTGTCATCACAATGCTCCACGGCTTCTGTTATCACAATGCTCCAGGACCAGTTTCATCACAATACTCCATCCCCCTTGTCATCACAGTGCACAATGAAACCTTTCATTACAATGCTCCATGACACTTGTCATCACAATGCTCCATGGCCTTTATCGTCACAATGCTCCCAGGCACTTTTCATCACGATGTTCTATGAAAACTTTCATCACATTGCTCCATGACCATTGTCATCACAATAGTCCATAGCCTTGTCAACACAATGCTGCATAATCCCTGTCATCACAATTCTCCATGACTGCTGTCATCACATAATCCAGGACAATTTTCATAACAATGCTTCATGCCCCCAGTCATCACAGTGCTCCATGATACATTTCATCACAATTCCTAGATGATCAATGTCATCACAATGCCCCATGACACCTGTCATCACAATTCGCTATGACCCTTGTCATCACAATACTCGATGAACTGTGTCATCACAGTGTTCCAGGACACATGTCATCCCAATGATCCATGACTACTTTCATCACAATGCTCCAATACACCTGTCATCACAATGCTCCATGGCCCCTGTTATCATATTGCTCCATGATCTCTTTGATCACAATGCTCCATGACCAGTGTCATCACCATGCCTCATGACGCCTGTCATCTCAATGCTCCATGGCCCCTTTCATCACAATGCTCCATGAACCCAGTCATCACAGTGTTCCCTGCCCTTTTCATCGCAATGCTCCATGGGCCCTGTCATCACAATGCTCCATGCCCTTGTCATCAAAATGCTCCAGAACTCTTGTCATCATAATGCTCCATGCCAATGTCATCAAAATGCCCCATGACACTTGTCATCAAAATGCTCCATGGCCTTTGTCATCACAATGTTCCATGGCCCCTGTCATCACAATGCTCCATGCCCTTGTCATCAAAATGCTCCAGAACTCTTGTCATCATAATGCTCCATGCCAATGTCATCAAAATGCCCCATGACACTTGTCATCACAATTCTCCATGGCCTTCGTCATCACAATGTTCAATGGCCCCTGTCATCACAGTGCTCCATGATAACGTTCATCACAATTCTAGATGACCACTGTCATCACAATGACCCATGACAGATATCATCACAATTCGCCATGGTCCTTGTCATCACAATGCTCCATGAACCATGTCATCACAAGGTTCCAGGACACTTGCCATCACAATGATCCATGATCACTTTCAGCACAATGCTCCATGAAACCTGTCATCTCAATGCTCCATAGTCTTTGTATTCACAATGCTCCATGGCTCCTGTAATCACAATGCTCCAGAACACTTGTCAGCATAATACTCCATTCCCGTGTCATCCCATTGCTCAATGACATTTGTCATCAAAATGTTCCTTGGCCTTTGACATCACAGTGATCCATGATAACTTTAATCAAAATTCTACATGACCATTGTCATCACAATGCAAGGTGACCAATGTCATCACAATGCCCCAAGACACGTGTCATCACAATTCGCCTTGGCCCTTGTTATCTCAATGCTGTATGAACCATGTCATCACTAGGTTTCAGGACACTTGTCATCAAAGAGATCCATGACAACATTCATCACAATGCCCCATGAACTCTGTTATCTCAATGCTCCATGGCCTTTGTATTCCCAATGTTCCATTGTCCCGATAATCACATTGCTCCATGAACACTTTCATCACAATGCTCCTTGACCACTGTCACCGTAATGACCCATGACGTTTCTCATCACTGTGCTCCAAGGCCACTCTCATCAAAATGCTCCATGATCTGTGTCAGCCCAATATTGCATGACAGTTGTCATCACAAGGCTCTATGATCCCTGTAATCACAATGGTCCCTGCCAATAACATCACAATGTTCCATGTCTCCTGTAATCACAATGCTCCATGCCCTTGTCATCACAATTCTCCAGGTCTGTTTTCATCACCATGCTTCATGCCCGTGTCATCACAATGCTCCATGAATCTTGTCTTCACAATGCTCCATGGCCCATGTCATCACAATGCTCCGTGACTCCTGTCAACACATTGCCTGATGACTCCTGTCATCAAAATGCTAAATGGCACTTGTCATCACAATGCTCTATGACGCCTGTCATCACTGTTCTCCATGTCACTTGTTATCACAATGCTCCATGGCCCCTGTAATCACAGTACTCCATGACCCCCTTCATCACAATGCCCAATGCCACCTCTTATCACAATTCTCCATGGCATTTGTCATCACGATGCTCCATGACACCTGTCATCACAATGCTCGATGGCCCTTGTCATCACAATGTTCCTTGGTGCTTTTCATCGCAATGTTCCATGACAACTCTCAACAAAATACTCCAAGATTTGTTTCATCCCAATGCTCCATGGCCCTTGTCATTACAAATCCACATGATCCCTTTCATCACAATTGTCCATGGCAACTTACATAAAAATGCTCCATGCCCCTGTCATCACAATGCCCAAAGATATCTGTTTTTACAATGATCCCTGACCCTTGTCATCACAAGGCTCCATGTCCCTTGTATTCACATTGCTCCATGGCCCTTGTCATCACAATGCTCCATAGCGCTTTTCATCGCAATGCTCCATGACCGCTTTCAGCACAATGCCCCATGACCCCTGTCATCATGATGCTCAACTGCCCTTGTCATCACAAGTCTCCATGAAACATTTCCTCAAAATGCTCCAGTACGCCTTTCATCCAAATTCCCCGTGGCCACTGTCATCACAATTCTCCATGACCACTGTCATCATAATGGTCCATGACCCGTTTCATCTCAATGCTCCATGACACCCGTCACCACAGTGCTCCATGGCCTTTGTCATCACAATGTTCCATGTCCCCTATAATCAAAATGCTCCATGCCTTTTTCCTCACAATGCTCCAGAATTCTTGTCATCACAATGTTCCATGACCGTGTCATCACAATGCTACATGACCCTGGTCATCACAGTTCTCCCTGACCTTTGTCATCACAATGCTCTATGTCGCTTTTCATCACAATTCTCAATGACCACTTTAATCACTATGCTCGCTGACCATTTTCATCACATTTCTCTATTGTCATTACAATTCCCCATCGTCCCTTTCTTCACAATGCTCCATGATGCCTGTCATCACAATGCTCCACGGCTTCTGTTATCACAATGCTCCAGGACCAGTTTCATCACAATACTCCATCCCCCTTGTCATCACAGTGCACAATGAAACCTTTCATTACAATGCTCCATGACACTTGTCATCACAATGCTCCATGGCCTTTATCGTCACAATGCTCCCAGGCACTTTTCATCACGATGTTCCATGAAAACTTTCATCACATTGCTCCATGACCATTGTCAGCACAATAGTCCATACCCTTGTCAACACAATGCTGCATAATCCCTGTCATCACAATTCTCCATGACTGCTGTCATCACAAAATCCAGGACAATTTTCATAACAATGCTTCATGCCCCCAGTCATCACAGTGCTCCATGATACATTTCATCACAATTCCTAGATGACCAATGTCATCACAATGCCCCATGACACCTGTCATCACAATTCGCTATGACCCTTGTCATCATAATACTCGATGAACTGTGTCATCACAGTGTTCCAGGACACATGTCATCACAATGATCCATGACTACTTCCATCAAAATGCTCCAATACACCTGTCATCACAATGCTCCATGGCCCCTGTTATCATATTTCTCCATGATCTCTTTGATCACAATGCTCCATGACCAGTGTCATCACCATGCCTCATGACGCCTGTCATCTCAATGCTCCATGGCCCCTTTCATCACAATGCTCCATGAACCCAGTCATCACAGTGTTTCCTGCCCTTTTCATCGCAATGCTCCATGGGCCCTGTCAGGACAATGCTCCATGCCCTTGTCATCAAAATGCTCCAGAACTCTTGTCATCATAATGCTCCATGCCAATGTCATCAAAATGCCCCATGACACTTGTCATCACAATGCTCCATGGCCTTTGTCATCACAATGTTCCATGGCCCCTGTCATCACAATTCTCCATGCCCTTGTCATCAAAACGCTCCAGAACTCTTGTCATCATACTGCTCCATGCCAATGTCATCAAAATGCCCCATGACACTTGTCATCACAATGCTCCATGGCCTTTGTCATCACAATGTTCCATGGACCCTGTCATCACAGTGCTCCATGATAACTTTCATCACAACTCTAGATGACCACTGTCATCACAATGCCCCATGACAGATGGCATCACAATTCGCCATGGTCCTTGTCATCACAATGCTCCATGAACCGTGTCATCACAAGGTTCCAGGACACTTGTCATCACAATGATCCATGATCACTTTCATCACAATGCTCCATGAACCCTGTCGTCTCAATGCTCCATAGTCTTTGTATTCACAGTGCTCCATGGCTCCTGTAATCACAGTGCTCCATGACACCTTTCATCACAATGCTCCAAGACCGCTGTCATCACAATGCCCCATGATGCCTGCCTTCACAAATCTCCAAGGCCTCTCTTACCAAAATGCTCCATGATCCCTGTCAGCACAATATTCGATGGCACTTTTCATCACAATGCTCCATGACCCCTGTCATCACAAAGTTCTCTGCCCATATCATCACAATGCTCCTTGTCACCTTTAATCACAATGCTCCATGCCCTTTCATCACAATGCTCCAGAATTCTTGTCATCGCAATGTTCCTTGACCGTGTCATCACAATGCTCGATGAACATTGTAATCACAAAGCTCCATGACCCCTGTCATCACAATGATCCATGACCCTTGTCATCACAAAGCTCCATGACCCCTGTCATCACAATGATCCATGACGCTTGTCATCACAAAGCTCCATGACCCCTGTCATCACATTGATCCATGACTCCTTTCCTCACAGTGCTCCAGTACCCTTTTCATCACAATGCTCCATGCCATTGTCAGCACAATGCTCCTTGGACCCTGTCATCAAAATGCTCCATCCCCTTTTCATCACAATGCTCCAGATATCCTATCATTACAATGCTCCATGCCCGTGTCAACACAATGCTCCATGACCCATGTCATCAAATTGCTTTATGAACCTTGTTATCAGAATAATCCATGACCCCTGTCATCAAAATGATCCATGACAGTTGTCATCACAATGCTGCATGATACCTTTCATCCCAACTCTCTGTGACAGCTGTCATCACAATGCTCCAGGACAATTTTCATCACAATGCTCCATGCCCCCTGTCATCACAGTGCCCCTTAACACCTGTAATCACAATGCTCCATGACCCTGTCATCACAATGCTACATGACCCCTGTCATCACATTGTTCCATGGCCTATGTATTCACAATGCTCCATGGACCCTGTAATCACACTGCTCCATGTTCCCTTTCAACACAATGGTCCAAGAACCCTGTCATCACAACGTTCCATGAAAGTTGTCATCAAAAGTCTCCATGACCCTGGTCACCACAAGGTTCCCTGCTCTTGTCATCACAATGCTCCATGACCCTTGTAATCACAGTGGTACATGGCCTTGTCACCACAATGTTCCATGGCCTCTGTCATCACCATGCTCCATGGTCTTTCTCATCACAATGCTCTATGACCCCTGTCATCACTATGCTTGATGACCATTGTCATCACAATGCTCCAAGGCCCCTGTCATCACAATGCCTCATGGTCTTGTAATCACAATGTTCAATGACCCCTGTCATCACAATGCTCCATGCCTTTGTCATCACAATGCTCCATGGCCCCTGTAATCACAATGCTCCAGAACACTTGTCAGCATAATACTCCATTGCCGTGTCATCCCATTGCTCAATGACATTTGTCATCAAAATGTTCCTTGGCCTTTGGCATCACAGTGATCCATGATAACTTTAATCAAAATTCTACATGACCATTGTCATCACAATGCAAGGTGACCAATGTCATCACAATGCCCCAAGACACGTGTCATCACAATTCGCCTTGGCCCTTGTTATCTCAATGCTGTATGAACCGTGTCATCACTAGGTTTCAGGACACTTGTCATCAAAGAGATCCATGACAACATTCATCACAATGCCCCATGAACTCTGTTATCTCAAAGCTCCATGGCCTTTGTATTCCCAATGTTCCATTGTCCCGATAATCACATTGCTCCATGAACACTTTCATCACAATGCTCCTTGACCACTGTCACCGTAATGACCCATGACGTTTCTCATCACTGTGCTCCAAGGCCACTCTCATCAAAATGCTCCATGATCTGTGTCAGCCCAATATTGCATGACAGTTGTCATCACAAGGCTCTATGATCCCTGTAATCACAATGATCCCTGCCAATAACATCACAATGTTCCATGTCTCCTGTAATCACAATGCTCCATGCCCTTGTCATCACAATTCTCCAGGTCTGTTTTCATCACCATGCTTCATGCCCGTGTCATCACAATGCTCCATGAATCTTGTCTTCACAATGCTCCATGGCCCATGTCATCACAATGCTCCGTGACTCCTGTCAACACATTGCCTGATGACTCCTGTCATCAAAATGCTAAATGGCACTTGTCATCACAATGCTCTATGACGCCTGTCATCACTATTCTCCATGTCACTTGTTATCACAATGCTCCATGGCCCCTGTAATCACAGTACTCCATGACCCCCTTCATCACAATGCCCAATGCCACCTCTTATCACAATTCTCCATGGCATTTGTCATCACGATGCTCCATGACACCTGTCATCACAATGCTCCATGACACTTGTCATCACAATGCTCGATGGCCCTTGTCATCACAATGTTCCTTGGTGCTTTTCATCGCAATGTTCCATGACAACTCTCATCAAAATACTCCAAGATTTGTTTCATCCCAATGCTCCATGGCCCTTGTCATTACAAATCCACATGATCCCTTTCATCACAATTGTCCATGGCAACTTACATAAAAATGCTCCATGCCCCTTTCATCACAATGCCCAAAGATATCTGTTTTTACAATGATCCATGACCCTTGTCATCACAAGGCTCCATGTCCCTTGTATTCATATTGCTCCATGGCCCTTGTCATCACAATGCTCCATAGCGCTTTTCATCGCAATGCTCCATGACCGCTTTCAGCACAATGCCCCATGACACCTGTCATCATGATGCTCAACTGCCCTTGTCATCACAAGTCTCCATGAAACATTTCCTCAAAATGCTCCAGTACGCCTTTCATCCAAATTCCCCGTGGCCACTGTCATCACAATTCTCCATGACCACTGTCATCATAATGGTCCATGACCCGTTTCATCTCAATGCTCCATGACACCTGTCACCACAGTGCTCCATGGCCTTTTTCATCACAATGTTCCATGTCCCCTATAATCAAAATGCTCCATGCCTTTTTCCTCACAATGCTCCAGGATTCTTGTCATCACAATGTTCCATGACCGTGGCATCACAATGCTCCATGGCCCTTGTCATCACAATGCTCCAGAATTCTTGTCATCACAATGTTCCATGACCGTGTCATCACAATGCTACATGACCCTGGTCATCACATTTCTCCCTGACCTTTGTCATCACAATGCTCTATGTCGCTTTTCATCACAGTTCTCAATGACCACTTTAATCACTATGCTCGCTGACCATTTTCATCACATTTCTATATTGTCATTACAATTCCCCATCGTCCCTTTCTTCACAATGCTCCATGATGCCTGTCATCACAATGCTCCACGGCTTCTGTTATCACAATGCTCCAGGACCAGTTTCATCACAATACTCCATCCCCCTTGTCATCACAGTGCACAATGAAACCTTTCATTACAATGCTCCATGACACTTGTCATCACAATGCTCCATGGCCTTTATCGTCACAATGCTCCCAGGCACTTTTCATCACGATGTTCTATGAAAACTTTCATCACATTGCTCCATGACCATTGTCATCACAATAGTCCATAGCCTTGTCAACACAATGCTGCATAATCCCTGTCATCACAATTCTCCATGACTGCTGTCATCACATAATCCAGGACAATTTTCATAACAATGCTTCATGCCCCCAGTCATCACAGTGCTCCATGATACATTTCATCACAATTCCTAGATGATCAATGTCATCACAATGCCCCATGACACCTGTCATCACAATTCGCTATGACCCTTGTCATCACAATACTCGATGAACTGTGTCATCACAGTGTTCCAGGACACATGTCATCCCAATGATCCATGACTACTTTCATCACAATGCTCCAATACACCTGTCATCACAATGCTCCATGGCCCCTGTTATCATATTGCTCCATGATCTCTTTGATCACAATGCTCCATGACCAGTGTCATCACCATGCCTCATGACGCCTGTCATCTCAATGCTCCATGGCCCCTTTCATCACAATGCTCCATGAACCCAGTCATCACAGTGTTCCCTGCCCTTTTCATCGCAATGCTCCATGGGCCCTGTCATCACAATGCTCCATGCCCTTGTCATCAAAATGCTCCAGAACTCTTGTCATCATAATGCTCCATGCCAATGTCATCAAAATGCCCCATGACACTTGTCATCAAAATGCTCCATGGCCTTTGTCATCACAATGTTCCATGGCCCCTGTCATCACAATGCTCCATGCCCTTGTCATCAAAATGCTCCAGAACTCTTGTCATCATAATGCTCCATGCCAATGTCATCAAAATGCCCCATGACACTTGTCATCACAATTCTCCATGGCCTTCGTCATCACAATGTTCAATGGCCCCTGTCATCACAGTGCTCCATGATAACGTTCATCACAATTCTAGATGACCACTGTCATCACAATGACCCATGACAGATATCATCACAATTCGCCATGGTCCTTGTCATCACAATGCTCCATGAACCATGTCATCACAAGGTTCCAGGACACTTGCCATCACAATGATCCATGATCACTTTCAGCACAATGCTCCATGAAACCTGTCATCTCAATGCTCCATAGTCTTTGTATTCACAATGCTCCATGGCTCCTGTAATCACAATGCTCCAGAACACTTGTCAGCATAATACTCCATTCCCGTGTCATCCCATTGCTCAATGACATTTGTCATCAAAATGTTCCTTGGCCTTTGACATCACAGTGATCCATGATAACTTTAATCAAAATTCTACATGACCATTGTCATCACAATGCAAGGTGACCAATGTCATCACAATGCCCCAAGACACGTGTCATCACAATTCGCCTTGGCCCTTGTTATCTCAATGCTGTATGAACCATGTCATCACTAGGTTTCAGGACACTTGTCATCAAAGAGATCCATGACAACATTCATCACAATGCCCCATGAACTCTGTTATCTCAATGCTCCATGGCCTTTGTATTCCCAATGTTCCATTGTCCCGATAATCACATTGCTCCATGAACACTTTCATCACAATGCTCCTTGACCACTGTCACCGTAATGACCCATGACGTTTCTCATCACTGTGCTCCAAGGCCACTCTCATCAAAATGCTCCATGATCTGTGTCAGCCCAATATTGCATGACAGTTGTCATCACAAGGCTCTATGATCCCTGTAATCACAATGATCCCTGCCAATAACATCACAATGTTCCATGTCTCCTGTAATCACAATGCTCCATGCCCTTGTCATCACAATTCTCCAGGTCTGTTTTCATCACCATGCTTCATGCCCGTGTCATCACAATGATCCATGAATCTTGTCTTCACAATGCTCCATGGCCCATGTCATCACAATGCTCCGTGACTCCTGTCAACACATTGCCTGATGACTCCTGTCATCAAAATGCTAAATGGCACTTGTCATCACAATGCTCTATGACGCCTGTCATCACTGTTCTCCATGTCACTTGTTATCACAATGCTCCATGGCCCCTGTAATCACAGTACTCCATGACCCCCTTCATCACAATGCCCAATGCCACCTCTTATCACAATTCTCCATGGCATTTGTCATCACGATGCTCCATGACACCTGTCATCACAATGCTCGATGGCCCTTGTCATCACAATGTTCCTTGGTGCTTTTCATCGCAATGTTCCATGACAACTCTCAACAAAATACTCCAAGATTTGTTTCATCCCAATGCTCCATGGCCCTTGTCATTACAAATCCACATGATCCCTTTCATCACAATTGTCCATGGCAACTTACATAAAAATGCTCCATGCCCCTGTCATCACAATGCCCAAAGATATCTGTTTTTACAATGATCCCTGACCCTTGTCATCACAAGGCTCCATGTCCCTTGTATTCACATTGCTCCATGGCCCTTGTCATCACAATGCTCCATAGCGCTTTTCATCGCAATGCTCCATGACCGCTTTCAGCACAATGCCCCATGACCCCTGTCATCATGATGCTCAACTGCCCTTGTCATCACAAGTCTCCATGAAACATTTCCTCAAAATGCTCCAGTACGCCTTTCATCCAAATTCCCCGTGGCCACTGTCATCACAATTCTCCATGACCACTGTCATCATAATGGTCCATGACCCGTTTCATCTCAATGCTCCATGACACCCGTCACCACAGTGCTCCATGGCCTTTGTCATCACAATGTTCCATGTCCCCTATAATCAAAATGCTCCATGCCTTTTTCCTCACAATGCTCCAGAATTCTTGTCATCACAATGTTCCATGACCGTGTCATCACAATGCTACATGACCCTGGTCATCACAGTTCTCCCTGACCTTTGTCATCACAATGCTCTATGTCGCTTTTCATCACAATTCTCAATGACCACTTTAATCACTATGCTCGCTGACCATTTTCATCACATTTCTCTATTGTCATTACAATTCCCCATCGTCCCTTTCTTCACAATGCTCCATGATGCCTGTCATCACAATGCTCCACGGCTTCTGTTATCACAATGCTCCAGGACCAGTTTCATCACAATACTCCATCCCCCTTGTCATCACAGTGCACAATGAAACCTTTCATTACAATGCTCCATGACACTTGTCATCACAATGCTCCATGGCCTTTATCGTCACAATGCTCCCAGGCACTTTTCATCACGATGTTCCATGAAAACTTTCATCACATTGCTCCATGACCATTGTCAGCACAATAGTCCATACCCTTGTCAACACAATGCTGCATAATCCCTGTCATCACAATTCTCCATGACTGCTGTCATCACAAAATCCAGGACAATTTTCATAACAATGCTTCATGCCCCCAGTCATCACAGTGCTCCATGATACATTTCATCACAATTCCTAGATGACCAATGTCATCACAATGCCCCATGACACCTGTCATCACAATTCGCTATGACCCTTGTCATCATAATACTCGATGAACTGTGTCATCACAGTGTTCCAGGACACATGTCATCACAATGATCCATGACTACTTCCATCAAAATGCTCCAATACACCTGTCATCACAATGCTCCATGGCCCCTGTTATCATATTTCTCCATGATCTCTTTGATCACAATGCTCCATGACCAGTGTCATCACCATGCCTCATGACGCCTGTCATCTCAATGCTCCATGGCCCCTTTCATCACAATGCTCCATGAACCCAGTCATCACAGTGTTTCCTGCCCTTTTCATCGCAATGCTCCATGGGCCCTGTCAGGACAATGCTCCATGCCCTTGTCATCAAAATGCTCCAGAACTCTTGTCATCATAATGCTCCATGCCAATGTCATCAAAATGCCCCATGACACTTGTCATCACAATGCTCCATGGCCTTTGTCATCACAATGTTCCATGGCCCCTGTCATCACAATTCTCCATGCCCTTGTCATCAAAACGCTCCAGAACTCTTGTCATCATACTGCTCCATGCCAATGTCATCAAAATGCCCCATGACACTTGTCATCACAATGCTCCATGGCCTTTGTCATCACAATGTTCCATGGACCCTGTCATCACAGTGCTCCATGATAACTTTCATCACAACTCTAGATGACCACTGTCATCACAATGCCCCATGACAGATGGCATCACAATTCGCCATGATCCTTGTCATCACAATGCTCCATGAACCGTGTCATCACAAGGTTCCAGGACACTTGTCATCATAATGATCCATGATCACTTTCATCACAATGCTCCATGAACCCTGTCGTCTCAATGCTCCATAGTCTTTGTATTCACAGTGCTCCATGGCTCCTGTAATCACAGTGCTCCATGACACCTTTCATCACAATGCTCCAAGACCGCTGTCATCACAATGCCCCATGATGCCTGCCTTCACAAATCTCCAAGGCCTCTCTTACCAAAATGCTCCATGATCCCTGTCAGCACAATATTCGATGGCACTTTTCATCACAATGCTCCATGACCCCTGTCATCACAAAGTTCTCTGCCCATATCATCACAATGCTTCTTGTCACCTTTAATCACAATGCTCCATGCCCTTTCATCACAATGCTCCAGAATTCTTGTCATCGCAATGTTCCTTGACCGTGTCATCACAATGCTCGATGAACATTGTAATCACAAAGCTCCATGACCCCTGTCATCACAATGATCCATGACGCTTGTCATCACAAAGCTCCATGACCCCTGTCATCACATTGATCCATGACTCCTTTCCTCACAGTGCTCCAGTACCCATTTCATCACAATGCTCCATGCCATTGTCAGCACAATGCTCCTTGGACCCTGTCATCAAAATGCTCCATCCCCTTTTCATCACAATGCTCCAGATATCCTATCATTACAATGCTCCATGCCCATGTCAAGACAATGCTCCATGACCCATGTCATCAAATTGCTTTATGAACCTTGTTATCAGAATAATCCATGACCCCTGTCATCAAAATGATCCATGACAGTTGTCATCACAATGCTGCATGATACCTTTCATCCCAACTCTCTGTGACCGCTGTCATCACAATGCTCCAGGACAATTTTCATCACAATGCTCCATGCCCCCTGTCATCACAGTGCCCCTTAACACCTGTAATCACAATGCTCCATGACCCTGTCATCACAATGCTACATGACCCCTGTCATCACATTGTTCCATGGCCTATGTATTCACAATGCTCCATGGACCCTGTAATCACACTGCTCCATGTTCCCTTTCAACACAATGGTCCATGAACCCTGTCATCACAACGTTCCATGAAAGTTGTCATCAAAAGTCTCCATGACCCTGGTCACCACAAGGTTCCCTGCTCTTGTCATCACAATGCTCCATGACCCTTGTAATCACAGTGGTACATGGCCTTGTCACCACAATGTTCCATGGCCTCTGTCATCACCATGCTCCATGGTCTTTCTCATCACAATGCTCTATGACCCCTGTCATCACTATGCTTGATGACCATTGTCATCACAATGCTCCAAGGCCCCTGTCATCACAATGCCTCATGGTCTTGTAATCACAATGTTCAATGACCCCTGTCATCACAATGCTCCATGCCTTTGTCATCACAATGCTCCATGGCCCCTGTAATCACAATGCTCCAGAACACTTGTCAGCATAATACTCCATTGCCGTGTCATCCCATTGCTCAATGACATTTGTCATCAAAATGTTCCTTGGCCTTTGGCATCACAGTGATCCATGATAACTTTAATCAAAATTCTACATGACCATTGTCATCACAATGCAAGGTGACCAATGTCATCACAATGCCCCAAGACACGTGTCATCACAATTCGCCTTGGCCCTTGTTATCTCAATGCTGTATGAACCATGTCATCACTAGGTTTCAGGACACTTGTCATCAAAGAGATCCATGACAACATTCATCACAATGCCCCATGAACTCTGTTATCTCAAAGCTCCATGGCCTTTGTATTCCCAATGTTCCATTGTCCCGATAATCACATTGCTCCATGAACACTTTCATCACAATGCTCCTTGACCACTGTCACCGTAATGACCCATGACGTTTCTCATCACTGTGCTCCAAGGCCACTCTCATCAAAATGCTCCATGATCTGTGTCAGCCCAATATTGCATGACAGTTGTCATCACAAGGCTCTATGATCCCTGTAATCACAATGATCCCTGCCAATAACATCACAATGTTCCATGTCTCCTGTAATCACAATGCTCCATGCCCTTGTCATCACAATTCTCCAGGTCTGTTTTCATCACCATGCTTCATGCCCGTGTCATCACAATGCTCCATGAATCTTGTCTTCACAATGCTCCATGGCCCATGTCATCACAATGCTCCGTGACTCCTGTCAACACATTGCCTGATGACTCCTGTCCTCAAAATGCTAAATGGCACTTGTCATCACAATGCTCTATGACGCCTGTCATCACTATTCTCCATGTCACTTGTTATCACAATGCTCCATGGCCCCTGTAATCACAGTACTCCATGACCCCCTTCATCACAATGCCCAATGCCACCTCTTATCACAATTCTCCATGGCATTTGTCATCACGATGCTCCATGACACCTGTCATCACAATGCTCCATGACACTTGTCATCACAATGCTCGATGGCCCTTGTCATCACAATGTTCCTTGGTGCTTTTCATCGCAATGTTCCATGACAACTCTCATCAAAATACTCCAAGATTTGTTTCATCCCAATGCTCCAAGGCCCTTGTCATTACAAATCCACATGATCCCTTTCATCACAATTGTCCATGGCAACTTACATAAAAATGCTCCATGCCCCTGTCATCACAATGCCCAAAGATATCTGTTTTTACAATGATCCATGACCCTTGTCATCACAAGGCTCCATGTCCCTTGTATTCATATTGCTCCATGGCCCTTGTCATCACAATGCTCCATAGCGCTTTTCATCGCAATGCTCCATGACCGCGTTCAGCACAATGCCCCATGACACCTGTCATCATGATGCTCAACTGCCCTTGTCATCACAAGTCTCCATGAAACATTTCCTCAAAATGCTCCAGTACGCCTTTCATCCAAATTCCCCGTGGCCACTGTCATCACAATTCTCCATGACCACTGTCATCATAATGGTCCATGACCCGTTTCATCTCAATGCTCCATGACACCTGTCACCACAGTGCTCCATGGCCTTTTTCATCACAATGTTCCATGTCCCCTATAATCAAAATGCTCCATGCCTTTTTCCTCACAATGCTCCAGGATTCTTGTCATCACAATGTTCCATGACCGTGGCATCACAATGCTCCATGGCCCTTGTCATCACAATGCTCCAGAATTCTTGTCATCACAATGTTCCATGACCGTGTCATCACAATGCTACATGACCCTGGTCATCACAGTTCTCCCTGACCTTTGTCATCACAATGCTCTATGTCGCTTTTCATCACAGTTCTCAATGACCACTTTAATCACTATGCTCGCTGACCATTTTCATCACATTTCTATATTGTCATTACAATTCCCCATCGTCCCTTTCTTCACAATGCTCCATGATGCCTGTCATCACAATGCTCCACGGCTTCTGTTATCACAATGCTCCAGGACCAGTTTCATCACAATACTCCATCCCCCTTGTCATCACAGTGCACAATGAAACCTTTCATTACAATGCTCCATGACACTTGTCATCACAATGCTCCATGGCCTTTATCGTCACAATGCTCCCAGGCACTTTTCATCACGATGTTCTATGAAAACTTTCATCACATTGCTCCATGACCATTGTCATCACAATAGTCCATAGCCTTGTCAACACAATGCTGCATAATCCCTGTCATCACAATTCTCCATGACTGCTGTCATCACATAATCCAGGACAATTTTCATAACAATGCTTCATGCCCCCAGTCATCACAGTGCTCCATGATACATTTCATCACAATTCCTAGATGATCAATGTCATCACAATGCCCCATGACACCTGTCATCACAATTCGCTATGACCCTTGTCATCACAATACTCGATGAACTGTGTCATCACAGTGTTCCAGGACACATGTCATCCCAATGATCCATGACTACTTTCATCACAATGCTCCAATACACCTGTCATCACAATGCTCCATGGCCCCTGTTATCATATTGCTCCATGATCTCTTTGATCACAATGCTCCATGACCAGTGTCATCACCATGCCTCATGACGCCTGTCATCTCAATGCTCCATGGCCCCTTTCATCACAATGCTCCATGAACCCAGTCATCACAGTGTTCCCTGCCCTTTTCATCGCAATGCTCCATGGGCCCTGTCATCACAATGCTCCATGCCCTTGTCATCAAAATGCTCCAGAACTCTTGTCATCATAATGCTCCATGCCAATGTCATCAAAATGCCCCATGACACTTGTCATCAAAATGCTCCATGGCCTTTGTCATCACAATGTTCCATGGCCCCTGTCATCACAATGCTCCATGCCCTTGTCATCAAAATGCTCCAGAACTCTTGTCATCATAATGCTCCATGCCAATGTCATCAAAATGCCCCATGACACTTGTCATCACAATTCTCCATGGCCTTCGTCATCACAATGTTCCATGGCCCCTGTCATCACAGTGCTCCATGATAACGTTCATCACAATTCTAGATGACCACTGTCATCACAATGACCCATGACAGATATCATCACAATTCGCCATGGTCCTTGTCATCATAATGCTCCATGAACCGTGTCATCACAAGGTTCCAGGACACTTGCCATCACAATGATCCATGATCACTTTCAGCACAATGCTCCATGTAACCTGTCATCTCAATGCTCCATAATCTTTGTATTCACAATGCTCCATGGCTCCTGTAATCACAATGCTCCAGAACACTTGTCAGCATAATACTCCATTCCCGTGTCATCCCATTGCTCAATGACATTTGTCATCAAAATGTTCCTTGGCCTTTGACATCACAGTGATCCATGATAACTTTAATCAAAATTCTACATGACCATTGTCATCACAATGCAAGGTGACCAATGTCATCACAATGCCCCAAGACACGTGTCATCACAATTCGCCTTGGCCCTTGTTATCTCAATGCTGTATGAACCATGTCATCACTAGGTTTCAGGACACTTGTCATCAAAGAGATCCATGACAACATTCATCACAATGCCCCATGAACTCTGTTATCTCAATGCTCCATGGCCTTTGTATTCCCAATGTTCCATTGTCCCGATAATCACATTGCTCCATGAACACTTTCATCACAATGCTCCTTGACCACTGTCACCGTAATGACCCATGACGTTTCTCATCACTGTGCTCCAAGGCCACTCTCATCAAAATGCTCCATGATCTGTGTCAGCCCAATATTGCATGACAGTTGTCATCACAAGGCTCTATGATCCCTGTAATCACAATGATCCCTGCCAATAACATCACAATGTTCCATGTCTCCTGTAATCACAATGCTCCATGCCCTTGTCATCACAATTCTCCAGGTCTGTTTTCATCACCATGCTTCATGCCCGTGTCATCACAATGCTCCATGAATCTTGTCTTCACAATGCTCCATGGCCCATGTCATCACAATGCTCCGTGACTCCTGTCAACACATTGCCTGATGACTCCTGTCATCAAAATGCTAAATGGCACTTGTCATCACAATGCTCTATGACGCCTGTCATCACTATTCTCCATGTCACTTGTTATCACAATGCTCCATGGCCCCTGTAATCACAGTACTCCATGACCCCCTTCATCACAATGCCCAATGCCACCTCTTATCACAATTCTCCATGGCATTTGTCATCACGATGCTCCATGACACCTGTCATCACAATGCTCCATGACACTTGTCATCACAATGCTCGATGGCCCTTGTCATCACAATGTTCCTTGGTGCTTTTCATCGCAATGTTCCATGACAACTCTCAACAAAATACTCCAAGATTTGTTTCATCCCAATGCTCCATGGCCCTTGTCATTACAAATCCACATGATCCCTTTCATCACAATTGTCCATGGCAACTTACATAAAAATGCTCCATGCCCCTGTCATCACAATGCCCAAAGATATCTGTTTTTACAATGATCCCTGACCCTTGTCATCACAAGGCTCCATGTCCCTTGTATTCACATTGCTCCATGGCCCTTGTCATCACAATGCTCCATAGCGCTTTTCATCGCAATGCTCCATGACCGCTTTCAGCACAATGCCCCATGACCCCTGTCATCATGATGCTCAACTGCCCTTGTCATCACAAGTCTCCATGAAACATTTCCTCAAAATGCTCCAGTACGCCTTTCATCCAAATTCCCCGTGGCCACTGTCATCACAATTCTCCATGACCACTGTCATCATAATGGTCCATGACCCATTTCATCTCAATGCTCCATGACACCCGTCACCACAGTGCTCCATGGCCTTTGTCATCACAATGTTCCATGTCCCCTATAATCAAAATGCTCCATGCCTTTTTCCTCACAATGCTCCAGAATTCTTGTCATCACAATGTTCCATGACCGTGTCATCACAATGCTACATGACCCTGGTCATCACAGTTCTCCCTGACCTTTGTCATCACAATGCTCTATGTCGCTTTTCATCACAATTCTCAATGACCACTTTAATCACTATGCTCGCTGACCATTTTCATCACATTTCTCTATTGTCATTACAATTCCCCATCGTCCCTTTCTTCACAATGCTCCATGATGCCTGTCATCACAATGCTCCACGGCTTCTGTTATCACAATGCTCCAGGACCAGTTTCATCACAATACTCCATCCCCCTTGTCATCACAGTGCACAATGAAACCTTTCATTACAATGCTCCATGACACTTGTCATCACAATGCTCCATGGCCTTTATCGTCACAATGCTCCCAGGCACTTTTCATCACGATGTTCCATGAAAACTTTCATCACATTGCTCCATGACCATTGTCAGCACAATAGTCCATACCCTTGTCAACACAATGCTGCATAATCCCTGTCATCACAATTCTCCATGACTGCTGTCATCACAAAATCCAGGACAATTTTCATAACAATGCTTCATGCCCCCAGTCATCACAGTGCTCCATGATACATTTCATCACAATTCCTAGATGATCAATGTCATCACAATGCCCCATGACACCTGTCATCACAATTCGCTATGACCCTTGTCATCACAATACTCGATGAACTGTGTCATCACAGTGTTCCAGGACACATGTCATCACAATGATCCATGACTACTTCCATCAAAATGCTCCAATACACCTGTCATCACAATGCTCCATGGCCCCTGTTATCATATTTCTCCATGATCTCTTTGATCACAATGCTCCATGACCAGTGTCATCACCATGCCTCATGACGCCTGTCATCTCAATGCTCCATGGCCCCTTTCATCACAATGCTCCATGAACCCAGTCATCACAGTGTTTCCTGCCCTTTTCATCGCAATGCTCCATGGGCCCTGTCAGGACAATGCTCCATGCCCTTGTCATCAAAATGCTCCAGAACTCTTGTCATCATAATGCTCCATGCCAATGTCATCAAAATGCCCCATGACACTTGTCATCACAATGCTCCATGGCCTTTGTCATCACAATGTTCCATGGCCCCTGTCATCACAGTGCTCCATGATAACTTTCATCACAACTCTAGATGACCACTGTCATCACAATGCCCCATGACAGATGGCATCACAATTCGCCATGGTCCTTGTCATCACAATGCTCCATGAACCGTGTCATCACAAGGTTCCAGGACACTTGTCATCACAATGATCCATGATCACTTTCATCACAATGCTCCATGAACCCTGTCGTCTCAATGCTCCATAGTCTTTGTATTCACAGTGCTCCATGGCTCCTGTAATCACAGTGCTCCATGACACCTTTCATCACAATGCTCCAAGACCGCTGTCATCACAATGCCCCATGATGCCTGCCTTCACAAATCTCCAAGGCCTCTCTTACCAAAATGCTCCATGATCCCTGTCAGCACAATATTCGATGGCACTTTTCATCACAATGCTCCATGACCCCTGTCATCACAAAGTTCTCTGCCCATATCATCACAATGCTCCTTGTCACCTTTAATCACAATGCTCCATGCCCTTTCATCACAATGCTCCAGAATTCTTGCCATCGCAATGTTCCTTGACCGTGTCATCACAATGCTCGATGAACATTGTAATCACAAAGCTCCATGACCCCTGTCATCACAATGATCCATGACCCTTGTCATCACAAAGCTCCATGACCCCTGTCATCACAATGATCCATGACGCTTGTCATCACAAAGCTCCATGACCCCTGTCATCACATTGATCCATGACTCCTTTCCTCACAGTGCTCCAGTACCCTTTTCATCACAATGC
Organism: Balaenoptera physalus; assembly: GCF_965194825.1. Classification (NCBI taxonomy): domain Eukaryota; kingdom Metazoa; phylum Chordata; class Mammalia; order Artiodactyla; family Balaenopteridae; genus Balaenoptera; species Balaenoptera physalus. The sequence continues at coordinate 9,731 of NW_028126244.1, read as the reverse complement.
TCCATGCCATTGTCAGCACAATTCTCCTTGGACCCTGTCATCAAAATGCTCCATCCCCTTTTCATCACAATGCTCCAGATATCCTATCATTACAATGCTCCATGCCCGTGTCAACACAATGCTCCATGACCCATGTCATCAAATTGCTTTATGAACCTTGTTATCAGAATAATCCATGACCCCTGTCATCAAAATGATCCATGACAGTTGTCATCACAATGCTGCATGATACCTTTCATCCCAACTCTCTGTGACCGCTGTCATCACAATGCTCCAGGACAATTTTCATCACAATGCTCCATGCCCCCTGTCATCACAGTGCCCCTTAACACCTGTAATCACAATGCTCCATGACCCTGTCATCACAATGCTACATGACCCCTGTCATCACATTGTTCCATGGCCTATGTATTCACAATGCTCCATGGACCCTGTAATCACACTGCTCCATGTTCCCTTTCAACACAATGGTCCATGAACCCTGTCATCACAACGTTCCATGAAAGTTGTCATCAAAAGTCTCCATGACCCTGGTCACCACAAGGTTCCCTGCTCTTGTCATCACAATGCTCCATGACCCTTGTAATCACAGTGGTACATGGCCTTGTCACCACAATGTTCCATGGCCTCTGTCATCACCATGCTCCATGGTCTTTCTCATCACAATGCTCTATGACCCCTGTCATCACTATGCTTGATGACCATTGTCATCACAATGCTCCAAGGCCCCTGTCATCACAATGCCTCATGGTCTTGTAATCACAATGTTCAATGACCCCTGTCATCACAATGCTCCATGCCTTTGTCATCACAATGCTCCATGGCCCCTGTAATCACAATGCTCCAGAACACTTGTCAGCATAATACTCCATTGCCGTGTCATCCCATTGCTCAATGACATTTGTCATCAAAATGTTCCTTGGCCTTTGGCATCACAGTGATCCATGATAACTTTAATCAAAATTCTACATGACCATTGTCATCACAATGCAAGGTGACCAATGTCATCACAATGCCCCAAGACACGTGTCATCACAATTCGCCTTGGCCCTTGTTATCTCAATGCTGTATGAACCATGTCATCACTAGGTTTCAGGACACTTGTCATCAAAGAGATCCATGACAACATTCATCACAATGCCCCATGAACTCTGTTATCTCAAAGCTCCATGGCCTTTGTATTCCCAATGTTCCATTGTCCCGATAATCACATTGCTCCATGAACACTTTCATCACAATGCTCCTTGACCACTGTCACCGTAATGACCCATGACGTTTCTCATCACTGTGCTCCAAGGCCACTCTCATCAAAATGCTCCATGATCTGTGTCAGCCCAATATTGCATGACAGTTGTCATCACAAGGCTCTATGATCCCTGTAATCACAATGATCCCTGCCAATAACATCACAATGTTCCATGTCTCCTGTAATCACAATGCTCCATGCCCTTGTCATCACAATTCTCCAGGTCTGTTTTCATCACCATGCTTCATGCCCGTGTCATCACAATGCTCCATGAATCTTGTCTTCACAATGCTCCATGGCCCATGTCATCACAATGCTCCGTGACTCCTGTCAACACATTGCCTGATGACTCCTGTCATCAAAATGCTAAATGGCACTTGTCATCACAATGCTCTATGACGCCTGTCATCACTATTCTCCATGTCACTTGTTATCACAATGCTCCATGGCCCCTGTAATCACAGTACTCCATGACCCCCTTCATCACAATGCCCAATGCCACCTCTTATCACAATTCTCCATGGCATTTGTCATCACGATGCTCCATGACACCTGTCATCACAATGCTCCATGACACTTGTCATCACAATGCTCGATGGCCCTTGTCATCACAATGTTCCTTGGTGCTTTTCATCGCAATGTTCCATGACAACTCTCAACAAAATACTCCAAGATTTGTTTCATCCCAATGCTCCATGGCCCTTGTCATTACAAATCCACATGATCCCTTTCATCACAATTGTCCATGGCAACTTACATAAAAATGCTCCATGCCCCTGTCATCACAATGCCCAAAGATATCTGTTTTTACAATGATCCCTGACCCTTGTCATCACAAGGCTCCATGTCCCTTGTATTCACATTGCTCCATGGCCCTTGTCACCACAATGCTCCATAGCGCTTTTCATCGCAATGCTCCATGACCGCTTTCAGCACAATGCCCCATGACCCCTGTCATCATGATGCTCAACTGCCCTTGTCATCACAAGTCTCCATGAAACATTTCCTCAAAATGCTCCAGTACGCCTTTCATCCAAATTCCCCGTGGCCACTGTCATCACAATTCTCCATGACCACTGTCATCATAATGGTCCATGACCCGTTTCATCTCAATGCTCCATGACACCCATCACCACAGTGCTCCATGGCCTTTGTCATCACAATGTTCCATGTCCCCTATAATCAAAATGCTCCATGCCTTTTTCCTCACAATGCTCCAGAATTCTTGTCATCACAATGTTCCATGACCGTGTCATCACAATGCTACATGACCCTGGTCATCACAGTTCTCCCTGACCTTTGTCATCACAATGCTCTATGTCGCTTTTCATCACAATTCTCAATGACCACTTTAATCACTATGCTCGCTGACCATTTTCATCACATTTATCTATTGTCATTACAATTCCCCATCGTCCCTTTCTTCACAATGCTCCATGATGCCTGTCATCACAATGCTCCACGGCTTCTGTTATCACAATGCTCCAGGACCAGTTTCATCACAATACTCCATCCCCCTTGTCATCACAGTGCACAATGAAACCTTTCATTACAATGCTCCATGACACTTGTCATCACAATGCTCCATGGCCTTTATCGTCACAATGCTCCCAGGCACTTTTCATCACGATGTTCCATGAAAACTTTCATCACATTGCTCCATGACCATTGTCAGCACAATAGTCCATACCCTTGTCAACACAATGCTGCATAATCCCTGTCATCACAATTCTCCATGACTGCTGTCATCACAAAATCCAGGACAATTTTCATAACAATGCTTCATGCCCCCAGTCATCACAGTGCTCCATGATACATTTCATCACAATTCCTAGATGATCAATGTCATCACAATGCCCCATGACACCTGTCATCACAATTCGCTATGACCCTTGTCATCACAATACTCGATGAACTGTGTCATCACAGTGTTCCAGGACACATGTCATCACAATGATCCATGACTACTTCCATCAAAATGCTCCAATACACCTGTCATCACAATGCTCCATGGCCCCTGTTATCATATTTCTCCATGATCTCTTTGATCACAATGCTCCATGACCAGTGTCATCACCATGCCTCATGACGCCTGTCATCTCAATGCTCCATGGCCCCTTTCATCACAATGCTCCATGAACCCAGTCATCACAGTGTTTCCTGCCCTTTTCATCGCAATGCTCCATGGGCCCTGTCAGGACAATGCTCCATGCCCTTGTCATCAAAATGCTCCAGAACTCTTGTCATCATAATGCTCCATGCCAATGTCATCAAAATGCCCCATGACACTTGTCATCACAATGCTCCATGGCCTTTGTCATCACAATGTTCCATGGCCCCTGTCATCACAGTGCTCCATGATAACTTTCATCACAACTCTAGATGACCACTGTCATCACAATGCCCCATGACAGATGGCATCACAATTCGCCATGGTCCTTGTCATCACAATGCTCCATGAACCGTGTCATCACAAGGTTCCAGGACACTTGTCATCACAATGATCCATGATCACTTTCATCACAATGCTCCATGAACCCTGTCGTCTCAATGCTCCATAGTCTTTGTATTCACAGTGCTCCATGGCTCCTGTAATCACAGTGCTCCATGACACCTTTCATCACAATGCTCCAAGACCGCTGTCATCACAATGCCCCATGATGCCTGCCTTCACAAATCTCCAAGGCCTCTCTTACCAAAATGCTCCATGATCCCTGTCAGCACAATATTCGATGGCACTTTTCATCACAATGCTCCATGACCCCTGTCATCACAAAGTTCTCTGCCCATATCATCACAATGCTCCTTGTCACCTTTAATCACAATGCTCCATGCCCTTTCATCACAATGCTCCAGAATTCTTGTCATCGCAATGTTCCTTGACCGTGTCATCACAATGCTCGATGAACATTGTAATCACAAAGCTCCATGACCCCTGTCATCACAATGATCCATGACCCTTGTCATCACAAAGCTCCATGACCCCTGTCATCACAATGATCCATGACGCTTGTCATCACAAAGCTCCATGACCCCTGTCATCACATTGATCCATGACTCCTTTCCTCACAGTGCTCCAGTACCCTTTTCATCACAATGCTCCATGCCATTGTCAGCACAATTCTCCTTGGACCCTGTCATCAAAATGCTCCATCCCCTTTTCATCACAATGCTCCAGATATCCTATCATTACAATGCTCCATGCCCGTGTCAACACAATGCTCCATGACCCATGTCATCAAATTGCTTTATGAACCTTGTTATCAGAATAATCCATGACCCCTGTCATCAAAATGATCCATGACAGTTGTCATCACAATGCTGCATGATACCTTTCATCCCAACTCTCTGTGACCGCTGTCATCACAATGCTCCAGGACAATTTTCATCACAATGCTCCATGCCCCCTGTCATCACAGTGCCCCTTAACACCTGTAATCACAATGCTCCATGACCCTGTCATCACAATGCTACATGACCCCTGTCATCACATTGTTCCATGGCCTATGTATTCACAATGCTCCATGGACCCTGTAATCACACTGCTCCATGTTCCCTTTCAACACAATGGTCCATGAACCCTGTCATCACAACGTTCCATGAAAGTTGTCATCAAAAGTCTCCATGACCCTGGTCACCACAAGGTTCCCTGCTCTTGTCATCACAATGCTCCATGACCCTTGTAATCACAGTGGTACATGGCCTTGTCACCACAATGTTCCATGGCCTCTGTCATCACCATGCTCCATGGTCTTTCTCATCACAATGCTCTATGACCCCTGTCATCACTATGCTTGATGACCATTGTCATCACAATGCTCCAAGGCCCCTGTCATCACAATGCCTCATGGTCTTGTAATCACAATGTTCAATGACCCCTGTCATCACAATGCTCCATGCCTTTGTCATCACAATGCTCCATGGCCCCTGTAATCACAATGCTCCAGAACACTTGTCAGCATAATACTCCATTGCCGTGTCATCCCATTGCTCAATGACATTTGTCATCAAAATGTTCCTTGGCCTTTGGCATCACAGTGATCCATGATAACTTTAATCAAAATTCTACATGACCATTGTCATCACAATGCAAGGTGACCAATGTCATCACAATGCCCCAAGACACGTGTCATCACAATTCGCCTTGGCCCTTGTTATCTCAATGCTGTATGAACCATGTCATCACTAGGTTTCAGGACACTTGTCATCAAAGAGATCCATGACAACATTCATCACAATGCCCCATGAACTCTGTTATCTCAAAGCTCCATGGCCTTTGTATTCCCAATGTTCCATTGTCCCGATAATCACATTGCTCCATGAACACTTTCATCACAATGCTCCTTGACCACTGTCACCGTAATGACCCATGACGTTTCTCATCACTGTGCTCCAAGGCCACTCTCATCAAAATGCTCCATGATCTGTGTCAGCCCAATATTGCATGACAGTTGTCATCACAAGGCTCTATGATCCCTGTAATCACAATGATCCCTGCCAATAACATCACAATGTTCCATGTCTCCTGTAATCACAATGCTCCATGCCCTTGTCATCACAATTCTCCAGGTCTGTTTTCATCACCATGCTTCATGCCCGTGTCATCACAATGCTCCATGAATCTTGTCTTCACAATGCTCCATGGCCCATGTCATCACAATGCTCCGTGACTCCTGTCAACACATTGCCTGATGACTCCTGTCATCAAAATGCTAAATGGCACTTGTCATCACAATGCTCTATGACGCCTGTCATCACTATTCTCCATGTCACTTGTTATCACAATGCTCCATGGCCCCTGTAATCACAGTACTCCATGACCCCCTTCATCACAATGCCCAATGCCACCTCTTATCACAATTCTCCATGGCATTTGTCATCACGATGCTCCATGACACCTGTCATCACAATGCTCCATGACACTTGTCATCACAATGCTCGATGGCCCTTGTCATCACAATGTTCCTTGGTGCTTTTCATCGCAATGTTCCATGACAACTCTCAACAAAATACTCCAAGATTTGTTTCATCCCAATGCTCCATGGCCCTTGTCATTACAAATCCACATGATCCCTTTCATCACAATTGTCCATGGCAACTTACATAAAAATGCTCCATGCCCCTGTCATCACAATGCCCAAAGATATCTGTTTTTACAATGATCCCTGACCCTTGTCATCACAAGGCTCCATGTCCCTTGTATTCACATTGCTCCATGGCCCTTGTCACCACAATGCTCCATAGCGCTTTTCATCGCAATGCTCCATGACCGCTTTCAGCACAATGCCCCATGACCCCTGTCATCATGATGCTCAACTGCCCTTGTCATCACAAGTCTCCATGAAACATTTCCTCAAAATGCTCCAGTACGCCTTTCATCCAAATTCCCCGTGGCCACTGTCATCACAATTCTCCATGACCACTGTCATCATAATGGTCCATGACCCGTTTCATCTCAATGCTCCATGACACCCATCACCACAGTGCTCCATGGCCTTTGTCATCACAATGTTCCATGTCCCCTATAATCAAAATGCTCCATGCCTTTTTCCTCACAATGCTCCAGAATTCTTGTCATCACAATGTTCCATGACCGTGTCATCACAATGCTACATGACCCTGGTCATCACAGTTCTCCCTGACCTTTGTCATCACAATGCTCTATGTCGCTTTTCATCACAATTCTCAATGACCACTTTAATCACTATGCTCGCTGACCATTTTCATCACATTTATCTATTGTCATTACAATTCCCCATCGTCCCTTTCTTCACAATGCTCCATGATGCCTGTCATCACAATGCTCCACGGCTTCTGTTATCACAATGCTCCAGGACCAGTTTCATCACAATACTCCATCCCCCTTGTCATCACAGTGCACAATGAAACCTTTCATTACAATGCTCCATGACACTTGTCATCACAATGCTCCATGGCCTTTATCGTCACAATGCTCCCAGGCACTTTTCATCACGATGTTCCATGAAAACTTTCATCACATTGCTCCATGACCATTGTCAGCACAATAGTCCATACCCTTGTCAACACAATGCTGCATAATCCCTGTCATCACAATTCTCCATGACTGCTGTCATCACAAAATCCAGGACAATTTTCATAACAATGCTTCATGCCCCCAGTCATCACAGTGCTCCATGATACATTTCATCACAATTCCTAGATGATCAATGTCATCACAATGCCCCATGACACCTGTCATCACAATTCGCTATGACCCTTGTCATCACAATACTCGATGAACTGTGTCATCACAGTGTTCCAGGACACATGTCATCACAATGATCCATGACTACTTCCATCAAAATGCTCCAATACACCTGTCATCACAATGCTCCATGGCCCCTGTTATCATATTTCTCCATGATCTCTTTGATCACAATGCTCCATGACCAGTGTCATCACCATGCCTCATGACGCCTGTCATCTCAATGCTCCATGGCCCCTTTCATCACAATGCTCCATGAACCCAGTCATCACAGTGTTTCCTGCCCTTTTCATCGCAATGCTCCATGGGCCCTGTCAGGACAATGCTCCATGCCCTTGTCATCAAAATGCTCCAGAACTCTTGTCATCATAATGCTCCATGCCAATGTCATCAAAATGCCCCATGACACTTGTCATCACAATGCTCCATGGCCTTTGTCATCACAATGTTCCATGGCCCCTGTCATCACAGTGCTCCATGATAACTTTCATCACAACTCTAGATGACCACTGTCATCACAATGCCCCATGACAGATGGCATCACAATTCGCCATGGTCCTTGTCATCACAATGCTCCATGAACCGTGTCATCACAAGGTTCCAGGACACTTGTCATCACAATGATCCATGATCACTTTCATCACAATGCTCCATGAACCCTGTCGTCTCAATGCTCCATAGTCTTTGTATTCACAGTGCTCCATGGCTCCTGTAATCACAGTGCTCCATGACACCTTTCATCACAATGCTCCAAGACCGCTGTCATCACAATGCCCCATGATGCCTGCCTTCACAAATCTCCAAGGCCTCTCTTACCAAAATGCTCCATGATCCCTGTCAGCACAATATTCGATGGCACTTTTCATCACAATGCTCCATGACCCCTGTCATCACAAAGTTCTCTGCCCATATCATCACAATGCTCCTTGTCACCTTTAATCACAATGCTCCATGCCCTTTCATCACAATGCTCCAGAATTCTTGTCATCGCAATGTTCCTTGACCGTGTCATCACAATGCTCGATGAACATTGTAATCACAAAGCTCCATGACCCCTGTCATCACAATGATCCATGACCCTTGTCATCACAAAGCTCCATGACCCCTGTCATCACAATGATCCATGACGCTTGTCATCACAAAGCTCCATGACCCCTGTCATCACATTGATCCATGACTCCTTTCCTCACAGTGCTCCAGTACCCTTTTCATCACAATGCTCCATGCCATTGTCAGCACAATTCTCCTTGGACCCTGTCATCAAAATGCTCCATCCCCTTTTCATCACAATGCTCCAGATATCCTATCATTACAATGCTCCATGCCCGTGTCAACACAATGCTCCATGACCCATGTCATCAAATTGCTTTATGAACCTTGTTATCAGAATAATCCATGACCCCTGTCATCAAAATGATCCATGACAGTTGTCATCACAATGCTGCATGATACCTTTCATCCCAACTCTCTGTGACCGCTGTCATCACAATGCTCCAGGACAATTTTCATCACAATGCTCCATGCCCCCTGTCATCACAGTGCCCCTTAACACCTGTAATCACAATGCTCCATGACCCTGTCATCACAATGCTACATGACCCCTGTCATCACATTGTTCCATGGCCTATGTATTCACAATGCTCCATGGACCCTGTAATCACACTGCTCCATGTTCCCTTTCAACACAATGGTCCATGAACCCTGTCATCACAACGTTCCATGAAAGTTGTCATCAAAAGTCTCCATGACCCTGGTCACCACAAGGTTCCCTGCTCTTGTCATCACAATGCTCCATGACCCTTGTAATCACAGTGGTACATGGCCTTGTCACCACAATGTTCCATGGCCTCTGTCATCACCATGCTCCATGGTCTTTCTCATCACAATGCTCTATGACCCCTGTCATCACTATGCTTGATGACCATTGTCATCACAATGCTCCAAGGCCCCTGTCATCACAATGCCTCATGGTCTTGTAATCACAATGTTCAATGACCCCTGTCATCACAATGCTCCATGCCTTTGTCATCACAATGCTCCATGGCCCCTGTAATCACAATGCTCCAGAACACTTGTCAGCATAATACTCCATTGCCGTGTCATCCCATTGCTCAATGACATTTGTCATCAAAATGTTCCTTGGCCTTTGGCATCACAGTGATCCATGATAACTTTAATCAAAATTCTACATGACCATTGTCATCACAATGCAAGGTGACCAATGTCATCACAATGCCCCAAGACACGTGTCATCACAAT